>NC_140588.1:1093262490-1093901240 GCF_964204655.1 Triturus cristatus | reverse complement strand
CCCCTCGATTCGAGTCTCGCAAGGTAGGGAAGGGGGTAGCGGGACAGTCTGTTTACCAGTCAGGTAGTTCGGATGAGATGATGAGCTCACAATCCTCGAGCTTGGTGGTTAGGTGGTACGGGCCGCGGCAGCGCCAGCAGGTCCCAGAAAGATGGACGATGTACGGTCCGCGGCAGCGCCAGCAGGTCCCGGTGAGGATGGTCGTTACAACGGGCCGCGGCAGCGCCAGCAGGTCCCAGGAAGATGGTCGATGTACGGTCCGCGGCAGCGCCAGCAGGTCCCGGTGAGGATGGTCGTTACAACGGGCCGCAGCAGCGCCAGCAGGTCCCAGGAAGATGGTCGATGTACGGTCCGCGGCAGCGCCAGCAGGTCCCGGTGAGGATGGTCGTTACAACGGGCCGCGGCAGCGCCAGCAGGTCCCAGGAAGATGGTCGTTGTACGGTCCGCGGCAGTGCCAGCAGGTCCCGGTGAGGATGGAGGTTGCAGAAGGCCGCGGCAGCGCCAGCAGGCAGAACGATGGTTCACAAGAGCGGGCTACGGCAGCGCCAGTAGACCGTCAAGGCTGAGTTCACTCGGTGTCTCTCGACTCCAGGATACAACTGCCTTCCTGCTCCGGAGCTGCCCCAGTTATAGGGCTGGTCCCCTTTGATGTCCGGACCCTCGCACTTGGAGGTCGGAGGGTCCGGGATGAAGGTGTCCAGACACCCAGCAGGGGGTGGAGCCAGTGCCTGGGGGAGCTGGGGGCGATTGGCACCCGGCGGGGGAGAGCCCTTGACACCTCGTTCTCCCATTGACCTGCCAAGTGGTCCGCTCACCTCCTGGGTAGATGGTGGTGCCGGGATGTCGGGGCCGGCCAGGCCCGGGGTTAGGGTCGGGGTGAGGCCACGCGGCCGCGTGGTGCAGGGCCCAAGATGGCGGCTTGACCCGGCCGGGGAAGCCGGTGGGGCTGGACCCCGTGATGAGTAGTGGTCCGAGGGCAGAAGATCCGTCGGGAGACGGGGTACAGGTGCTTGTCGCGGGGGTATGCCTGGTGGGCCGGAGCTCGGGCCCTGTCGTGCGGGGAGGGAGCAAGCCATCTGTGTGGCCTGTCCAACAGGGAAACTGAGCCGCAAGAGCTTGAACCTGGTCAGGTTGAGTTTCTGGGCTCAGGGGGACCCTCCAGGGAAGACCTGGGGAAGGCACAGTTAGACTGCCCCTCACTTGAACCCCTCAGACAGCAGGCTGCTGCTGAGGCTGCAGGGAACGCCACAGGTACCCACAAAGTGTACTGGGACGATGGACTCCTGTACTCTGAGGCAAGAGACCCCAAACCTGGTGCGACCAGGAGGCTGGTCATCCCCTTGTCTCTGAGAGGTTTCCTTCTCACCTTGGCCCACGAGATTCCCCTTGCAGGTCACTTAGGCCAGAATAAGACTTGGGACAGGATTGTTCCACACTTTCACTGGCCCCACATGTCCGAAGATACGAAGGAGTTTTGCCGCTCCTGTGTCACTTGCCAAGCCAGTGGTAAGTCAGGTGGCACAACAAAGGCCCCCCTCATACCACTACCGGTGGTGGGGGTACCCTTTGAACGAGTGGGGATCGACATTGTCAGACCAATGGAACCCCAGACAGCATCAGGGCACAAGTTTATACTGGTGGTGGTGGACCACGCCACCAGGTATCCTGAAGCTATTCCCCTTAGGACCACTACAGCACCTGTGGTGGCACGGGCCCTACTTGGAGTGTTCTCCAGAGTGGGCTTCCCTAAGGAGGTCGTCTCAGACAGAGGTGCAAACTTCATGTCGGGATATCTGACTGCTATGTGGAAGGAATGTGGTGTCAACTACAAATTCACCACACCCTATCACCCACAATGCAATGGGCTTGTTGAGAGATTCAACAGGACCCTAAAAGGGATGATTCACGGACTACCTGAAAAGCTTCGGCGGAGATGGGATGTCCTGATACCCTGCCTCTTGTTCGCCTACAGAGAGGTCCCGCAGAAGGGGGTTGGCTACAGCCCTTTTGAGCTTCTGTTCGGACATCCTGTAAGGGGACCCCTTTGTTTGGTAAAGGAAGGATGGGAGAGACCTCTCAGAAAGCCGGCATCGAACATTGTGGACTATGTACTCGGTCTCCGCTCGCGGATGGCGGAATACATGGAAAAGGCGTCCAAAAACCTTGAGGCGAGCCAAGAATTACAGAAAGCTTGGCACGACCAAAAGGCTGTCCTGACTGTGTACCAGCCTGGACAGAAGGTGTGGGTGCTGGAGCCAGTGGCCCCAGCAGCACTCAAGGACAAATGGTCTGGGCCCCACACGATCATTGAGCAAAAGGGAGAGGTCACCTACCTGGTCGACCTGGGAACTCCCCGGAGCCCCCACAGGGTGCTCCATGTAAACAGGCTCAAGGCATATGTCGACAGGGAGGGCATGGGCTTGCTCATGGCCACCGATGAGGGACAGGAGGAGGAGAGTGACCCTCTCCCGGACCTGCTCTCTCAGAACCCTGACGATGGATCGGTAGATGGTGTTGTCTTTTGTGGCAGCCTCTCTGGACATCAACAAAAGGATTGTAAACAGGTTCTTCAATCCTTTCGACATATGTTCTCTCTGACACCCAGCCAGACCAATTGGTGTACCCATGAGGTCGACACTGGGGACAGTCTACCCGTAAAGAGTAAAATCTATCGGCAACCTGATCACGTCAGAGACTGCATCAAGACGGAGGTGCAGAAAATGTTGGAGCTGGGAGTCATTGAACCCTCGGACAGCCCCTGGGCTAGTCCCGTAGTGCTCGTGCCGAAACCTCACACCCAGGGCGGTAAGAAAGAGATGAGGTTTTGCGTGGACTACAGAGGTCTCAATGCAGTCACTAAGACTGACGCCCACCCGATACCAAGAGCAGACGAACTTATCGACCGGTTGGCCTCGGCCAACTACTTAAGTACGTTTGACCTGACAGCTGGGTATTGGCAAATCAGGTTAGCTGAGGAGGCCAAGCCCAAAACCGCATTTTCTACCCCGGGTGGGCATTATCAGTTCGTGGTAATGCCCTTTGGTTTGAAAAATGCACCTGCCACCTTCCAAAGACTGGTGAATCGAGTTCTCACTGGGTTGGACGACTTCTGTGCGGCATATCTGGACGATATCGCTGTCTTTAGCTCCACCTGGGAGGATCACCTGGTCCACCTGAGGAAAGTGTTAGAGGCCCTGCAGAAGGCAGGCCTCACTATCAAGGCCACCAAGTGCCAGATAGGGCAGACACAGGTTGTATACCTGGGCCACCTTGTAGGAGGGGGTCAGGTTCAACCGTTGGAGAGCAAAATACAGGCCATGCAGGACTGGGCTCCTCCAACCACCCAGACTCAGGTTC
Source organism: Triturus cristatus (assembly GCF_964204655.1). Classification (NCBI taxonomy): domain Eukaryota; kingdom Metazoa; phylum Chordata; class Amphibia; order Caudata; family Salamandridae; genus Triturus; species Triturus cristatus. The sequence continues at coordinate 1,093,897,883 of NC_140588.1, read as the reverse complement.
GAGCTTTCTTGGGCCTGACTGGTTATTACCGGAAATTTGTCAGAAATTATGGATCCATTGTGACCCCGCTAAACGACCTGACAAGTAAAAAGATGCCAAAAAAAGTTCAGTGGACAGCGAGCTGTCAGAAGGCATTCGATGACCTAAAGCAGGCCATGTGCACAGCACCTATCCTAAAGAGTCCAGACTACTCCAGACCATTCATTGTCCAAACAGACGCTTCGGAGCTGGGTGTGGGAGCTGTTCTATCGCAACTGAATTTTGATGGTCATGACCAGCCCATAGCTTTTATTAGCAGGAGGCTGACCCCCAGAGAGAAGAATTGGTCAGCTATTGAGAGGGAGGCCTTTGCTGTGGTTTGGGCCCTGAAGAAGTTGAGGCCATACTTGTTTGGCACTCACTTCAAGATTCAGACCGACCATAAGCCCCTCTTGTGGCTAAATCAAATGAAGGGTGAAAACCCCAAACTACTTAGGTGGTCCATTTCCCTACAGGGGATGGACTTCACAGTGGAGCATAGACCTGGCACTGATCATGGCAATGCAGATGGGCTCTCCAGGTATTTCCACTTAGAGCAAGAAGACTCACCTGGTCAAGGTTAGCTTATTGTCCCAAAGTTTGGGGGGGGTCATGTAGGAGAGTAGGGTCTGCAATCCTATGATCACCCAGATTTTTTTGCTTTTGCTTCATTGGTTTACGACTTTCCCCGGCTGTGGGCCTGCCAATCAGACCCACAGCCTAGCTGTTCTCTCTCGAAATTAACACACATGTACATTAGGTGCATCCACTAATTGGAACTGGGCCGCCTTGTCAGTCCCTGTCTCAGCATACCACAGGTATCCAGGGCATCGGTGTACCCAGGGCCTACCAGGGGCTGCAGCATGTATTATGCCACCCCTGGAATGGCCGCCCAAATCTGACACAACTGGCTGCACGACAGCTGGGGCCACGTGGTGTAATCACCCGTTGCTGTAGGTGTAGTATTCCTACACCTAACCCTAAAATGGACACATGGATTCCTATCAGTCACTCCTATGGCAGGCCTTATCAATCCTGAAGGCAGAGTGCGGGGAGTCATGTGGGATGGTGCTCTGGCGCGAGCTGAGCCCGTCGACGGCTTGCGGAACCAAGTCCTAATAGCCGTTCCATGGTGACGCGGGCCAACTATTTGCTAACTTTGGCATCGCATCACCTACACATGTCGAGTAAGGTGTCATACGAATTGGAATACGAACCCCTCGCTAGTTCTGGCGACGGGGTTAGCATTCCCCCCTTCTAGAGGGGCACGACATGGAAGTAACCCTGAACCCCGGTTAAAGTTGACTCAAGCCTCAGTATCACAAAATGGATGCTGCCACCAGACACAAGTCTGACCTCCTGCTGCTGGGAGACCTTCCAGCGAAGGGAGTTTGGACAAAGGGTTTCCTGTCGAGGGCGGTGTTAGCACCATCCCAGACAGGGTTTGTGTTTTCCAGGTAGGCAGGGCTGAAAGGAAGGTGATTGCAAGTGGCACCCCGGTGCTCACTGTGCATAGCCCGGCTCAGACCAGTTTCGGGGGCACACCAGCCCCTGAGCTGGCGCGAAGCCGGACAAAGGATAGGGGTGTAACCACCCCCCTCCTGGCTCCACCCATAGGTAGAACCTAGCCACGGGCCAACCCCTTTTTCTTAGAATAAAGGTAGGAGCGAGTCCCCTTCCCAAATTGGATAATCAGATAATCGGATAACTCCGAATCACGAACCACTTTCCACGAAAGGAACTCTTGACTATTTCTGAAGACTCTCCCTTGTGGCTAAGGAGTAGCCACCCTGCACCCGCAGGCACCACCTAAGCGCTGGCGGTTTGCTGTAAGTCTCTCCTACGGATCAAGACTGCCCAGCTCGACGAGACCCGAGTCCCTGCCATCTCTGACCTTTTACCTGCCTCATCAGCCCAGCTGAGAGTCGTAGGTGTGACGAGACCTGCGGGACCGGCCATCTTCAGAACCTGCACGACGCTTATCTAGCACGCCCACCGAGGGACCCTCGAGTGAGTGCACCTAGGGTTTGAGAAGCCCTAACCCTGAGCAGCTCCAGCATCGAAGTCTGCCTCCCCAGCATCCCCGAGATCTGCGTGGGGGCCCTTCCGCTCCTTGCTGTTCACCGCGTTGTTCGACCACTGGCCGACCGGCTTGTGGCCCTCTTCACGACGCACCACGATTGTTCATCACTAGTCTGGTTGCTCCAGACTGGCTCTTGCTCCCCTCCAACAGAGGAGTACCACGGACTCTCCTAGTCCACTCCAGACGCCATCTTGACTCCACCACGTGGGCTTGCCACTGCCAAGATCCGCTGCCCCATTCCTGGGCCCAGCATCATCGACAGCAGACACCTTCGTGGGACAGCTCGCCCTCCATCCTGGTCGCCGCCACGCCTCCTGGTCCGAGGAACAGCCGAGTCCGACGTCATCCACTCACCTGGTCGAGGTGACTTCAGCCGGTACCCTCCTGGTACCCGCACGATCGCTGGCTAGCGGTTGAGAACTGAGTCCCCTCTGCTTTCAGGTTTCCTTTATCACCGATCCAGGCTTGGATCTCGCCGAGTATCGACACTGGTCGCCTGCCAGCAACTCTTCTTTCAGGCTCCTGAGACTACAACGAGGACTTCCGCCATCTTGCCGAACCTTCTACAGCCGCAGCCCCTGGGCTAGGTAACACGAGCATTTCGGTGCTCCATCGCAGGTTCGCTTTACAAGTGTCCAGTTCCTTTTTCGTTTAAGTCCCCCTGATCGGATCACTCCGGAATCAGTAACTTTAGACTTTCTAACCTCTCCCCTTCCACTTGCAGTGTAATGGTTTCGTGCCCTCGGGCATTTGTGTAAATTGTGCAACCAGAAGTATTTTCCTAAGAGTTTCGTATTGTGCTTAGCTACCTGACTCATAAAGAGCCAGGGTAGTCTTGTTATAAATAAATATCCTTTATTTTCATAACAACTTGTGTGGTGTCCTTTCACTTGGTGTTCAAGGGGTATATGTGATGGTAAACAGCTGGCTTAACACGCCCTCTAGAGTTTAGCCTAAGACTGCTCGTATCCACGCTACTAGGATAGCTGGTCTATAAGGTTGACTTACAACCAATCATCAATAAGGGTCGTTTGGAATGATACACAGTGATCACTAGAATAGTGAGCACTACATATCAGGCCAACTTCTCACATCCGCCTCTCCCTGTCCTGATCCACTGCACCCCTTCTCAAGTGTCTGCCCCTCCCTGTCCTGATCCATTGCACCCCTACTCAAGAATCTGCCACTCCCCATCCTGGTCCATTGCACCCCTACTCAAGTATCCGCCCCTCCCTGTCACCTGCTGCACCCCTACTCAAGTGTCCGCCCCTCCCCGTTCTCATCCATTGCTCCCCTACCCAATTGTCCGTCCTTCCCTGTCCTTATCCACTACACCCCTACTCAAGTATCCGCCCCTCCCTGTCCTGATCCATTGCACCCCTACTCAAGTGTCCGCCCCTCCCCATCCTGGTCCATTGAACCTCTACTCAAGTATCCGCCCCTCCCTGTCACCTGCTGCACCCCTACTCAAGTGTCTGCCCCTCCCCGTCCTGATCCATTGCACCCCTACTCAAGTATCCGCCCCTCCCCGTCCTGATCCATTGCACCCCTACTCAAGTATCCGCCCCTCCCTGTCTAGATCCATTGCACCCCTACTCAAGTGTCCGCCCCTCCCCGTTCTCATCCATTGCTCCCCTAACCAATTGTCCGCCCTTCCCTGTCCTGATCCACTGCACCCCTATTCAAGTATCCGCCCCTCCCTGTCCTGATCCATTGCACCCCTACTCAAGTGTCCGCCCCTCCCCATCCTGGTCCATTGAACCCCTACTCAAGTCTCCACCCCTCCCTGTCACCTGCTACACCCCTACTCAAGTGTCTGCCCCTCCCCGTCCTGATCCATTGCACCCCTACTCAAGTATCCGCCCCTCCCTGTCCTGATCCATTGCACCCCTACTCAAGTATCTGCCCCTCCCTGTCACCTGCTGCACCCCTACTCAAGTGTCCGCCCCTCCCCATTTTCATCCATTGCTCCCCTACTCAAGTGTCCGCCTGTTGGACAGGCCACACGAAGGGCTTGCTCCCTCCCCGCACGACAGGGCCCGAGCTCCGGCCCACCAGGTATAACCCACGAAAAGCACCTGCACCCCGTCTCCCGACGGATCTTCTGCCCTCGGACCTCTACTCATCACGGGCCCCAGCCCCACCGGCTTCCCCGGCCGGGTCAAGCCGCCATCTTGGGCCCTGCACCACGAGGCCGCGTGGCCTCGCCCCGACCCTAACCCCGGGCCTGGCCGGCCCCGACATCCCGGCACCACCATCCACCCAGGAGGTGAGCGGACCACTTGACAGGTCAATGGGAGAACGAAGCGTCAAGAGCTCTTCCCCCGCCAGGTGCCGATCGCCTCCAGCTCCCCCAGGCGCTGGCTCCATCCCCTGCTGGGTGTCTGGACACCTTCATCCCGGGCCCTCCGACCTCCAAGTGCGAGGGTCCGGACATCAAAGGGCGCCTGCCCTATAACTGGGGCAACTCCGGAGCAAGAAGGCAGTTGTATCCTGGAGTCGAGAGACACCGAGAGAACTCAGCCTTGAAGGACTACTGGCGCTGCCGTAGCCCTATCCTGTGAACCATCGTCTGGCCTGCTGGCGCTGCCGCGGCCTTCTGCAACACCTATCCTCGTCGGGACCTGCTGGCGCTGCCGCGGCCCGTTGTAACGACCATCCTCACCGGGACCTGCTGGCGCTGCCGCGGACCTTACATTGACCATCTTTCCGGGACCTGCTGGCGCTGCCGCGGACCGTGTACCGACCATCTTTCCGGGACCTGCTGGCGCTGCCGCGGACCGTGTACCGACCATCTCGACCGGGACCTGCTGGCGCTGCCGCGGCCCGTACCAGCTAAACCACCAAGCTCGAGGATTGTGAGCTAATCATCATCTCATCCGACGTACCTGACTGGTAAACAGACTGTCCCGCTACCCCCTGCCCTACTGTGAGAGACTTGAATCGAGGGGACCCCTGGGTCCAGACCTCCTTGTACCATTCAACCGTACCTTAAGAAGTGCTTATAAAGAACGCTGAATCTTATCCTTGTGTGGTATCTGTCTGTGGGGGGGAAGTTACTTGCCTGTACGATCGCTGGAGACGGCTCTCCCCGGAGACCTCTCCCCCTGACCTCGGCCGACCTTCCCGGTCCATTTAACCTTTCTAACATTGGTGGCCAGCGGCGCGATCCGAATCAACGCGTAATCGTACAGAGAGTAGCTCACCCCACGACAAAACCACGATGTCAGCCAAAGATAGCGGTTCCACTGAGAAATTCCAAATGGATAAGTTAGAAGAATACAGCCACCGCGAACTGAAACAATTCTGCATAGAACTTGGCATTGCTACCACCGGCCTGAGTACCAAAGAGGATCTAAAGCACGCCCTTGAGTCGTGGACGGAAACTGGGATCGCCGGACCCTCCGACCAAAACAGTGTCGCACCAGAGGGGAACGCCACGACTCCCGAGGAGCGGGGAACGGGCCTCTCGCAGGAGGAGATCCGAGAGAGAGAAAGAACCAGATTGCACGAGTTGGAAATGGCACGACTCAAGATGGATGGGGACTCAAGTTAGCCGAACAGAAACTCAACCTAGAGCACATGCGGCTCCGAGAAGAACGAGAAGAAAAGCAGAGACAGAGAGAGCTGGAGGAAAAGAGAATAACACTCGAACACGAGCGCCAACTGGCGGAAATAGAACTTCGGAAACAGAGTAAAGAGCTGGGGGTGCCTGAGCGACCGCACACCCCGGGGCCAACCGAGAAAAAAGTCCACATCCCCAAGGATGTTGTCCGCGAGTATGTCCGAGAAGACGACATACAACAGTGGTTTAAAGCCTACGAGATCGCCATGACCTCCCACCGGATCGACCGGAGCGATTAGGGAGCCGGACTATGGGGGAGGTTCGTCAACGAGGGTCGCGATGCCCTGCTGCAGCTCCCAGATCACCAAATGTCGTCCTACGACCACATGAAGGCTGCCCTCCTCACCCGCTACGGCCTCACACCCGAGATGTACCGCCAGAGATTCAGAGATTGCACCCGGATCCCAGGTATAACTTGGGTAGAATACGTGAACTATTTCAGCCGTGCCTTCGAGGGTTGGATCAAGGGGAGCCATGTCACCACCTACGAACAACTCTTTAACCTTATGGTATGGGAGCACCTGTCGAACAACTGTTTCGTCGAGCTCAGGCAGCACCTCCTCGACAGTAAGCTGACTGACCCCCGGCAGCTCGCCGCCGAAGCTGACCGATGGGAAAGCACCCGAGTGGGCCGGAAAGGGCCACACGAGCAGAACAGAAGCAACCAAGGCCAGCACCGTCCTCGGGGAGGAGGAGGGGGCCAGGGGCGAGGGAGAGACGCCTTGCCAGCAACACCCGTGGCCAGCACCCCGCCTCCGGCCGGCCGGGCCAACCCCCCGTTGCGTCCTGGGTTCCGAGCCAACATCACGTGCCACCGATGCCAGCGAGTCGGCCACTACGCCAATGACCCGAGCTGCCCGCAGAACCAAACACCCAAGCCCCGCCAGGTAGCTGCCGCCGCCCTGGGGGAAGAGCGATTATCGGAGGAACCAGAAGAGTATGAGCCGGCCCAGCAAGAGTGGGAACCGGCCGCCATGGTCCTGGCATGCTTAGGGGGAAGAGACATGGTCCCGCGGGCTCCCCTACCCGCTAACACCAGGAAATACGGTCAGTGGGTGACCATTAATGGACAGCGAGCCGAGGCCTTGCGTGACACAGGCGCCAGTGTGACGGCCGTCCGCTGTCACCTGGTGAAGCCCGAGCAGATCCTGCCGAACATTCTCTGCCCCGTCCGCTCGGCAGACAACTCTGAGAGTATGTGTCAAATGGCCTGCGTCCCCTTCGAATGGGGAGGGGTCTCCGGCCTGTTGAAGGTGACGGTCAGGGACGATGCCCCCGTGGACTGCCTCCTGGGGAATGACCTCGAGAGTTCCCCGTGGGCCACCGTTGAGAGAAGAGAGCACCTGGGGATGCTGGGCCTCCCGGACTGGGCCTGCATAACCACCCGGTCCATGGCCACCCGTGCCGTCCCACGATCAGAAGAACCAGAATGGCCAGCACCTCCGCCCCCGGTCGCCCCAGTAGAAGACAACGACGAAGCCAGCCTCCCAGACCCGACGACCGAAGGGGACGCGCAACCCCAGGACCTTCCTGACCTGGCTCAGTGGCGTCAAGAAGGTGGGCCCACCCAAGAACAGTTCCGCCAGGAACAAAAGACCTGTCCCTCCCTCGAGGGACTCCACCAACAAGCCAGCGCCCAGAACGCAGGGGACTCCACCGGAACTCACTGGGTCTACTGGGATAACGACCTGCTATACAGCGAGCAAAGAATCGCCGAGCTGGGGGCCGGTCGAGTACTGGTGGTACCTCTCCGCTTCAGAGACTTTCTGCTCAACCTGGCCCATGATGTCCCCCTGGCTGGACACCTGGGCCAAGACAAAACATACAGCCGCCTAGTGACCCACTTTTTCTGGCCGAAAATGAGGAACGACGTCCTGAACCACTGCCGATCTTGCCCCACATGCCAAGCCAGCGGGAAGAGTGGTCGGAAGCTGAAAGCCCCTCTGCAACCATTCCCTGTGGTCACCACCCCGTTCGACAGGGTGGGGATAGACATTGTGGGGCCTCTGGACCCCCGCACGGCGCAAGGGCACAGGTTCATCTTAGTGCTGGTGGACCATGCCACCCGCTACCCCGAGGCGGTGCCCCTACGGACCGTGACAGCTCCGGTGGTTGGCCGGGCCCTAATGGGGATCTTCTCCCGGGTAGGCTTCCCCCGAGAAGTCGTCAGCGACCGGGGCACGAACTTTATCTCCAAATACATGAAGTCCCTCTGGCAACAATGCGGGGTCACCTACAGATTCACGACCCCTTATCACCCCCAAGGGAACGGACTAGTGGAGCGTTTTAACCGCACTCTCAAGGGGATGATTGGGGGATTGGAAGAGCCCCTCCGTCGCCAGTGGGATGTACTACTCCCGTGCCTCCTCTTCGCCTACCGAGAAGTCCCCCAGAAATCCCTCGGCTTTAGCCCTTTCGAGCTCCTGTACGGGCACCCTGTGCGAGGGCCCCTCAGCCTAGTCAAGGAAGGTTGGGAGATGGCCCCCCTAAAGACCCCTCCAGACGTCTTCAAATACATCCTGGCCCTACGCAACCAGACCCGGCGCTTCAGGGAGATGGCCAAGGCGAACCTCGAGGCCAGCCAGGAGGACATGAAGAGGTGGTATGATCACAATGCCTCCTCCGTTGAGTTCGAGCCTGGTCAACAAGTATGGGTGATGTCCCCCACCGAACCATGTGCCTTGCAAGATAAGTGGACGGGGCCCTTCAAAGTGGTCGAGCGCAAAAGCCCCGTCACTTACCTCATCGACATGGGGACCTCCCGGAACCCCCTTCGGGTCCTCCACACCAACCGACTCAAACCACACTTTGTGCGCTCAGAACTCAGCCTCCTGGTGGCTACGGACAGTGGGGCAGAGGAAGACTCCGAACCCCTCCCGGATCTGATGAAGACTCAGGAGAATGACGGCTCCGTGGACGGGGTCCGGCTCTCTGACGCCCTCACTTCGGAGCAACGCCAGGGCTGCCGGAGCCTCCTGCTGCAGTTCGCTACCCTGTTCTCCCTCACCCCCGGGGTCACCCCTTGGTGTTTGCACGACGTGGACACCGGGGACAGTCCCCCTGTCCGACACCGGGCCTACCGCGTACCAGATCGGGTACGGGCCTGCATACAGGAGGAAGTGGCCAAGATGCTCACAATCGGGGTCATCGAGCCCTCGGACAGTCCCTGGGCCAGCCCGGTTGTATTGGTTCCCAAAGCTGCTGCCCCCGGCACCGCACCTGAACTGAGATTCTGCGTCGACTACCGGGGCTTGAACGCTGTCACCCGGACCGACGCTCATCCGATTCCCCGAGCAGACGAGCTGATCGACCGGCTGGGGGCCGCCCGCTACCTTAGTATCTTCGACCTAACAGCGGGCTACTGGCAGATCGGCCTCACACCCAGGGCTCAGGAACGGTCAGCCTTCTCTACCCCCGATGGCCACTACCAATTCAAGGTCATGCCCTTCGGCATGAAGAATGCCCCCGCCACGTTTCAACGCCTCGTGAACCAGGTCTTGGCGGGGCTCGAAGAGTTCAGCGCTGCCTACCTGGACGATATCGCTGTATACAGCCGCCACTGGTCCGACCACCTCCGTCACTGTTAGAAAGGTTAGACGGACCGGGAGGGTCGGCCGAGGTCAGGGGGAGAGGTCTCCGGGGAGAGCCGTCTCCAGCGATCGTACAGACAAGTAACTTCCCCCCCACAGACAGATACCACACAAGGATAAGATTCAGCGTTCTTTATAAGCACTTCTTAAGGTACGGTTGAATGGTACAAGGAGGTCTGGACTCAGGGGTCCCCTCGGTTCAAGTCTCTCAAAGTAGGGAAGGGGGTAGCGGGACAGTCTGTTTACCCGTCAGGTAGTTCGGATGAGATGATGATTAGCTCACAATCCTCGAGCTTGGTGGATTAGCTGGTACGGGTCGCGGCAGCGCCAGCAGGTCCCGGTCGAGATGGTCGGTACACGGTCCGCGGCAGCGCCAGCAGGTCCCGGAAGGATGGTCGTTACAACGGGCCGCGGCAGCGCCAGCAGGTCCCGACGAGGATAGATGTTGCAGAAGGCCGCGGCAGCGCCAGCAGGCAGGATGATGTTGCAGAAGGCCGCGGCAGCGCCAGCAGGCAGGATGATGTTGCAGAAGGCCGCGGCAGCGCCAGCAGGCAGGATGATGTTCCAGAAGGCCGCGGCAGCGCCAGCAGGCAGGACGATGGTTCGCAAGAGAGGGCTACGGCAGCGCCAGTAGTCCGTCAAGGCTGAGTTCTCTCGGTGTCTCTCGACTCCAGGATACAACTGCCTTCCTGCTCCGGAGTTGCCCTAGTTATAGGGCAGGCGCCCTTTGATGTCCGGACCCTCGCACGTGGAGGTCGGAGGGCCCGGGATGAAGGTGTCCAGACACCCAGCAGGGGGTGGAGCCAGCGCCTGGGGGAGCTGGAGGCGATTGGCACCTGGCGGGGGAAGAGCTCTTGACGCTTCGTTCTCCCATTGACCTGCCAAGTGGTCCGCTCACCTCCTGGGTGGATGGTGGTGCCGGGATGTCGGGGCCGGCCAGGCCCGGGGTTAGGGTCGGGGCGAGGCCACGCGGCCTCGTGGTGCAGGGCCCAAGATGGCGGCTTAACCCGGCCGGGGAAGCCGGTGGGGCTGGGGCCCGTGATGAGTAGGGGTCCGAGGGCTGAAGATCCGTCGGGAGACGGGGTGCAGGTGCTTGTCGTGGGTTATGCCGGGCGGGCCGGAGCTCGGGCCCTGTCGTGCGGGGGGGGAGCAAGCCCTTCGTGTGGCCTGTCCAACATGCGTCCCCCCCAGCTGAAGGCGGGGAGAGTCACCCATCTCCTTGGGGACTCTCCTCGTCGAGGCGGAAAAAGCGGGACAGGCCATCCGCGTTGGCGTGGTCTTGGCCTGGTCGGTGCTCCACGGTGAAGTCCATTCCCTGCAGGGAAATGGACCAGCGCAAGAGTTTTGGGTTCTGTAGGAAGGTGGATATCTGACTATGGTTACCCCCAACTTTTTGCCTAGTGTCTAGCTGGTTTTTCGACTTAGTTGGCCTGAGATCCTGCCATTCAGGGTCTCAGGCTGTCTGCTCTCTCTTTAAAATGGATTCCATGTACCCTAGGTACATTCCCAATTGGTAAGGATCACCTTATTGGACCCTGTACAGTGTACCCTAGGTACCCAGGGCATAGGTGTACCCTAGGCCTCCCAGGGGCTGCAGCATGTATTATGCCACCCCTGGCCTGGCCTTCCAATCAGACACAACTGGCTGATCACTCAGCTGGGGCAAGGTCGTGTAATCACCCCTTGCTTAGGTGTAGTATTCCTATACCTACCTTATATATAGACACATGTGTACCTATCAGTCACTCCTATGGCAGGCCTTAACAATCCTGGAGGCAGAGTGCTTGGTAACATGTGAGATGGTGCTCTAGCATGAGCTGAGCCTGTCTGCAGCTTTCGGAACCATGTCCTTATAGCTGTTCTATGATATAGCCTACCATATACTCTTAAAGTGCCTTATAATCTTAAACGGTTATGGTAACTATGGTTGGGCTGTATCAAAACATGTCGTGTAAGGTGTCTAACACTTTGGAATAATACCCCCATACCATTTCTGGTGATGAGGATATTATCCCTCCCTTCTAGAGGGAGAGACATGTTAAAATCCTACTTTGCTGTGTAACCTCTGACCAAAGCCTCAGCATCACAAAATGGATGCTGCTGCCACGACACAAGTCTGACCTCCTGCAGCTGGGAGTGATCCCAGCCAGGGAGGCCTGGACAATAGGTTTCCTGCTTGGGGAGGTGCTAGCACCTCCCCAGACAGCCTTTAGTGTATTGGGGCAGGGTGGGCTGAAAGGAATGAGACATGCCTGGGGCACACAAGGTGTTCCTTGCATAGTCCAGTTCAAACCGGTGCTGGGGCACTCCAGCCCCAGCTCTGGCGCGAAACTGGACAAAGGGAAGTGGGTGTAACCACCCCCTCCCAGGTCCCACCCATAAGGCGTGACCTAGCAGGTATCCCAGCCCCCCAGATTAGTATAAGAGTGGGAGTTGGGCCTCAAGACTTTAGATTATCCTGAACCTGCAAAACTGAACAGAAACTCTGGACCTTCGACATTCGACGAAAGAAGAAGACTGAAGAATCTCCCTTGTGGCCAAGGAGTGGCTACCCTGTGCAAACAGGCACCATCAAGAGACTACCCTTTGCTTTGTGAAACGTTCTACGAGGAACCGACTGCAGAGCCCGACCAGAGCCTTGATTTCCAGACTTCTCCGACCCTCATCCACATCTGCAGCAGAGCTGAGATCCGTGGAGGCGACGAGCGACGTGGGACCAGCTACCTGGGAAAAGTGGCTAGTATCTTCAAGCGCAGCTTCTGAGGCACCCTCGAAGTTGTGCACCGGGGATTGAGAAGCCCCACCCCCAAGCACCATCTGCACCGAAGAGCAGCCCCCCACACTCCACGAGTCCTGCGTGGGGCCCTTCAGCATTTTCCTGCTTGCCGCGTTGTCCGGTTGCTTGCCCGCTAGCTAGTGGCCTTTGTGACGACGCACCCTGAAATCTTCTGCGCTGGTTTGGCTCCTCCAGACTGGCTCCCGCTTCTCTGCAAAAGAGAAGCACCCCAGACCTTCCTGGTCTGCGACAGAAGCAAGTCCTCCATTCTGCGTGGGTTCCGCTTGCCAAGGCTTGGTGAGTCCTAGTCCAACTTCGACGCCGCCGACAGCAAGAGCCTTCGTGGGACAGCTCGCCTCCTGGTCCTGGTCGTCCTCGACGCTTCCTGGTCCTCCTGGCTGCAGCGACAAGCTTCACCTTCACCTGCAACTCTTCACGACATCGTCTGGTTCCTTCCTGGTTCCACGTGATCACTGGCTAGTGATCTTGACTCTGTCCCCTCTGCTTGCAGGTCTCCTCTCTTCTTGATCCCAGCCTTGGGATCCACCGGACACTCTTCACTGACTGCCTGTCAGCATCTTTTCTTCAGGCATCCATAGGAGTCGACGAAGAAACCCGACGCAACTTCAACCCTATGCACCCGCAGCCTGTGGGCTAGGTAACTTGGGTACTCCGGTGCTCATCAGGGTAGTGACTATCCTAGTGTCTAAGTTTCAAGTGTCGACTTCCTAGCTACTCCGGAAGTGTCCTAAATCTATCTATTTCTAAACTGTACTATTGCTAGTGACTTTTACGCATTACGCGTGAGTGTTTCCACTCTGCATACGAATCCCGTGGGCCTCCCACTTCCTATCCTGTGGTAGTCTAGTGTAGCCCCAGCGATTCCCAAGGCCTAGGCCTATTCTATTTCCGTGACAGTGGTTCTTATACCACTTACTTAGTATATGGTTTGCGTGGCCCCTAGGGCCTAACTGTATTACTTACCTGTGTGACTTACTGTATGCATTAATAAGACTGTGTTGTACTTACCTCTAATCTCATAAAGAGTGCTGAGGGTTTTCTTAGAATAAATACACTTTATTTTATATATATATCTGTTGTGGTGTCCTTTCATTTGGTATTCAAGGGATTATATATGGTATCACAGCTGGCTTCACATGCCATTCAGAGTTTAGCCTAAGACTGCTCTTGTCCATGCTACCACTAGGATAGCTGGTCTATAAGGTTGACTTTACAACCAATCACCATAAGGGTATTTGGACTGATATAAGGTGTACACTAGAACTAGTGACATCATACATCAGGCCAACTTCTCACATTGGTGAGCAGCGGTTGGGATCTGAGCTTGCTGTTGTAATACCATTGTAATCTTGAGATACTAAATTGAAAGATCACACAGATATTGTCTAGGTACATATAACATAGTTTATTATACTTAAGTCCTACTGGACTTAGTAGTTGTAGGTTGAAGGGAGTAACACACCCTGACTACAACTACTAGAGAGGTTTAGTAGAAACAACTAGTGTAGGTAGGTGCACACACCACACCCTCACTAGATCATGCCTCTGGGAGGAGATCAAGTAGATGCTCTCTCAGGAGGGGCAGGTCTGCAGAAGACCCCCTCTAGGTATGATACCTTCACATTCCAGGAGATGAGACATTTGTGTACCTCCAGAGGAATAAAACAGGGTGCAAACCCTACCCTCCTTCAGTTAAGACAGCTCCTAGAGGAGCATGATACTCTTAGGGCCTCTCAGGCAGGTACCCTAGGTACAGAAGGGGGTCTACCCACCACAGAGGAGTCAGATGGGACTTCAGAGGAAGAGGTAGACAGCCAGAGCCAAGTAGGAAGACTTAGCCAGGCAAACTTAAGTTTACATGGGAGTTTGCATGGGGTCCCCCCATACAGACCCACAAGTAGGCTTTCACAGAGAAGCAGGAGGGACAGATCCCCTTCAAGGGAATCCATCCACTCCCATGTCTCTAGCATCTCTACTGCTTCCTCTCACAGGGGAATGACTTCCCCTGAGAGAAAGGAGCATGAAGCCAGAATGAGGGAGGCTAATCTGAGGATTCAGAGGGAAGAACTTGCCCTTGCCAAGGAGAAGCTTGCTCTGGCTAGAGAGCAAAAATTGTGTGGGTCAGAACCCACTGGTGGCAGCAACATTCCTAGAGATAGGGATAGGTCTTATGACCATAGAAACCTAAGCAAGATAGTCCCCCCATATCAGAATGGGGATGACATCCACAAATGGATGACTGCTTTGGAGAGGGCCTGCAAAGTACAGCAGGTACCCCAAAGTCAGTGGGCAGCTATCTTGTGGCTCTCCTTTTCTGATAAAGGTAGAGACAAGCTCCTCACAGTCAGTGATGAGGATGCAAACAATTACAAAGTCCTGAAGAGTGCTCTGATAGATGGGTTTGGCTTAACCACTGAGCAATATAGGTTGTTGTTCAGAGACACCCAGAAGACACAGACACAGGACTGGTCTGATTTTGTGGATTGTGCCACTGTGGTAAATAAATTCTTCTTTACCGAACTGAATTTCATACTGGAACTTTAAACAAATAGCTCAGAATAATAAGAGGCAGAATCCGTGGTATAAGAGGTTTCTGAATGGGCTTTATTCCAAAAAATGGCCGACTCGAGTCGCGGCCTTCAGGTTCCGTCACCGAAAAGGTTCAGGAAGTGAAGTACGATATTTTATTGACAGACATGCATTTTTATAATAAGTACATTACAATGAAACGAATGTAGAAGGCGTAACATTTGATAAGAAAAGTGACATAGTAAATACGTAATCGAAACTAGGCGTAATAAGGAGTAAAAAGAAATATAATTGGTTAGGGTTATCAGACATAGGTGGATCTATAAGATAATACTCGGCATAGATGCGCGCGCAGCAGTATGACGTGTAATTGACGTGTAACTAGGGGGTGAAGGGGGCTTGACAGTAACTCTACATGTGGAGACGAAAAGTCTAGGGGGTCAAGTCAACCTAATCCCAAATCATATCTAACATCCTATGTTTAAAGAACTATGTTATCCACAAAGAAGGACTGAAGGACTTTCGGACAGAATCTATTCTATACTGACTGTATGTACGTGCACAAGCGTCTAAGTGTCTATGTAAAATGCGAGAGGCAGAAAACTTTCCATGGCAACTGGGCTATGAATTACTTGCAGGGGGACAGCCCTTTGCACGAGAGCTAAAGGAAATGTTTACCTAAATCACTAGACAGGAATGCATCGGCTGAAGAGCAAAGTAGATAATTCGAAGGTGAAATACGGCTTCTTGGCAGGCAGGCGAAAACTGGCCGAGGCAGGCACCGTTAGCTGCACAAGAAATAGGACAAAGTTCATGGATACAGATGCGAGCTCAAGCTGACGCTTGTCAGAGACAGAGAGCAGGGAAAGGCTTTGAGGACAGAATCGGGCCTACTTCGCCTGAACTGTAAAAATGGAGTAACTGAGCTATATAAAGTCGGTGGCCTTTCATACTTAGGAAGCGAATATCCAGCCCATTTATGGCGGATCTGACAGAGGACATGTTGACGGTGGACGCACATGTGTTTGCGTCTTCGAAACTGGAACTGGAGGGAACATACATGTACTTGTAACATGCATATAGAACCGTTGGGGTCCAAGATAGGGGACATAACTGATCAGGGAAATCCACTTTTCCACATTCCCTCCTTGTCCCCTACTTGCCCGTCAAGAAACATCAATCTTCATTAATCCATCGATTTGCTCATGGAGCATCATTTCTTCTTCTTTCTTCTTCCGGGATTTTGAACGAAAACCTTGACGTGGAATACACGATGTGGCACACAAACCACAAATCGCTGGTCCACATTGCAGACATAGGCAGCAACTGAATAGTATAAGAAGGCCAATACCTAGGAAAGATAGAACTCTCCATCCCCAGGCTGATATCACACTCCAAAACCACCCGGACCAAGTCCAAGTGCCTGGATCTTCGTGTATCTGGCTCACAATCTTATGAAGGCGGGTTATAGCTTTATATACAGATGGCGAATTTTCTGGTATGAATACGCAGCAGCTGGATCCGATGACCCTACAAGCTCCGCCCCTATCGGCCAGGATGACGTCAAGGACAAGACGATTTTGAAGGACAACAATCCTCATCACTGATTGTTCCTCTGTCAGATTGCCTAGGGCGGCTATAGTCTCATTCACTACAGCTTCAAGAGTCTTGGTTAGTCTACGTATCAGCTTACTATTTGAAATTGTACCTATATATGGAAAAATACCTTTATTAAAATCTACATACTTGTCCCATGCCGTCTCAGTATAATCGACAACTGGGAGATCTCTTCGCTCTCTATTGTGTACTAAATGAGTATTTCGATAATAATCATGAGGAGCTAAGAAAACAGGTGGCAGAAGGAATGCAATGTAACAGGTACCATCCCAATCTAGAGGTAGACGCATATATGCCGTCTGACCACATATAAAGTAGGAATGGCGAGAAGCTCTAAATGAAGATTTACCTTGATCACTATATTCTACTGTAGTAACACATTTGCTATGGCCCATATGTATGGAACCAACTTTTCTTACACATAATTCACCCTTAACTGGAAATACTGACATGGTGGGCAATATTAGCTCAACTTCGGATTCAACGTTCAGAATCATGAGATTAGGTGTAAAATTACCTAATCTATACACTTCATTTTCTAGATCAGTTCCTGTTCTACTGGGGTGACCCTCCTTATCAGGGTGACAGACTTTGTATAACACTATATTCAAATTTCCCCATATCCAATGGTGTTGATAAACTGCTGTGTCTGAATCTATGGAATTCAATAAACTAAACCATGCTCCACAAGTACCATTGTATGTGAACGGATGTGGAAAGAAAGGCAGAACTCCTTTGTTGTTCTGATAGGGAGGGAGTCGGCCACACACCCAACAATTAGTTGCATTACTAGTCTGATGGGAATGATGTAACATACTAATGAAAGTGTTATTACGCAGCGCAAGTCTGTAGGACAACTCATGTGGGGGTAGGTCACTAAAAGAGTGTTCATCAGTTATATTGAAAGCACGTCTAGAAACAGGATAATACATATGCAATAATATACTTGCAGTAACTATTATAAAACTTAAGAAAAACAAAATTAATAAAGTCACATTACAGTGGCTACGCAGTGATTTACAGTAAGCATGTCGTTTCATTATGGTTCTGGACTCTGCATGATTCAGACCTAAAGGATACATGTCGGGACAGATTCAACCGCTTCACCTTGGAGAGGACTTAAACAATCAAATCATCCGACAGTTTAGGTCTGTACCTGAGTTTTTGCTTATAGAGTTCGGTGCTACTGGCCTCAGCCAAAGGTAGCTTTGAGTCAATGGGGGAAGACACACGGGGAGGACTGTTCATGTCAGGAGGAAGTCCATGAAATTTTTTGATATGGCTGGAATGCACCCAGCCTTTTCTCCCTTCGATCTTCACAGCTGTTCTCGTTGTCAGCAGGACCAGCTTAGGAAGTTTCCACCTGGGCTCCAGCTGGGTTTTCCTATCGAAATTCCGGACGAGGACGTAGTCTCCAGGAATTACGTCATGAGGTTTCACCTCGGTGTTGTCGGGAAAAGCTGCGACCACCTGTGAACGACAAGATTGTAGTGCAGACATCAAGGAAGCCAGGTAATCTGTCAGCATATTACAGTCAACATCAGTTATTTTTCGGGGTATAGGCGTCCCCCACATATTCGGTGGTCTGCCAAAGACCACCTCATACGGGGATAGCCCTGTTCGAGAGTGTGCTACCATTCTCATGTAAAATAGTGCAACTGGTAAGGCTACTATCCAGTCAACACCTTTTTCCTGACATATTTTAGACAATCTGATTTTCAAAAGTTGATTATGTCGTTCCACGAGACCTGCTGCCTCGGGGTGTCGGACACAATGGAATTTCCACTCATATCCTAGCAAGAGTGAAACATGTTTCATTAATTCGGATGAGAAAGGTTGGCCGTTATCTGAATATACAACACGTGGTAAACCGTACCGTGGGAAGAATTCTCGAACTAGCTGCTTGGCAGTAGTCGGGGCAGTGTAATCTGATACAGGGTACGCCTCTGTCCAACGGGAGAGAGCGCAGACAACTACGAGAACATATTTGAATCCTCGACAACGTTCCATCTGAATATAATCCATCTGGAGGACTTCAAAAGGATGATCAGGAGGCTGAAATCCACCCTGCTCTACGGGGACACTCTTTCCTGGATTAAACTGACAACATATCATACAGGTACGAACTTTTTGTTTAGCAGCTGCTCGTAAATGTTTGTTAAACCAAATGTGCTGAATGCTGTCTAACATAGCCTTCTCTCCTAAATGTGCTGGACTGTGAACTGTAGCTATAATGACTTGAACCATGGAATCAGGGAGAAACCACACAGATTTCTCCTTCGTCATCCATCCTTGATCTGTCTGGATCCCTCCTAGTTCAGTCCATTTCTTTATTTCTTCTGCTGTGGCATGTGTCTGTATGTCGATTACGTCAAGTGTGGGATCCTTAATCGTCATACACTGTGTTGGTGTCTGAACTATTGGCTTTGTCATGTCGGATGTACGAGTCTGAGCAGTCTGTTTAGCTGTCCTGTCAGCTAAATCATTGCCTTGTGAAATGATATCAGTGACCTTCGTGTGTGCTTTACATTTCATAATCGATATTGCAGTCGGTAAATGAATTGCATCTAACAGAGCATGAATGAGGGACCCGTGCTGAATATGGGTTCCATGAGAAGTTAAATAACCCCTCTCTCGCCAAAGCACCCCGAAGTCATGTACGACTCCGAATGCATAACGTGAATCAGTATATATGTTGACTTTCTTGTCTGTGGCTTGAATACAGGCTTGTGTTAGAGCAATAAGCTCTGCTGCTTGGGCTGACAAAGTATCTATACAGTTTGTTTCAATAACTTCGGTGTCTGTAGTGACTGCGTATGCGGCAACCAAATTTCCTGTATTTGTTCTCATGCACGAACCATCTACATACAACGTCAGGTCTGGATCTAACAATGGAACGTCTGTTAAGTCTTGTCTGGGTTTTGTCTTTATTTCAATAACTTCAACACAATCATGAGCTAGTGGGTCTGTTCCACTTACGGGTAAAAGTGTAGCAGGATTCAGTGTATTACAACGTCTGATTTCTATGTGTGGCTGAAACAATGTCAGTTCATAACCAGTAAGTCTTGCTATGGTCAAGTGTTGTGTTTGCGTTCGATTCACAAGAACCTCTACTGCATGTGGTACTTGTACTATCAATGGATGTCCTAACACTATGGCATCGCTTTGTCTGATTGCTAAAGCTGTTGCTGCCACTGATTTCAGACACGCAGGCAAAGCCTGAGCTACGGGATCCAATGTACTGGAGAAATAAGCACATGGCTTACATGCTCCTGCTTGTTCCTGAGTGAGCACTGACAAGGCAGTACCTGCACGCTCTGTAACAAAAAGTGTAAAATGTTTGCTGTAACATGGTGTCGCTAGAACAGGTGCTTGACATAGGGCTCTCTTCAAGCTTTCAAAAGCTAGTGTGTGTTCCTGAGTCCAAGGGAGGACAGTCGACGTGGCTGCCTCCTGTGTTGTCAACTGAATGAGTGGCTTCGCTAGAAATGCATATTGAGGGATCCACTGCCTACAGTATGAAGTGAGGCCTATGAAAGCCCGCACTTCCTTTTGTGTCTCGGGTATTGGCATGTTTGCAATTAACTGGATGCGATCGGGTGTAAGCTGCCTTCCCTCCTTGGACAGCGAGTGACCGAGATAGATAACTCGCTGGACACAGAATTGCAGCTTAGAAGGAGACACCTTGTGCCCCTTGTCGGCTAGAAAATGTAAAACTGTCAGTGAGGCTTTTTCACATTCGGGTTCGCTTCGGGCGGTGATCAGCAGATCATCGACATATTGAAGCAGTGCAGTGTCAACTGGCATGTGTATACTGTCAAGTTCTCGCTTCAGTGCTTGGCTATAGATGCTGGGGCTTTCTGTAAATCCTTGAGGAGCGCGGGTGAATTTAAAGCTTCGTCCATTCAAACTAAATCCGAATAAATATTGGCTTTCCGGATCTATTGGGACGCTGAAAAAGGCATTCTTGAGATCAATTACAGTAAAGAATGTGGCTTGAGAATCAATAGCTGTCAATAATGATGAGATATCAGGGACCACAGGAAATTGTGGCACAATGCATTTGTTTAATTCACGCAAATCAATAACTAATCGATATACTGGCGGGGCCATAGGATCAGTTCGTTTAAGAATCGGAATTATCGGTGAATTACATACATTGGAGTTGGTTTCCACAACCACTCCTTGGGCAACAAGTTCGTCAATTATTTTCAGTAAAGCCGCTACAGCATCTTGTGGTAACTTGTATTGTCGCATTCGTGGTAGTACCACTCCTGCCTTTAGTGTGACTCGATATGGTGTAATGTTCATGCAACCAACATCAGTAGGGCCTTGTGCCCATAGATGCGCTGGTAAGTTCTGTAGTCGGGAATCCATGTCTCTGGATACATAGTGACCTTTAAAATCGCGTAAAAACAATCTTACTCCTTCCGGAGAACAACAGATAATAGCCCCTAGGGCTTTCAATGTCTTTATACCTAACAAGTTTTCTGGACATGATTTGGTAAGCAATAAATCAGTAGTTCGTGTCAAGGGACCAATCGTAAGCGGAAGTGGCTGTGTTACTTCATTAACAATAGGCTTTCCTGAAAAACCAAGGGAAACATTTTGAGAGCCTGAGAGGGGTGCCCCTGGAACTTCACTACGTTTTATGGTTGTTCGACTTGCCCCTGTATCGAGTAAAAATTTTCTGTCTTGACCTAATAATTCACTATGTACGTAGGGTCCTTCTTGATCTACTGGAATCTCGATAAGGGGTAAGTCAACTTCCCTCTCTAGGCTGGTTCATGCGTAACGTTGATACTCAGGATATTCGTACTGTGCGGTCTGATACATTTGTCGTGAAGTTACTTGTGTGGCAGCAGCAGGCAACGGTGGTGCAGCTGGCACAAACTGTATGGGCTGTTGTGCGGCTGGCATAGACTGTTGCTGAACTGGCATGGACTGTCCATGCTGCATAGCTCCTGGTTCATTCTGATCTTGTCTAACTAATCGTGGTCTCTCTTTTGCAATACCGGTAGCTATATTACGTTTCAGGACTGGACAATCGTGTACATAATGGCCTGGCTGTTTACAGTAATTGCAGGTTCCTTTTACAGGAACTGCAGATTCTCCTGAATGTGTCACACCCTTTTTGTGACCATCCGCTGGTACTGTCTGAGAAACTAGCATTTTCATTTTAGTATCCTTCATGCGTCTGTGCTCGTGTTCTTGTTCATCCCTAATTCTATTGTGATGATACTGTAACATTTGTAGCATTTGTGACGGAGTGTTACTTTGCCAAGTACTCTCGAATTTTAATATTCTATTCTTCACTGGAGGCAATGCATTTTCCACCAGTTTTGTCACAAATAAATGTGGATATGAGTCACTACTTGCTTTTATACCACTGTTTATACCAAAACATTTTTCAAAACGGGCATAATAATCACTTGTGTCTTCATCTTGCTTCTGTTTGCAGGCTGTGATTGCACCCCAATCTTCCTTTTTAGTAGTTAATAAACGTGGTAGTACCTGTACTAGTAAACCTGGTAACAGTTTAACTTTATCCCCGAGCCCTGAACCCGCAGTTCGGGCCCTTTCTTCTTCTGCTAATGCTGACCAATCTATCTTTTGGTCTCCCACTTCCCACTCTTTTTCTTTCAGTTTTTCATAAATGCCAGCAGGCAAAAGCACCTTTAGTATCGTCATGATATCAGGAAAGGTGTACTCTCCCATGAGTAACATGTCTTTAATTTCTCGGTGGAAACCCGCTGGGTCTTTGTCATGACTGGGTACTACTTTCTTCATTTCTAATAATTCCATTTTTGATATGGGTGTGTAGACAAATACACGATGAAACTCATTGTCATCGCCCTTTATTGGGTGCACTTCTCGTAAGGGATTCTGTCTATCCATGTAGTACGGTGTTCCTTCTTTGCTGGGGATCGGGAATGGATCTGCGTTTACAAAAAGAACGTACTGTTTACGTGACATTAGTATTTCTTTGATTAACTTGTTACTGGAACCTCTCCATCTATTCGTGAGTAGTTCGGTTAACATATCGGGTAAGGGACCAGGATCAGCATGTTGGCTCTTATATTGTATAAGAAGTTGCTGGATCATATAAATCCCAGCTAAACGTTGTTCGTCTGGACTGAGGTTCAAAAACGCGTGTGCGACTGTCACATCACCATATTTACCGGGACTGTCCATCCAATGAACAGCTGCCCTTGCTAATTCTTGTTCGTCCATAGAATCGAGGAGGTGGTAACCCCTTCGTTCCCGGAGTATTTTATCTGCGGCTTGAAACAAACGCTCGGGAGATTTCATATTTATTATTGTTGGACGTATAGAGTGTATCGGATCAGAAAAACCTCCGGTATTATTACAGGACCTTCCTCTGCCCACATAGGCTATGGTGTCTGGCTGTCTTCCTGAATCTCCTGATTCGGACTCTTCATCCTGCTCGAACTCGTCTGTTTCCAATCTCTCTGCATGCATGTGTTCTACTTCTTTCCTGATTTTTCGGCACATGGCCACTATACTTCCCTGTCTATCATGTTTTCCATCGGATATATTCTGACTCCATTTGGTAAGGATCTGCATTATTTCCGGGTCTACCCCTGGTCGGTCTTGATTTCTGATCACACAATTTACAAAAAAACGTAACAATTCTCCCTGTATCTCGACTTTCTGATATTCCATAGCTCTGTTAATGCATTCAGGATCTTTTCCTGTTTGGACAAAATGATATATGTTATCTAAATGCACGGCCATTCCTGGTAGCCTTCCTAAAAACGACGCAGCTCGTCTAATACGTAATGATGTTATAATCATTTCATCCTCTTTACCAGGCACCGGGTCATATCTGCAATCTACCATAAGATCCTTAAGCGTACGGTTATTTATAAGTTTGGGCGTACGTGCATGTACTGATTCTTGGAAAGAAAATTTACTCCCTCGGGGTGGCGTGAAATGAAGGCTAGTAGCACCTCCAGTAGCCCCCTCTGAGGTGTCAGACGTGAAAGGATTCGTTGAACGTGCTACAGCCACTACAGGTGTAGACACGGCTGTAGAATCAATTGCGGGGACAGACGCGGAAGCAGATGCGCTCGCTGAAGCTTGTGTTGTGACTTGTGCCGGAACTTGCTGTGGCACAGTGACAGATACCTGCTCTTGTCGTTGAACCCCCCCAGCTGACGGTCTATGTGGTGCGGGGTTGGCATATTCGGGAACTGTGTCATCTAGATAAGAGGAAAGAAAAATATCTTCTGCGGTTCTAGGATGTCCTTTAGGATGTACCTTTATTGGAAACAATGGGGGTGGCAAGTCTTTTGGTATGGCCGCAGTGGCTTGAGGCAATCCTTCGGCCAGAAGGGGATACATCCCTTTCATAAGGGCATTTCTTTGTCTCTCTGTTTGTTCTGCTTGTACTCGTGTACCTTCTTCAATCAACTGCTTCTCTCGAACCTTATTTGCACTTTCTTTACTTCTCTCTTCCTGTCTTAGCGCCTTTTCAGTGCGCCTATGCGATTCTTTACGCCATAATTCAATAGCGTCTTTCTGTGACTGTCTAGCTTTCCTCTTCCACAACTCTTCTTCTACTTTCATGATACAGTCTGCATCCCAGGTCCCAGCTACGGGCCATCTTTGATTCTCTGGTAACTCTTTGGTGTAGTCCACCCATAGATCTAGGAATAATATGGCGTCTAAGCCATGTTTGTGGTACATAAAATGCCCTGGAGTGTCCCTAGGAGGAATAGGAACTGCCTCTTCAAGCACCCCTTTTCTAGTCGTGATCTGTCTTAACTTCGAAAAGAGCGGCATATTGACAACTAATCTGGTACTTACTCTTGAACACAACTGATCTGATACTTAATCTTGAACACACTTAGTACGAAAAACACAATAATGAACAAAGCACAATAAAACAATCATTCATACCACAATATGCAGAACATTTTAACACGTTAAAAATAAAACACTAAACATTTTTAAAAATGACCAACAATGATGACAGTCTGCATAACTAATCACCAAGCAGAATTCTTGACAATAACTAGATACTTCGGAATACTTGATATACGGCTAAACCGTACATATACACTGCTAAACAGTGCAGACCGGATTTGTGTACCCAAATCCGTCTTGACCGGCACAACCTATGTGCACGTCAACACGCCTCCTCGGCGATGGTACTCACCGAGTAGCTCACAACGAAAGGCCTTGGTGACTGGACTGAACACGACTGCGGACATCGGACCCTCTGGACATCGGGACTTCGGAAACCTGGTGGGCCTCTGTATACCTCGGATCTTGCTCTCTCAGCTAGGCTCTGGTCGGGATACTTCGCGCTTCTCACCGCCTCGTCTGGGTTGATCGCAGCCTCAGTCGCCCCCGCTTGACCGGAGGGAGCTACAGGAAATCCTGCTGGTACGCGTTATGGTCCGTCCAGCTGTGGCAGGAGACCGGGTCTGCAACGCACCGCCGGCGCGTGAGATGAGAAAGTGTCCCTATTCGGGCGCCATTATGTGGTAAATAAATTCTTCTTTACCGAACTGAATTTCATACTGGAACTTTAAACAAATAGCTCAGAATAATAAGAGGCAGAATCCGTGGTATAAGAGGTTTCTGAATGGGCTTTATTCCAAAAAATGGCCGACTCGAGTCGCGGCCTTCAGGTTCCGTCACCGAAAAGGTTCAGGAAGTGAAGTACGATATTTTATTGACAGACATGCATTTTTATAATAAGTACATTACAATGAAACGAATGTAGAAGGCGTAACATTTGATAAGAAAAGTGACATAGTAAATACGTAATCGAAACTAGGCGTAATAAGGAGTAAAAAGAAATATAATTGGTTAGGGTTATCAGACATAGGTGGATCTATAAGATAATACTCGGCATAGATGCGCGCGCAGCAGTATGACGTGTAATTGACGTGTAACTAGGGGGTGAAGGGGGCTTGACAGTAACTCTACATGTGGAGACGAAAAGTCTAGGGGGTCAAGTCAACCTAATCCCAAATCATATCTAACATCCTATGTTTAAAGAACTATGTTATCCACAAAGAAGGACTGAAGGACTTTCGGACAGAATCTATTCTATACTGACTGTATGTACGTGCACAAGCGTCTAAGTGTCTATGTAAAATGCGAGAGGCAGAAAACTTTCCATGGCAACTGGGCTATGAATTACTTGCAGGGGGACAGCCCTTTGCACGAGAGCTAAAGGAAATGTTTACCTAAATCACTAGACAGGAATGCATCGGCTGAAGAGCAAAGTAGATAATTCGAAGGTGAAATACGGCTTCTTGGCAGGCAGGCGAAAACTGGCCGAGGCAGGCACCGTTAGCTGCACAAGAAATAGGACAAAGTTCATGGATACAGATGCGAGCTCAAGCTGACGCTTGTCAGAGACAGAGAGCAGGGAAAGGCTTTGAGGACAGAATCGGGCCTACTTCGCCTGAACTGTAAAAATGGAGTAACTGAGCTATATAAAGTCGGTGGCCTTTCATACTTAGGAAGCGAATATCCAGCCCATTTATGGCGGATCTGACAGAGGACATGTTGACGGTGGACGCACATGTGTTTGCGTCTTCGAAACTGGAACTGGAGGGAACATACATGTACTTGTAACATGCATATAGAACCGTTGGGGTCCAAGATAGGGGACATAACTGATCAGGGAAATCCACTTTTCCACACCACTAAGGCTTTGGAAGGTTGGTTAACTGGCAGCAAGGTGCAGGACTATACAGGATTGTACAACTTAATTATGAGGGAGCAGATCCTTAATAATTGTCAGAACCAGCTTCTCCATCAACACCTGGTAGACTCAGATTTGACCTCTCCCCAAGAATTGGGAAAGAGGGCAGATAAATGGGTCAGGACCAGGATTAGGCCTAAAAATCAGGGTGGTGACCAAAAGAAAGATACCACCAAGCCTCAAGATAAGGGTGGGGATAAAGCAAAAGAGAAATCTTCCTCAGGGCCCCAAAACTCCACACAGGGTGGTGGGTCCCAAGCTCCCTCCTCTACCACAGTTAAAAAGCCTTACTGCCATGTGTGTAAAACACCTGGGCATTGGAAAACTGACAGCAGTTGTCCACAGGCTAAAAACAAAACTGTTCCTCCAACTACTCCTGTCACACCACCTATTACTGTCAGCAGTAATCCCCCAGGTGGTGGGAGTGCCCCCAAAAATTTGGTTGGGTTTTCTTGGGGAACACAGGGGGATCCTGGCTTAGCCAATTCCCCTGCAGCAGCTACTCTTGTCTGTGATGGTGGCATGGGGTTTGCCAACTTCACTGCCTGTCCCAACACTTTGGGTAGGTACAGACAGGAACCCTACATCAATGGTAGAAAAGCTGAGGCCTACAGAGACACTGGAGCTAGCATCACTATGGTGGCTCATAGGCTAGTTCCCTCTGAGCAGCTTTTGCCTGGTTTCTCATACCAGGTAACTAACATTGATGGCAAACAGACCAGTCATCCCATGGCAGAGGTATGTCTCAGCTGGGGAGGTGTCACTGGCCCTAAAAGGGTGGCAGTGTCTCCAACCTTGCCTGTGGACTGCTTGCTGGGGAATGACTTAGAACTCTCAGCTTGGGCTGGAGTTGAACAAGACACCCATTCCAAAATGGTAGGACTTTCCAAAAAGGGTAGTGGGGTTGTGCCAGTCACAACCCCTGTCCAAGTAGCTTTCCTCCCTGAAAAGGTTGGAAGGGCAGTGGTAGCCACAGCCCAGGCACAGACAGACTTCCCTGTAGGGACTGACGGAGCTGTGACAGTCACAGCTCAAACACAAACTGAGTGCCTTCCTGAAAAGGTTGGCAAGGCTGTAATGGTCTCAGCCCACACTCAGACTGATATAGGTGTAGTGAAGCCTGAAACAATGGATCACTCCACACAGACAGAGAGTAGTGGGGAGGAAGAAAAGTCTCCCTCCCCCCAGACATTAGGAAAAGGTCAGCCTCCTCAGGGATCTGACCTCACCCCTTGTGAAGGAACTGCCCCAGAGGTAGCCAGGCCTGGCCTGGCAGAGCCTCTGATGTCAGTGGCCCCTTCCAAGGTGGGACCCAGTCTGGTGCAGGTACCCTGCCTCTCTCTACCCTGCCTCAGTCAGCCCAGGGCTGCAGAGGTCAGGGAGGCCAGTGGACCCCAAGAGGGCCCCTGTCCACAAGAACCCCCCCTTCAAAAGAAGGAGGATTGCCTGGTTAGTTGCCCTAGCCAGGTGATGGGTAAAAACATTCCTGAGGGATCCCCTTCACAGGTAGTTAGGGACCTCCCCCAGAGGGATTCTGTTGGGCACAGGCAAACCTGGGACCTTAGGGCCCCAAACCTGACCTG
Organism: Triturus cristatus; assembly: GCF_964204655.1. Taxonomy (NCBI): domain Eukaryota; kingdom Metazoa; phylum Chordata; class Amphibia; order Caudata; family Salamandridae; genus Triturus; species Triturus cristatus. The sequence continues at coordinate 1,093,870,290 of NC_140588.1, read as the reverse complement.
TCCCTCCAGTAAGCCCACAAAAGGGACCCAGCCTCCAGCTTTAGGTAGCCAGAGGCTGACCCTGAGAGCACAGTGCAACTCAGTTAGAGAAAGAAAGGCATCCATGGTGGAGGATGATTGGAGGAAGCTGAGGCCTCACTTTGAGGACACTCACTTCAGTACTCCATCTCAACACCAGCTTTTTCTTTGCAAAGACACACCAAAGGTAGAGATTCCCTATGGTGGAGACCCTATGATATCTTTAGGATGAGGGATTGCTTAGTGGGCCATGAGACAGGGGGTAACCATGCCAGTGCTGGTTCTTCCTTATATGGCCACTCAGGCAATAGAGGCTTACCTTGTAAAGGCCAGCCTTATCTCCTTTCGTTTGGGGGGGGGGTTGTGTAGGAAGGTGGATATCTGACTATGGTTACCCCCAACTTTTTGCCTAGTGTCTAGCTGGTTTTTCGACTTAGTTGGCCTGAGATCCTGCCATTCAGGGTCTCAGGCTGTCTGCTCTCTCTTTAAAATGGATTCCATGTACCCTAGGTACATTCCCAATTGGTAAGGATCACCTTATTGGACCCTGTACAGTGTACCCTAGGTACCCAGGGCATAGGTGTACCCTAGGCCTCCCAGGGGCTGCAGCATGTATTATGCCACCCCTGGCCTGGCCTTCCAATCAGACACAACTGGCTGATCACTCAGCTGGGGCAAGGTCGTGTAATCACCCCTTGCTTAGGTGTAGTATTCCTATACCTACCTTATATATAGACACATGTGTACCTATCAGTCACTCCTATGGCAGGCCTTAACAATCCTGGAGGCAGAGTGCTTGGTAACATGTGAGATGGTGCTCTAGCATGAGCTGAGCCTGTCTGCAGCTTTCGGAACCATGTCCTTATAGCTGTTCTATGATATAGCCTACCATATACTCTTAAAGTGCCTTATAATCTTAAACGGTTAGGGTAACTATGGTTGGGCTGTATCAAAACATGTCGTGTAAGGTGTCTAACACTTTGGAATAATACCCCCATACCATTTCTGGTGATGAGGATATTATCCCTCCCTTCTAGAGGGAGAGACATGTTAAAATCCTACTTTGCTGTGTAACCTCTGACCAAAGCCTCAGCATCACAAAATGGATGCTGCTGCCACGACACAAGTCTGACCTCCTGCAGCTGGGAGTGATCCCAGCCAGGGAGGCCTGGACAATAGGTTTCCTGCTTGGGGAGGTGCTAGCACCTCCCCAGACAGCCTTTAGTGTATTGGGGCAGGGTGGGCTGAAAGGAATGAGACATGCCTGGGGCACACAAGGTGTTCCTTGCATAGTCCAGTTCAAACCGGTGCTGGGGCACTCCAGCCCCAGCTCTGGCGCGAAACTGGACAAAGGGAAGTGGGTGTAACCACCCCCTCCCAGGTCCCACCCATAAGGCGTGACCTAGCAGGTATCCCAGCCCCCCAGATTAGTATAAGAGTGGGAGTTGGGCCTCAAGACTTTAGATTATCCTGAACCTGCAAAACTGAACAGAAACTCTGGACCTTCGACATTCGACGAAAGAAGAAGACTGAAGAATCTCCCTTGTGGCCAAGGAGTGGCTACCCTGTGCAAACAGGCACCATCAAGAGACTACCCTTTGCTTTGTGAAACGTTCTACGAGGAACCGACTGCAGAGCCCGACCAGAGCCTTGATTTCCAGACTTCTCCGACCCTCATCCACATCTGCAGCAGAGCTGAGATCCGTGGAGGCGACGAGCGACGTGGGACCGGCTACCTGGGAAAAGTGGCTAGTATCTTCAAGCGCAGCTTCTGAGGCACCCTCGAAGTTGTGCACCGGGGATTGAGAAGCCCCACCCCCAAGCACCATCTGCACCGAAGAGCAGCCCCCCACACTCCACGAGTCCTGCGTGGGGCCCTTCAGCATTTTCCTGCTTGCCGCGTTGTCCGGTTGCTTGCCCGCTGGCTAGTGGCCTTTGTGACGACGCACCCTGAAATCTTCTGCGCTGGTTTGGCTCCTCCAGACTGGCTCCCGCTTCTCTGCAAAAGAGAAGCACCCCAGACCTTCCTGGTCTGCGACAGAAGCAAGTCCTCCATTCTGCGTGGGTTCCGCTTGCCAAGGCTTGGTGAGTCCTAGTCCAACTTCGACGCCGCCGACAGCAAGAGCCTTCGTGGGACAGCTCGCCTCCTGGTCCTGGTCGTCCTCGACGCTTCCTGGTCCTCCTGGCTGCAGCGACAAGCTTCACCTTCACCTGCAACTCTTCACGACATCGTCTGGTTCCTTCCTGGTTCCACGTGATCACTGGCTAGTGATCTTGACTCTGTCCCCTCTGCTTGCAGGTCTCCTCTCTTCTTGATCCCAGCCTTGGGATCCACCGGACACTCTTCACTGACTGCCTGTCAGCATCTTTTCTTAAGGCATCCATAGGAGTCGACGAAGAAACCCGACGCAACTTCAACCCTATGCACCCGCAGCCTGTAGGCTAGGTAACTTGGGTACTCCGGTGCTCATCAGGGTAGTGACTATCCTAGTGTCTAAGTTTCAAGTGTCGACTTCCTAGCTACTCCGGAAGTGTCCTAAATCTATCTATTTCTAAACTGTACTATTGCTAGTGACTTTTACGCATTACGCGTGAGTGTTTCCACTCTGCATACGAATCCCGTGGGCCTCCCACTTCCTATCCTGTGGTAGTCTAGTGTAGCCCCAGCGATTCCCAAGGCCTAGGCCTATTCTATTTCCGTGACAGTGGTTCTTATACCACTTACTTAGTATATGGTTTGCGTGGCCCCTAGGGCCTAACTGTATTACTTACCTGTGTGACTTACTGTATGCATTAATAAGACTGTGTTGTACTTACCTCTAATCTCATAAAGAGTGCTGAGGGTTTTCTTAGAATAAATACACTTTATTTTATATATATATCTGTTGTGGTGTCCTTTCATTTGGTATTCAAGGGATTATATATGGTATCACAGCTGGCTTCACATGCCATTCAGAGTTTAGCCTAAGACTGCTCTTGTCCATGCTACCACTAGGATAGCTGGTCTATAAGGTTGACTTTACAACCAATCACCATAAGGGTATTTGGACTGATATAAGGTGTACACTAGAACTAGTGACATCATACATCAGGCCAACTTCTCACAGGTTCTCCCCCCGCATCTGCATCAGCCACTGCAAGGGTCGATGGTCGGTTTGTACCCGGAAGTGGGTACCGAAGAGATAGGGCCAGAGCTTTTTGAGGGCCCACACCACTGCGAAGGCCTCCCTCTCGATGGTGCTCCAGCGCTGTTCTCGGGCCAGGAGACGTCGACTGATGAAGGCCACCGGCTGGTCATGACCTTCGGGGTTTAACTGAGAAAGAACGGCTCCGATGCCGTGGTCGGAGGTGTCGGTCTGTACTACGAATTCCCGACTGTAATCGGGGGCCTGGAGCACAGGGGCGGTGCACAGGGCGGCCTTCAGCTTCTCGAAGGCCGCTTGACAATCGGGGGTCCAGTTAATCCGTTTCGGTTGGTTCTTGGACGTGAGACCCGTGAGGGGCCCCACGATGCTGCCGTAGTCCTTCACAAACCGCCGGTAGTAGCCGGTGAGCCCCAAGAAGGCTCGGACTTCGGTCTGGGTGACGGGGGGCTACCAGGACTGGATGGCAGCAATCTTAAGTTGCAGCGGGGCCACCAGCCCGCTTCCCACTTGGTGCCCAAGGTAGGTCACGGACCCTTGGCCAATTTGGCACTTGCCGGCCTTAATTGTGAGGTCGGCCCGCTGGAGGGCCTGCAGGACCTCTTGGAGGTGACGGAGGTGGTCGGATCAGTGGCGGCTGTATACAGCGATATCGTCCAGGTAGGCAGCGCTGAACTCTTCGAGCCCGGCCAAGACCTGGTTCACGAGGCGTTGAAACGTGGCGGGGGCATTCTTCATGCCGAAGGGCATGACCTTGAATTGGTAGTGGCCATCGGGGGTAGAGAAGGCTGACCGTTCCTGAGCCCTGGGTGTGAGGCCGATCTGCCAGTAGCCCGCTGTTAGGTCGAAGATACTAAGGTAGCGGGCGGCCCCCAGCCGGTCGATCAGCTCGTCTGCTCGGGGAATCGGATGAGCGTCGGTCCGGGTGACAGCGTTCAAGCCCCGGTAGTCGATGCAGAATCTCAGTTCAGGTGCGGTGCCGGGGGCAGCGGCTTTGGGAACCAATACAACCGGGCTGGCCCAGGGACTGTCCGAGGGCTCGATGACCCCGATTGTGAGCATCTTGGCCACTTCCTCCTGTATGCAGGCCCGTACCCGATCTGGTACGCGGTAGGCCCGGTGTCGGACAGGGGGACTGTCCCCGGTGCCCACGTCGTGCAAACACCAAGGGGTGACCCCGGGGGTGAGGGAGAACAGGGCAGCGAACTGCAGCAGGAGGTTCCGGCAGCCCTGGCGTTGCTCCGAAGTGAGGGCGTCAGAGAGCCGGACCCCGTCCACGGAGCCGTCATTCTCCTGAGTCTTCAGGAGATCCGGGAGGGGTTCGGAGTCCTCCTCCGCCCCACTGTCCGTAGCCATCAGGAGGCTGAGTTCTGAGCGCACAAAGTGTGGTTTGAGTCGGTTGGTGTGGAGGACCCACGGGGGTTCCGGGAGGTCCCCATGTCGATGAGGTAAGTGACGGGGCTTTTGCGCTCGACCACTTTGAAGGGCCCTGTCCACTTATCTTGCAAGGCACATGGTTCGGTGGGGGACATCACCCATACTTGTTGACCAGGCTCGAACTCAACGGAGGAGGCATTGTGATCATACCACCTCTTCATGTCCTCCTGGCTGGCCTCGAGGTTCGCCTTGGCCATCTCCCTGAAGCGCCGGGTCTGATTGCGTAGGGCCAGGATGTATTTGAAGACGTCTGGAGGGGTCTTTAGGGGGGCCATCTCCCAACCTTCCTTGACTAGGCTGAGGGGCCCTCGCACAGGGTGCCCGTACAGGAGTTCGAAAGGGCTAAAGCCGAGGGACTTCTGGGGGACTTCTCGGTAGGCGAAGAGGAGGCACGGGAGTAGTACATCCCACTGGCGACGGAGGGGCTCTTCCAATCCCCCAATCATCCCCTTGAGAGTGCGGTTAAAACGTTCCACTAGTCCGTTCCCTTGGGGGTGATAAGGGGTCGTGAATCTGTAGGTGACCCCGCATTGTTGCCAGAGGGACTTCATGTATTTGGATATAAAGTTCGTGCCTCGGTCGCTGACGACTTCTCGGGGGAAGCCTACCCGGGAGAAGATCCCCATGAGGGCCCGGCCAACCACCGGAGCTGTCACGGTCCGTAGGGGCACCGCCTCGGGGTAGCGGGTGGCATGGTCCACCAGTACTAAGATGAACCTGTGTCCTTGTGCCGTGCGGGGGTCCAGAGGCCCCACAATGTCTATCCCCACCCTCTCGAACGGGGTGGTGACCACAGGGAAGGGTTGCAGAGGGGCTTTCAGCTTCCGACCACTCTTCCCGCTGGCTTGGCATGTGGGGCAAGATCGGCAGTGGTTCAGGACGTCGTTCCTCATTCTCGGCCAGAAAAAGTGGGTCACTAGGCGGCTGTACGTTTTGTCCTGGCCCAGGTGTCCAGCCAGGGGAACATCATGGGCCAGGTTGAGCAGGAAGTCTCTGAAGCGGAGAGGTACCACCAGTACTCGACCGGCCCCCAGCTCGGCGATTCTTTGCTCGCTGTAGAGCAGGTCGTTATCCCAGTAGACCCAGTGAGTTCCGGTGGAGTCCCCTGCGTTCTGGGCGCTGGCTTGTTGGCGAAGTCCCTCGAGGGAGGGACAGGTCTTTTGTTCCTGGCGGAACTGTTCTTGGGTGGGCCCCCCTTCTCGACACCACTGAGCCAGGTCAGGAAGGTCCTGGGGTGGCGCGTCCCCTTCGGTCGTCGGGTCTGGGAGGCTGGCCTCATCGTTGTCGTCTACTGGGGTGACCGGGGGCGGAGGTGCTGGCCATTCCGGTTCTTCTGATCGGGGGACGGCACGGGCGGCCATGGACCGGGTGGTTATGCAGGCCCAGTCCGGGAGGCCCAGCATCCCTAGGTGCTCTCTTCTCTCAACGGTGGCCCACGGGGAACTCTCGAGGTCATTCCCCAGGAGGCAGTCCACGGGGGCATCGTCCCGGACCGTCACCTTCAACAGGCCGGAGACCCCTCCCCATTCGAATGGGACGCAGGCCATCTGACACATACTCTCAGAGTTGTCTGCCGAGCGGACGGGGCAGAGAATGTTCGGCAGGATCTGTTCGGGCTTCACCAGGTGACAGCGGACGGCCGTCACACTGGCGCCTGTGTCCCGCAAGGCCTCGGCTCGCTGTCCATTAATGGTCACCCACTGACCGTATTTCCTGGTGTTAGCGGGTAGGGGAGCCCGCGGGACCATGTCTCTTCCCCCTAAGCACGCCAGGACCATGGCGGCCGGTTCCCACTCTTGCTGGGCCGGCTCATACTCTTCTGGTTCCTCCGATAATCGCTCTTCCCCCAGGGCGGCGGCAGCTACCTGGCGGGGCTTGGGTGTTTGGTTCTGCGGGCAGCTCGGGTCATTGGCGTAGTGGCCGACTCGCTGGCATCGGTGGCACGTGACGTTGGCTCGGAACCCCGGTCGCATCGGGGGGTTGCCCCGGCCGGCCGGAGGCGGGGTGCTGGCCGCGGGTGTGGCCGGGATGGTGTCTCTCCCTCGCCCCTGGCCTCCTCCTCCTCCCCGAGGACGGTGCTGACCTTGGTTGTTTCGGTTTTGCTCGTGTGGTCCTCTCCGGCCCACTCGGGTGCTTTCCCATCGGTCAGCTTCGGCGGCGAGTTGCCGTGGGTCAGTCAATTTACTGTCGAGGAGGTGCTGCCTGAGCTCGACGAAGCAGTTGTTCGACAGGTGCTCCCATACCATAAGATTAAAGAGTTGCTCGTAGGTCGTTACTTGGCTTCCCTTGATCCAACCCTCGAAGGCTCGGGTGAAATAGTTCACGTATTCTACCCAAGTTGTACCTGGGATCCGGGTGCAATCTCTGAACCTCTGGCGGTACATCTCGGGTGTGAGGCCGTAGCGGGAGAGGAGGGCAGCCTTCATGTGGTCGTAGGACGACATTTGGTGATCTGGGAGCTGCAGCAGGGCATCGCGACCCTCGTTGACGAACCTCCCCCATAGTCCGGCTCCCCAATCGCTCCGGTCGATCCGGTGGGAGGTCATGGCGATCTCGTAGGCTTTAAACCACTGTTGTATGTCGTCTTCTCGGACATACTCGTGGACAACATCCTTGGGGATGTGGACTTTTTTCTCGGTTGGCCCCGGGGTGTGCGGTCGCTCAGGCACCCCCAGTTCTTTACTCTGTTTCCGAAGTTCTATCTCCGCCAGTTGGCGCTCGTGTTCGAGTGTTATTCTCTTTTCCTCCAGCTCTCTCTGTCTCTGCTTTTCTTCTCGTTCTTCTCGGAGCCGCATGTGTTCTAGGTTGAGTTTCTGTTCGGCTAACTTGAGTTCCCCATCCATCTTGAGTCGTGCCATTTCCAACTCGTGCAATCTGGTTCTTTCCCTCTCTCGGATCTCCTCCTGCGAGAGGCCCGTTCCCCGCTCCTCGGGAGCCATGGTGTTCCCCTCTGGTGTGACACTGTTTTGGTCGGAGGGTCCGGCGATCCCAGTTTCCGTCCACGACTCAAGGGCGTGCTTTAGATCCTCTTTGGTACTCAGGCCGGTGGTAGCAATGCCAAGTTCTATGCAGAATTGTTTCAGTTCGCGGTGGCTGTACTCTTCTAACTTATCCATTTGGAATTTCTCAGTGGAACCGCTATCTTTGGTTGACATCGTGGTTTTGTCGTGGGGTGAGCTACTCTCTGTACGATTACGCGTTGATTCGGATCGCGCCGCTGGCCACCAATGTTAGAAAGGTTAGATGGACCGGGAGGGTCGGCCGAGGTCAGGGGGAGAGGTCTCCGGGGAGAGCCGTCTCCAGCGATCGTACAGACAAGTAACTTCCCCCCCACAGACAGATACCACACAAGGATAAGATTCAGCGTTCTTTATAAGCACTTCTTAAGGTACGGTTGAATGGTACAAGGAGGTCTGGACTCAGGGGTCCCCTCGGTTCAAGTCTCTCAAAGTAGGGAAGGGGGTAGCGGGACAGTCTGTTTACCCGTCAGGTAGTTCGGATGAGATGATGATTAGCTCACAATCCTCGAGCTTGGTGGATTAGCTGGTACGGGCCGCGGCAGCGCCAGCAGGTCCCGGTCGAGATGGTCGGTACACGGTCCGCGGCAGCGCCAGCAGGTCCCGGAAGGATGGTCGTTACAACGGGCCGCGGCAGCGCCAGCAGGTCCCGACGAGGATAGATGTTGCAGAAGGCCGCGGCAGCGCCAGCAGGCAGGATGATGTTGCAGAAGGCCGCGGCAGCAGGCAGGATGATGTTGCAGAAGGCCGCGGCAGCGCCAGCAGGCAGGATGATGTTCCAGAAGGCCGCGGCAGCGCCAGCAGGCAGGACGATGGTTCGCAAGAGAGGGCTACGGCAGCGTCAGTAGTCCGTCAAGGCTGAGTTCTCTCGGTGTCTCTCGACTCCAGGATACAACTGCCTTCCTGCTCCGGAGTTGCCCTAGTCATAGGGCAGGCGCCCTTTGATGTCCGGACCCTCGCACGTGGAGGTCGGAGGGCCCGGGATGAAGGTGTCCAGACACCCAGCAGGGGGTGGAGCCAGCGCCTGGGGGAGCTGGAGGCGATCGGCACCTGGCGGGGGAAGAGCTCTTGACGCTTCGTTCTCCCATTGACCTGCCAAGTGGTCCGCTCACCTCCTGGGTGGATGGTGGTGCCGGGATGTCGGGGCCGGCCAGGCCCGGGGTTAGGGTCGGGGCGAGGCCACGCGGCCTCGTGGTGCAGGGCCCAAGATGGCGGCTTAACCCGGCCGGGGAAGCCGGTGGGGCTGGGGCCCGTGATGAGTAGGGGTCCGAGGGCTGAAGATCCGTCGGGAGACGGGATGCAGGTGCTTGTCGTGGGTTATGCCGGGCGGGCCGGAGCTCGGGCCCTGTCGTGCGGGGGGGGAGCAAGCCCTTCGTGTGGCCTGTCCAACAGTCACCTCCAAGAGGTCCTACAGGCCCTCCAGCGGGCCGGCCTCACAATTAAGGCCGGCAAGTGCCAAATTGGCCAAGGGTCCGTGACCTACCTTGGGCACCAAGTGGGAAGCGGGCTGGTGGCCCCGCTGCAACTTAAGATTGCTGCCATCCAGTCCTGGCAGCCCCCCGTCACCCAGACCGAGGTCCGAGCCTTCTTGGGGCTCACCGGCTACTACCGGCGGTTCGTGAAGGACTACGGCAGCATCGTGGGGCCCCTCACGGGTCTCACGTCTAAGAACCAACCGAAGCGGGTTAGCTGGACCCCCGATTGTCAAGCGGCCTTCGAGAAACTGAAGGCCGCCCTGTGCACCGCCCCTGTGCTCCAGGCCCCCGATTACAGTCGGGAATTCCTGGTACAGACCGACGCCTCCGACCACGGCATCGGAGCCGTTCTTTCTCAGTTAAACCCCGAAGGTCATGACCAGCCGGTGGCCTTCATCAGTCGACGTCTCCTGGCCCGAGAACAGCGCTGGAGCACCATCGAGAGGGAGGCCTTCGCAGTGGTGTGGGCCCTCAAAAAGCTCCGGCCCTATCTCTTCGGTACCCACTTCCGGGTACAAACCGACCATCGACCCCTGCAGTGGCTGATGCAGATGCGGGGGGAGAACCCAAAACTCTTGCGCTGGTCCATTTCCCTGCAGGGAATGGACTTCACCGTGGAGCACCGACCAGGCCAAGACCACACCAACGCGGATGGCCTGTCCCGCTTTTTCCGCCTCGACGAAGAGAGTCCCCAAGGAGATGGGTGACTCTCCCCGCCTTCAGCTGGGGGGGACGCATGTTGGACAGGCCACACGAAGGGCTTGCTCCCTCCCCGCACGACAGGGCCCGAGCTCCGGCCCACCAGGTATAACCCACGAAAAGCACCTGCACCCCGTCTCCCGACGGATCTTCTGCCCTCGGACCTCTACTCATCACGGGCCCCAGCCCCACCGGCTTCCCCGGCCGGGTCAAGCCGCCATCTTGGGCCCTGCACCACGAGGCCGCGTGGCCTCGCCCCGACCCTAACCCCGGGCCTGGCCGGCCCCGACATCCCGGCACCACCATCCACCCAGGAGGTGAGCGGACCACTTGACAGGTCAATGGGAGAACGAAGCGTCAAGAGCTCTTCCCCCGCCAGGTGCCGATCGCCTCCAGCTCCCCCAGGCGCTGGCTCCACCCCCTGCTGGGTGTCTGGACACCTTCATCCCGGGCCCTCCGACCTCCAAGTGCGAGGGTCCGGACATCAAAGGGCGCCTGCCCTATAACTGGGGCAACTCCGGAGCAAGAAGGCAGTTGTATCCTGGAGTCGAGAGACACCGAGAGAACTCAGCCTTGAAGGACTACTGGCGCTGCCGTAGCCCTATCCTGTGAACCATCGTCTGGCCTGCTGGCGCTGCCGCGGCCTTCTGCAACACCTATCCTCGTCGGGACCTGCTGGCGCTGCCGCGGCCCGTTGTAACGACCATCCTCACCGGGACCTGCTGGCGCTGCCGCGGACCGTACATCGACCATCTTTCCGGGACCTGCTGGCGCTGCCGCGGACCGTGTACCGACCATCTTTCCGGGACCTGCTGGCGCTGCCGCGGACCGTGTACCGACCATCTCGACCGGGACCTGCTGGCGCTGCCGCGGCCCGTACCAGCTAAACCACCAAGCTCGAGGATTGTGAGCTAATCATCATCTCATCCGACGTACCTGACTGGTAAACAGACTGTCCCACTACCCCCTGCCCTACTGTGAGAGACTTGAATCGAGGGGACCCCTGGGTCCAGACCTCCTTGTACCATTCAACCGTACCTTAAGAAGTGCTTATAAAGAACGCTGAATCTTATCCTTGTGTGGTATCTGTCTGTGGGGGGGAAGTTACTTGCCTGTACGATCGCTGGAGACGGCCCTCCCCGGAGACCTCTCCCCCTGACCTCGGCCGACCTTCCCGGTCCATTTAACCTTTCTAACACCGCCCCTCCCTGTCCTGATCCACTCCACCCCTACTCAAGTATCCGCCCCTCCCTGTCCTGATCCATTGCACCCCAACTCAAGTATCCGCCCCTCCCGGTCCTGATCCATTGCACCCCTACTCAAGTGCCTACCTCTCCCTGTCCTGATCCATTGCACCCCTACTCAAGTATCCCCCCTCCCTGTCCTGATCCATTGCACCCCTACTCAAGTATCCGCCCCTCCCCTCCCTGATCCATTGCACCCCTACTCAAGTGTCTGCCCCTCCCTGTCCTGATCCATTGCACTCTTACTCAAGTGCCTGCCCCTCCCTGTCCTGATCCATTGCACCCCTACTCAAGTATCCGCCCCTCCCCGCCCTGATCCATTGCACCCCTACTCAAGTGCCTGCCCCTCCCGGTCCTGATCCATTGCACCCCTACTCAAGTGCCTGCCCCTCCCTGTCCTGATCCATTGCACCCCTACTCAAGTATCCGCCCCTCCCCGCCCTGATCCATTGCACCCCTACTCAAGTATCCGCCCCTCCCTGTCCAGATCCATTGCACCCCTACCCAAGTGTCCGCCCCTCCCCGTTCTCATCCATTGCACCCCTACTCAAGTGTCTGCCCCTCCCCGTTCTCATCCATTGCACCCCTACTCAAGTATCCGGCTGTTAGAAAAGGTAGACGGACCGGGAGGGTCGGCCGGGGTCAGGAGGAGAGGTCTCCGGGGAGAGCCGCCTCCAGCGATCGTACAGACAAGTAACTTCCCCCCCACAGACAAATACCACACACGGATAAGGTTCAGTGATCTTTATAGGCACTTATGTAAGGTACGGTGAAATGGTACAAGGAGGTCTGGACTCAGGGGTCCCCTCGATTAGAGTCTCGCAAGGTAGAGAAGGGGGTAGCGGGACAGTCTATTTACCAATCAGGTAATTCGGATGAGATGGTGATGAGCTCACAATCCTCGAGCTTTGGTGGTTAGGTGGTATGGGCCGCGGCAGCGCCAGCAGGTCCCGGTGCGGATGGTCGATACAACGGGCCGCGGCCGCGCCAGCAGGTCCCAGGAAGATGAACGGTCCGCGGCAGCGCCAGCAGGTCCCGGTGAGGATGGTCGGTACAACGGGCCGCGGCAGCGCCAGCAGGTCCCAGGAAGATGACTGTTGCAGAAGGCCGCGGCAGCGCCAGCAGGCAGGACGATGGTTCACAAGAGCGGGCTACGGCACTGCCAGTAGACCGTCAGGGTTGAGTTCACTCGGTGTCTCTCGACTCCAGGATACAACTGCCTTCCTGCTCCGGAGCTACCCCAGTTATAGGGCTGGTGCCCTTTGATGTCCGGACCCTCGCACTTGGAGGTCGGAGGGTCCGGGATGAAGGTGTCCAGACACCCAGCAGGGGGTGGAGCCAGTGCCTGGGGGAGCTGGGAGCGATCGGCACCTGGCGGGGGAGAGCCCTTGACACTTCGGTCTCCCATTGACCTGCCAAGTGGTCCGCTCGCCTCCTGGGTGGATAGTGGTGCCGGGATGTCGGGGCCGGCCAGGCCCGGGGTTAGGGTCGAGGGGAGGCCAGGCGGCCGCGTGGTACAGTGTCCAAGATGGCGGCTTGACCCGGCCGGGAAAGCCGGTGGGGCTGGACCCCGTGATGAGTAAGGGTCCGAGGGCAGAGGGTCCGTCGGGGGACGGGGTACAGGTGCTTGTCGCGGGGTTATGCCAGGAGGCCCGGGGTCCGGGCCTTGTCGAGCGGGGAGGGCGAGAGCCGTCTGTGAGGCCTGTCCAACATGCGTCCCCCCCAGCTGAAGGCGGGGAGAGTCACCCATCTCCTTGGGGACTCTCTTCGTCGAGGCGGAAAAAGCGGGACAGGCCATCCGCGTTGGCGTGGTCTTGGCCCGGTCGGTGCTCCACGGTGAAGTCCATTCCCTGCAGGGAAATGGACCAGCGCAAGAGTTTTGGGTTCTCCCCCCGCATCTGCATCAGCCATTGCAGGGGTCGATGGTCGGTCTGTACCCGGAAGTGGGTACCGAAGAGATAGGGCCGGAGCTTTTTGAGGGCCCACACTACTGCAAATGCTTCCCTCTCGATGGTGCTCCAACGCTGTTCTCGGGCCAGGAGACGTCGACTGATGAAGGCCACCGGCTGGTCATGACCTTCGGGGTTCAATTGAGAGAGGACGGCTCCGATGCCGTGGTCGGAGGCGTCGGTCTGCACCACAAACTCCCGACTGTAATCGGGGGCCTGGAGCACCGGGGCGGTGCACAGGGCGGCCTTCAGCTCCTCGAAGGCCGCTTGACAGTCAGGAGTCCAATTGATCCGCTTTGGCTGGTTCTTGGATGTGAGTCCCGTGAGGGGCCCCACGATGCTGCCGTAGTCCTTCACGAACCGCCGGTAGTAGCCGGTAAGCCCCAAGAAGGCTCGGACCTCGGTCTGGGTGACGGGGGGCTGCCAGGACTGGATGGCAGCAATCTTAAGTTGTAGTGGGGCCACCAGCCCGCTCCCCACTTGGTGCCCAAGGTAGGTCACAGACCCTTGGCCAATCTGGCACTTGCCGGCCCTAATGGTGAGGCCGGCCCGCTGGAGGGCTTGTAGGACCTCTTGGAGGTGACGGAGGTGGTCGGACCAGTGGCGGCTGTATACAGCGATATCGTCCAGGTAGGCAGCGCTGAAGTCTTCAAGCCCTGCCAAGACCTGGTTCACAAGGCGTTGGAACGTGGCGGGGGCATTCTTCATGCCAAAGGGCATGACCTTAAATTGATAGTGGCCATCGGGGGTGGAGAAGGCTGACCGTTCCTGAGCCCTGGGTGTGAGGCCGATTTGCCAGTAGCCCGCCGTTAGGTCGAAGATACTAAGGTAGCGGGCGGCCCCCAGCCGGTCGATCAGCTCGTCTGCTCGGGGGATGGGATGAGCGTCGGTCCGGGTGACAGCGTTCAAGCCCCGGTAGTCGACGCAGAATCTTAGTTCAGGTGCGGCGCCGGGGGCAGCGGCCTTGGGAACCAGTACGACCGGGCTGGCCCAGGGACTGTCCGAGGGCTCGATGACCCCGATCGTGAGCATCTTGGCCACTTCCTCCTGTATGCAGGCCCGTACCCGATCTGGTACGCGGTAGGCCCGGTGCCGGACAGGGGGACTGTCCCCGGTGTCTACGTCGTGCAAACACCAGGGGGTGACCCCGGGGGTGAGGGAGAACAGGGCAGCGAACTGCAGCAGGAGGTCCCGGCAGTCCTGTCGTTGCTCCGTAGTGAGGGCGTCAGAGAGCCGGACCCCGTCCACGGAGCCGTCCTTCTCTTGAGTCTTCAGGAGATCCAGGAGGGGCTCGGAGTCTTCTTCTGTGCCACTGTCCGTAGCCATCAAGAGGCTTAGTTCGGAGCGCACAAAGTGCGGTTTGAGCCGGTTGGTGTGGAGGACCCGAAGGGGGTTCCGGGAGGTCCCCATGTCGATGAGGTAAGTGACGGGGCTTTTGCGCTCGACCACTTTGAAGGGCCCCGTCCACTTATCTTGCAGGGCACACGGTTCGGTGGGGGACATCACCCATACTTGCTGCCCCGGCTCGAATTCCACGGAGGAGGCATTGTGGTCATACCACCTCTTCATGTCCTCCTGGCTGGCCTCGAGGTTCGCCTTGGCCATCTCCCTGAAGCGCCGGGTTTGGTTTCGTAAGGCCAGGATGTATTTGAAGACGTCTGGAGGGGTCGTTCGGGGGGCCAACTCCCAGCCCTCCTTCACTAGGCTGAGGGGCCCTCGCACAGGGTGTCCGTACAGGAGTTCAAAGGGGCTAAAGCCGAGGGACTTCTGGGGTACTTCCCGGTAGGCGAAGAGGGGGCACGGGAGCAGTACATCCCACTGGCGACGGAGAGGCTCTTCCAATCCCCCAATCATCCCTTTGAGAGTGCGGTTGAACCGCTCCACTAGTCCGTTCCCTTGGGGGTGATAGGGGGTCGTGAATCTGTAGGTGACCCCGCATTGTTGCCAGAGGGACTTCATGTATTTCGATATGAAGTTCGTACCTCGGTCGCTGACGACTTCTCGGGGGAAGCCTACCCGGGAGAAGATCCCCATCAGGGCCCGGCCAACCACTGGAGCGGTCACGGTCCGTAGGGGCACCGCCTCGGGATAGCGGGTGGCATGGTCCACTAGTACCAAGATGAACCTGTGTCCTTGTGCCGTGCGGGGGTCCAGCGGTCCCACAATGTCTATCCCCACCCTCTCGAACGGGGTGGTGACCACCGGGAAGGGTTGTAGAGGGGCCTTAAGCTTCCGGCCACTCTTCCCGCTGGCTTGGCATGTGGGGCACGATCGGCAGTGGTTCAGGACGTCACTCCTCATTTTTGGCCAGAAAAAGTGGGTCACCAGTCGACTGTACGTTTTATCTTGGCCCAGGTGCCCAGCCAGGGGGACATCGTGGGCTAGGTTGAGCAGAAAGTCTCGGAAGCGGAGCGGTACCACCAGAACTCGACTGGCCCCCAGCTCGGCGATTCTTTGTTCGCTGTAGAGCAGGTCGTTATCCCAGTAGACCCAGTGGGTTCCGGTGGTGTCCCCGGCGGCTTGGGTGCTGGCTTGTTGGCGGAGTCCCTCGAGGGAGGGACAGGTCTTTTGCTCCTGGCGGAACTGTTCCTGGGTGGGCCCCCCTTCTTGCCGCCACTGAGCCAGATCCGGAAGGTCCCGGGGTTGCGCGTTTTCTTCGGTGGTCTGGTCTGGGAGGTCGGGCTCGCCGTTGTCCTCTACGGGGGCAACCGGGGGCGGAGGTGCCGGCCATTCGGTTTCTTCTGATCGGGGGGCGGCACGGCCGGCCATGGATCGGGTGGTTATGCAAGCCCAGTCCGGGAGGCCCAGCATCCCCAAGTGCTCTCTTCTCTCGACGGTGGCCCACGGGGAACTCTCAAGGTCATTCCCCAGGAGGCAGTCCACGGGGGCATCGTCCCGGACCGTCACTTTCAGTAGGCCGGAGACCCCTCCCCATTCAAACGGGACGCAGGCCATCTTACACATGCTCTCAGAGTTATCTGCCGAGCGTACGGGGCAGAGAATGTTCGGCAGGATCTGCTCGGGCTTCACCAGGTGACAGCGGACGGCCGTCACGCTGGCGCCGGTGTCGCGCAAGGCCTCAGCTCTCTGTCCATTAATGGTCACCCACTGACCGTATTTTCTGGTGTTGGCGGGTAGGGGAGCCCGCGGAACCATGTCTCTTCCCCCTAAGCATGCCAGGACCATGGCGGCCGGTTCCCACCCTTGCTGGTCCGGCTCATACTCCTCGGGTCCTTCCGACGACTGCTCCTCCCCCAGGGCAGCGGCAGCTACCTGGCGGGGCTTGGGCGTTTGGTTCAGCGGGCAGTTCGGATCATTGGCGTAGTGGCCTAGTCGCTGGCACCGGTGGCACGTGACGTTGGCTCGGTACCCAGGCCGCAACGGGGGGTTGCCCCGACCGGCCGGCGGCGGGGTGCTGGCCACGGTGGTTGCTGGTAAGGCGTCTCTCCCACGCCCCTGGCCTCCTCCTCCTCCCCGAGGACGGTGCTGGCCTTGGTTGCTTCTGTTCTGGTCGTGTGGCCCTTTTCGGCCCACTCGGGTGCTTTCCCACCGGTCAGCTTCGGCGGCGAGCTGCCGGGTGTGAGAAGTTGGCCTGATGTATGATGTCACTAGTTCTAGTGTACACCTTATATCAGTCCAAATACCCTTATGGTGATTGGTTGTAAAGTCAACCTTATAGACCAGCTATCCTAGTGGTAGCATGGACAAGAGCAGTCTTAGGCTAAACTCTGAATGGCATGTGAAGCCAGCTGTGATACCATATATAATCCCTTGAATACCAAATGAAAGGACACCACAACAGATATATATATAAAATAAAGTGTATTTATTCTAAGAAAACCCTCAGCACTCTTTATGAGATTAGAGGTAAGTACAACACAGTCTTATTAATGCATACAGTAAGTCACACAGGTAAGTAATACAGTTAGGCCCTAGGGGCCACGCAAACCATATACTAAGTAAGTGGTATAAGAACCACTGTCACGGAAATAGAGTAGGCCTAGGCCTAGGGAATCGCTGGGGCTACACTAGACTACCACAGGATAGGCAGTGAGAGGCCCACGGGATTCGTGTGCAGAGTGGAAACACTCACGCGTAATGCGTAAAAGTCACTAGCAATAGTACAGTTTAGAATTAGACAGTTTTAGGACACTTCCGGAGTAGCTAGGAAGTTGAGACTTGAAACTTAGACACTAGGATAGTCACTATCCTGATGAGCACCGGAGTACCCAAGTTACCTAGCCCACAGGCTGCGGGTGCATAGGGGTGAAGTTGCGTCGGGTTTCGTCGTCGACTCCTATGGATGCCTGAAGAAAAGATGCTGACAGGCAGTCAGTGAAGAGTGTCCGGTGGATCCCAAGCCTGGGATCAAGAAGAGAAGATACCTGCAAGCAGAGGGGACAGAGTCAAGATCACTAGCCAGTGATCACGTGGAACCAGGAAGGAACCAGGCGATGTCGTGAAGAGTTGCAGGTGAAGGTGAAGCTTGTCGCTGCAGCCAGGAGGACCAGGAAGCGTCGAGGGCGACCAGGACCAGGAGGCGAGCTGTCCCACGCAGGCTCTTGCTGTCGGCGGCGTCGAAGTTGGACTAGGACTCACCAAGCCTTGGCAAGCGGAACCCACGAAGAACAAAGGACTTGCTTCAGGTGCAGACCAGGAGGGTCTGGGGTGCTTCTTCTTTGCAGAGAAGCAGGAGCCAGTCTGGAGGAGCCAAACCAGCGCAGAAGATTTCAGGGAGCGTCGTCACAAAGGCCACTAGCCAGCGGGCAAGCAACCGGACAACGCGGCAAGCAGGAAAATGCTGAAGGGCCCCACGCAGGACTCGTGGAGTGTGGGGGGCTGATCTTCGGTGCAGATGGTGCTTGGGGGTGGGGCTTCTCAATCCCCGGTGCACAACTTCGAGGGTGCCTCAGAAGCTGCGCTGTAAGTTACTAGCCACTTTTCCCAAGTAGCCGGTCCCACGTCGCTCGTCGCCTCCACGGATCTCAGCTCTGCTGCAGATGTGGATGAGGGTCGGAGAAGTCTGGAAACCAGGGCTCTGGTCAGGCTCTGCAGTCGGTTCCTCGTAGAACGGTCGCAAAGCAAAGGGTAGTCTCTTGATGGTGCCTGTTTGCACAGGGTAGCCACTCCTTGGCCACAAGGGAGATTCTTCAGTCTTCTTCTTTCGTCGAATGTCGAAGGTCCAGAGTTTCTGTTCAGTTTTGCAGGTTCAGGATAATCTAATCTCTTGAGGCCCAACTCCCACTCTTATACTAATCTGGGGGGCTGGGGCTACCTGCTAGGTCACGCCTTATGGGTGGGACCTGGGAGGGGGTGGTTACACCCACTTCCCTTTGTCCAGTTTCGCGCCAGAGCTGGGGCTGGAGAGCCCCAGCACCGGTTTGAACTGGACTATGCAAGGAACACCTTGTGTGCCCCAGGCATGTCTCATTCCTTTCAGCCCACCCTGCCCCAATACACTAAAGGCTGTCTGGAGAGGTGCTGGCACCTCCCCAAGCAGGAAACCTATTGTCCAAGCCTCCCTGGCTGGGATCACTCCCAGCTGCAGGAGGTCAGACTTGTGTCGTGGCAGCAGCATCCATTTTGTGATGCTGAGGCTTTGGTCAGAGGCTAACAGTGAAGTATGATTTTAACATGTCTTTCCCTCTAGGAGGGGGGAATAATATTCTCATGTCCAGAAATGGCATGGGGGCATTATTCCCGAGTGTTAGACACCTTACACGACATGTTTTGATAAAGCCAAACCATAGTTACCATAACCGTCTAAGATTATAAGGTACTTTAAGAGTATATGGTAGGCGATATCATAGAACAGCTATAAGGACATGGTTCCGAAAGCTGCAGACAGGCTCAGCTCATGCTAGAGCCCCATCTCACATGTTACCAAGCACTCTGCCTCCAGGATTGTCAAGGCCTGCCATAGGAGTGACTGATAGGTACACATGTGTCTATATATAGGGTAGGTATAGGAATACTACACCTAAGCAAGGGGTGCTTACACGACCTTGCCCCAGCTGAGTGATCAGCCAGTTGTGTCATAATGGAAGGCCAGGCCAGGGGTGGCACAATACATGCTGCAGCCCCTGGTAGGCCTAGGGTACACCTATGCCCTGGGTACCTAGGGTACACTGTACAGGGGCCAATAAGGTGATCCTATCCAAATGGGTTATGCACCTAAAGTGCACAGTATTAATTTAGAGAGAGAACAGCAGGGCTGTGGGTCTGATCAGCAGGCCCACAGCCACATCTAAGTCGAAAACCAGTAAAGCAAAAAGCAAAAAGTGGGGGTGAACATAGAAAGCAGACCCTACTCTCCTACACAACCCCCCCCCAAACTTAGGGACATTAAACTAACCTTGACCAGTTGAGTCTTCATGTTCTAAGTGGAAATATCTGGAGAGTCCATCTGCATTGGCATGGTCAGTCCCAGGTCTATGTTCCACTGTGAAGTCCATCCCCTGTAGGGAAATGGACCACCTAAGAAGTTTGGGATTTTCACCCTTCATCTGATTTAGCCACAAGAGGGGCTTATGGTCTGTCTGAATCTTGAAGTGAGTGCCAAACAAGTATGGCCTCAGCTTCTTCAGGGCCCAAACCACAGCAAAGGCCTCCCTCTCAATAGCTGACCAACGTTTCTCTCTAGGGGTCAGCCTTCTACTTATAAAAGCAATGGGCTGGTCTTGACCATCTACATTCAGTTGTGAAAGAACAGCTCCCACACCTAACTCAGAAGCATCTGTCTGGACAATGAACTCTTTGGAGTAGTCTGGACTTTTCAGAATAGGTGCACTGCACATGGCCTGCTTCAGGTCATCAAATGCTCTTTGACAGCTTACTGTCCACTGAACTTTCTTTGGCATCTTCTTGGAGGTCAAGTCATTAAGTGGTGTCACTATGGACCCATAATTCTTAACGAATTTTCTGTAGTACCCAGTCAGGCCCAAGAAAGCTCTGACCTGAGTCTGGGTAGTTGGAGGAGCCCAGTCCTTTATGGTCTGGATCTTGCTCTCCAGTGGTTGAACCTGACCCCCACCAACTAGGTGGCCCAGGTATACAACCTTGCTCTGCCCTATCTGGCACTTAGTGGCCTTGATAGTGAGGCCTGCCTTGTGCAGGGCCTCTAAAACATTCCTCAGGTGGACCAGGTGATCCTCCCAGGTGGAGCTAAAGACAGCAATATCATCCAGATAAGCTGCACAATAGTCATCCAACCCAGTAAGGACTTGATTCACCAGCCTTTGGAAAGTGGCAGGTGCATTCTTCAAACCAAAGGGCATTACCACAAATTGATAATGTCCTCCTGGGGTCGAGAAAGCAGTTTTGGCCTTTGCACTCTCAGCTAGTCTGATTTGCCAGTAGCCTGCTGTTAGGTCAAATGTGCTCAAAAACTTAGCAGCTGCCAGTCTGTCAATGAGCTCATCTGCCCTAGGTATTGGGTGGGCATCTGTCCTAGTGACAGCATTGAGACCTCTGTAGTCTACGCAAAACCTCATCTCTCTCTTACCACCCTGGGTGTGAGGTTTTGGCACAAGAACTACAGGACTAGCCCAAGGGCTCTCTGAAGGTTCAATGACTCCCAGCTCCAACATCTTTTGTACCTCAACTTTTATGCAGTCCCTGACATGGTCAGGTTGCCTGTAGATTTTACTCTTCACAGGCAGACTGTCACCAGTGTCCACCTCATGGGTGCACCAGTTTGTCTGACTTGGGGTCAGAGAGAACATATGTCTGTAGGATTGCAGAACCTGTCTGCAGTCCTGTTGCTGATGGACAGTGAGGCTGTCAGAAAAGACCACACCATCAACTGAGCCATCATCAGGGTTCTGAGTCAACAGGTCTGGGAGAGGGTCACTCTCTTCCTCCTGCCCCTCATCTGTAGCCATGAGTAGCCCCATGTCTGCCCTGTCAACATATGCCTTCAATCTGTTGACATGAAGCACCCTGTGGGGGCTTCTGGGAGTCCCAAGGTCCACCAAGTAGGTGACTTCTCCCTTTTTCTCAACAATAGTGTGGGGTCCAGACCATTTGTCTTGGAGTGCTGCTGGGGCCACTGGCTCCAACACCCACACTTTCTGTCCTGGCTGGTAAACAGTCAGTACAGCCTTTTGGTCATGCCAAGCTTTTTGGAGTTCTTGGCTTGCCTCAAGGTTTTTAGAAGCCTTCTTCATATACTCTGCCATCCTGGAGCGGAGACCAAGTACATAATCCACTATGTCTAGTTTGGGTTGTCTGAGAGGTCTCTCCCATCCTTCCTTCACCAAACACAGGGGTCCTCTTACAGGGTGCCCAAACAAAAGCTCAAAAGGGCTGTAGCCAACCCCCTTTTGTGGGACCTCTCTGTAAGCAAACAGAAGGCAGGGTAAAAGGATGTCCCATCTTCGCCTAAGCTTATCTGGTAATCCTTTTATCATTCCCTTTAGGGTCTTGTTGAATCTCTCAACAAGCCCATTGCACTGTGGGTGATAGGGTGTGGTGAATTTGTAGTTAACACCACACTCCTTCCACATTGCAGTCAAGTATCCTGACATGAAGTTGGTACCTCTGTCAGAAATGACCTCCTTTGGAAAGCCCACTCTGGAGAATACTCCAAGCAGGGCCCTTGCCACAACAGGAGCTGTTGTGGTCCTCAGGGGAATTGCTTCTGGGTACCTGGTGGCATGGTCCACTATCACCAGTATGAATCTGTGCCCAGATGCTGTTTGTGGGTCCATTGGTCCTACAATATCTATGCCCACTCTTTCAAAGGGAACCCCCACCACAGGTAGTGGTATGAGGGGGGCCTTTGTGGTGCCACCTGATTTGCCACTGGCTTGGCAGGTGACACAGGAGCGACAAAACTCCTTGGTATCTTCTGACATATGGGGCCAGTGAAAGTGAGGGACAAGCCTGTCCCAAGTCTTGTTCTGGCCTAAATGTCCTGCAAGGGGAATATCATGGGCCAAGGTGAGAAGGAAGCCCCTGAACTTCAGTGGTATGACCAACCTCCTGGACGCACCAGGCTTGGGGTCTCTAGCCTCTGAATACAGTAGCCCTTCATCCCAATAGACTCTATGGGTACCTTGAGCATTCCCTGCAGCCTCAGCAGCAGCCAGCTGTCTGAGGGGTTCAAGAGAGGGGCAGTCTAATTGAGCCTGCCTCAGATCTGCCCTTGAAGGTCCCCCTGTCCCAAGAAACTCAACCTGATCAGGTTCAAGTTCTTCTAGGACAGTTCCTTCAGGGCTCTCAGAATCATCCTCCTGGGAGGGCTGATCCACCACCTGAGGCAGGGGGGAAGGCACAGCCTTAACCCTACTGCTCTTTCTCTTGGGTTGTGACTGGTCCATAGTTTCAGGATCCAGCACTTGTTCAGTGTTGCACTTTTTGGCCTGTGACCTGGTCACAGCAAGGACATGTGCATCTATCCCCAGCATTTCTGCATGGGTCCTATACTCCACTTCAGACCAAACTGAAGTTTCAAGATCATTGCCCAGTAAACACTCCACAGGAAGGTCTGAACTAACAACAACTTTCTTGAGGCCAGTTACCCCTCCCCAGGAGAAGTTAACAATAGCCACACTATGGGAGGTAGTGGCATTGCTAGCGTTGGTCACTAGGTAATTCTCACCTAGTATGATCTGTCCAGGGTCCACAAAAGCAGGTGTCACCATTGTGACACTAGCCCCAGTGTCCCTGTAGGCCTGAGCCATTCTTTGGTTGATAAAAGGCGTCTGTCTGTACTTGCCCAGGTTACTGGGGCCTACAGTAGAGGACAAAGCTAAGTCCCCATCACAGATCAGAACAGCCTGAGTAGGTACTCTGACTAGGCCAGAATCCTCCTCAGTTCCCAGGGTTAACCCTACTACACCCTTTTGCTGGGAACCACCACTTACAGCTGAACTAGGGGGTACAGTTGCCTTAGGGGCAGTGGTGGCTGGGGGCTTATCCTTTTTGGTGCACTCACTAAACCAATGTGAGGTAGACTTACAATAGTTGCACCATGGTTTCTTTTGGCCTTCTTTCTTCTTATCCTTTTTGGAACCACCCTCCCCCTGAGCCTTTTGGGGGCCTGGTGAAGACTTCTGGTCTTTTTGTTTCTGCTCATTACCCTTCTGGTCTGCCTTTTTCTGATCACCGCCCTGGTTCTGGTTTTTCTGCTTAACTCTAGTCCTGACCCATCTATCTGCCTTCTTTCCCAATTCTTGGGGAGAAGTCAGATCAGAATCAATCAGGTGTTGATGCAATAGCTGGTTTTGACAGTTGTTAAGTATTTGTTCTCTCATGATCAAATTATACAATCCTGTATAGTCCTTAACCTTACTTCCCAATAGCCAGCCTTCCAGAGCCTTAGTGGCACAATCTACAAAGTCAGTCCAGTCCTGAGTCTGTGTCTTCTGGGTATCCCTGAACAACAACCTGTATTGTTCAGTGGTTAGGCCAAACCCATCAATCAGAGCACTCTTCAGGACAGTGTAATTATCTGCATCCTCATCACTAACTGTGAGGAGCTTGTCTCTTCCTTTCTCAGAGAAGGAGAGCCACAAGATAGCTGCCCACTGGCTTTGGGGTACCTGCTGTACTTTGCAAGCCCTCTCCAAAGCAGTTATCCATTTGTGGATGTCATCCCCACACTTGTAGGGAGGGACAATCTTGCTCAGGTTTCTATTATCATAGTGCCTGTCTCTATCTCTAGGAATGTTGCTGCCACCAGTGGGTTCTGACCCACTTAACTTTTGCTCTCTAGCCAGAGCAAGCTTCTCCTTGGCAAGGGCAAGTTCTTCCCTCTGAATCCTTAGATTAGCCTCCCTCATTCTGGCTTCATGCTCCTTTCTCTCAGGGGAAGTCATTCCCCTGTGAGAGGAAGCAGTAGAGATGCTAGAGACATGGGAGTGGACTGATTCCCTTGAAGGGGATCTGTCCCTCCTGTTTCTTTCTGAAAGCCTACTTGTGGGTCTGTATGGGGGGACCCCATGCAAACTCCCATGTAGACTTAGGTTGGCCTGGCTAAGTCTTCCTACTTGGCTCTGGCCATCTACCTCCCCATCTGAAGTCCCATCTGACTCTTCTGTGGTGGGTAGACCCCCTTCTGTACCTAGGGTACCTGCCTGAGAGGCCCTAAGAGTATCATGCTCCTCTAGGAGCTGTTTTAACTGAAGGAGGGTAGGGTTTGCACCCTGTTTTATTCCTCTGGAGGTACACAAATGTCTCATCTCCTGGAATGTAAAGGTATCATACCTAGAGGGGGTCTTCTGCAGACCTGCCCCTCCTGAGAGAGTATCAACTTGATCTCCTCCCAGAGGCATGATCTAGTGAGGGTGTGGTGTGTGCACCTACCTACACTAGTTGTTTCTACTAAACCTCTCTAGTAGTTGTAGTCAGGGTGTGTTACTCCCTTCAACCTACAACTACTAAGTCCAGTAGGACTTAAGTATAATAAACTATGTTATATGTACCTAGACAATATCTGTGTGATCTTTCAATTTAGTATCTCAAGATTACAATGGTATTACAACAGCAAGCTCAGATCCCAACCGCTGCTCACCAATGTGAGAAGTTGGCCTGATGTATGATGTCACTAGTTCTAGTGTACACCTTATATCAGTCCAAATACCCTTATGGTGATTGGTTGTAAAGTCAACCTTATAGACCAGCTATCCTAGTGGTAGCATGGACAAGAGCAGTCTTAGGCTAAACTCTGAATGGCATGTGAAGCCAGCTGTGATACCATATATAATCCCTTGAATACCAAATGAAAGGACACCACAACAGATATATATATAAAATAAAGTGTATTTATTCTAAGAAAACCCTCAGCACTCTTTATGAGATTAGAGGTAAGTACAACACAGTCTTATTAATGCATACAGTAAGTCACACAGGTAAGTAATACAGTTAGGCCCTAGGGGCCACGCAAACCATATACTAAGTAAGTGGTATAAGAACCACTGTCACGGAAATAGAGTAGGCCTAGGCCTAGGGAATCGCTGGGGCTACACTAGACTACCACAGGATAGGCAGTGAGAGGCCCACGGGATTCGTGTGCAGAGTGGAAACACTCACGCGTAATGCGTAAAAGTCACTAGCAATAGTACAGTTTAGAATTAGACAGTTTTAGGACACTTCCGGAGTAGCTAGGAAGTTGAGACTTGAAACTTAGACACTAGGATAGTCACTATCCTGATGAGCACCGGAGTACCCAAGTTACCTAGCCCACAGGCTGCGGGTGCATAGGGGTGAAGTTGCGTCGGGTTTCGTCGTCGACTCCTATGGATGCCTGAAGAAAAGATGCTGACAGGCAGTCAGTGAAGAGTGTCCGGTGGATCCCAAGCCTGGGATCAAGAAGAGAAGATACCTGCAAGCAGAGGGGACAGAGTCAAGATCACTAGCCAGTGATCACGTGGAACCAGGAAGGAACCAGGCGATGTCGTGAAGAGTTGCAGGTGAAGGTGAAGCTTGTCGCTGCAGCCAGGAGGACCAGGAAGCGTCGAGGGCGACCAGGACCAGGAGGCGAGCTGTCCCACGCAGGCTCTTGCTGTCGGCGGCGTCGAAGTTGGACTAGGACTCACCAAGCCTTGGCAAGCGGAACCCACGAAGAACAAAGGACTTGCTTCAGGTGCAGACCAGGAGGGTCTGGGGTGCTTCTTCTTTGCAGAGAAGCAGGAGCCAGTCTGGAGGAGCCAAACCAGCGCAGAAGATTTCAGGGAGCGTCGTCACAAAGGCCACTAGCCAGCGGGCAAGCAACCGGACAACGCGGCAAGCAGGAAAATGCTGAAGGGCCCCACGCAGGACTCGTGGAGTGTGGGGGGCTGATCTTCGGTGCAGATGGTGCTTGGGGGTGGGGCTTCTCAATCCCCGGTGCACAACTTCGAGGGTGCCTCAGAAGCTGCGCTGTAAGTTACTAGCCACTTTTCCCAAGTAGCCGGTCCCACGTCGCTCGTCGCCTCCACGGATCTCAGCTCTGCTGCAGATGTGGATGAGGGTCGGAGAAGTCTGGAAACCAGGGCTCTGGTCAGGCTCTGCAGTCGGTTCCTCGTAGAACGGTCGCAAAGCAAAGGGTAGTCTCTTGATGGTGCCTGTTTGCACAGGGTAGCCACTCCTTGGCCACAAGGGAGATTCTTCAGTCTTCTTCTTTCGTCGAATGTCGAAGGTCCAGAGTTTCTGTTCAGTTTTGCAGGTTCAGGATAATCTAATCTCTTGAGGCCCAACTCCCACTCTTATACTAATCTGGGGGGCTGGGGCTACCTGCTAGGTCACGCCTTATGGGTGGGACCTGGGAGGGGGTGGTTACACCCACTTCCCTTTGTCCAGTTTCGCGCCAGAGCTGGGGCTGGAGAGCCCCAGCACCGGTTTGAACTGGACTATGCAAGGAACACCTTGTGTGCCCCAGGCATGTCTCATTCCTTTCAGCCCACCCTGCCCCAATACACTAAAGGCTGTCTGGAGAGGTGCTGGCACCTCCCCAAGCAG
Organism: Triturus cristatus; assembly: GCF_964204655.1. NCBI lineage: Eukaryota > Metazoa > Chordata > Amphibia > Caudata > Salamandridae > Triturus > Triturus cristatus. The sequence continues at coordinate 1,093,843,865 of NC_140588.1, read as the reverse complement.
GAAACCTATTGTCCAAGCCTCCCTGGCTGGGATCACTCCCAGCTGCAGGAGGTCAGACTTGTGTCGTGGCAGCAGCATCCATTTTGTGATGCTGAGGCTTTGGTCAGAGGCTAACAGTGAAGTATGATTTTAACATGTCTTTCCCTCTAGGAGGGGGGAATAATATTCTCATGTCCAGAAATGGCATGGGGGCATTATTCCCGAGTGTTAGACACCTTACACGACATGTTTTGATAAAGCCAAACCATAGTTACCATAACCGTCTAAGATTATAAGGTACTTTAAGAGTATATGGTAGGCGATATCATAGAACAGCTATAAGGACATGGTTCCGAAAGCTGCAGACAGGCTCAGCTCATGCTAGAGCCCCATCTCACATGTTACCAAGCACTCTGCCTCCAGGATTGTCAAGGCCTGCCATAGGAGTGACTGATAGGTACACATGTGTCTATATATAGGGTAGGTATAGGAATACTACACCTAAGCAAGGGGTGCTTACACGACCTTGCCCCAGCTGAGTGATCAGCCAGTTGTGTCATAATGGAAGGCCAGGCCAGGGGTGGCACAATACATGCTGCAGCCCCTGGTAGGCCTAGGGTACACCTATGCCCTGGGTACCTAGGGTACACTGTACAGGGGCCAATAAGGTGATCCTATCCAAATGGGTTATGCACCTAAAGTGCACAGTATTAATTTAGAGAGAGAACAGCAGGGCTGTGGGTCTGATCAGCAGGCCCACAGCCACATCTAAGTCGAAAACCAGTAAAGCAAAAAGCAAAAAGTGGGGGTGAACATAGAAAGCAGACCCTACTCTCCTACACAACCCCCCCCCAAACTTAGGGACATTAAACTAACCTTGACCAGTTGAGTCTTCATGTTCTAAGTGGAAATATCTGGAGAGTCCATCTGCATTGGCATGGTCAGTCCCAGGTCTATGTTCCACTGTGAAGTCCATCCCCTGTAGGGAAATGGACCACCTAAGAAGTTTGGGATTTTCACCCTTCATCTGATTTAGCCACAAGAGGGGCTTATGGTCTGTCTGAATCTTGAAGTGAGTGCCAAACAAGTATGGCCTCAGCTTCTTCAGGGCCCAAACCACAGCAAAGGCCTCCCTCTCAATAGCTGACCAACGTTTCTCTCTAGGGGTCAGCCTTCTACTTATAAAAGCAATGGGCTGGTCTTGACCATCTACATTCAGTTGTGAAAGAACAGCTCCCACACCTAACTCAGAAGCATCTGTCTGGACAATGAACTCTTTGGAGTAGTCTGGACTTTTCAGAATAGGTGCACTGCACATGGCCTGCTTCAGGTCATCAACTTACAGCGCAGCTTCTGAGGCACCCTCGAAGTTGTGCACCGGGGATTGAGAAGCCCCACCCCCAAGCACCATCTGCACCGAAGATCAGCCCCCCACACTCCACGAGTCCTGCGTGGGGCCCTTCAGCATTTTCCTGCTTGCCGCGTTGTCCGGTTGCTTGCCCGCTGGCTAGTGGCCTTTGTGACGACGCTCCCTGAAATCTTCTGCGCTGGTTTGGCTCCTCCAGACTGGCTCCTGCTTCTCTGCAAAGAAGAAGCACCCCAGACCCTCCTGGTCTGCACCTGAAGCAAGTCCTTTGTTCTTCGTGGGTTCCGCTTGCCAAGGCTTGGTGAGTCCTAGTCCAACTTCGACGCCGCCGACAGCAAGAGCCTTCGTGGGACAGCTCGCCTCCTGGTCCTGGTCGCCCTCGACGCTTCCTGGTCCTCCTGGCTGCAGCGACAAGCTTCACCTTCACCTGCAACTCTTCACGACATCGCCTGGTTCCTTCCTGGTTCCACGTGATCACTGGCTAGTGATCTTGACTCTGTCCCCTCTGCTTGCAGGTATCTTCTCTTCTTGATCCCAGGCTTGGGATCCACCGGACACTCTTCACTGACTGCCTGTCAGCATCTTTTCTTCAGGCATCCATAGGAGTCGACGACGAAACCCGACGCAACTTCACCCCTATGCACCCGCAGCCTGTGGGCTAGGTAACTTGGGTACTCCGGTGCTCATCAGGATAGTGACTATCCTAGTGTCTAAGTTTCAAGTCTCAACTTCCTAGCTACTCCGGAAGTGTCCTAAAACTGTCTAATTCTAAACTGTACTATTGCTAGTGACTTTTACGCATTACGCGTGAGTGTTTCCACTCTGCACACGAATCCCGTGGGCCTCTCACTGCCTATCCTGTGGTAGTCTAGTGTAGCCCCAGCGATTCCCTAGGCCTAGGCCTATTCTATTTCCGTGACAGTGGTTCTTATACCACTTACTTAGTATATGGTTTGCGTGGCCCCTAGGGCCTAACTGTATTACTTACCTGTGTGACTTAATGTATGCTTAAATAATACTGTGTTGTACTTACCTCTAATCTCATAAAGAGTGCTGAGGGTTTTCTTAGAATAAATACACTTTATTTTATATATATATCTGTTGTGGTGTCCTTTCATTTGGTATTCAAGGGATTATATATGGTATCACAGCTGGCTTCACATGCCATTCAGAGTTTAGCCTAAGACTGCTCTTGTCCATGCTACCACTAGGATAGCTGGTCTATAAGGTTGACTTTACAACCAATCACCATAAGGGTATTTGGACTGATATAAGGTGTACACTAGAACTAGTGACATCATACATCAGGCCAACTTCTCACAATGAGCGTCGGTCCGGGTGACAGCGTTCAAGCCCCGGTAGTCGACGCAGAATCTCAGTTCAGGAGTGGTGCCGGGGGCAGCGGCTTTGGGGACCAGTACAACCGGGCTGGCCCAGGGGCTGTCCGAGGGCTCGATGACCCCGATCGTGAGCATTTTGGCCACTTCCTCTTGGATGCAGGCCCGTACCCGATCTGGCACGCGGTAGGCCCGGTGTCGGATAGGGGGACTGTCCCCGGTATCCACGTCGTGCAAGCACCAAGGGGTGATCCCGGGGGTGAGGGAGAACAGTGTAGCGAACCGCAGCAGGAGGTCCCGGCAGCCCTGGCGTTGCTCTGGGGTGAGGGCATCGGAGAGCCGGACCCCGTCCACGGAACCGTCGTTCTCCTGAGTCTTCAGGAGATCCGGGAGGGGCTCGGAGTCTTCCTCCGCCCCACTCTCCGTAGCCATCAGGAGGCTGAGTTCTGAGCGCACAAAGTGTGGTTTGAGTCTGTTGGTGTGGAGGACCCGAAGGGGGTTCCGGGGGGTCCCCATGTCGATGAGGTAAGTGACGGGGCTTTTGCGCTCGACCACTTTGAAGGGCCCCGTCCACTTATCTTGCAAGGCACATAGTTCGGTGGGGGACATCACCCACACTTGTTGACCAGGTTCGAACTCGACGGAGGAGGCATTTTGATCGTACCATCTTTTCATGTCCTCCTGACTGGCCTCGAGGTTCGCCTTGGCCATCTCCCTGAAGTGCCGGGTCTGATTGCGTAGGGCCAGGAGGTACTTGAAGACGTCTGGAGGGGTCTTTAGGGGGGCCATCTCCCAACCTTCTTTGACTAGGCTGAGGGGCCCTCGCACAGGGTGCCCGTACAGGAGTTCGAAAGGGCTAAAGCAGAGGGACTTCTGGGGAACTTCTCGATAGGCGAAGAGGAGGCACGGGAGTAGTACATCCCACTGGCCACGGAGGGGCTCTTCCAATCCCCCAATCATCCCCTTGAGGGTGCGGTTGAATCGCTCCACTAGTCCGTTCCCTTGGGGGTGATAGGGGGTCGTGAATCGGTAGGTGACCCCGCACTGTTGCCAGAGGGACTTCATATATTTTGAGATAAAGTTCGTGCCTCGGTCGCTGACGACTTCTCGGGGGAAGCCCACCCGGGAGAAGATCCCCATTAGGGCCCGGCCAACCACCGGAGCTGTTACAGTTCGTAGGGGCACCGCCTCGGGGTAGCGGGTGGCGTGGTCCACCAGTACCAGGATGAACCTATGTCCTTGTGCCGTGCGGGGGTCCAGGGGCCCCACAATGTCTATTCCTAACCTCTCGAACGGGGTGGTGACCACTGGGAAGGGTTGCAGAGGGGCTTTTAGCTTACGGCCGCTCTTCCCACTGGCCTGGCACGTGGGGCAGGACCGGCAGTGGTTAAGGACGTCGTTCCGCATCTTCGGCCAGAAAAAGTGGGTCACTAGGCGACTGTAGGTTTTGTCCTGGCCCAGGTGTCCAGCCAGGGGGACTTCGTGGGCCAGGGTTGGTAGGAAGTCTCTGAAGCGGAGAGGTACCACCAGCACTCGACTGGCCCCTAGCTCCGCGATTCTTTGTTCGCTGTATAGCAGGTCATTATCCCAATAGACCCAATGAGTTCCGGTGGAGTCCCCTGCGCTCTGGGCGCTGGCTTGCTGGCGGAGTCCCTCGAGGGAGGGGCAGGTCTTTTGCTCCTGGCGGAACTGTTCTTGGGTGGGCCCCCCTTCTTGACGCCACTGAGCCAGGCCGGGAAGGTCCTGGGGTTGAGCGACCCCTTCGGCCGTTGGTTCTGGGGGGTCGGCACCGTCGTTGTCCTCTACTGGGGCGACCGGGGGCGGAGGTGCTGGCCATTCTGGTTCTTCTGGTCGGGGGACGGCACGGGCGGCCATGGACCGGGTGGTTATGCAGGCCCAGTCCGGGAGGCCCAGCATCCCCAGGTGCTCTCTTCTTTCGACGGCGGCCCACGGGGAACTCTCAAGGTCATTCCCCAGGAGGCAGTCCACGGGAGCATCATCCCGGACCGTCACCTTCAACAGGCCGGAGACCCCTCCCCATTCGAAGGGGACGCAGGCCATTTGACACAGGCTTTCGGAATTGTCGGCTGAGCGGACGGGGCAGAGAATGTTCGGCAGGATCTGCTCGGGCTTCACCAGGTGACAGCGGACGGCCGTCACACTGGCGCCTGTGTCACGTAAGGCTTCGGCCCGACTCCCATTAATGGTCACCCACTGGCCATACTTCCGGGTGTTGGCGGGTAGGGGAGCCCGCGGGACCATGTCTTTTCCCCCTAGGCATGCTAGAACCATGGCGGCCGGTTCCCACTCTTGCTGGGCCGGCTCATATTCTTCCTGTTCCTCAGATATTCGTTCTTCCCCCAGGGCGGCGGCAGCTACCTGGCGGGGCTTTGGTGTTTGGTTCTGCGGGCAGCTCGGGTCATTGGCGTAGTGGCCGACTCGCTGGCATCGGTGGCACGTGACGTTGGCTCGGAACCCCGGTCGCATCGGGGGGTTGCCCCGGCCGGCCGGAGGCGGGGTGCTGGCCGCGGGTGTGGCCGGGATGGTGTCTCTCCCTCGCCCCTGGCCTCCTCCTCCTCCCCGAGGACGGTGCTGACCTTGGTTGTTTCGGTTTTGCTCGTGTGGTCCTCTCCGGCCCACTCGGGTGCTTTCCCATCGGTCAGCTTCGGCGGCGAGTTGCCGTGGGTCAGTCAATTTACTGTCGAGGAGGTGCTGCCTGAGCTCGACGAAGCAGTTGTTCGACAGGTGCTCCCATACCATAAGATTAAAGAGTTGCTCGTAGGTCGTTACTTGGCTTCCCTTGATCCAACCCTCGAAGGCTCGGGTGAAATAGTTGACGTATTCCACCCAAGTGGTACCCGGGATCCGGGTGCAGTCTCTGAACCTCAGGCGGTACATCTCGGGTGTGAGTCCGTAGCGGGTGAGGAGGGCAGCCTTCATGTGGTCGTAGGATGACATCTGGTGATCTGGGAGCTGCAGTAGGGCATCGCGGCCTTCGTTGACGAACCTCCCCCATAGGCCGGCTCCCCAATCACTCCGGTCGATCCGGTGGGAGGTCATGGCGATCTCGTAGGCTTTGAACCACTGTTGTATGTCGTCCTCTCGGACATACTCTCGGACAACATCCTTGGGGATGTGGACTTTTTTCTCGGTTGCTCCCGGGGTGTGCGGTCGCTCAGGCACCCCCGGTTCTTTATTCTGTTTCCGAAGTTCTATTTCCGCCAGTTTGCGCTCGTGTTCGAGTGTTATTCTTTTTTCCTCGAGCTCTCTCTGTCTCTGTTTTTCTTCCCGTTCTTCTCGGAGCCGCAGATGTTCTAGATTTAGTTTTTGCTCGGCTAACTTTAGTTCACCGTCCATCTTGAGTCGTGCCATTTCCAACTCATGCAATCTGGTTCTTTCTCTTTCTTGGATCTCCTCCTGCGAGAGGCCCGTTCCCCGCTCCTCGGGAGCCGTGGCGTTCCCCTCTGGTGCGACACTGTTTTGGTCGGAGGATCCGGCGACCCCGGTTTCTGCCCACGACTCAAGGGCGCGCTTCAAATCGTCTTTGGTACTCAGGCCGGTGGTAGCAATGCCTAGTTCCATGCAGAATTGTTTAAGTTCGCGGTGGCTATATTCTTCCAACTTATCCATTTGGAACTTTTCAGTGGAACCGCTATCTTTGGCTGACATCGTGGTTTTGTCGTGGGGTGAGCTACTCTCTGTACGATTACGCGTTGATTCGGATCGCGCCGCTGGCCACCAATGTTAGACGGACCGGGAGGGTCGGCCGAGGACAAGGGGAGAGGTCTCCGGGGAGAGCCGTCTCCAGCGATCGTACAGATAAATAACTTCCCCCCCACAGACAGACACCACACAAGGAGAAGATTTAGCGTTCTTTATAGGCAATTTCTTAAGGTACGATGAAATGGTACAAGGAGGTCTGGACTCAGGGGTCCCCTCGATTCAAGTCTCTCAAGATGGGGAAAAGGGGGTAGCGGGACAGTCTGGTTACCAGTCTGGTAGTTGAGATGGTATGGGGGATAGCTCACAATCCTCGATCTCGGTGTTCTAGCTTGGACGGGCCGCGGCAGCGCCAGCAGGTCCCGGTGAAGATGGTCGATACACGGTCCGCGGCAGCGCCAGCAGGTCCCGGTGAAGATGGTTGTTACAACGGACCGCGGCAGCGCCAGCAGGTCCCGACGAGGATGGATGTTGCAGAAGGCCACGGCAGCGCCAGCAGGCAGGACGATAGTTCACAAGGCAGGGCTACGGCAGCGCCAGTAGTCCGTCAAGGCTGAGTTCTCTCGGTGTCTCTCGACTCCAGGATACAACTGCCCTCCTGCTCCGGAGCTGCCCTAGTTATAGGTCTGGCGCCCTTTGATGTCCGGACCCTCGCACTTGGAGGTCGGAGGGTCCGGGATGAAGGTGTCCAGACACCCAGCAGGGGGTGGAGCCAGCGCCTGGGGGAGCTGGAGGCGATCGGCACCTGGCGGGGGAGAGCCCTTGACGCTTCGTTCTCCCATTGACCTGCCAAGTGGTCCTTTCACCTCCTGGGTGGATGGTGGTGCCGGGATGTCGGGGCCGGCCAGGCCCAGGGTTAGGGTCGGGTGGAGGCCACGCGGCCTCGTGGCGCAGGGCCCAAGATGGCGGCTTGATCCGGCCGGGGGAGCCGGTGGTGGTTCGGTCCCGTGATACATGGAGGTCCGGGGGCAGGAGTTCCGTCGGGAGATGGGGTGCGGGTGATTCTTGTGGGTAACACCTGGCGGGCCGGGGCTTGGGCCCTGTCATGCGGGGAGGGAGCAAGCCCTTCGTGTGGCCTGTCCAACACACCCCTACTCAAGTGTCCGCCCCTCCCCGTTCTCATCCATTGCTCCCCTACCCAATTGTCCGCCCTTCCCTGTCCTGATACACTGCACCCCTACTCAAGTTTCCGCCCCTCCCTGTCCTGATCCATTGAACCCCTACTCAAGTGTCCGGCCCTCCCCATCCTGGTCCATTGAACCCCTACTCAAGTATCCGCCCCTCCCTGTCACCTGCTGCACCCCTACTCAAGTGTCTGCCCCTCCCCGTCCTGATCCATTGCACCCCTACTCAAGTATCCGCCCCTCCCTGTCCTGATCCATTGCACCCCTACTCAAGTATCTGCCCCTCCCTGTCGCCTGCTGCACCCCTAATCAAGTGCCTGCCCCTCCCCATTTTCATCCATTGCTCCCCTACTCAAGTGTCCGCCCCTCCCTGTCCTGATCCACTGCACCCCTACTCAAGTATCCGCCCCTCCCTGTCCTGATCCATTGTACCCCAACTCAAGTATCTGCCTCTCCCGGTCCTGATCCATTGCACCCCTACTCAAGTGCCTGCCCCTCCCTTTCCTGATCCGTTGCACCCCTACTCAAATATCCCCCCTCCCTGTCCTGATCCATTGCAACCCTACTCAAGTATCCGCCCCTCCCCACCCTGATCCATTGCACCCCTACTCAAGTGCCTGCCCCTCCCTGTCCTGATCCATTGCACTCTTACTCAAGTGTCCGCCCCTCCCGGTCCTGATCCATTGCACCCCTACTCAAGTGCCTGCCCCTCCCTGTCCTGATCCATTGCACCCCTACTCAAGTGCCTGCCCCCCCTGTCCTGATCCATTGCACCGCTACTCAAGTATCCGCCCCTCCCTGTCCTGATCCATTGCACCCCTACTCAAGTATCCGCCCCTCCCCGCCCTGATCCATTGCACCCCTACTCAAGTATTCGCCCCTCCCTGTCCTGATCCATTGCACCCCTACTCAAGTGTCCGCCCCTCCCCATCCTGGTCCATTGAACCCCTACTCAAGTCTCCGCCCCTCCCTGTCACCTGCTGCACCCCTACTCAAGTGTCTGCCCCTCCCCGTCCTGATCCATTGCACCCCTACTCAAGTATCCGCCCCTCCCTGTCCTGATCCATTGCACCCCTACTCAAGTATCTGCCCCTCCCTGTCACCTGCCGCACCCCTACTCAAGTGTCCGCCCTCCCCATTTTCATCCATTGCTCCCCTACTCAAGTGTCCACCCCTCCCTGTCCTGATCCACTGCACCCCTACTCAAGTATCCGCCCCTCCCTGTCCTGATCCATTGCACCCCAACTCAAGAATCCGCCCCTCCCGGTCCTGATCCATTGCACCCCTACTCAAGTGCCTGCCTCTCCCTGTCCTGATCCATTGCACCCCTACTCAAGTATCCCCCCTCCCTGTCCTGATCCATTGCACCCCTACTCAAGTATCCGCCCCTCCCCTCCCTGATCCATTGCACCCCTACTCAAGTGTCTGCCCCTCCCTGTCCTGATCCATTGCACTCTTACTCAAGTGCCTGCCCCTCCCTGTCCTGATCCATTGCACCCCTACTCAAGTATCTGCCCCTCCCCGCCCTGATCCATTGCACCCCTACTCAAGTGCCTGCCCCTCCCGGTCCTGATCCATTGCACCCCTACTCAAGTGCCTGCCCCTCCCTGTCCTGATCCATTGCACCCCTACTCAAGTATCCGCCCCTCCCCGCCCTGATCCATTGCACCCCTACTCAAGTATCCGCCCCTCCCTGTCCAGATCCATTGCACCCCTACTCAAGTGTCCGCCCCTCCCCGTTCTCATCCATTGCACCCCTACTCAGGTGTCTGCCCCTCCCCGTACTGATCCATTGCACCCCTACTCAAGTATCTGCCCCTCCCTGTCCTGATCCATTGCACCCCTACTCAAGTGTCCGCCCCTTCGCTGTCCTGATCCATTGCACCTCTACTCAAGTGTTCGCCCCTCCCCATCCTGGTCCATTGCACCCCTACACAAGTGTCCGCCTCTCCATGTCCTGATCCACTGCACCCCTTCTCAAGTGTCTGCCCCTCCCTTTCCTGATCCATTGCACCCCTACTCAAGTATCTGCCCCTCCCCATCCTGGTCCATTGCACCCCTACTCAAGTATCCGCCCCTCCCTGTCACCTGCTGCACCCCTACTCAAGTGTCTGCCCCTCCCCGTCCTGATGCATTGCACCCCTACTCAAGTATCCGCCCCTCCCTGTCACCTGCTGCACCCCTACTCAAGTGTCCGCCCCTCCCTGTTCTCATCCATTGCTCCCGTACCCAATTGTCCGCCCTTCCCTGTCCTGATACACTGCACCCCTACTCAAGTTTCCGCCCCTCCCTGTCCTGATCCATTGAACCCCTACTCAAGTGTCCGCCCCTCCCCATCCTGGTCCATTGAACCCCTACTCAAGTATCCGCCCCTCCCTGTCACCTGCTGCACCCCTACTCAAGTGTCTGCCCCTCCCCGTCCTGATCCATTGCACCCCTACTCAAGTATCCGCCCCTCCCTGTCCTGATCCATTGCACCCCTACTCAAGTATCTGCCCCTCCCTGTCGCCTGCTGCACCCCTACTCAAGTGCCTGCCCCTCCCCATTTTCATCCATTGCTCCCCTACTCAAGTGTCCGCCCCTCCCTGTCCTGATCCACTGCACCCCTACTCAAGTATCCGCCCCTCCCTGTCATGATCCATTGTACCCCAACTCAAGTATCCGCCTCTCCCGGTCCTGATCCATTGCACCCCTACTCAAGTGCCTGCCCCTCCCTGTCCTGATCCGTTGCACCCCTACTCAAATATCCCCCCTCCCTGTCCTGATCCATTGCACCCCTACTCAAATATCCGCCCCTCCCCGCCCTGATCCATTGCACCCCTACTCAAGTGCCTGCCCCTCCCTGTCCTGATCCATTGCACTCTTACTCAAGTGTCCGCCCCTCCCGGTCCTGATCCATTGCACCCCTACTCAAGTGCCTGCCCCTCCCTGTCCTGATCCATTGCACCCCTACTCAAGTGCCTGCCCCCCCCTGTCCTGATCCATTGCACCGCTACTCAAGTATCCGCCCCTCCCTGTCCTGATCCATTGCACCCCTACTCAAGTATCCGCCCCTCCCCGCCCTGATCCATTGCACCCCTACTCAAGTATTCGCCACTCCCTGTCCAGATCCATTGCACCCCTACTCAAGTGTCCGCCCCTCCCCGTTCTCATCCATTGCACCCCTACTCAAGTATCCGGCCCTCCCTCTCCTGATCCATTGCAACCCTACTCAAGTATCTGCTCCTCCCTGTCACCTGCTGCACCCCTACTCAAGTGTCTGCCCCTCCCTGTCGTGATCCATTGCACTCTTACTCAAGTATCTGCCCCTCCCCGTCCTGATCCATTGCACCCCTTCCTAAGTGTCCGCCCCTCCCTGTCCTGATCCACTGCACCCTTACTCAAGTGTCCGCCCCTCCCCATCCTGGTCCATTGCACCCCTTCTCAAGTATCCGCCCCTCCCTGTCCTGATCCATTGCACTCTTACTCAAGTGTCCGCTCCTCCCTGTCCTGATCCATTGCACTCTTACTCAAGTATCCGCCCCTCACTGTCCTAATCCATTGCACTCTTACTCAAGTGTCCGCCCCTTCCTGTCCTGATCCATTGCACCCCTACTCAAGTGTCCCTGTCCTGATCCACTGCACCCCTACTCAAGTATCCGCCCCTCCCTGTCCTGATCCATTGCACCCCTACTCAAGTATCCGCCCTCCCCGTCCTGATCCATTGCACCCCTACTCAAGTATCCACCCCTCCCCGTTCTCATCCATTGCACCCCATCTCAAGTATCCACCCCTCCCTGTCCTGATCCATTGCACTCTTACTCAAGTATCTGCCCCTCCCCATCCTGGTCCATTGCACCCCTTCTCAAGTATCCGCCCCTCCCTGTCCTGATCCATTGCACTCTTACTCAAGTATCCGCCCCTTCCTGTCCTGATCCATTGCACTCTTACTCAAGTATCCGCCCCTCACCGTCCAAATCCATTGCACTCTTACTCAAGTGTCCGCCCCCCTGTCCTGATCCATTGCGCCCCTACTGAAGTGTCCCCCGTCCTGATCCACTGCACCCCTACTCAAGTATCTGCCCCTCCCTGTCCTGATCCATTGCACCCCTACTCAAATATCCGCCCCTCCCTGTCCTGATCCATTGCACCCCTACTCAAGTATCCGCCCCTCCCCATTCTTATCCATTGCACCCCTACTCAAGTATCCGCCCCTCCCCATTCTCATCCATTGCACCCCTACTCAAGTATCCACCCCTCCCTGTCCTGATCCATTGCACCCCTACTCAAGTATCCGCCCCTCCCCATTCTCATCCATTGCACCCCTACTCAAATATCCGCCCCTCCCTGTCCTGATCCATTGCACCCCTACTCAAGTATCCGCCCCTCCCCATTCTCATCCATTGCACCCCTACTCAAGTATCCAGCCCTCCCTGTCCTGATCCATTGCACCCCTACTCAAGTATCCGCCCTTCCCTGTCCTGATCCATTGCACCCCTACTCAAGTATCTGCCCTTCCCTGTCCTGATCCATTGCACCCCTACTCAAGTGTCTGCCCCTCCCTGTCCTGATCCATTGCACTCTTACTCAAGTGTCCGCCCCTCCCTGTCCTGATCCATTGCACCTCTACTCAAGTGCCTGCCCCTCCCTGTCCTGATCCATTGCACCCCTACTCAAGTATCTGCCCCTCGCTGTCCTGATCCATTGCACCCCTACTCAAGTATCTGCCCCTCCCCGTCCTGATCCACTGCACCCCTACTCAAGTATCCGCCCCTCCCCGTCCTGATCCATTGCACCCCTACTCAAGTGTCCGCCCCTCCCTGTCCAGATCCATTGCACCCCTACTCAAGTGTCCACCCCTCCCTGTCCTGATCGATTGAACCCCTACTCAAGTGTCCGCCCCTCTCCGTTCTCATCCATTTCACCCCTACTCAAGTGTCCGCCCCTCCCCATCCTAATCCATTGCACCCCAACTCAAGTATCCGCCCCTCCCTGTCACCTGCTGCACCCCTGCTCAAGTGTCCGCCCCTCCCTGTCCTGATCCATTGCACCGCTACTCAAGTATCCGCCCCTCCCTGTCCAGATCCATTGCACCCCTACTCAAGTTTCCACCCCTCCCCGTTCTCATCCATTGGACCCCTACTCAAGTATCCGCCCCTCCCTGTCCTGATCCATTGCACCCCTCCTCAAGTATCCGCCCCTCCCCGTTCTCATCCATTGGACCCCTACTCAAGTATCCGCCCCTCCCTGTCCTGATCCATTGCACCCCTACTCAAGTATCCGCCCCTCCCCATTCTCATCCATTGCACCCCTACTCAAGTATCCACCCCTCCCTGTCCTGATCCATTGCACCCCTACTCAAGTGTCCGCCCTTCCCTGTCCTGATCCATTGCACCCCTACTCAAGTATCTGCCCTTCCCTGTCCTGATCCATTGCACCCCTACTCAAGTGTCCGCCCCTCCCTGTCCTGATCCATTGCACTCTTACTCAAGTGTCCGCCCCTGTTGGAAAGGCGTTCGCCGGAGGGGGGGTTCGATACACGTCTGGCCCACCCCTTTGACCCACCTCTCCCAAGTAAGCCGAACCAGGCGCGCACACCCTGAACGGCACTGCGAACAGAGGGACACCACACGTATGCTTTGTAGGACGATAGGTTCTTTATCGATGATTTCAAGGGATCTTTATGACCCAAAAGGCAAATGATACAGCAGTGGCACAACGTACCACAAGTTAGTCGTGGGGGATGGGGGTAGCGGGACAGTCTTTCAAGATAGTGTCTCTGCGAAATACCCTGCGGAAGCTCACAATCCTCGAGCTGGAGGGTGTCGTGTCTCTGGGCGATCTCTTACCGAGTCGTCCTCAAGGGGAGCGCCGCGAGTCTCTCAGCAGGCACAGGTGGTCGGAGTTCAGGAGCCGCGATTCCGTCAGCAGGGCTCGGATGGTTCAGTAGCTGGGGGCCGCGAGTCACTCAGCAGGCCTGGGTGGTTCAGTGCTCGGGAGCCGCGACCTCGTCCGCAGGGCTCAGATGGTTCAAATAGCAAGAGGCCGCGAGTCACTCAGCAGGCCCAGGTGATTTCAGCGTTCAGGAGCCGCGACAGCGTCAGCAGGCTCCGATGGTTCCAGGTCTTCTCCGCTTTCGTTCCTCCGGCACCCCTTGTTATACTCCGCTGGCTCTTTGAAGTCCGGAGTCCTCGCAGAGGGGGGACTGGGGTGACGGAGGGGGGTCGGCGGGGTTTCCTGCCGCTCAGTCTTTTAGTCTTTTCAGGTGGGTCTGGGAGGGACCCCAGACGCTCGGCAGGGGAGGCGCCTGCTCCCCAGGGGCCTGGTGGCCGATCGGGTCCTCCCGGGGAAGGCGACCCGAGGTGTGACTGGGCTGGCGCCTCTGGGTCTGGCTCGAGGGTTCCCGCTCCCTCGGGTGGACATGCGTGGTAGGGTGTTTGAGTCTGTCAGGCCTCTGGCCGGCCCGCGGAGCGGGGGTGGCTGGGGCGTCCGGAGCCGGAGATGTCGTGTCTTGAGGGTGGTTGCAGGTTGGCGGGATGATGGAGAGGGCAACGCCGTGAGGCCGGTCTCACACGCGTCCCCCCCAGCTGAAAGGCGTGGAGAACTACCCATCCACTGGGGGGTTCTCCTCGCCGAAGCGGAAGAATCGGGACAGGCCGTCGGCGTTGGCATGATCCGCCCCGGGGCGATGTTCGACCGTGAAATCCATTCCTTGGAGGGAGATGGACCATCGTAGTAGTTTGGGGTTCTCCCCCCTCATCCGCATTAACCATTGCAAGGGCCGGTGGTCCGTCTGTACTCGGAAATGGGTTCCGAACAAGTAGGGCCGCAGTTTCTTGAGGGCCCAGACTACGGCAAAGGCCTCTCGCTCTATAGTACTCCAACGCTGCTCCCTCGGCAGCAGCCTTCGGCTGATGAAGGCTATGGGCCGATCAATGCCCTTGTCGTCGAACTGTGAGAGTACGGCCCCGATGCCGTGTTCGGATGCGTCGGTCTGGACCACGAACTCTTGGGAGTAGTCGGGGGCCTTGAGTACGGGAGCGGTGCACATGGCGGTTTTCAAGGCGTCGAACGCCTGCTGGCACTGGGTGGTCCACTGCACCTTCTGCGGAAGCTTTTTGGAGGTCAACTCTGTGAGGGGCCCTGCGATACTACCATAGTTTTTAATGAACCTCCGGTAGTATCCCGTAAGGCCCAGGAAGGCTCGAACCTCTGTCTGCGTGGTGGGGGGCTCCCAGAACTTGATGGCGTCGATCTTCGGCTGGAGAGGAGCGACTTGGCCGCTGCCCACCTGATGCCCCAGGTAGACCACGGAGCCTTGCCCGAGCTGGCATTTGCTGGCTTTCACTGTTAGGCCTGCTTTGCGCAGGGCCATTAGTACTTGTCGGAGGTGCTGGAGATGCTCGTGCCATTGAGAGCTGAACACGGCGATGTCGTCAAGGTACGCTGCGCTGAACTCCTCGAGTCCGGCCAGGACCTTGTTCACCAACCGCTGGAACGTGGCGGGGGCGTTTTTCATTCCGAACGGCATGACCCTGAAGCGGTAGTGGCCATCTGGCGTGGAGAAGGCAGAGCGCTCTTTCGCTCCTTCCGTGAGAGCGATCTGCCAGTATCCGCAGGTCAGGTCGAAAGTGCTGAGGAACTGGGCGGCCCCCAGGCGGTCGATGAGCTCGTCGGCTCGGGGAATAGGGTGAGCGTCTGCGCGGGTGACCGCGTTGAGCCCCCGATAGTCTACACAGAATCTTAGTTCGGGGGCGGCCCCTGGGGAGGCCGCCTTCGGGACCAGAACCACCGGGCTGGCCCAGGGGCTGTCGGAGGGCTCGATGACTCCTAGGGTGAGCATTTTCTGTACTTCGGTCTTGATGCAGGTGCGGACTCGGTCAGGCACCCGGTAGGCTCGGTGTCTCACAGGCGGGCAGTCGCCAGTGTCCACGTCGTGGACACACCAGTCGGTCACCCTTGGAATGAGGGAGAAGAGGTCTGCGAATTGTCCGAGCAGCTGGCGGCAGTCGTCGGCCTGTCGGGGAGTGAGGGTGGCCGACAGTTTCACTCCCTCCACGGACCCGTCCAGTTCTTTCGTGCACAGGAGGTCGGGCAGGGGTTCGGTGTCTTCTTCTGCCCCCTCATCGGTGGCCAGTAGCAAACTCAATTCTGTCCGTACAAAGTGGGGCTTGAGACGGTTTACGTGGAGGACCCGGAGGGGGTTCCGTGGGGACTGTACGTCGACCAGATACGTGACCTGGCTCTTCCGTTCGACCACCTTGAAGGGACCAGTCCACTTGTCTTGTAGGGCGCAGGGTTTCACCGGAGCCATGACCCAAACCTGCTGGCCCGGCTGGAACTCGACCAGGGTTGCGTTTTGGTCATACCAGCGCTTCATTTCTTCTTGGCTGGCCTCGAGGTTAGCCTCTGCAAGTTCTCTAAACTTCCTCGTCTGGTTGCGGAGTGCCAGGATGTAGCGGAACACATCAGGGGGTGTCCCCCGGGGGCTTGTCTCCCAGCCCTCTTTGACCAGGCTCAGGGGCCCTCGGACGGGATGTCCGTACAGCAGTTCGAAGGGGCTGAACCCCAGAGACTTTTGGGGAACCTCCCGGTATGCGACCAGGAGGCAAGGGAGGAGGACGTCCCACTTCCGGCGTAGGGGCTCTTCGAGGCCCAGGATCATTCCCTTTAGAGTTCTGTTGAAGCGTTCCACCAGGCCGTTGCCCTGGGGGTGGTA
Source organism: Triturus cristatus (assembly GCF_964204655.1). Classification (NCBI taxonomy): domain Eukaryota; kingdom Metazoa; phylum Chordata; class Amphibia; order Caudata; family Salamandridae; genus Triturus; species Triturus cristatus. Next base: position 1,093,827,641 of record NC_140588.1, on the reverse strand, counting down.
GGGGGTCGTGAACTTATACGTGACTCCGCACTGCTGCCACAGGGACTTCATGTAGCGGGATATAAAGTTCGTGCCGCGATCACTCACAACCTCGCGGGGAAATCCGACACGGGAGAAGATCCCCATGAGAGCCCGGCCCACCACGGGGGCCGTCACGGTGCGGAGGGGGATGGCTTCGGGGTAGCGGGTGGCATGGTCCACCAGGACAAGGATGAATCTGTGGCCCTGGGCGGTCTTCGGGTCCAGGGGTCCCACTATGTCGATGCCGACCCGCTCGAACGGGGTACTCACAACGGGGAATGGTTGTAAGGGGGCTTTGCGCTTTCCGCCACTCTTCCCACTGCCCTGGCACGTGAGGCAGGACTTGCAGTGTGTTTCTACATTCGCCCGCATCTTGGGCCAATAGAAGTGGGTCACCAATCGCTGGTATGTCTTGTCTTGGCCTAAGTGTCCGGCCAAGGGTACATCGTGGGCCAGGCCCAGGAGGAGGCTCCGGAACCGCAGGGGTACCACCAGTACTCGTGCTGCGCCTAGCTCTGCGGACTTCTGCTCGCTGTAGAGGAGGCCATTGTCCCAATAGACCCAATGGGTTCCGGTTTGGTCACCGGCGACCTGGGCTGTGGCTTGTTGTCTAAGTCCCTCGAGGGAGGGGCAAGTGGTCTGTTCCTGGCAGAACTCTTCGCGGGAGGGCCCCCCTTCGCAGCGCCACTGGGCCAACTCGGGCAGTTCTTCGAGTTCCATCGGGGCCTCTGGGGCGGAAGGTTCCGGTCCTTCCCCTGGGTTAGTGTCTCCTTCCCCCTCGGAAGGAGGGTGGTCTGCTTCTGGTAGGGGGTCCCTGCTCTCGGGGACAGTGTTCGGTAAGAGGGCTTCCCCGCCCTTGGAGAGAGGCAATCGTGCGGTCATGGAGCGCGTGGTGGCGCAGACCCATTCTGGTAGGCCCATCATCTCCAGGTGGGCTCTTCGTTCTACCTGCCCCCACGGGGAACTCTCCAGGTCGTTGCCCAGGAGGCAGTCTACGGGCTGCGAGGTCCGGACCGCTACCTTCAGTTCTCCGGAGACCCCTCCCCACTCGAAGGGCACCAGGGCCATCTGGCAGAGGCTCTCAGAATTGTCGGAGGATATGACCGGACAGAGGGCCCCGGCCAGGATCTGGTCTTCTGAAATTAGGCTGCGGTGGACCGCGGTGACACTCGCCCCGGTGTCGCGGAGGCCCTCGACTCGGTGGCCGTTGATGGTCACCCGCTGTCGGTACTTTTCTGTGTTGGCGGGCAAGGGTGTCCCGGGGACCATTTCACGATCACCAAGGGAGACCAGGGCCATGGCCGCCGGTTCCCATTCCTCGGAGTCTTCCATTTCTTCCCCCAGAGCCACGGAGGCCATCTGCCGGGCCGTGGGGTTGGTCGTCGTGGTTCGCTGATACTGGGGACACTGGGGGTCATTGGCGTAGTGCCCGGGCTGCTGGCAGCGGAAGCAGGTGAGCCTAGCTCGTGGACCTGGTCGTCCTGGGGCTCCGGTGCTGGCGGGAGACTGGGCCAAACCCGCCGCTGGTGGGCTGCTGGGGGGGCTGGTGGAGGACCCCCCGGCAAAGTCTCTTGGTCGGCCGTGGTTCCCTCCGCCCCTCTGGCGGGGGGGACCCTGACTGTTGCGGCCGTAGTCCCCCACGGGGCCCCGGGTGGCCCGGGTGTTCACCCAACGATCAGCCTCAGCGGCCAGCTTCCGAGGGTCGGTAAGCTTACTGTCTAGGAGATGCTGGCGCAGTTCTATAAAGCAATTGGCCGCTAAATGCTCCCAGGCGATCAGATCGAACAGTTCTTCGAAGGTGGAGACCTTGCTGCCCTTGATCCAGCCGTCCAAGGCGCGGCTGTAAAAGTTCACGTATTCGACCCACGTGGTGCCCGGTATCTTTTTGCAATCCCGGAACCGTTGTCGGTACATTTCGGGGGTGAGTCCATACCGGCCCACGAGGGCTTCCTTCATGTGGCTGTAGGAGTTCATGACCGCGGAGGGCAGATCGAGCAGAGTGTCCCTTCCTTCGCTTAAGAACCGGCCCCATAGGCCAGCCCCCCAATCCTTTTGCGGGATTCGATGTGAGGTCATGGCGACTTCATAGGCCTTAAACCACTGCTGGATATCATCGTTCTTATAATACTCCTTTACCACATCCTTGGGGATGTGAACTTTGGTTTCCCCGGTGGGAGCGGGCGGTGGATTCCCGGGTGGCTGTGACTTTTCATTCCTGGCCCGCCACTCAATCTCCTTCAGGCCGCGCTCATGTTCTAGCTGGAGTTTCTTCTCGTCGTGCTCCCTTTGGAGTCTCTTCTCTTCGAGTTCCCCTTGTAGCCGCAACTGCTCGACGGCTAACTTCTTCTCTGCCAGTTTTATCTCTCCCTCGATTTTTAGTTTTGCCAGTTCCAGTTCGTGGTTGCGGCTTCTCTCCCGGTCCGCTAGTTCCTCGGGGGACAGGTTCCCCTCTGGCCCGTTGTTTCTCGCCGGGGTGCTTGGTGGTTCATGGGTAGAGTCTCTTTCCGTTTGGGTCGGGGGCGCCCCCGTCTCGACCCAGGCTTTCAGTACTTTCTGGAAGTCTTCCTTTGTGCTTAGTCCGGTGGTAGCGATGCCAAGGTCTTTGCAAAACTGTTTTAGTTCCCTATGCGTGTAGTAGTCCAATTGATCCTCTCGGAACGGTGAGCTTTTTTCGGTACCTGCGGCACCCATGGAGGTTTCTCCTTCCATCTCTGTTTGGTAGTGCGTCAGTCGTTCACTGCACGCTCTCTTTCGGTGTCGGCTCGGATCCCGTCGTCTGCCACCAAATGTTGGAAAGGCGTTCGCCGGAGGGGGGGTTCGATACACGTCTGGCCCACCCCTTTGACCCACCTCTCCCAAGTAAGCCGAACCAGGCGCGCACACCCTGAACGGCACTGCGAACAGAGGGACACCACACGTATGCTTTGTAGGACGATAGGTTCTTTATCGATGATTTCAAGGGATCTTTATGACCCAAAAGGCAAATGATACAGCAGTGGCACAACGTACCACAAGTTAGTCGTGGGGGATGGGGGTAGCGGGACAGTCTTTCAAGATAGTGTCTCTGCGAAATACCCTGCGGAAGCTCACAATCCTCGAGCTGGAGGGTGTCGTGTCTCTGGGCGATCTCTTACCGAGTCGTCCTCAAGGGGAGCGCCGCGAGTCTCTCAGCAGGCACAGGTGGTCGGAGTTCAGGAGCCGCGATTCCGTCAGCAGGGCTCGGATGGTTCAGTAGCTGGGGGCCGCGAGTCACTCAGCAGGCCTGGGTGGTTCAGTGCTCGGGAGCCGCGACCTCGTCCGCAGGGCTCAGATGGTTCAAATAGCAAGAGGCCGCGAGTCACTCAGCAGGCCCAGGTGATTTCAGCGTTCAGGAGCCGCGACAGCGTCAGCAGGCTCCGATGGTTCCAGGTCTTCTCCGCTTTCGTTCCTCCGGCACCCCTTGTTATACTCCGCTGGCTCTTTGAAGTCCGGAGTCCTCGCAGAGGGGGGACTGGGGTGACGGAGGGGGGTCGGCGGGGTTTCCTGCCGCTCAGTCTTTTAGTCTTTTCAGGTGGGTCTGGGAGGGACCCCAGACGCTCGGCAGGGGAGGCGCCTGCTCCCCAGGGGCCTGGTGGCCGATCGGGTCCTCCCGGGGAAGGCGACCCGAGGTGTGACTGGGCTGGCGCCTCTGGGTCTGGCTCGAGGGTTCCCGCTCCCTCGGGTGGACATGCGTGGTAGGGTGTTTGAGTCTGTCAGGCCTCTGGCCGGCCCGCGGAGCGGGGGTGGCTGGGGCGTCCGGAGCCGGAGATGTCGTGTCTTGAGGGTGGTTGCAGGTTGGCGGGATGATGGAGAGGGCAACGCCGTGAGGCCGGTCTCACAGCCCCTCCCTGTCCTGATCCATTGCACCTCTACTCAAGTGCCTGCCCCTCCCTGTCCTGATCCATTGCACCCCTACTCAAGTATCCGCCCCTCGCTGTCCTGATCCATTGCACCCCTACTCAAGTATCCGCCCCTCCCCGTCCTGATCCACTGCACCCATACTCAAGTATCCGCCCCTCCCCGTCCTGATCCATTGCACCCCTACTCAAGTGTCCGCCCCTCCCTGTCCAGATCCATTGCACCCCTACTCAAGTGTCCACCCCTCCCTGTCCTGATCGATTGAACCCCTACTCAAGTGTCCGCCCCTCTCCGTTCTCATCCATTTCACCCCTACTCAAGTGTCCGCCCCTCCCCATCCTAATCCATTGCACCCCTACTCAAGTATCCACCCTTCCCTGTCACCTGCTGCACCCCTGCTCAAGTGTCCGCCCCTCCCTGTCCTGATCCATTGCACCGCTACTCAAGTATCCGCCCCTCCCTGTCCAGATCCATTGCACCCCTACTCAAGTTTCCACCCCTCCCCGTTCTCATCCATTGGACCCCTACTCAAGTATCCGCCCCTCCCTGTCCTGATCCATTGCACCCCTCCTCAAGTATCCGCCCCTCCCCGTTCTCATCCATTGGACCCCTACTCAAGTATCCGCCCCTCCCTGTCCTGATCCATTGCACCCCTCCTCAAGTTTCCACCCCTCCCCGTTCTCATCCATTGGACCCCTACTCACGTGTCCGCCCTCCGTGTCCTGATCCATTGCACTCTTACTCAAGTGCCTGCCCCTCCCGGTCCTGATCCACGCTGCACATTGTCACCCTATTTGTTAGTGAACTCAGTTTTGCACCTTTGCTCACATACTTCAGTAGGTACTTTTATTCGTTTTATTTCATTCAAGACATTACTGGCCATTGATTATATATTTTATTTAATCATTTGTATACCTGTGTTTTGACAGCTGAGCTGTCTGACTGGCCTACTGCTAACACTATTCATAGAGGGGGCTTTGGGGTCCGCCCCTTTCAATGTTGGCTTTCTTTGGTCAGTCATTGGCTTGAGACTTTGTCACTCGTGTCTTGGCTGAGCCCAGGGGAGTGTTCATCTCTCACCTAATGTTATTGGTTGCTTGCGGGTGTCATCCCTCTGCCACTCTTGCGATGAGCTGCATGAGGGACTAGTCTTCAATGATAGCCCTATCTTCTCTCCTGCTGGCTCTCTACTGTGCTTCTCGCTCAATGTGCTAGTGCTGCACGTGTTAGCACAGCGAACCCAAACCCTTTGGCTTGGCCAACACTTTTTTGTTTTGTTGTATGTTAGAAAAGGTAGACGGACCGGGAGGGTCGGCCGGGGTCAGGAGGAGAGGTCTCCGGGGAGAGCCGTCTCCAGCGATCGTACAGACAAGTAACTTCCCCCCCACAGACAAGTATCACACACGGAGAAGGTTCAATGATCTTTATAGGTGCTTAGGTAAGGTACGGTCAAATGGTACAAGGAGGTCTGGACTCAGGGGTCCCCTCGATTAGAGTCTCGCAAGGTAGGGAAGGGGGTAGCGGGACAGTCTATTTACCAATCAGGTAATGGTGATGAGCTCACAATCCTCGAGCTTTGGTGGTTAGGTGGTATGGGCCGCGGCAGCGCCAGCAGGTCCCGGTGTGGATGGTCGATACAACGGGCCGCGGCAGCGCCAGCAGGTCCCGGGAAGATGAACGGTCCGCGGCAGCGCCAGCAGGTCCCGGTGAGGATGGTCGTTACAACGGGCCGCGGCAGCGCCAGCAGGTCCCAGGAAGATGAACGGTCCGCGGCAGCGCCAGCAGGTCCCGGTGAGGATGGTCGTTACAACGGGCCGCGGCAGCGCCAGCAGGTCCCAGGAAGATGAAGGTTGCAGAGGGCCGCGGCAGCGCCAGCAGGTCCCAGGAAGATGACTGTTGCAGAAGGCCGCGGCAGCGCCAGCAGGCAGGACGATGGTTCACAAGAACGGGCTACGGCAGCGCCAGTAGTCCGTCAGGGTTGAGTTCGCTCGGTGTCTCTCGACTCCAGGATACAACTGCCTTCCTGCTCCGGAGCTGCCTCAGTTATAGGGCTGGTGCCCTTTGATGTCCGGACCCTCGCACTTGGAGGTCGGAGGGTCCGGGATGAAGGTGTCCAGACACCCAGCGGGGGGTGGAGCCAGTGCCCGGGGAAGCGGGGAGCGATCGGCACCTGGCGGGGGAGAGCCCTTGACACTTCGGTCTCCCATTGACCTGCCAAGTGGTCCGCTCACCTCCTGGGTGGATAGTGGTGCCGGAATGTCGGGGCCGGCCAGGCCCGGGGTTAGGGTCGAGGGGAGGCCAGGCGGCCGCGTGGTACAGGGTCCAAGATGGCGGCTGGACCCGGCCGGGAAAGCCGGTGGGGCCGGACCCCGTGATGAGTGGGGGTCCGAGGGCAGAGGGTCCGTCGGGGGACGGGGTGCAGGTGCTCGTTGCGGGGTTATGCCCGGTGGTCCGGAGTCCGGGCCTTGTCGAGCGGGGAGGGCGCGGGCCGTCTGTGAGGCCTGTCCAACATGCGTCCCCCCCAGCTGAAGGCGGGGAGAGTCACCCATCCCCTTGGGGACTCTCTTCGTCGAGGCGGAAAAAGCGGGACAGGCCATCCGCGTTGGCGTGGTCTTGGCCCGGTCGGTGCTCCACGGTGAAGTCCATTCCCTGCAGGGAAATGGACCAGCGCAAGAGTTTTGGGTTCTCCCCCCGCATCTGCATTGTGAGACCGGCCTCACGGCGTTGCCCTCTCCATCATCCCGCCAACCTGCAACCACCCTCAAGACACGACATCTCCGGCTCCGGACGCCCCAGCCACCCCCGCTCCGCGGGCCGGCCAGAGGCCTGACAGACTCAAACACCCTACCACGCATGTCCACCCGAGGGAGCGGGAACCCTCGAGCCAGACCCAGAGGCGCCAGCCCAGTCACACCTCGGGTCGCCTTCCCCGGGAGGACCCGATCGGCCACCAGGCCCCTGGGGAGCAGGCGCCTCCCCTGCCGAGCGTCTGGGGTCCCTCCCAGACCCACCTGAAAAGACTAAAAGACTGAGCGGCAGGAAACCCCGCCGACCCCCCTCCGTCACCCCAGTCCCCCCTCTGCGAGGACTCCGGACTTCAAAGAGCCAGCGGAGTATAACAAGGGGTGCCGGAGGAACGAAAGCAGAGAAGACCTGGAACCATCTGAGCCTGCTGACGCTGTCGCGGCTCCTGAACGCTGAAATCACCTGGGCCTGCTGAGTGACTCGCGGCCTCTTGCTATTTGAACCATCTGAGCCCTGCGGACGAGGTCGCGGCTCCCGAGCACTGAACCACCCAGGCCTGCTGAGTGACTCGCGGCCCCCAGCTACTGAACCATCCGAGCCCTGCTGACGGAATCGCGGCTCCTGAACTCCGACCACCTGTGCCTGCTGAGAGACTCGCGGCGCTCCCCTTGAGGACGACTCGGTAAGAGATCGCCCAGAGACACGACACCCTCCAGCTCGAGGATTGTGAGCTTCCGCAGGGTATTTCGCAGAGACACTATCTTGAAAGACTGTCCCGCTACCCCCATCCCCCACGACTAACTTGTGGTACGTTGTGCCACTGCTGTATCATTTGCCTTTTGGGTCATAAAGATCCCTTGAAATCATCGATAAAGAACCTATCGTCCTACAAAGCATACGTGTGGTGTCCCTCTGTTCGCAGTGCCGTTCAGGGTGTGCGCGCCTGGTTCGGCTTACTTGGGAGAGGTGGGTCAAAGGGGTGGGCCAGACGTGTATCGAACCCCCCCTCCGGCGAACGCCTTTCCAACATTTGGTGGCAGACGACGGGATCCGAGCCGACACCGAAAGAGAGCGTGCAGTGAACGACTGACGCACTACCAAACAGAGATGGAAGGAGAAACCTCCATGGGTGCCGCAGGTACCGAAATAAGCTCACCGTTCCGAGAGGATCAATTGGACTACTACACGCATAGGGAACTAAAACAGTTTTGCAAAGACCTTGGCATCGCTACCACCGGACTAAGCACAAAGGAAGACTTCCAGAAAGTACTGAAAGCCTGGGTCGAGACGGGGGCGCCCCCGACCCAAACGGAAAGAGACTCTGCCCATGAACCACCAAGCACCCCGGCGAGAAACAACGGGCCAGAGGGGAACCTGTCCCCCGAGGAACTAGCGGACCGGGAGAGAAGCCGCAACCACGAACTGGAACTGGCAAAACTAAAAATCGAGGGAGAGATAAAACTGGCAGAGAAGAAGTTAGCCGTCGAGCAGTTGCGGCTACAAGGGGAACTCGAAGAGAAGAGACTCCAAAGGGAGCACGACGAGAAGAAACTCCAGCTAGAACATGAGCGCGGCCTGAAGGAGATTGAGTGGCGGGCCAGGAATGAAAAGTCACAGCCACCCGGGAATCCACCGCCCGCTCCCACCGGGGAAACCAAAGTTCACATCCCCAAGGATGTGGTAAAGGAGTATTATAAGAACGATGATATCCAGCAGTGGTTTAAGGCCTATGAAGTCGCCATGACCTCACATCGAATCCCGCAAAGGGATTGGGGGGCTGGCCTATGGGGCCGGTTCTTAAGCGAAGGAAGGGACACTCTGCTCGATCTGCCCTCCGCGGTCATGAACTCCTACAGCCACATGAAGGAAGCCCTCGTGGGCCGGTATGGACTCACCCCCGAAATGTACCGACAACGGTTCCGGGATTGCAAAAAGATACCGGGCACCACGTGGGTCGAATACGTGAACTTTTACAGCCGCGCCTTGGACGGCTGGATCAAGGGCAGCAAGGTCTCCACCTTCGAAGAACTGTTCGATCTGATCGCCTGGGAGCATTTAGCGGCCAATTGCTTTATAGAACTGCGCCAGCATCTCCTAGACAGTAAGCTTACCGACCCTCGGAAGCTGGCCGCTGAGGCTGATCGTTGGGTGAACACCCGGGCCACCCGGGGCCCCGTGGGGGACTACGGCCGCAACAGTCAGGGTCCCCCCCGCCAGAGGGGCGGAGGGAACCACGGCCGACCAAGAGACTTTGCCGGGGGGTCCTCCACCAGCCCCCCCAGCAGCCCACCAGCGGCGGGTTTGGCCCAGTCTCCCGCCAGCACCGGAGCCCCAGGACGACCAGGTCCACGAGCTAGGCTCACCTGCTTCCGCTGCCAGCAGCCCGGGCACTACGCCAATGACCCCCAGTGTCCCCAGTATCAGCGAACCACGACGACCAACCCCACGGCCCGGCAGATGGCCTCCGTGGCTCTGGGGGAAGAAATGGAAGACTCCGAGGAATGGGAACCGGCGGCCATGGCCCTGGTCTCCCTTGGTGATCGTGAAATGGTCCCCGGGACACCCTTGCCCGCCAACACAGAAAAGTACCGACAGCGGGTGACCATCAACGGCCACCGAGTCGAGGGCCTCCGCGACACCGGGGCGAGTGTCACCGCGGTCCACCGCAGCCTAATTTCAGAAGACCAGATCCTGGCCGGGGCCCTCTGTCCGGTCATATCCTCCGACAATTCTGAGAGCCTCTGCCAGATGGCCCTGGTGCCCTTCGAGTGGGGAGGGGTCTCCGGAGAACTGAAGGTAGCGGTCCGGACCTCGCAGCCCGTAGACTGCCTCCTGGGCAACGACCTGGAGAGTTCCCCGTGGGGGCAGGTAGAACGAAGAGCCCACCTGGAGATGATGGGCCTACCAGAATGGGTCTGCGCCACCACGCGCTCCATGACCGCACGATTGCCTCTCTCCAAGGGCGGGGAAGCCCTCTTACCGAACACTGTCCCCGAGAGCAGGGACCCCCTACCAGAAGCAGACCACCCTCCTTCCGAGGGGAAAGGAGACACTAACCCAGGGGAAGGACCGGAACCTTCCGCCCCAGAGGCCCCGATGGAACTCGAAGAACTGCCCGAGTTGGCCCAGTGGCGCTGCGAAGGGGGGCCCTCCCGCGAAGAGTTCTGCCAGGAACAGACCACTTGCCCCTCCCTCGAGGGACTTAGACAACAAGCCACAGCCCAGGTCGCCGGTGACCAAACCGGAACCCATTGGGTCTATTGGGACAATGGCCTCCTCTACAGCGAGCAGAAGTCCGCAGAGCTAGGCGCAGCACGAGTACTGGTGGTACCCCTGCGGTTCCGGAGCCTCCTCCTGGGCCTGGCCCACGATGTACCCTTGGCCGGACACTTAGGCCAAGACAAGACATACCAGCGATTGGTGACCCACTTCTATTGGCCCAAGATGCGGGCGAATGTAGAAACACACTGCAAGTCCTGCCTCACGTGCCAGGGCAGTGGGAAGAGTGGCGGAAAGCGCAAAGCCCCCTTACAACCATTCCCCGTTGTGAGTACCCCGTTCGAGCGGGTCGGCATCGACATAGTGGGACCCCTGGACCCGAAGACCGCCCAGGGCCACAGATTCATCCTTGTCCTGGTGGACCATGCCACCCGCTACCCCGAAGCCATCCCCCTCCGCACCGTGACGGCCCCCGTGGTGGGCCGGGCTCTCATGGGGATCTTCTCCCGTGTCGGATTTCCCCGCGAGGTTGTGAGTGATCGCGGCACGAACTTTATATCCCGCTACATGAAGTCCCTGTGGCAGCAGTGCGGAGTCACGTATAAGTTCACGACCCCCTACCACCCCCAGGGCAACGGCCTGGTGGAACGCTTCAACAGAACTCTAAAGGGAATGATCCTGGGCCTCGAAGAGCCCCTACGCCGGAAGTGGGACGTCCTCCTCCCTTGCCTCCTGTTCGCATACCGGGAGGTTCCCCAAAAGTCTCTGGGGTTCAGCCCCTTCGAACTGCTGTACGGACATCCCGTCCGAGGGCCCCTGAGCCTGGTCAAAGAGGGCTGGGAGACAAGCCCCCGGGGGACACCCCCTGATGTGTTCCGCTACATCCTGGCACTCCGCAACCAGACGAGGAAGTTTAGAGAACTTGCAGAGGCTAACCTCGAGGCCAGCCAAGAAGAAATGAAGCGCTGGTATGACCAAAACGCAACCCTGGTCGAGTTCCAGCCGGGCCAGCAGGTTTGGGTCATGGCTCCGGTGAAACCCTGCGCCCTACAAGACAAGTGGACTGGTCCCTTCAAGGTGGTCGAACGGAAGAGCCAGGTCACGTATCTGGTCGACGTACAGTCCCCACGGAACCCCCTCCGGGTCCTCCACGTAAACCGTCTCAAGCCCCACTTTGTACGGACAGAATTGAGTTTGCTACTGGCCACCGATGAGGGGGCAGAAGAAGACACCGAACCCCTGCCCGACCTCCTGTGCACGAAAGAACTGGACGGGTCCGTGGAGGGAGTGAAACTGTCGGCCACCCTCACTCCCCGACAGGCCGACGACTGCCGCCAGCTGCTCGGACAATTCGCAGACCTCTTCTCCCTCATTCCAAGGGTGACCGACTGGTGTGTCCACGACGTGGACACTGGCGACTGCCCGCCTGTGAGACACCGAGCCTACCGGGTGCCTGACCGAGTCCGCACCTGCATCAAGACCGAAGTACAGAAAATGCTCACCCTAGGAGTCATCGAGCCCTCCGACAGCCCCTGGGCCAGCCCGGTGGTTCTGGTCCCGAAGGCGGCCTCCCCAGGGGCCGCCCCCGAACTAAGATTCTGTGTAGACTATCGGGGGCTCAACGCGGTCACCCGCGCAGACGCTCACCCTATTCCCCGAGCCGACGAGCTCATCGACCGCCTGGGGGCCGCCCAGTTCCTCAGCACTTTCGACCTGACCTGCGGATACTGGCAGATCGCTCTCACGGAAGGAGCGAAAGAGCGCTCTGCCTTCTCCACGCCAGATGGCCACTACCGCTTCAGGGTCATGCCGTTCGGAATGAAAAACGCCCCCGCCACGTTCCAGCGGTTGGTGAACAAGGTCCTGGCCGGACTCGAGGAGTTCAGCGCAGCGTACCTTGACGACATCGCCGTGTTCAGCTCTCAATGGCACGAGCATCTCCAGCACCTCCGACAAGTACTAATGGCCCTGCGCAAAGCAGGCCTAACAGTGAAAGCCAGCAAATGCCAGCTCGGGCAAGGCTCCGTGGTCTACCTGGGGCATCAGGTGGGCAGCGGCCAAGTCGCTCCTCTCCAGCCGAAGATCGACGCCATCAAGTTCTGGGAGCCCCCCACCACGCAGACAGAGGTTCGAGCCTTCCTGGGCCTTACGGGATACTACCGGAGGTTCATTAAAAACTATGGTACTATCGCAGGGCCCCTCACAGAGTTGACCTCCAAAAAGCTTCCGCAGAAGGTGCAGTGGACCACCCAGTGCCAGCAGGCGTTCGACGCCTTGAAAACCGCCATGTGCACCGCTCCCGTACTCAAGGCCCCCGACTACTCCCAAGAGTTCGTGGTCCAGACCGACGCATCCGAACACGGCATCGGGGCCGTACTCTCACAGTTCGACGACAAGGGCATTGATCGGCCCATAGCCTTCATCAGCCGAAGGCTGCTGCCGAGGGAGCAGCGTTGGAGTACTATAGAGCGAGAGGCCTTTGCCGTAGTCTGGGCCCTCAAGAAACTGCGGCCCTACTTGTTCGGAACCCATTTCCGAGTACAGACGGACCACCGGCCCTTGCAATGGTTAATGCGGATGAGGGGGGAGAACCCCAAACTACTACGATGGTCCATCTCCCTCCAAGGAATGGATTTCACGGTCGAACATCGCCCCGGGGCGGATCATGCCAACGCCGACGGCCTGTCCCGATTCTTCCGCTTCGGCGAGGAGAACCCCCCAGTGGATGGGTAGTTCTCCACGCCTTTCAGCTGGGGGGGACGCGTGTGAGACCGGCCTCACGGCGTTGCCCTCTCCATCATCCCGCCAACCTGCAACCACCCTCAAGACACGACATCTCCGGCTCCGGACGCCCCAGCCACCCCCGCTCCGCGGGCCGGCCAGAGGCCTGACAGACTCAAACACCCTACCACGCATGTCCACCCGAGGGAGCGGGAACCCTCGAGCCAGACCCAGAGGCGCCAGCCCAGTCACACCTCGGGTCGCCTTCCCCGGGAGGACCCGATCGGCCACCAGGCCCCTGGGGAGCAGGCGCCTCCCCTGCCGAGCGTCTGGGGTCCCTCCCAGACCCACCTGAAAAGACTAAAAGACTGAGCGGCAGGAAACCCCGCCGACCCCCCTCCGTCACCCCAGTCCCCCCTCTGCGAGGACTCCGGACTTCAAAGAGCCAGCGGAGTATAACAAGGGGTGCCGGAGGAACGAAAGCAGAGAAGACCTGGAACCATCTGAGCCTGCTGACGCTGTCGCGGCTCCTGAACGCTGAAATCACCTGGGCCTGCTGAGTGACTCGCGGCCTCTTGCTATTTGAACCATCTGAGCCCTGCGGACGAGGTCGCGGCTCCCGAGCACTGAACCACCCAGGCCTGCTGAGTGACTCGCGGCCCCCAGCTACTGAACCATCCGAGCCCTGCTGACGGAATCGCGGCTCCTGAACTCCGACCACCTGTGCCTGCTGAGAGACTCGCGGCGCTCCCCTTGAGGATGACTCGGTAAGAGATCGCCCAGAGACACGACACCCTCCAGCTCGAGGATTGTGAGCTTCCGCAGGGTATTTCGCAGAGACACTATCTTGAAAGACTGTCCCGCTACCCCCATCCCCCACGACTAACTTGTGGTACGTTGTGCCACTGCTGTATCATTTGCCTTTTGGGTCATAAAGATCCCTTGAAATCATCGATAAAGAACCTATCGTCCTACAAAGCATACGTGTGGTGTCCCTCTGTTCGCAGTGCCGTTCAGGGTGTGCGCGCCTGGTTCGGCTTACTTGGGAGAGGTGGGTCAAAGGGGTGGGCCAGACGTGTATCGAACCCCCCCTCCGGCGAACGCCTTTCCAACATGCATCAGCCATTGCAGGGGTCGATGGTCGGTCTGTACCCGGAAGTGGGTACCAAAGAGGTAGGGCCGGAGCTTTTTGAGGGCCCACACCACTGCAAATGCTTCCCTCTCGATGGTGCTCCAACGCTGTTCTCGGGCCAGGAGACGTCGGCTGATGAAGGCCACCGGCTGGTCATGACCTTCGGGGTTCAGCTGAGAGAGGACGGCTCCGATGCCGTGGTCGGAGGCGTCGGTCTGCACCACAAACTCCCGACTGTAATCGGGGGCCTGGAGCACCGGGGCGGTGCACAGGGCGGCCTTCAGCTCCTCGAAGGCCGCTTGACAGTCAGGAGTCCAATTGATCCGCTTTGGCTGGTTCTTGGATGTGAGACCCGTGAGGGGCCCCACGATGCTGCCGTAGTCCTTCACGAACCGCCGGTAGTAGCCGGTGAGCCCCAAGAAGGCTCGGACCTCGGTCTGGGTGACGGGGGGCTGCCAGGACTGGATGGCAGCGATCTTAAGTTGTAGTGGGGCCACCAGCCCGCTCCCCACTTGGTGCCCAAGGTAGGTCACGGACCCTTGGCCAATCTGGCACTTGCCGGCCTTAATGGTGAGGCCGGCCCGCTGGAGGGCTTGTAGGACCTCTTGGAGGTGACGAAGGTGGTCGGACCAGTGGTGGCTGTACACAGCGATATCGTCCAGGTAGGCAGCGCTGAATTCTTCAAGCCCCGCCAAGACCTGGTTCACAAGGCGCTGGAACGTGGCGGGGGCGTTCTTCATGCCAAAGGGCATGACCTTAAATTGATAGTGGCCATCGGGGGTGGAGAAGGCTGACCGCTCCTGAGCCCTGGGTGTGAGGCCGATTTGCCAGTAGCCCGCCGTTAGGTCGAAGATACTAAGGTAGCGGGCGGCCCCCAGCCGGTCGATCAGTTCGTCTGCTCGGGGGATGGGGTGAGCGTCGGTCCGGGTGACAGCGTTCAAGCCCCGGTAGTCGACGCAGAATCTCAGTTCAGGTGCGGTGCCGGGGGCAGCAGCTTTGGGAACTAGTACGACTGGACTGGCCCAGGGACTGTCCGAGGGCTTGATGACCCCGATCGTGAGCATCTTGGCCACCTCCTCCTGTATGCAGGCCCGTACCCGATCTGGTACGCGGTAGGCCCGGTGCCGGACAGGGGGACTGTCCCCGGTGTCTACGTCGTGCAAACACCAGGGGGTGACCCCGGGGGTGAGGGAGAACAGGGCAGCGAACTGCAGCAGGAGGTCCCGGCAGTCCTGTCGTTGCTCCGTAGTGAGGGCGTCAGAGAGCCGGACCCCGTCCACGGAGCCGTCCTTCTCTTGAGTCTTCAGGAGATCCGGGAGGGGCTCGGAGTCTTCTTTGGTGCCACTGTCCGTAGCCATCAAGAGGCTTAGTTCGGAGCGCACAAAGTGCGGTTTGAGCCGGTTGGTGTGGAGGACCCGAAGGGGGTTCCGGGAGGTCCCCATGTCGATGAGGTAAGTGACGGGGCTTTTGCGCTCGACCACCTTGAAGGGCCCCGTCCACTTATCTTGCAGGGCACACGGTTCGGTGGGGGACATCACCCATACTTGCTGCCCCGGCTCGAATTCCACGGAGGAGGCATTGTGGTCATACCACCTCTTCATGTCTTCCTGGCTGGCCTCGAGGTTCGCCTTGGCCATCTCCCTGAAGCGCCGGGTCTGGTTTCGCAAGGCCAGGAGGTATTTGAAGACGTCTGGAGGGGTCGTTAGGGGGGTTTGCTCCCAGCCTTCCTTCACTAGGCTGAGGGGCCCTCGCACAGGGTGTCCGTATAGGAGTTCAAAGGGGCTAAAGCCGAGGGACTTCTGGGGTACTTCTCGGTAGGCAAAGAGGAGGCACGGGATCAGTACATCCCACTGGCGACGGAGAGGCTCTTCTAATCCCCCAATCATCCCTTTAAGAGTGCGGTTGAACCGCTCCACTAGTCCGTTTCCTTGGGGGTGATAGGGGGTCGTGAATCTGTATGTGACCCCGCATTGTTGCCAGAGGGATTTCATGTACTTCGATATGAAGTTCGTACCTCGGTCGCTGACGACTTCTCGGGGGAAGCCTACCCGGGAGAAGATCCCCATCAGAGCCCGGCCAACCACTGGAGCGGTCACGGTCCGTAGGGGCACCGCCTCGGGATAGCGGGTGGCGTGGTCCACTAGTACCAAGATGAACCTGTGTCCTTGAGCCGTGCGAGGATCCAGCGGTCCCACAATGTCTATCCCCACCCTCTCGAACGGGGTGGTGACCACCGGGAAGGGTTGTAGAGGAGCCTTCAACTTCCGGCCACTCTTCCCGCTTGCTTGGCATGTGGGGCACGATCGGCAGTGGTTCAGAACGTCATTCCTCATTTTTGGCCAGAAAAAGTGGGTCACCAGTCGACTGTACGTTTTATCTTGGCCCAGGTGCCCAGCCAGGGGGACATCATGGGCTAGGTTGAGCAGAAAGTCTCGGAAGCGGAGCGGTACCACCAGAACTCGACTGGCCCCCAGCTCGGCGATTCTTTGCTCGCTGTAGAGCAGGTCGTTATCCCAGTAGACCCAGTGGGTTCCGGTGGTGTCCCCGGCGGCTTGGGTGCTGGCTTGTTGGCGGAGTCCCTCGAGGGAGGGACAGGTCTTTTGCTCTTGGCGGAACTGTTCTTGGGTGGGCCCCCCTTCTTGCCGCCACTGAGCCAGACCCGGAAGGTCCTGGGGTTGCGCATTTTCTTCGAGGGCCTGGTCTGGGAGGTCGGACTCGCCGTTGTCTTCTACGGGGGCCACCGGGGGCGGAGGTGCCGGCCATTCAGTTTCTTCGGATCGGGGGGCGGCCCGGCCGGCCATGGATCGGGTGGTTATGCAGGCCCAGTCCGGGAGGCCCAGCATCCCCAGGTGCTCTCTCCTCTCGACGGTGGCCCACGGGGAACTCTCGAGGTCATTCCCCAGGAGGCAGTCCACGGGGGCATCGTCCCGGACCGTCACTTTCAGTAGGCCGGAGACCCCTCCCCATTCAAACGGGACGCAGGCCATCTTGCACATGCTTTCGGAGTTATCTGCCGAGCGGACGGGGCAGAGAATGTTCGGCAGGATCTGCTCGGGCTTCACCAGGTGACAGCGGACGGCCGTCACGCTGGCGCCGGTGTCGCGCAAGGCCTCAGCTCTCTGTCCATTAATGGTCACCCACTGACCGTACTTTCTGGTGTTGGCGGGTAGGGGAGCCCGCGGAACCATGTCTCTTCCCCCTAAGCATGCCAGGACCATGGCGGCCGGTTCCCACCCTTGCTGATCCGGCTCACACTCCTCGGGTCCCTCCGACAACTGCTCCCCCCCCAGTGCAGCGGCAGCTACCTGGCGGGGCTTGGGCGTTTGGTTCAACGGGCAGCTCGGATCGTTGGCGTAGTGGCCTAGTCGCTGGCACCGGTGGCACGTGACGTTGGCTCGGTACCCCGGCCGCGACGGGGGGTTGCCCCGGCCGGCCGGCGGCGGGGTGCTGGCCACGGTAGTTGCTGGTAAGGCGTCTCTCCCACGCCCCTGGCCTCCTCCTCCTCCTCGAGGTCGGTGTTGGCCTTGGTTGCCTCTGTTCTGGTCGTGTGGCCCTTTCCGGCCCACTCGGGTGCTTTCCCACCGGTCAGCTTCGGCGGCGAGCTGCCGGGGGTCAGTCAGCTTACTGTCGAGCAGGTGCTGCCTGAGCTCGACGAAACAGTTGTTCGACAGGTGTTCCCATACTATAAGGTTGAAGAGTTGTTCGTATGTGGTGACCTGACTTCCCTTGATCCACCCCTCGAAGGCCCGGCTGAAATAGTTCACGTATTCCACCCAAGTTGTACCTGGGATCCGGGTGCAATCCCTGAACCTCTGGCGGTACATCTCGGGGGTGAGGCCGTAGCGGGTGAGGAGGGCAGCCTTCATGTGGTCGTAGGACGACATTTGGTGATCGGGGATCTGCAGCAGGGCATCGCGACCCTCGTTGATAAATCTCCCCCAAAGTCCGGCTCCCCAATCACTCCGGTCGATCCGGTGGGAGGTCATTGCGATCTCATAGGCCTTAAACCACTGTTGTATGTCGTCTTCTCGGACATACTCGCGGACCACATCCTTGGGGATGTGCACTTTCTTCTCAGTTGGTCCCGGGGTGTGTGGTCTTTCAGGCACCCCCAAGTCCTTCTGCTGTTTGCGCAGTTCTATCTCTGCCAATTGGCGCTCGTGCTCGAGCGTTATCTTTTTCTCTTCCAGCTCTCTCTGCCTCTGTTTCTCTTCCCGTTCCTCTCGAATCCGCATATGCTCGAGGTTGATTTTTTGTTCAGCTAGCTTGAGCTCTCCATCCATCTTGAGTCGTGCCATCTCCAATTCGTGCAGTCTGACTCTGTCTCTTTCTCGTATCTCTTCCGGTGAGAGGCCCGTTCCCCGCTCCTCGGGAGTCGTGGCGTTCCCCTCTGGTGTAACGCTGTTTTGGTCTGGTGTGATGCTGCTTGGGTCGGAGGGTCTTGTGACCCCCGTTTCTGTCCACGACTCAAGGGCGCGCTTTAGATCATCCTTGGTACTCAGGCCGGTGGTAGCAATGCCAAGTTCTATACAAAATTGTCTCAGTTCGCGGTGGTTGTATTCGTCTAGTTTCTCCATTTGGAACTTCTCGGTGGAGCTGCTATCTTTGGTCGACATCGTGCTTTGTCGTGGGGTGAGCTACTCTCTGTACGATTACGCGTTGATTCGGATCGCGCCGCTGGCCACCAATGTTAGAAAAGGTAGACGGACCGGGAGGGTCGGCCGGGGTCAGGAGGAGAGGTCTCCGGGGAGAGCCGTCTCCAGCGATCGTACAGACAAGTAACTTCCCCCCCACAGACAAGTATCACACACGGAGAAGGTTCAATGATCTTTATAGGTGCTTAGGTAAGGTACGGTCAAATGGTACAAGGAGGTCTGGACTCAGGGGTCCCCTCGATTAGAGTCTCGCAAGGTAGGGAAGGGGGTAGCGGGACAGTCTATTTACCAATCAGGTAATGGTGATGAGCTCACAATCCTCGAGCTTTGGTGGTTAGGTGGTATGGGCCGCGGCAGCGCCAGCAGGTCCCGGTGTGGATGGTCGATACAACGGGCCGCGGCAGCGCCAGCAGGTCCCGGGAAGATGAACGGTCCGCGGCAGCGCCAGCAGGTCCCGGTGAGGATGGTCGTTACAACGGGCCGCGGCAGCGCCAGCAGGTCCCAGGAAGATGAACGGTCCGCGGCAGCGCCAGCAGGTCCCGGTGAGGATGGTCGTTACAACGGGCCGCGGCAGCGCCAGCAGGTCCCAGGAAGATGAAGGTTGCAGAGGGCCGCGGCAGCGCCAGCAGGTCCCAGGAAGATGACTGTTGCAGAAGGCCGCGGCAGCGCCAGCAGGCAGGACGATGGTTCACAAGAACGGGCTACGGCAGCGCCAGTAGTCCGTCAGGGTTGAGTTCGCTCGGTGTCTCTCGACTCCAGGATACAACTGCCTTCCTGCTCCGGAGCTGCCTCAGTTATAGGGCTGGTGCCCTTTGATGTCCGGACCCTCGCACTTGGAGGTCGGAGGGTCCGGGATGAAGGTGTCCAGACACCCAGCGGGGGGTGGAGCCAGTGCCCGGGGAAGCGGGGAGCGATCGGCACCTGGCGGGGGAGAGCCCTTGACACTTCGGTCTCCCATTGACCTGCCAAGTGGTCCGCTCACCTCCTGGGTGGATAGTGGTGCCGGAATGTCGGGGCCGGCCAGGCCCGGGGTTAGGGTCGAGGGGAGGCCAGGCGGCCGCGTGGTACAGGGTCCAAGATGGCGGCTGGACCCGGCCGGGAAAGCCGGTGGGGCCGGACCCCGTGATGAGTGGGGGTCCGAGGGCAGAGGGTCCGTCGGGGGACGGGGTGCAGGTGCTCGTTGCGGGGTTATGCCCGGTGGTCCGGAGTCCGGGCCTTGTCGAGCGGGGAGGGCGCGGGCCGTCTGTGAGGCCTGTCCAACATTGTATTTGACATTTTTTGAGGTATGGGTGTTGTTGGACAGGCCACACGAAGGGCTTGCTCCCTCCCCGCATGACAGGGCCCAAGCCCCGGCCCGCCAGGCGTGACCCACAAGAATCACCCGCACCCCGTCTCCCGACGGAACTCCTGCCCCCGGGCCTCCATGTATCACGGGACCAAGCCACCACCGGCTCCCCCGGCCGGATCAAGCCGCCATCTTGGGCCCTGCGCCACGAGGCCGCGTGGCCTCCACCCGACCCTAGCCCTGGGCCTGGCCGGCCCCGACATCCCGGCACCACCATCCACCCAGGAGGTGAGCGGACCACTTGGCAGGTCAATGGGAGAACGAAGCGCCAAGGGCTCTCCCCCGCCAGGTGCCGATCGCCTTCAGCTCCCCCAGGCGCTGGCTCCACCCCCTGCTGGGTGTCTGGACACCTTCATCCCGGACCCTCCGACCTCCAAGTGCGAGGGTCCGGACATCAAAGGGCGCCAGACCTATAACTAGGGCAGCTCCGGAGCAGGACGACAGTTGTATCCTGGAGTCGAGAGACACCGAGAGAACTCAGCCTTGACGGACTACTGGCGCTGCCGTAGCCCTATCTTGTGAACTATCGTCCTGCCTGCTGGCGCTGCCGCGGCCTTCTGCAACATCCATCCTCGTCGGGACCTGCTGGCGCTGCCGCGGCCCGTTGTAACGACTATCTTCACCGGGACCTGCTGGCGCTGCCGCGGACCGTGTATCGACCATCTTCCCGGGACCTGCTGGCGCTGCCGCGGACCGTGTATCGACCATCTTCACCGGGACCTGCTGGCGCTGCCGCGGCCCGTCCCAGCTAGAACACCAAGCTCGAGGATTGTGAGCTATCCACCATACCAACTCAACTACCAGACTGGTAACCAGACTGTCCCGCTACCCCCTTTCCCCATCTTGAGAGACTTGAATCGAGGGGACCCCTGAGTCCAGACCTCCTTGTACCATTTCATCGTACCTTAAGAAATTGCCTATAAAGACCGCTAAATCTTCTCCTTGTGTGGTGTCTGTCTGTGGGGGGGAAGTTATTTATCTGTACGATCGCTGGAGACGGCTCTCCCCGGAGACCTCTCCCCTTGTCCTCGGCCGACCCTCCCGGTCCGTCTAACATTGGTGGCCAGCGGCGCGATCCGAATCAACGCGTAATCGTACAGAGAGTAGCTCACCCCACGACAAAACCACGATGTCAGCCAAAGATAGCGGTTCCACTGAAAAGTTCTAAATGGATAAGTTGGAAGAATATAGCCACCGCGAACTTAAACAATTCTGCATGGAACTAGGCATTGCTACCACCGGCCTGAGTACCAAAGACGATTTGAAGCGCGCCCTTGAGTCGTGGGCAGAAACTGGGGTCGCCGGATCCCCCGACCAAAACAGTGTCGCACCAGAGGGGAACGCCACGGCTCCCGAGGAGCGGGGAACAGGCCTCTCGCAGGAGGAGATCCAAGAAAGAGAAAGAACCAGATTACACGAGTTGGAAATGGCACGACTCAAGATGGACGGTGAACTAAAGTTAGCCGAGCAGAAACTAAATCTAGAACATCTGCGGCTCTGAGAAGAACGAGAAGAAAAACAGAGACAGAGAGAGCTCGAGGAAAAAAGAATAACACTCGAACACGAGCGCAAACTGGCGGAAATAGAACTTCGGAAACAGAATAAAGAACCGGGGGTGCCTGAGCGACCGCACACCCCGGGAGCGACCGAGAAAAAAGTCCACATCCCCAAGGATGTTGTCCGAGAGTATGTCCGAGAGGACGACATACAACAGTGGTTCAAAGCCTACGAGATCGCCATGACCTCCCACCGGATCGACCGGAGTGATTGGGGAGCCGGACTATGGGGGAGGTTCATCAACGAAGGCCGCGATGCCCTATTGCAGCTCCCAGATCACCAAATGTCGTCCTACGACCACATGAAGGCTGCCCTCCTCACCCGCTATGGCCTCACACCCGAGATGTACCGCCAGAGGTTCAGAGACTGCACCAGGATCCCGGGTACAACTTGGGTGGAGTACGTCAACTATTTCAGCCGAGCCTTCGAGGGTTGGATCAAGGGGAGCCATGTAACGACCTACGAGCAACTCTTTAACCTTATGGTATGGGAGCACCTGTCGAACAACTGTTTCGTCGAGCTCAGGCAGCACCTCCTCGACAGTAAATTGACTGACCCCCGGCAACTCGCCGCTGAAGCTGACCGATGGGAAAGCACCCGAGTGGGCCGGAGAGGGCCGCACGAACAGAACCGGAACAACCAAGGCCAGCACCGTCCCCGGGGAGGAGGAGGAGGCCAGGGGCGAGGGAGAGACACCATCCCGGCAACCCCCATGGCCAGCACCCCGCCCCCGGCCGGCCTGGGTAACCCCCCGATGCGCCCGGGGTTCCGAGCCAACGTCACGTGCCACCGATGCCAGCGAGTCGGCCACTACGCCAATGACCCGAGCTGCCCGCAGAACCAAACACCAAAGCCCCGCCAGGTAGCTGCCGCCGCCCTGGGGGAAGAACGACTATCAGAGGAAGAGTATGAGCCGGCCCAGCAAGAGTGGGAACCGGCCGCCATGGTTCTAGCGTGCCTAGGGGGTAAAGACATGGTCCCGCGGGCTCCCCTACCCGCCAACACCCGGAAATACGGCCAGTGGGTGACCATTAATGGGCGTCGGGCCGAGGCCTTACGTGACACAGGCGCCAGCGTGACGGCCGTCCGCTGTCACCTGGTGAAGCCCGAGCAGATCCTGCCGAACATTCTCTGCCCCGTCCGCTCAGCCGACAATTCCGAAAGTCTGTGTCAAATGGCCTGCGTCCCCTTCGAATGGGGAGGGGTCTCCGGCCTGTTGAAGGTGACGGTCCGGGATGATGCCCCCGTGGACTGCCTCCTGGGGAATGACCTTGAAAGTTCCCCGTGGGCCACCGTCGAAAGAAGAGAGCACCTGGGGATGCTGGGCCTCCCGGTCCATGGCCGCCCGTGCCGTCCCCCGATCAGAAGAACCGGAATGGCCAGCACCACCGCCCCCGGTCGCCCCAGTAGAGGACAACGACGAGGCCAACCCCCCAGAACCAACGACCGAAGGGGACGCGCAACCCCAGGACCTTCCCGGCCTGGCTCAGTGGCGTCAAGAAGGGGGGCCCACCCAAGAACAGTTCCGCCAGGAGCAAAAGACCTGCCCCTCCCTCGAGGGACTCCGCCAGCAAGCCAGCGCCCAGAGCGCAGGGGACTCCACCGGAACTCACTGGGTCTATTGGGATAACGACCTGCTATACAGCGAACAAAGAATCGCAGAGCTAGGGGCCGGTCGAGTACTGGTGGTACCTCTCCGCTTCAGAGACTTCCTGCTCACTCTGGCCCACGATGTCCCCCTGGCTGGACACCTGGGCCAGGACAAAACTTACAGTCGCCTAGTGACTCACTTTTTCTGGCCGAAGATGCGGAACGACGTCCTTAACCACTGCCGGTCCTGCCCCACGTGCCAGGCCAGCGGGAAGAGCGGCCGTAAGCTGAAAGCCCCTCTGCAACCCTTCCCAGTGGTCACCACCCCGTTCGAGAGGGTAGGAATAGACATTGTGGGGCCCCTGGACCCCCGCACGGCACAAGGACATAGGTTCATCCTGGTACTGGTGGACCACGCCACCCGCTACCCCGAGGCGGTGCCCCTACGAACTGTAACAGCTCCGGTGGTTGGCCGGGCCCTAATGGGGATCTTCTCCCGGGTGGGCTTCCCCCGAGAAGTCGTCAGCGACCGAGGCACGAACTTTATTTCAAAATATATGAAGTCCCTCTGGCAACAGTGCGGGGTCACCTACCGATTCACGACCCCCTATCACCCCCAAGGGAACGGACTAGTGGAGCGATTCAACCGCACCCTCAAGGGGATGATTGGGGGATTGGAAGAGCCCCTCCGTCGCCAGTGGGATGTACTACTCCCGTGCCTCCTCTTCGCCTACCGAGAAGTTCCCCAGAAGTCCCTCGGCTTTAGCCCCTTCGAACTCCTGTACGGGCACCCTGTGCGAGGGCCCCTCAGCCTAGTCAAAGAAGGTTGGGAGATGGCCCCCCTAAAGACCCCTCAAGACGTCTTCAAGTACCTCCTGGCCCTACGCAATCAGACCCGGCGCTTCAGGGAGATGGCCAAGGCGAACCTCGAGGCCAGTGGTAAATATTTAATTACCTATACTATTTTTGATGCGGTAAAATCTAGTAAGAATAACTCAGTAAAATAAGAGGCAGAATCCGTGGTATTAGAGGTTCTGAAAGGGCTTTATTCCTCTACAAAGGAATTACAGTTCGAACTGTAGGCATCATATTCCATCACCTCGAGGGTTCAGGAAGGGAAGGCAATACATTATTGACAGGTAATCGTATTTATATGAAAAGAATTACATTTAAGACAGATGCAGGAGGCGTAACAGCTGATAATACAGATAAGAGTACACATACGTAATAAAAAGGGCGTACATAGAGGCGTAACTAGAAACGTCATTATACATGATGTCACAAAATGGGTGGATCCATAAGAGAATCCTGCAATGTCAGCAGAAATAATTGGCAGAGATGCGCGCGCAGCCGCATGACGTATGATTGACGTGCAACTAGAGGGTGAAGGGGACTTGACATTTAGATCTACATGTGGAGACAGAAGTCTGGGGGGTCAGGTCAACCTAATCCCAAATCATATCTAATATCTTATGTTTAAGGAACTGTGTTATCCAAAAGAAGAGGTCTCTCGGGCAGAATCTATTCTATACTGACTGTTAGTGCGTGTACAAGCGTCTAAGTGTCTACGTGAGATGCGAGGGGGCAGGAATCTTCCATGGTAACAGGGTCTATGAATTACTTGCATGAAGACAGCAAGGCCGGGCCCTTCGCTCGGTAGCTGGAAGAATGTTTACCTAAACTACTAGACAGGAATGTATTGGATGAGGAGCGGAGCAGATAATCTTGAAGGTGAAATACAGTTTTTGGCAGGCAAACAGGCCGAGTCAGGCACCGTTAGCCGCGCAAGGAGTAGGACAGAGTTCATGGATACAGATGCAGACTCAGGCTGGAGCTTTCAGAAGCAAAAGGCAAGAAAAGACTAGGTGACAGGATTCAGGGCCTACTCGCCTGAACTGTAAAACGTGGAAAGTGAACCACATAAAGTCGGTGGCCTTTCATACTTAGGAACGGAATATCTGACCCATTCATGGCGGATCTGAAAGAGGACATGTTAACGGTGGACGCACATGTATTTGCGTCTTCATAACTAGAACTGGAGGGAACATACATGTACTTGTATATACATGGAGCCGTTGGGGTCTAAGATAGGGGACATAACTGATCATAAAATTCATATTTCCTCATTCCCTCCTTGTCCCCTACGGACCCTCAGGAGATATCGATCTTCATCAATCCATCAATCTGTTCATATAGCATCATTTGTTCTTCTTTCTTCTTCCGGAATCCTGAACGAAAACTTGGATGTGGAATGCACGATGTGGCACACAGACCACAAATCGCTGGCCCACATTGTAGACATAAGCAGCAACTGAATATTATGACAAAGCCAATACCTAGAAAGGATAGGATCCTCCATCCCCAGGCTGACAACACGCTCCAGAACCAACCGGACCAAGTCCAGGTGCCTGGACTCTGGTGTATCTGGCTTACAATCTTATGAAGACGAGTTATGGCTTTATATACAGACGGCGAGTTTTCTGGTATGAAAACACAGCAACTTGATCCGATGACCCTACAAGCTCCGCCCCTATCGGCCAGGATGACATCAAGGACAAGACGATTTTGAAGAACAACAATCCGCATCGCAGACTGCTCCTCTGTTAAGTTGCCTAGGGCAGAGGTAGTTTCATTCACTACTGCTTCAAGAGTTCTTGTTAATCTACGTATCAGCTTACTATTAGTGACAACACCTAAGTAGGGAAAGAGACCTTTGTTGAAATCTGTGTATTGTTCCCATGCCGTTTCAGTGTAGTCGACAATCGGGATATCCCTTTGGCGTCTATTGTGTACTAGATGGATGTTCCTATGATAATCAGGAGGAGCTAGGAAAACAGGTGGCAGAAGGAATGCAATGTAACAGGTACCATCCCAATCTGGAGGTAAGCGTGTATATGCGGTATGACCACATATGAAGTAGGAATGGCGGGAAGCTCTAAATGTAGACTTGCCTTGATCACTGAATTCTATTACAGTGGTACATTTACTATGGCCCATATGTATTGAACCATTCTTTCTTACACATAATTCGCCTTTAACTGGAAATACTGACATAGCAGGCAAGATTGGTGTAGCTTCGGATTCAACATTCAGAATCATGAGGTCAAGTGTAAAATTACCTAATCCATATACTTCATTTTCTAGATCAGTTCCTGTTCTTTTGGGAAGTCCCTCCTTGTTAGGGTAGCAGACTTTAAGCAAAACTAAGTTCAGGTTTCCCCATACCCAGTTGTCTTGATTTACTACTGAATTTGAATCTAGGGAATTGATCAAACTAAACCATGCTCCACAGGAGCCATTGTGTGTGAATGGATACGGAAAAAGAGGCAAAACTCCCTTGTATTTCTGATAGGGAGGGAGTCGGCCACATATCCAACAATTGGTAGCATTGCTGGTCTGATGGGAATGATGTAACATACTAATGAAAGTGTTGTTGCGCAGCGCAAATCTATAGGACAACTCATGCAGGGGTAATTCACTAAAAGAATGTTCAGCAGTAACATTGTAAGCACGTTCAGAAATAGGGTAATACATGTGTAGCAATATACTCACAGCAATTATCAGAAGACTTAGAAAAAACAAAATTAATAATGTTACTGTGCAGTGACTACGAAGAGATTTACAGTACGCATGTTTTTTCCACTGTATCTGTCTATTTCTTTCTCTATTCAGATCTAGAGGATACATGTCAGAGACAAATTCAACCGATTCACCTTGGAGAGGACTTAAACAATCAAATTGTCTGACTTGCTAGACCTTAATTTCAGTTTGTATAGTTCAGTTTCTTTAGGTTCAACCAAGGGGAGCTTTGAATCAATCTGTGAAGGAATGCAAGGCGTAATGTTCACATCGGATGGTAGTCCATGAAATTTCTTGATATGACTCGAGTGTAACCACCCTTTACGACCCTCGATCTTCACGGCTGTCCTTGTTGTTAGCAGAACGAGTTGAGGCGATTTCCACCTAGGCTCCAGCTGGGTCTTCCGGTCAAAATTCCGTACCAGCACCAGGTCCCCGGGAACCACGTCATGGGGTTTTACCTCGGTGTTATCGGGAAAGGCTGCAGCTACCTGTGAACGACAAGATTGTAGTGCAGACATCAAGGAAGCCAGGTAATCTGTCAGCATATTACAGTCAACATCAGTTATTTTACGGGGTATAGGCGTCCCCCACATATTTGGTGGTCTACCGAAGATCACCTCATACGGGGATAGCCCTGTTCGAGAATGTGCTACCATTCTCATGTAAAAGAGTGCAACTGGTAAGGCTACTACCCAGTCGACACCTTTTTCTCTACATACTTTGGACAATCTAATTTTCAGGGTTTGATTATGACGCTCCACGAGACCTGCTGCCTCGGGATGCCGGACACAGTGAAATTTCCATTGATAGCCTAATAAGAGTGAAACGTGTTTCATTAGCTCGGATGAGAATGGCTGGCCGTTATCTGAGTACACAACACGTGGTAAACCGTACCGTGGGAAGAATTCTCGAACTAACTGTTTGGCAGTAGTCGGGGCAGTGTAATCTGAAACCGGGTAGGCTTCTGTCCAACGGGAAAGAGCACAGACAACTACGAGAACATATTTGAATCCTCGACATCGTTCCATCTGGATATAATCCATCTGGAGGACTTCAAAAGGGTGATCAGGAGGTTGAAATCCACCTTGCTCTACAGGAATGCTTTTACCTGGATTAAACTGACAACATATCATACAGGTACGAAATTTTTGTTTAGCTGCTGCTCGTAAGTGTTTGTTAAACCAAATGTGTTGAATGCTATCTAGCATAGCTTTCTCTCCCAGGTGCGCTGGACTATGTATTGTGTTAATGATGACTTGAACCATGGAGTCGGGAAGAAACCATATAGATTTTTCCTTCGTCATCCATCCTTGATCCGTTTGGATCCCTCCTAATTCAGTCCATTTCTTTATTTCATCTGGTGTAGCATGTGTCTGTATGTCAATTACATCAAGTGCGGGATCCTTAACTGTCATGCAATGTGTTACTATCGGAACTATTGTCTTTGTCGTGTCAGTTGTATGAGTCTGATTCTGAGCAGTCTGTTTAGCTGTTCTGTCAGCTAGATCATTACCTTGAGAAATGATATCGGTAACTTTCGTATGGGCTTTGCATTTCATAATCGATATTGCAGTGGGTAGATGAATTGCATCTAATAAAGCTTGAATGAGGGGTCCGTGCTGGATGTGGGCACCGTGAGAAGTTAAATAACCTCTCTCTCGCCACAGCACGCCGAAGTCATGGACGACTCCGAATGCATAACGTGAATCTGTGTATATGTTGACTTTCTTATTTGTGGCTTGAATACAGGCTTGTGTCAGAGCGATGAGCTCTGCTGCTTGAGCTGACAAAGTGTTAATACAATTTGTTTCGATGACTTCAGTGTCTGTTGTGACTGCATACGCGGCCACTAACTCTCCTGTACTTGTTCTCATGCATGAACCATCTACATACAACGTCAGGTCTGGATCTGACAACGGGACGTCTGTTAAGTCTTGTCTGGGTTTCGTCGTGATAGTAATGACTTCAATACAATCATGTGCTAATGGATCTGTTCCGTTTACTGGCAAAAGTGTGGCAGGATTTAATGTATTACAACGTCTGATTTCTATGTGTGGCTGGAACAGTGTCAATTCATAACCCGTCAGTCTTGCTATAGTCAAGTGTTGTGTTTGCGTTCGGTTCAGAAGAACCTCCACTGCATGTGGTACTTGTACTGTCAATTGATGTCCTAATACTATGGAATCGCTTTGTCTGATCGCTAAAGCTGTTGCTGCCACTGATTTCAGGCACGCAGGAAGAGCTTGAGCTACGGGATCTAATGTACTAGAAAAATAAGCACATGGTTTGTATGATCCTGCTTGTTCCTGTGTGAGTACTGACAAGGCAGTACCTTCACGTTCTGTAACAAAGAGTGTAAAATGTTTACTGTAACATGGTGTTGCTAAAACCGGTGCTTGACATAAAGCTTTCTTTAAGCTTTCAAAGGCATGTGTATGTTCTTGAGTCCAAGGGAGGACAGTCGATGTCGCTGCCTCCTGTGTTGTCAACTGAATGAGTGGTTTTGCTAGAAATGCATATTGAGGGATCCACTGTCTACAATATGAAGTGAGACCTATGAAGGCCCGTACCTCCTTTTGTGTCTTGGGTGGTGGCATGTTAGCTATTAACTGGATGCGATCGGGTGTAAGCTGTCTTCCCTCCTTGGACAGCGAGTGCCCAAGGTAAACAACTTGCTGGACACAGAATTGCAGCTTAGAAGGGGACACCTTGTGCCCCTTTTCGGCCAGAAACTGTAAAACCGTCAGTGACGCTTTTTCACATTCAGGTTCGCTTCGAGCGGTGATCAGCAGATCATCGACATATTGAAGCAGGGCAGTGTTAACTGGCATGTGGATACTGTCAAGTTCTCGTTTTAGTGCTTGGCTATAGATGCTGGGGCTTTCTGTGAATCCTTGAGGTGCGCGTGTGAATTTAAAACTTCGTCCATTTAAACTGAATCCGAACAAATATTGGCTTTCCGGATCAATTGGGACGCTAAAGAAGGCATTCTTGAGGTCAATTACAGTACAGAATGTTGCTCCTGAATCAATAGCTGTTAGCAATGAAGAGATATCTGGGACCACAGGGTATTGTGGTACAATGCATTTATTTAATTCGCGCAGATCAATAACTAATCGATATACTGGCGGAGATTTTGGATCCGTTCTTTTAAGAATCGGAATTACCGGGGAATTACATACATTTGAGTCGGTTTCCACAACCACTCCTTGTGCAATGAGCTCGTCAATGATTTGCAGTAAAGCCACTACAGCATCTGGTGGTAACTTGTATTGTCGCATTCGTGGTAGTACCACTCCTGCTTTGAGTGTGACTCGATATGGTGTAATGTTCATGCAACCAACGTCAGTGGGGCCTTGTTCCCATAAATGTGTAGGTAAATTCTGCAGCCGGTGATCTATGTCTCTGGACACGTAGTGACCTTTAAAGTCACGTAAAAATAATCTTACTCCTTCTGGAGAACAACATATTATAGCTCCTAGAGCTTTCAAAGTTTTTATACCTAACAGGTTTTCTGGACATGATTTAGTAAGCAATAGATCTGTAGTTCGTGTCAATGGACCAACCGTAAGTGGAAGGGGTTGCGATACTTCATTAATGATAGGCTTTCCTGAGAATCCAAGGGAAATATTCTGTGAGCCTGAGAGGGGTGCCCCTGGAACTTCACTTCGTCGTATAGTTGTTCTGCTTGCCCCTGTGTCGAGTAAAAACTTTCTGTCTTCCCCTAATAGTTCACTATGTACATAAGGTCCCTCTTGGTCTACAGGAACCTCTATAAGGGGTAAGCCAATTTCCCTCTCTAGGCTATTTCATGTGCATCGTTGATAATCGGGATAATCTGCTTGTGCATACTGGTACATCTGTTGCGTTGTTGTTTGTGTAGTAGCAATAGGCTGCTGCTGTGATGTTGCTACGGTCAGTTGTGGAGCTGCCTGTTGCGGAGCTGGCCTAGATTGTGCATGCTGAGGGAGTTGCGTTTGGTTCTGATCCTGTCTAGGTGGACGTGGTCTCTCCTGGGTTTTACCCGTGGCAATATTATGTTTCAGAACTGCACAATCGTGTATATAATGACCTGACTGTTTACAATAGTTGCATGTCCCTTTTACAGGACCTGCAGAATCACCTTTTTTATGACCATCAGCTGGAACTGACTGAGGCACAAGCATTTTCATTTTCGTGTCTTTCATACGTCTGTGTTCATGTTCTTGTTCCTCTCTAATTCTATTGTGGTGATATTGTAACATTTGTAACATCTGTGACGGGGTGTTACCTTGCCAGGTACTCTCGAATTTCAATACTCTATTCTTGACTTGGGGCAGAGAATTTTCAACTAATTTTGTCACAAACAGATGTGGATAAGACTCGCTACTTGCTTTTATGCCACTATTTATACCAAAACATTTTTCAAATCGGGAATAGAAATCACTAGTGTCTTCATCTTGCTTTTGTTTACAGGCTGAAATTGCACCCCAGTCTTCCTTTTTCGTAGTTAATAAGCGTGGCAGTACTTGCACTAGTAATCCTGGTAGCGCTGTAGTCTTTTCCCCAAGCCCTGATCCTGCAGATCGGGCCTTTTCTTCGTTTTCTAACGCTGTCCAATCTATCTTTTGGTCTCCCACCTCCCATTCCTTTTCTTTGAGTTTCTCGTAAATACCGGCAGGCATTAATACTTTCAATATTTTCATAATGTCAGGGTAGGTATACTCTCCCATGAGTAACATGTCTTTTATCTCACGGTGGAAACCTGCTGGGTCTTTGTCATGGCTGGGAACTACTTTCTTCATTTCTAATAATTCAATTTTAGTTATGGGCGTGTACACAAACACGCGTTTAAAATTATTGTCATCTCCTTTAATTGGGTGCACTTCGCGTAAGGGGTTCTGTCTGTCCATGTAATATGTTGTTCTTTCCTTGATGGGAACTGAGACATGTTCTGGGCATACGAAAACAATATACTGGTTTCGAAATTCTAGAATTTCTTTAATTAAATCAGTACCTGAACCTCTCCATTTATTCGTGAGTAATTCTGTCAATATGTCAGGTAGGGGACCAGGATCGGAGTGTTGGCTTTTGTATAATATAAGGAGTTGTTGAATCATGTATATGCCAGCTAAACGCTGTTCGTCTGGGGTAAGGTTCAAAAACGTGTGTGCTAGTGCATCATCACTATATTTTCCGGGACTGTCAGCCCATAGTACTGCTGACCTGGCTAATTCTTGTTCATCCATAGAATCGAGCATATGATACCCCCTTCGGTCTCGGAGTAATTTATCAGCGGCTTGGAATAAGTGTTCAGGAGACCTTATATTTAATATAGGGGTTTGGAAATTTCTGTTACTTTCTGGACGTATCGGACGTATCGGGTCATTAAAGCATCTGGTATTATTATGAGGTCTTCCTCTACCTACGTAAGCAATCGTTTCTGATTGTCCTGCGGCTATTTCTGATTCTTGCTCCTCCTCTCCCTCTGATTCAATTCTGTCTGCTTCTCGTCTTTCTTTATGTATTCGTTCTACTTCCTTGCGGATCTTTCGGTACATGGCGACTATACAAGCCTGTCTATCATGTTTCTCTTCTGATATATTCTGACCCCATTTGGCAAGTTTTTGCATGGTATCATGATCTGCCCCAGGCCTGTCTTGGTTCCTGATCACGCAGTTTATGAAAAATCGTAGTAGTTGTCTTTGTACATCCACTTTCTGGTATTCCATAGCTTTGTTAATACTTTCAGGGCCTCGTCCTGATTGGACAAAGTGATATATATTGTCTAGGTGCTCAACCATTCCTGGTATCGTCATTAAATACAACGTAGCTCGTCGTATACGTAGTGATGACAGTAGCAGTCTGTCCTGCTTACCTGGCACTGGATCATATCTACAATCCACAAGATGTTCTTTAAACATGTCGGGAGTTGCTAGTTGGGGCGTACGTTGGAGTGCTAACTCTCTAAGGGTCAATTTATTTCCTCGCGGTGGTGTGGCAAAAATGTCTGTCGTACCTCCTGTAGCACCGCCTGAGGTGCTGGGCACGAAAGGATTTGTTGGATGTAAAATAGAAATTGAAGATGCGGGAAAAGCGGTTGAAACGGACGGATCTGCGGGAATGCGCGTAGGAGTTTGTTGTTGCAGGGATACAGACGTATGATCTTGGTGTTGAACACCATCGTCAAGCGGTGTGTGTGGTATGGTATTAGCATACTCGGGAGCTACGTCGTCTAAATAGGAAGAAAGGAAAACATCTTTTGCTGTTTTGGGATGTACTTTAGGATGTGCGTTTATCGGGAGCAATGGAGGTGTCAAGTCTTTCGGTATTTCCGGGGTAGCCTTAGGTAAACCCTCGGCCAGAAGAGGATACATACCATTCATAAGAGCGTTTCTTTGTCTGTCTACTTGTTCTGTTTTTACTCTGGTACCTTCCTCGATTAATATACTTTCTCGAGCTTTATTTGAATTCTCTTTACTTTTCTCTTCCTGTCTGAGTGCTTTTTCTGTACGTCTATATGATTCTTTACGCCATAATTCGATGGCATCTTTCTGTGACTGTCTAGCTTTCTTTTTCCATAATTCTTCTTCTACTCTCATGATGCAATCTGCATCCCAGGTCCCAGCTGCGGGCCATCTCTGACTTTCTGCTAAATCCTTGGTGTAGTCTACCCATAAATCAAGAAATAATACGGCGTCTAGGCCATGTTTATGATACATAAAGTACCCTGGAGTGTCCCTAGGAGGAATGGGAACAGCTTCTTCGAGTACCCCCTTTCTGGTTTTGATCTGTCTTAATTTTGAAAAGAGCGGCATTTTTAGATCTAGTTACTTAATCTTGAACACACTTAATACAATAACCACAATAATGAACAATCATTCACCCCACAATATGTAGAACGTTATAAAACATTTAACATTTAACATGTAACGAACAATGATAACTAATAGAAAACTAGTTACTGGCATAATACTTAACACTAAATGATACTGAATTATATGCAAGACATACTAGATATACTGCTAAACAGTACAGATACACTGCTGAAACAGTGCAGACCGGATCTGTGTACCCAAACCCGTCTTGACCGGCACAGACTATGTGCACGTTTAAATGCCTCCCCAGCAACGGTACTCACCGGGTAGCACGGAACGGAAGGCCTCGGAACTGAACTGGACTGGACCAAACTGGACTCGACTCGACTTGGAACTTCGGAACCTGGTGGGCCTCTGTATACCTCGGATCTTGCTCTCTCAGCTAGGCTCTGGTCGGGATACTTCGCACTTCTCACCGCCTCGTCTGGGTGTTGATCGCAGCCTCAGTCACCCCCGTTTGGCCGGAGGGAGATACAGGAAATCCTGAGGGTACGCGTAGTTGTCCGTCCAGCTGTGGCAGGAGACCGGGTCTGCAACGCACCTCCGGCGCGTGAGATGAGAAAGTGTCCCTGTTCGGGCGCCAATTTATGTGGTAAATATTTAATTACCTATACTATTTTTGATGCGGTAAAATCTAGTAAGAATAACTCAGTAAAATAAGAGGCAGAATCCGTGGTATTAGAGGTTCTGAAAGGGCTTTATTCCTCTACAAAGGAATTACAGTTCGAACTGTAGGCATCATATTCCATCACCTCGAGGGTTCAGGAAGGGAAGGCAATACATTATTGACAGGTAATCGTATTTATATGAAAAGAATTACATTTAAGACAGATGCAGGAGGCGTAACAGCTGATAATACAGATAAGAGTACACATACGTAATAAAAAGGGCGTACATAGAGGCGTAACTAGAAACGTCATTATACATGATGTCACAAAATGGGTGGATCCATAAGAGAATCCTGCAATGTCAGCAGAAATAATTGGCAGAGATGCGCGCGCAGCCGCATGACGTATGATTGACGTGCAACTAGAGGGTGAAGGGGACTTGACATTTAGCTCTACATGTGGAGACAGAAGTCTGGGGGGTCAGGTCAACCTAATCCCAAATCATATCTAATATCTTATGTTTAAGGAACTGTGTTATCCAAAAGAAGAGGTCTCTCGGGCAGAATCTATTCTATACTGACTGTTAGTGCGTGTACAAGCGTCTAAGG
Source organism: Triturus cristatus (assembly GCF_964204655.1). NCBI lineage: Eukaryota > Metazoa > Chordata > Amphibia > Caudata > Salamandridae > Triturus > Triturus cristatus. The sequence goes on along the minus strand of NC_140588.1, from coordinate 1,093,793,125 downwards.
GACATATGCATCAACATTAGCATTTGCGATTCCTTATTAGCGAAAAATAAGGAATCGCTAATAAGGAATAGCAAAAGGCTATGCATGTAGGAATCGCTCTTCAAATAGCGATTCCTTAACATTCCTTATTACCGAATCGGTAATACCGAATCGGTAATAAGGAATACCTACCCATTCATTCCTATGGGCTTGGAGGCCCATAGGAATGAATGTAAAGCCATTCTGTATTAGCGATTCGGTATTACCGAATCGCTAATAGCGGGAGCACTTTCAAGGGTGCCAGGGTGTCAAAAGGACACCCTGTTGCACCCCTGAAAATGATATGTGCACATATGTTGCACACACACATGCTCTAAGGGCATGTGTGTGCGCAACATGAAACTTTGAAAAATGCACAAAAGTGCATTTTTCAAAGTTTTTGCAAATTACCATGCAGTTCATCTTCATGGTAATTTGCTCCCCTTATTAGCGAAATCGCTAATTTTTTAACTTTGATGCATTGCATTTAAGGAATCTCACTTTGGGATTCCTTAAATGCAATCGCTATTTAAGGAATCGGTATTTAAGGAATCCCTATTTAAAGAATCGCTATTTAAGGATTCCTTAAATACCGATTTCTGCTTTTGGGTTGATGCATTGGGATTGGGTATTTTTTACTTAATACCGGGAGCTAATAAGGATTCGGTATTTTACCGACTGGATTTTGGCTTGATGCATAAGGGTGTTTGTGTCTACGTGAGATGCGAGGGGGCAGGAATCTTCCATGGTAACAGGGGCTATGAATTACTTGCATGAAGACAGCAAGGCCGGGCCCTTCGCTCGGTAGCTGGAAGAATGTTTACCTAAACTACTAGACAGGAATGTATTGGATGAGGAGCGGAGCAGATAATCTTGAAGGTGAAATACAGTTTTTGGCAGGCAAACAGGCCGAGTCAGGCACCGTTAGCCGCGCAAGGAGTAGGACAGAGTTCATGGATACAGATGCAGACTCAGGCTGGAGCTTTCAGAAGCAAAAGGCAAGAAAAGACTAGGTGACAGGATTCAGGGCCTACTCGCCTGAACTGTAAAACGTGGAAAGTGAACCACATAAAGTCGGTGGCCTTTCATACTTAGGAACGGAATATCTGACCCATTCATGGCGGATCTGAAAGAGGACATGTTAACGGTGGACGCACATGTATTTGCGTCTTCATAACTAGAACTGGAGGGAACATACATGTACTTGTATATACATGGAGCCGTTGGGGTCTAAGATAGGGGACATAACTGATCATAAAATTCATATTTCCTCAAGGAGGACATGAAAAGATGGTACGATCACAATGCCTCCTCCGTCGAGTTCGAACCTGGTCAACAAGTGTGGGTGATGTCCCCCACCGAGCCATGTGCCTTGCAAGATAAGTGGACGGGGCCCTTCAAAGTGGTCGAGCGCAAAAGCCCCGTCACTTACCTCATCGACATGGGGACCCCCCGGAACCCCCTTCGGGTCCTCCACACCAACAGACTCAAACCACACTTTGTGCGCTCAGAACTCAGCCTCCTGATGGCTACGGACAGTGGGGCGGAGGAGGACTCCGAACCCCTCCCGGATCTCCTGAAGACTCAGGAGAACGACGGTTCCGTGGACGGGGTCCGGCTCTCCGATGCCCTCACCCCAGAGCAACGCCAGGGCTGCCGGGACCTCCTGCTGCGGTTCGCTACACTGTTCTCCCTCACCCCCGGGATCACCCCTTGGTGCTTGCACGACGTGGACACCGGGGACAGTCCCCCTATCCGACACCGGGCCTACCGCGTGCCAGATCGGGTACGGGCCTGCATCCAAGAGGAAGTGGCCAAAATGCTCACGATCGGGGTCATCGAGCCGTCGGACAGCCCCTGGGCCAGCCCGGTTGTACTGGTCCCCAAAGCCGCTGCCCCCGGCACCACACCTGAACTGAGATTCTGCGTCGACTACCGGGGCTTGAACGCTGTCACCCGGACCGACGCTTATCCTATCCCCCGAGCGGATGAATTGATCGACCGGCTGGGGGCCGCCCGCTACCTCAGCATCTTCGACCTAACAGCGGGCTACTGGCAGATCGGTCTCACACCCCGGGCTCAGGAACGGTCCGCCTTCTCTACCCCCGATGGCCACTACCACTTCAAGGTCATGCCCTTCGGCATGAAGAATGCCCCCGCTACTTTTCAACGTCTAGTGAACCAGGTCTTGGCGGGGCTCGAAGAGTTCAGCGCCGCCTACCTGGACGATATCGCTGTGTACAGCCGCCACTGGTCCGACCACCTCCTCCACCTCCAAGAGGTCCTGCAGGCCCTCCAGCGGGCCGGCCTCATGATTAAGGCCGGCAAGTGCCAAATTGGTCAAGGGTCCGTGACCTACCTCGGGCACCAGGTGGGAAGCGGGCTGGTGGCCCCGCTGCAACTTAAAATTGCTGCCATCCAGTCCTGGCAGCCCCCCGTCACCCAGACCGAGGTCCGAGCCTTCTTGGGGCTCACCGGCTACTACCGGCGGTTCGTGAGGGACTACGGCAGCATTGTGGGGCCCCTCACGGGTCTCACGTCCAAAAACCAGCCGAAGCGGATTAACTGGACCCCCGACTGTCAAGCGGCCTTCGAAAAGCTGAAGGCCGCCCTGTGCACCGCCCCTGTGCTCCAGGCCCCCGATTACAGTCGGGAGTTCATTGTGCAGACAGACGCCTCCGACCACGGCATCGGAGCGGTTCTTTCCCAACTGAACCCCGAGGGTCATGACCAGCCGGTGGCCTTCATCAGCAGACGTCTCCTGGCCCGAGAACAGCGCTGGAGCACAATCGAGAGGGAGGCCTTCGCAGTGGTGTGGGCCCTCAAAAAGCTCCGGCCCTATCTCTTCGGTACCCACTTCCGGGTACAAACCGACTGTAGGAGAGTAGGGTCTGCAATCCTATGATCACCCAGATTTTTTGCTTTTGCTTCATTGGTTTACGACTTTCCCCGGCTGTGGGCCTGCCAATCAGACCCACAGCCTAGCTGTTCTCTCTCGAAATTAACACACATGTACTTTAGGTGCATCCACTAATTGGAACTGGGCCGCCTTGTCAGTCCCTGTCTCAGCATACCACAGGTATCCAGGGCATCGGTATACCCAGGGCCTACCAGGGGCTGCAGCATGTATTATGCCACCCCTGGAATGGCCGCCCAAATCTGACACAACTGGCTGCACGACAGCTGGGGCCACGTGGTGTAATCACCCGTTGCTGTAGGTGTAGTATTCCTACACCTAACCCTAAAATGGACACATGGATTCCTATCAGTCACTCCTATGGCAGGCCTTATCAATCCTGAAGGCAGAGTGCGGGGAGTCATGTGGGATGGTGCTCTGGCGCGAGCTGAGCCCGTCGACGGCTTGCGGAACCAAGTCCTAATAGCCGTTCCATGGTGACGCGGGCCAACTATATTAAATGCATTATAATCCTTGTGGTTATTTGCTAACTTTGGCATCGCATCACCTACACATGTCGAGTAAGGTGTCATACGAATTGGAATACGAACCCCTCGCTAGTTCTGGCGACGGGGTTAGCATTCCCCCCTTCTAGAGGGGCACGACATGGAAGTAACCCTGAACCCCGGTTAAAGTTGACTCAAGCCTCAGCATCACAAAATGGATGCTGCCACCAGACACAAGTCTGACCTCCTGCTGCTGGGAGACCTTCCAGCGAAGGGAGTTTGGACAAAGGGTTTCCTGTCGAGGGCGGTGTTAGCACCATCCCAGACAGGGTTTGTGTATTCCAGGTAGGCAGGGCTGAAAGGAAGGTGATCGCAAGTGGCACCCCGGTGCTCACTGTGCATAGCCCGGCTCAAACCAGTTTCGGGGGCACACCAGCCCCTGAGCTGGCGCGAAGCCGGACAAAGGATAGGGGTGTAACCACCCCCCTCCTGGCTCCACCCATAGGTAGAACCTAGTCACGGGCCAACCCCTTTTTCTTAGAATAAAGGTAGGAGCGAGTCCCCTTCCCAAATTGGATAATCAGATAATCGGATAACTCCGAATCACGAACCACTTTCCACGAAAGGAACTCTTGACCATTTCTGAAGACTCTCCCTTGTGGCTAAGGAGTAGCCACCCTGCACCAGCAGGCACCACCTAAGCGCTTGCGGTTTGCTGTAAGTCTCTCCTACGGATCAAGACTGCCCAGCTCGACGAGACCCGAGTCCCTGCCATCTCTGACCTTTTACCTGCCTCATCAGCCCAGCTGAGAGTCGTAGGTGTGACGAGACCTGCGGGACCGGCCATCTTCAGAACCTGCACGACGCTTATCTAGCACGCCCACCGAGGGACCCTCGAGTGAGTGCACCTAGGGTTTGAGAAGCCCTAACCCTGAGCAGCTCCAGCCTCGAAGTCTGCCTCCCCAGCATCCCCGAGATCTGCGTGGGGGCCCTTCCGCTCCTTGCTGTTCACCGCGTTGTTCGACCACTGGCTGACCGGCTTGTGGCCCTCTTCACGACGCACCACGATTGTTCATCACTAGTCTGGTTGCTCCAGACTGGCTCTTGCTCCCCTCCAACAGAGGAGTACCACGGACTCTCCTAGTCCACTCCAGACGCCATCTTGACTCCACCACGTAGGCTTGCCACTGCCAAGATCCGCTGCCCCATTCCTGGGCCCAGCATCATCGACAGCAGACACCTTCGTGGGACAGCTCGCCCTCCATCCTGGTCGCCGCCGCGCCTCCTGGTCCGAGGAACAGCCGAGTCCGACGTCATCCACTCACCTGGTCGAGGTGACTTCAGCCGGTACCCTCCTGGTACCCATACGATCGCTGGCTAGCGGTTGAGAACTGAGTCCCCTCTGCTTTCAGGTTTCCTTTATCACCGATCCAGGCTTGGATCTCACTGAATATCGACACTGGTCGCCTGCCAGCAACTCTTCTTTCAGGCTCCTGAGACTACAACGAGGACTACCGACATCTTGCCGAACCTTCTACAGCCGCAGCCTCTGGGCTAGGTAACACGAGCATTTCGGTGCTCCATCGCAGGTTCGCTTTACAAGTGTCCAGTTCCTTTTTCGTTTAAGTCCCACTGATCGGATCACTCCGGAATCAGTAACTTTAGACTTTCTAACCTCTCCCCTTCCACTTGCAGTGTAATGGTTTCGTGCCCCCGGGCATTTGTGTAAATTGTGCAACCAGAAGTATTTTCCTAAGAGTTTTGTATTGTGCTTAGCTCCCTGACTCATAAAGAGCCAGGGTAGTCTTGTTATAAATAAATATCCTTTATTTTCATAACAACTTGTGGGGTGTCCTTTCACTTGGTGTTCAAGGGGTATATGTGATGGTAAACAGCTGGCTTAACACGCCCTCTAGAGTTTAGCCTAAGACTGCTCGTATCCACGCTACTAGGATAGCTGGTCTATAAGGTTGACTTACAACCAATCATCAATAAGGGTCGTTTGGAATGATACACAGTGATCACTAGAATAGTGAGCACTACATATCAGGCCAACTTCTCACATTGGTGAGCAGCGGTTGGGATTTGAGCTTGCTGTTGTTTTACCACACACGTATCCTAAGAATATCGCAGTGAAAGATCACATAAGTACCCAGGTACATATAACTTAACTTAGAATACTCCGAGTTCTACTGAACCGGCTGTTGTAGTGTAACAGGGCTTAGCACACCCTGACTACAACTCTTAGCAAGGGACCAGTAGGTAAACACATAGTGTAGGTAGGTGCATCACTTACACCTCACTAGACAAGCATGTCGGTCCACGGAGAGTCCTCGCAGACTCCCTTAGTGGTCAGTGACCCTCCACAGGTCGTGTCACGATATGCAACTCTTACAAGGACCAACTTAAGCAGGCATGAGAATGGAACTGGGGGAGCCCCGGGCCCACGCTCAAGCAGGCTTAACCTTGGGAACGGACGAGCTAGGTCTCTCTCCAGAGGCTCCGGCAGATCGGTTCATACACATGTCTCTCAGGCATCTTCTCAGAGAGGGATGACGTCCCCCCAGAGAAGGGAGCATGAAGCGAAGATGAGGGAAGTCAATCTGAGGATCGAGCGGGAAGAACTTGCCCTCGCCAAAGAAAGACTTGCCCTGGCCCGAGAGCAGAAATTAAGTGGGTTAGATCCCACTGGTGGCAGCATTCTCCATAGAGAGAAAGACAGGGGTATAGACACTAGACACCTGAGTAAAATAGTGCCCCCCTTTAAACAAGGGGACGACATCCACAAGTGGATAACTGCCTTGGAGAGGGCCTGCACTGTCCAGTGCGTCCCCCCAAGTCAGTGGGCAGCTATACTGTGGCTTTCCTTTGAAGGTAAAGGAAGGGACAAGCTCCTCACTACTAGAGCTGAGGATGCTAACAACTACCAAGTCCTGAAGAACACACTGATTGACGGGTTCGGCCTAACCACGGAACAGTACCGGGTGCTGTTCCGGGACACCCAGAAAACTCAGTCTCAGGATTGGACTGACTTTGTTGATTGTGCCACTAAGGCTTTGGAAGGCTGGTTACTGGGTAGCAAGGTTACTGATTACACAGGATTGTACAATCTTATCATGCGAGAACAGATTTTAAACAACTGTCAGAACCAACTGTTGCATCAGCACCTTGTTGACTCGGATCTGACCTCTCCCCAAGAATTGGGAAAGAAGGCAGACAGATGGGTCAGAACAAGGGTCAAGCAGAACCAGAATCAGAACCAGGGTGGTCAGAAGAAAGCAGACCAGAAGGGTAGTAACAAGAACGAACAAAATGACCAGAAGTCTTCGACAGGTCCCCAACAAACCAAAGAGGGTGGGGGTCAGGCTTCACAGAAGAAGAAGACTCAAGAAGGCCAGTCAAAAAGGTGGTGCCAATACTGTAAAAGTAAGACTCACTGGTTTAGTGAGTGCACCAAGAAAGGAGGGCAAACTCCTACCACTGCAGCCCCTAAGGCACCTGCACCCCCTAGTACAGTCAGCAGTGGTAGTGCGCCTCCCAAGGCATTAGTTGGGTTAACCTTGGGAACCGAGGGGAGTGACGACTTAGTCGGCACGCTCACTCAGGCCGTCCTTGTCTGTACAGGGGATATGGATATGTCCCCTGATGCCAGTCCCAATACTTTGGGCAAATACAGACAGACACCTTTGATCAATGGAAAAGTGGCTCAGGCCTACAGGGACACTTGTGCCAGTGTCACCATGGTGACGCCTAACTTTGTGGACCCTGGACAGATCATGCTAGGTACCAGTTACCTAGTGACCAATGCCAGCAACGTCACTACCAATCACAGTATGGCAGTTGTTGATTTCTCCTGGGGAGGGGTAAGTGGCCCGAAAAAGGTTGTGGTTAGTTCAGACCTCCCCGTAGAATGTCTGTTGGGCAATGATTTGGAAACGTCACAATGGTCAGAAGTGGAGCAGAGGACTCACATGGAAATGTTAGGCTTGCCAGCACATGTCCTTGCTGTGACCAGGTCACAGGCCAAAAGATGCCCCACTGAACAGGTGCTGGATCCTGGAAGAACGGACCAGGCACCTTCCAAGAAAAGGAGCAGTAAGGGTAAGGCTTCGCCTTCCCCCTTGCCCCAGGTCGTGGATCAAGTCTCCGAGGAGGCTGACCTTAAAGAACTGAGGGAAACTGAGCCGCAAGAGCTTGAACCTGGTCAGGTTGAGTTTCTGGGCTCAGGGGGACCCTCCAGGGAAGACCTGGGGAAGGCACAGTTAGACTGCCCCTCACTTGAACCCCTCAGACAGCAGGCTGCTGCTGAGGCTGCAGGGAACGCCACAGGTACCCACAAAGTGTACTGGGACGATGGACTCCTGTACTCTGAGGCAAGAGACCCCAAACCTGGTGCGACCAGGAGGCTGGTCATCCCCTTGTCTCTGAGAGATTTCCTTCTCACCTTGGCCCACGAGATTCCCCTTGCAGGTCACTTAGGCCAGAATAAGACTTGGGACAGGATTGTTCCACACTTTCACTGGCCCCACATGTCCGAAGATACGAAGGAGTTTTGCCGCTCCTGTGTCACTTGCCAAGCCAGTGGTAAGTCAGGTGGCACGACAAAGGCCCCCCTCATACCACTACCGGTGGTGGGGGTACCCTTTGAACGAGTGGGGATCGACATTGTCGGACCAATGGAACCCCAGACAGCATCAGGGCACAAGTTTATACTGGTGGTGGTGGACCACGCCACCAGGTATCCTGAAGCTATTCCCCTTAGGACCACTACAGCACCTGTGGTGGCACGGGCCCTACTTGGAGTGTTCTCCAGAGTGGGCTTCCCTAAGGAGGTCGTCTCAGACAGAGGTGCAAACTTCATGTCGGGATATCTGACTGCTATGTGGAAGGAATGTGGTGTCAACTACAAATTCACCACACCCTATCACCCACAATGCAATGGGCTTGTTGAGAGATTCAACAGGACCCTAAAAGGGATGATTCACGGACTACCTGAAAAGCTTCGGCGGAGATGGGATGTCCTGATACCCTGCCTCTTGTTCGCCTACAGAGAGGTCCCGCAGAAGGGGGTTGGCTACAGCCCTTTTGAGCTTCTGTTCGGACATCCTGTAAGGGGACCCCTTTGTTTGGTAAAGGAAGGATGGGAGAGACCTCTCAGAAAGCCGGCATCGAACATTGTGGACTATGTACTCGGTCTCCGCTCGCGGATGGCGGAATACATGGAAAAGGCGTCTAAAAACCTTGAGGCGAGCCAAGAATTACAGAAAGCTTGGCACGACCAAAAGGCTGTCCTGACTGTGTACCAGCCTGGAGAGAAGGTGTGGGTGCTGGAGCCAGTGGCCCCAGCAGCACTCAAAGACAAATGGTCTGGGCCCCACACGATCATTGAGCAAAAGGGAGAGGTCACCTACCTGGTAGACCTGGGAACTCCCCGGAGCCCCCACAGGGTGCTCCATGTAAACAGGCTCAAGGCATATGTCGACAGGGAGGGCATGGGCTTGCTCATGGCCACAGATGAGGGACAGGAGGAGGAGAGTGACCCTCTCCCGGACCTGCTCTCTCAGAACCCTGACGATGGATCAGTAGATGGTGTTGTCTTTTGTGGCAGCCTCTCTGGACATCAACAAAAGGATTGTAAACAGGTTCTTCAATCCTTTCGACATATGTTCTCTCTGACACCCAGTCAGACCAATTGGTGTACCCATGAGGTCGACACTGGGGACAGTCTACCCGTAAAGAGTAAAATCTATCGGCAACCTGATCACGTCAGAGACTGCATCAAGACGGAAGTGCAGAAAATGTTGGAGCTGGGAGTCATTGAACCCTCGGACAGCCCCTGGGCTAGTCCCGTAGTGCTCGTGCCGAAACCTCACACCCAGGGCGGTAAGAAAGAGATGAGGTTTTGCGTGGACTACAGAGGTCTCAATGCAGTCACTAAGACTGACGCCCACCCGATACCAAGAGCAGACGAACTTATCGACCGGTTGGCCTCGGCCAACTACTTAAGTACGTTTGACCTGACAGCTGGGTATTGGCAAATCAGGTTAGCTGAGGAGGCCAAGCCCAAAACCGCATTTTCTACCCCGGGTGGGCATTATCAGTTCGTGGTAATGCCCTTTGGTTTGAAAAATGCACCTGCCACCTTCCAAAGGCTGGTGAATCGAGTTCTCACTGGGTTGGACGACTTCTGTGCGGCGTATCTGGACGATATCGCTGTCTTTAGCTCCACCTGGGAGGATCACCTGGTCCACCTGAGGAAAGTGTTAGAGGCCCTGCAGAAGGCAGGCCTCACTATCAAGGCCACCAAGTGCCAGATAGGGCAGACACAGGTTGTATACCTGGGCCACCTTGTAGGAGGGGGTCAGGTTCAACCGTTGGAGAGCAAAATACAGGCCATCCAGGACTGGGCTCCTCCAACCACCCAGACTCAGGTTCGAGCTTTCTTGGGCCTGACTGGTTATTACCGGAAATTTGTCAGAAATTATGGATCCATTGTGACCCCGCTAAACGACCTGACAAGTAAAAAGATGCCAAAAAAAGTTCAGTGGACAGCAAGCTGTCAGAAGGCATTCGATGACCTAAAGCAGGCCATGTGCACAGCACCTATCCTAAAGAGTCCAGACTACTCCAAACCATTCATTGTCCAAACAGACGCTTCGGAGCTGGGTGTGGGAGCTGTTCTATCGCAACTGAATTTTGATGGTCATGACCAGCCCATAGCTTTTATTAGCAGGAGGCTGACCCCCCGAGAGAAGAATTGGTCAGCTATTGAGAGGGAGGCCTTTGCTGTGGTTTGGGCCCTGAAGAAGTTGAGGCCATACTTGTTTGGCACTCACTTCAAGATTCAGACCGACCATAAGCCCCTCTTGTGGCTAAATCAAATGAAGGGTGAAAACCCCAAACTACTTAGGTGGTCCATTTCCCTACAGGGGATGGACTTCACAGTGGAGCATAGACCTGGCACTGATCATGGCAATGCAGATGGGCTCTCCAGGTATTTCCACTTAGAGCAAGAAGACTCACCTGGTCAAGGTTAGCTTATTGTCCCAAAGTTTGGGGGGGGGTCATGTAGGAGAGTAGGGTCTGCAATCCTATGATCACCCAGATTTTTTGCTTTTGCTTCATTGGTTTACGACTTTCCCCGGCTGTGGGCCTGCCAATCAGACCCACAGCCTAGCTGTTCTCTCTCGAAATTAACACACATGTACATTAGGTGCATCCACTAATTGGAACTGGGCCGCCTTGTCAGTCCCTGTCTCAGCATACCACAGGTATCCAGGGCATCGGTATACCCAGGGCCTACCAGGGGCTGCAGCATGTATTATGCCACCCCTGGAATGGCCGCCCAAATCTGACACAACTGGCTGCACGACAGCTGGGGCCACGTGGTGTAATCACCCATTGCTGTAGGTGTAGTATTCCTACACCTAACCCTAAAATGGACACATGGATTCCTATCAGTCACTCCTATGGCAGGCCTTATCAATCCTGAAGGCAGAGTGCGGGGAGTCATGTGGGATGGTGCTCTGGCGCGAGCTGAGCCCGTCGACGGCTTGCGGAACCAAGTCCTAATAGCCGTTCCATGGTGACGCGGGCCAACTATATTAAATGCATTATAATCCTTGTGGTTATTTGCTAACTTTGGCATCGCATCACCTACACATGTCGAGTAAGGTGTCATACGAATTGGAATACGAACCCCTCGCTAGTTCTGGCAACGGGGTTAGCATTCCCCCCTTCTAGAGGGGCACGACATGGAAGTAACCCTGAACCCCGGTTAAAGTTGACTCAAGCCTCAGCATCACAAAATGGATGCTGCCACCAGACACAAGTCTGACCTCCTGCTGCTGGGAGACCTTCCAGCGAAGGGAGTTTGGACAAAGGGTTTCCTGTCGAGGGCGGTGTTAGCACCATCCCAGACAGGGTTTGTGTATTCCAGGTAGGCAGGGCTGAAAGGAAGGTGATCGCAAGTGGCACCCCGGTGCTCACTGTGCATAGCCCGGCTCAAACCAGTTTCGGGGGCACACCAGCCCCTGAGCTGGCGCGAAGCCGGACAAAGGATAGGGGTGTAACCACCCCCCTCCTGGCTCCACCCATAGGTAGAACCTAGTCACGGGCCAACCCCTTTTTCTTAGAATAAAGGTAGGAGCGAGTCCCCTTCCCAAATTGGATAATCAGATAATCGGATAACTCCGAATCACGAACCACTTTCCACGAAAGGAACTCTTGACCATTTCTGAAGACTCTCCCTTGTGGCTAAGGAGTAGCCACCCTGCACCAGCAGGCACCACCTAAGCGCTTGCGGTTTGCTGTAAGTCTCTCCTACGGATCAAGACTGCCCAGCTCGACGAGACCCGAGTCCCTGCCATCTCTGACCTTTTACCTGCCTCATCAGCCCAGCTGAGAGTCGTAGGTGTGACGAGACCTGCGGGACCGGCCATCTTCAGAACCTGCACGACGCTTATCTAGCACGCCCACCGAGGGACCCTCGAGTGAGTGCACCTAGGGTTTGAGAAGCCCTAACCCTGAGCAGCTCCAGCCTCGAAGTCTGCCTCCCCAGCATCCCCGAGATCTGCGTGGGGGCCCTTCCGCTCCTTGCTGTTCACCGCGTTGTTCGACCACTGGCTGACCGGCTTGTGGCCCTCTTCACGACGCACCACGATTGTTCATCACTAGTCTGGTTGCTCCAGACTGGCTCTTGCTCCCCTCCAACAGAGGAGTACCACGGACTCTCCTAGTCCACTCCAGACGCCATCTTGACTCCACCACGTAGGCTTGCCACTGCCAAGATCCGCTGCCCCATTCCTGGGCCCAGCATCATCGACAGCAGACACCTTCGTGGGACAGCTCGCCCTCCATCCTGGTCGCCGCCGCGCCTCCTGGTCCGAGGAACAGCCGAGTCCGACGTCATCCACTCACCTGGTCGAGGTGACTTCAGCCGGTACCCTCCTGGTACCCACACGATCGCTGGCTAGCGGTTGAGAACTGAGTCCCCTCTGCTTTCAGGTTTCCTTTATCACCGATCCAGGCTTGGATCTCGCTGAATATCGACACTGGTCGCCTGCCAGCAACTCTTCTTTCAGGCTCCTGAGACTACAACGAGGACTACCGACATCTTGCCGAACCTTCTACAGCCGCAGCCTCTGGGCTAGGTAACACGAGCATTTCGGTGCTCCATCGCAGGTTCGCTTTACAAGTGTCCAGTTCCTTTTTCGTTTAAGTCCCACTGATCGGATCACTCCGGAATCAGTAACTTTAGACTTTCTAACCTCTCCCCTTCCACTTGCAGTGTAATGGTTTCGTGCCCCCGGGCATTTGTGTAAATTGTGCAACCAGAAGTATTTTCCTAAGAGTTTTGTATTGTGCTTAGCTCCCTGACTCATAAAGAGCCAGGGTAGTCTTGTTATAAATAAATATCCTTTATTTTCATAACAACTTGTGGGGTGTCCTTTCACTTGGTGTTCAAGGGGTATATGTGATGGTAAACAGCTGGCTTAACACGCCCTCTAGAGTTTAGCCTAAGACTGCTCGTATCCACGCTACTAGGATAGCTGGTCTATAAGGTTGACTTACAACCAATCATCAATAAGGGTCGTTTGGAATGATACACAGTGATCACTAGAATAGTGAGCACTACATATCAGGCCAACTTCTCACACCGACCATCGACCCCTGCAGTGGCTGATGCAGATGCGGGGGGAGAACCCAAAACTATTGCGCTGGTCCATCTCCCTGCAGGGAATGGATTTCACCGTGGAACATCGACCGGGCCAAGACCACGCCAACGCAGATGGCCTGTCACGCTTTTTCCGCCTCGACGAGGAGAGTCCCCAGGAAGATGGGTGACTCTCCCCGCCTTCAGCTGGGGGGGACGCATGTTGGACAGGCCACACGAAGGGCTTGCTCCCTCCCCGCATGACAGGGCCCAAGCCCCGGCCCGCCAGGCGTGACCCACAAGAATCACCCGCACCCCGTCTCCCGACGGAACTCCTGCCCCCGGGCCTCCATGTATCACGGGACCAAGCCACCACCGGCTCCCCCGGCCGGATCAAGCCGCCATCTTGGGCCCTGCGCCACGAGGCCGCGTGGCCTCCACCCGACCCTAGCCCTGGGCCTGGCCGGCCCCGACATCCCGGCACCACCATCCACCCAGGAGGTGAGCGGACCACTTGGCAGGTCAATGGGAGAACGAAGCGCCAAGGGCTCTCCCCCGCCAGGTGCCGATCGCCTCCAGCTCCCCCAGGCGCTGGCTCCACCCCCTGCTGGGTGTCTGGACACCTTCATCCCGGACCCTCCGACCTCCAAGTGCGAGGGTCCGGACATCAAAGGGCGCCAGACCTATAACTAGGGCAGCTCCGGAGCAGGACGACAGTTGTATCCTGGAGTCGAGAGACACCGAGAGAACTCAGCCTTGACGGACTACTGGCGCTGCCGTAGCCCTATCTTGTGAACTATCGTCCTGCCTGCTGGCGCTGCCGCGGCCTTCTGCAACATCCATCCTCGTCGGGACCTGCTGGCGCTGCCGCGGCCCGTTGTAACGACTATCTTCACCGGGACCTGCTGGCGCTGCCGCGGACCGTGTATCGACCATCTTCCCGGGACCTGCTGGCGCTGCCGCAGACCGTGTATCGACCATCTTCACCGGGACCTGCTGGCGCTGCCGCGGCCCGTCCCAGCTAGAACACCAAGCTCGAGGATTGTGAGCTATCCACCATACCAACTCAACTACCAGACTGGTAACCAGACTGTCCCGCTACCCCCTTTCCCCATCTTGAGAGACTTGAATCGAGGGGACCCCTGAGTCCAGACCTCCTTGTACCATTTCATCGTACCTTACGAAATTGCCTATAAAGACCGCTAAATCTTCTCCTTGTGTGGTGTCTGTCTGTGGGGGGGAAGTTATTTATCTGTACGATCGCTGGAGACGGCTCTCCCCGGAGACCTCTCCCCTTGTCCTCGGCCGACCCTCCCGGTCCGTCTAACAGGTGTCATTTCAGTTCTGTACTACAAGGGTTAAACTTTTTTTATGGTGCATGCAACAGGGCCATGATGTACATGGTGCACACATACCAAGGCGTAATTTCACCTGTCACAATTATACTCACAGCCACTAAATGCACGAATGGAGGGCCCTCATACAGACACTCTTAGTCGCCGACAACGCATTCAGGCACACACTCTCACAGTTGAATGGATGGATGACTGGGTTTGCTTGGATACATAAATACATTTTTGTTGATTAATGGCTGTGGAATGTGAGCTTGAATGGATAGCTACATGGGTGTCCACTCTATGATGAGTTGATAGATGTGTCTCTATATAAATGTGGGTGGATGTGCGTGTGAGCGGAAGGGTGGTTTTCTGTTCTCTCTGCACTTTGTTTTTCCGGTCTCCTTTACTCTGTCACATAGAATCACTTCCACGCTCATACAAGTGTTTTGTCTAAAATCTTCCAGTGGGCTTTGAGGTGTTTGTATGTTTCTCCAAGCCAGCTACACCCAAAATCACTTTTCAACCAAAATAGTGCAAGCGAGCATCATGTCTTTGTCCTTTCTAATTTGTTTAGCACCAAGAAACCTCTGAGTGAATGTGCTCTCAATAAATCTAGTTGACATAACATCAAACACTTGTACTGAGCCTGACTCATTGAATTATCACGCCTGTGAGGAACAGGCCTCTAGTATCCCACATCAATTATGTGTAAAAAGGTCAGGCCTAAATTTCGCATGTGGTGCCTGAAGTGCACATTTTTAGGTCGAGCATTCGAGACCTCTTGTATATACTTTAGTATATACTTATATGTGTATGTACTTTGTGGGCTCTGGAGATCAGCCCTCGGACTTGTCTGCTTCCGCTTAGGGACTTTTTTTCTGTTCAACTGATCTATTTAACTGTCTTGATAGAAAACGACCAGTGGAGGTCGGTAAAATACTAGAATCACTTTAGCATTCTCTAGATTCCAGTCCGTAGAAATTGTCTTCCACGAGCACCCGTAGACAATAATATTTTTTTCAAATCTTGTATTTTCAGTGATATGACCACCGAAGGCCCTGATTTTATATTAAAAACAGAGCTTTGGACGATACCATTTCCGACTTTACGGCAATATTTCTCTCCATGTGTTCCCATACCTGGCGTTTCAGCACCCAGGCTAATGTGCTGCAGCTAAATACATATAAGGTCCCAAAGGCGAGACCGATTGCATTGCAAATACTTGTTTGGATTAGGCACCTTCAACCCCAACAACAACAATGCCAGGACCTTACACAGAACATGGAAATGAGCCTCCCAAGCCATCTGTGCTTGAGTGGGGGCCTTTCAACATTGTCCACTGTGAAGCAGATTGCCTCTTAACTTGCTGCAGCACCCATTATTCCACGGGATACTGAGTCACCGGAATACATAGGGAGCGCACGGACTGACGTCTACTAACTAACTATGTATGTCTAGATTGTAATTAGCAAATGGGGACATGCCGCTGAGGACCAATGATCAATCAGACCTACTGCCCAGGATCACCAGATTTCAAAACTCCCTTCTAGATGAGGTCCCTCAACTGCTTTACTAAGTGAATGCATTCAGTGGTCTTAGGGGACTGGACAACCATCAGGTCTAGGTTTGAGATGTGTGTTGTAGGAAGGTGGATATCTGACTATGGTTACCCCCAACTTTTTGCCTAGTGTCTAGCTGGTTTTTCGACTTAGTTGGCCTGAGATCCTGCCATTCAGGGTCTCAGGCTGTCTGCTCTCTCTGTAAAATGGATTCCATGTACCCTAGGTACATTCCCAATTGGTAAGGATCACCTTATTGGACCCTGTACAGTGTACCCTAGGTACCCAGGGCATAGGTGTACCCTAGGCCTCCCAGGGGCTGCAGCATGTATTATGCCACCCCTGGTCTGGCCTTCCAATCAGACACAACTGGCTGATCACTCAGCTGGGGCAAGGTCGTGTAATCACCCCTTGCTTAGGTGTAGTATTCCTATACCTACCCTATATATAGACACATGTGTACCTATCAGTCACTCCTATGGCAGGCCTTAACAATCCTGGAGGCAGAGTGCTTGGTAACATGTGAGATGGTGCTCTAGCATGAGCTGAGCCTGTCTGCAGCTTTCGGAACCATGTCCTTATAGCTGTTCTATGATATAGCCTACCATATACTCTTAAAGTGCCTTATAATCTTAAACGGTTATGGTAACTATGGTTGGGCTGTATCAAAACATGTCGTGTAAGGTGTCTAACACTTTGGAATAATACCCCCATACCATTTCTGGTGATGAGGATATTATCCCTCCCTTCTAGAGGGAGAGACATGTTAAAATCATACTTTGCTGTGTAACCTCTGACCAAAGCCTCAGCATCACAAAATGGATGCTGCTGCCACGACACAAGTCTGACCTCCTGCAGCTGGGAGTGATCCCAGCCAGGGAGGCCTGGACAATAGGTTTCCTGCTTGGGGAGGTGCTAGCACCTCCCCAGACAGCCTTTAGTGTATTGGGGCAGGGTGGGCTGAAAGGAATGAGACATGCCTGGGGCACACAAGGTGTTCCTTGCATAGTCCAGTTCAAACCGGTGCTGGGGCACTCCAGCCCCAGCTCTGGCGCGAAACTGGACAAAGGGAAGTGGGTGTAACCACCCCCTCCCAGGTCCCACCCATAAGGCGTGACCTAGCAGGTAGCCCCAGCCCCCCAGATTAGTATAAGAGTGGGAGTTGGGCCTCAAGAGATTAGATTATCCTGAACCTGCAAACTGAACAGAAACTCTGGACCTTCGACATTCGACGAAAGAAGAAGACTGAAGAATCTCCCTTGTGGCCAAGGAGTGGCTACCCTGTGCAAACAGGCACCATCAAGTGACTACCCTTTGCTTTGCGAGACGTTCGACGAGGAACCGATTGCAGAGCCCGACCAGAGCCTTGATTTCCAGACTTCTCCGACCCTCATCCACATCTGCAGCAGAGCTGAGATCCGTGGAGGCGACGAGCGACGTGGGACCGGCTACCTGGGAAAAGTGGCTAGTAACTTACAGCGCAGCTTCTGAGGCACCCTCGAAGTTGTGCACCGGGGATTGAGAAGCCCCAACCCCAAGCACCATCTGCACCGAAGATCAGCCCCCCACACTCCACGAGTCCTGCGTGGGGCCCTTCAGCATTTTCCTGCTTGCCGCGTTGTCCGGTTGCTTGCCCGCTGGCTAGTGGCCTTTGTGACGACGCTCCCTGAAATCTTCTGTGCTGGTTTGGTTCCTCCAGACTGGCTCCCGCTTCTCTGCAAAGAAGAAGCACCCCAGACCCTCCTGGTCTGCACCAGAAGCAAGTCCTTTGTTCTTCGTGGG
Organism: Triturus cristatus; assembly: GCF_964204655.1. Taxonomy (NCBI): domain Eukaryota; kingdom Metazoa; phylum Chordata; class Amphibia; order Caudata; family Salamandridae; genus Triturus; species Triturus cristatus. The sequence continues at coordinate 1,093,775,372 of NC_140588.1, read as the reverse complement.
TTCCGCTTGCCAAGGCTTGGTGAGTCCTAGTCCAGCTTCGACGCCGCCGACAGCAAGAGCCTTCGTGGGACAGCTCGCCTCCTGGTCCTGGTCGCCCTCGACGCTTCCTGGTCCTCCTGGCTGCAGCGACAAGCTTCACCTTCACCTGCAACTCTTCACGACATCGCCTGGTTCCTTCCTGGTTCCACGTGGTCACTGGCTAGTGACCTTGACTCTGTCCCTTCTGCTTGCAGGTTTCTTCTCTTCTTGATCCCAGGCTTGGGATCCACCGGACACTCTTCACTGACTGCCTGTCAGCATCTTTTCTTCAGGCATCCATAGGAGTCGACGACGAAACCCGACGCAACTTCAACCCTATGCACCCGCAGCCTGTGGGCTAGGTAACTTGGGTACTCCGGTGCTCATCAGGATAGTGACTATCCTAGTGTCTAAGTTTCAAGTGTCGACTTCCTAGCTACTCCGGAAGTGTCCTAAATCTGTCTAATTCTAAACTGTACTATTGCTAGTGACTTTTACGCATTACGCGTGAGTGTTTCCACTCTGCACACGAATCCCGTGGGCCTCCCACTTCCTATCCTGTGGTAGTCTAGTGTAGCCCCAGCGATTCCCTAGGCCTAGGCCTACTCTATTTCCGTGACAGTGGTTCTTATACCACTTACTTAGTATATGGTTTGCGTGGCCCCTAGGGCCTAACTGTATTACTTACCTGTGTGACTTACTGTATGCATTAATAAGACTGTGTTGTACTTACCTCTAATCTCATAAAGAGTGCTGAGGGTTTTCTTAGAATAAATACACTTTATTTTATATATATATCTGTTGTGGTGTCCTTTCATTTGGTATTCAAGGGATTATATATGGTATCACAGCTGGCTTCACATGCCATTCAGAGTTTAGCCTAAGACTGCTCTTGTCCATGCTACCACTAGGATAGCTGGTCTATAAGGTTGACTTTACAACCAATCACCATAAGGGTCTTTGGACTGATATAAGGTGTACACTAGAACTAGTGACATCATACATCAGGCCAACTTCTCACATTGGTGAGCAGCGGTTGGGATCTGAGCTTGCTGTTGTAATACCATTATAATCTTGAGATACTAAATTGGAAGATCACACAGATATTGTCTAGGTACATATAACATAGTTTAGTATACTTAAGTCCTACTGGACTTAGTGGTTGTAGGTTGAAGGGAGTAACACACCCTGACTACAACTACTAGAGAGGTTTAGTAGAAACAACTAGTGTAGGTAGGTGCACACACCACACCCTCACTAGAATCATGCCCCTGAATGGAGATCACACTGATGCTCCCTCAGGAGAGGAGAATCCTAGACAGGTTCCCTCTAGGTATGATGTATTCACATTCCAGGAGATGAGACACTTGTGTACCTCCAGAGGAATAAAACAGGGTGCAAACCCTACCCTTAGACAGCTAGTGGAGCTTCTGGAGGCCTATGATGCTGAAAGAGCTGCCAGGGATGGTGCCATAGCTGTAGATAGGGGTCTACCCACCACAGAGGAGTCAGATGGGCCTTCAGATGGGGAGGTAGACAGCCAGGGCCAAGTAAGGAGACTTAGCCAGGCTAACCTAAGCTTACATGGGAGTTTGCATGGGGTCCCCCCATACAGACCCCCAAGTAGGTTTTCACAGAGAAACAGGAGGGACAGATCCCCTTCAGTGGAATCCATCCACTCCCATGTTTCTAGCATCTCTAGTGCTTCCTCTCACAGGGGAATGAGTTCACCTGAGAGAAAGGAGCATAAAGCCAGAATGAGGGAAGCTAATCTGAGGATTCAGAGGGAAGAAATTGCCCTTGCCAAAGAGAAGCTTGCTCTGGCTAGAGAGCAAAAATTGTGTGGGTCAGAACCCACTGGTGGCAGCAACATTCCTAGAGATAGGGATAGGTCTTATGACCATAGAAACCTAAGCAAGATAGCCCCCCCATATCAGAATGGGGATGACATCCACAAATGGATGACTGCTTTGGAGAGGGCCTGCAAAGTACAGCAGGTACCCCAAAGTCAGTGGGCAGCTATCTTGTGGCTCTCCTTTTCTGATAAAGGTAGAGACAAGCTCCTCACAGTCAGTGATGAGGATGCAAACAATTACAAAGTCCTGAAGAGTGCTCTGATAGATGGGTTTGGCTTAACCACTGAGCAATATAGGTTGTTGTTCAGAGACACCCAGAAGACACAGACACAGGACTGGTCTGATTTTGTGGATTGTGCCACTAAGGCTTTGGAAGGTTGGTTAACTGGCAGCAAGGTGCAGGACTATACAGGATTGTACAACTTGATTATGAGGGAGCAGATCCTTAGTAATTGTCAGAACCAGCTTCTCCATCAACACCTGGTAGACTCAGATTTGACCTCTCCCCAAGAATTGGGAAAGAGGGCAGATAAATGGGTCAGGACCAGGATTAGGCCTAAAAATCAGGGTGGTGACCAAAAGAAAGATACCACCAAGCCTCAAGAGAAGGGTGGGGATAAAGCAAAAGAGAAATCTTCCTCAGGGCCCCAAAACTCCACACAGGGTGGTGGGTCCCAAGCTCCCTCTTCTACCACAGTTAAAAAGCCTTACTGCCATGTGTGTAAAACACCTGGGCATTGGAAGACTGATAGCAGTTGTCCACAGGCTAAAAACAAAACTGTTCCTCCAACTACTCCTGTCACACCACCTATTACTGTCAGCAGTAATCCCCCAGGTGGTGGGAGTGCCCCCAAAAATTTGGTTGGGTTTTCTTGGGGAACACAGGGGGATCCTGGCTTAGCCAATTCCCCTGCAGCAGCTACTCTTGTCTGTGATGGTGGCATGGGGTTTGCCAACTTCACTGCCTGTCCCAACACTTTGGGTAGGTACAGACAGGAACCCTACATCAATGGTAGAAAAGCTGAGGCCTACAGAGACACTGGAGCTAGCATCACTATGGTGGCCCATAGGCTAGTTCCCTCTGAGCAGCTTTTGCCTGGTTTCTCATACCAGGTAACTAACATTGATGGCAAACAGAACAGTCATCCCATGGCAGAGGTATGTCTCAGCTGGGGGGGTGTCACTGGCCCTAAAAGGGTGGCAGTGTCTCCAACCTTGCCTGTGGACTGCTTGCTGGGGAATGACTTAGAACTCTCAGCTTGGGCTGGAGTTGAACAAGACACCCATTCCAAAATGGTAGGCCTTTCCAAAAAGGGTAGTGGGGTTGTGCCAGTCACAACCCCTGTCCAAGTAGCTTTCCTCCCTGAAAAGGTTGGAAGGGCAGTGGTAGCCACAGCCCAGGCACAGACAGACTTCCCTGTAGGGACTGACAGAGCTGTGACAGTCACAGCTCAAACCCAAACTGAGTGCCTTCCTGAAAAGGTTGGCAAGGCTGTAATGGTCTCAGCCCACACTCAGATTGATATAGGTGTAGTGAAGCCTGAAACAATGGATCACTCCACACAGACAGAGAGTAGTGGGGAGGAAGAAAAGTCTCCCTCCCCCCAGACATTAGGAAAAGGTCAGCCTCCTGAGGGATCTGACCTCACCCCTTGTGAAGGAACTGCCCCAGAGGTAGCCAGGCCTAGCCTGGCAGAGCCTCTGATGTCAGTGGCCCCTTCCAAGGTGGGACCCAGTCTGGTGCAGGTAGCCTGCCTCTCTCTACCCTGCCTCAGTCAGCCCAGGGCTGCAGAGGTCAGGGAGGCCAGTGGACCCCAAGAGGGCCCCTGTCCACAAGAACCCCCCCTTCAAAAGAATGAGGATTGCCTGGTTAGTTGCCCTAGCCAGGTGATGGGTAAAAACATTCCTGAGGGATCCCCTTCACAGGTAGTTAGGGACCTCCCCCAGAGGGATTCTGTTGGGCACAGGCAAACCTGGGACCTTAGGGCCCCAAACCTGACCTGTCCCTCCAGTAAGCCCACAAAAGGGACCCAGCCTCCAGCTTTAGGTAGCCAGAGGCTGACCCTGAGAGCACAGTGCAACTCAGTTAGAGAAAGAAAGGCATCCACGGTGGAGGATGATTGGAGGAAGCTGAGGCCTCACTTTGAGGACACTCACTTCAGTACTCCATCTCAACACCAGCCTTTTTCTTTGCAAAGACACACCAAAGGTAGAGATTCCCTATGGTGGAGACCCTATGATATCTTTAGGATGAGGGATTGCTTAGTGGACCATGAGACAGGGGGTAACCATGCCAGTGCTGGTTCTTCCTTATATGGCCACTCAGGCAATAGAGGCTTACCTTGTAAAGGCCAGCCTTATCTCCTTTCGTTTGGGGGGGGGTTGTGTAGGAAGGTGGATATCTGACTATGGTTACCCCCAACTTTTTGCCTAGTGTCTAGCTGGTTTTTCGACTTAGTTGGCCTGAGATCCTGCCATTCAGGGTCTCAGGCTGTCTGCTCTCTCTGTAAAATGGATTCCATGTACCCTAGGTACATTCCCAATTGGTAAGGATCACCTTATTGGACCCTGTACAGTGTACCCTAGGTACCCAGGGCATAGGTGTACCCTAGGCCTCCCAGGGGCTGCAGCATGTATTATGCCACCCCTGGTCTGGCCTTCCAATCAGACACAACTGGCTGATCACTCAGCTGGGGCAAGGTCGTGTAATCACCCCTTGCTTAGGTGTAGTATTCCTATACCTACCCTATATATAGACACATGTGTACCTATCAGTCACTCCTATGGCAGGCCTTAACAATCCTGGAGGCAGAGTGCTTGGTAACATGTGAGATGGTGCTCTAGCATGAGCTGAGCCTGTCTGCAGCTTTCGGAACCATGTCCTTATAGCTGTTCTATGATATAGCCTACCATATACTCTTAAAGTGCCTTATAATCTTAAACGGTTATGGTAACTATGGTTGGGCTGTATCAAAACATGTCGTGTAAGGTGTCTAACACTTTGGAATAATACCCCCATACCATTTCTGGTGATGAGGATATTATCCCTCCCTTCTAGAGGGAGAGACATGTTAAAATCATACTTTGCTGTGTAACCTCTGACCAAAGCCTCAGCATCACAAAATGGATGCTGCTGCCACGACACAAGTCTGACCTCCTGCAGCTGGGAGTGATCCCAGCCAGGGAGGCCTGGACAATAGGTTTCCTGCTTGGGGAGGTGCTAGCACCTCCCCAGACAGCCTTTAGTGTATTGGGGCAGGGTGGGCTGAAAGGAATGAGACATGCCTGGGGCACACAAGGTGTTCCTTGCATAGTCCAGTTCAAACCGGTGCTGGGGCACTCCAGCCCCAGCTCTGGCGCGAAACTGGACAAAGGGAAGTGGGTGTAACCACCCCCTCCCAGGTCCCACCCATAAGGCGTGACCTAGCAGGTAGCCCCAGCCCCCCAGATTAGTATAAGAGTGGGAGTTGGGCCTCAAGAGATTAGATTATCCTGAACCTGCAAACTGAACAGAAACTCTGGACCTTCGACATTCGACGAAAGAAGAAGACTGAAGAATCTCCCTTGTGGCCAAGGAGTGGCTACCCTGTGCAAACAGGCACCATCAAGTGACTACCCTTTGCTTTGCGAGACGTTCGACGAGGAACCGATTGCAGAGCCCGACCAGAGCCTTGATTTCCAGACTTCTCCGACCCTCATCCACATCTGCAGCAGAGCTGAGATCCGTGGAGGCGACGAGCGACGTGGGACCGGCTACCTGGGAAAAGTGGCTAGTAACTTACAGCGCAGCTTCTGAGGCACCCTCGAAGTTGTGCACCGGGGATTGAGAAGCCCCAACCCCAAGCACCATCTGCACCGAAGATCAGCCCCCCACACTCCACGAGTCCTGCGTGGGGCCCTTCAGCATTTTCCTGCTTGCCGCGTTGTCCGGTTGCTTGCCCGCTGGCTAGTGGCCTTTGTGACGACGCTCCCTGAAATCTTCTGCGCTGGTTTGGTTCCTCCAGACTGGCTCCCGCTTCTCTGCAAAGAAGAAGCACCCCAGACCCTCCTGGTCTGCACCAGAAGCAAGTCCTTTGTTCTTCGTGGGTTCCGCTTGCCAAGGCTTGGTGAGTCCTAGTCCAGCTTCGATGCCGCCGACAGCAAGAGCCTTCGTGGGACAGCTCGCCTCCTGGTCCTGGTCGCCCTCGACGCTACCTGGTCCTCCTGGCTGCAGCGACAAGCTTCACCTTCACCTGCAACTCTTCACGACATCGCCTGGTTCCTTCCTGGTTCCACGTGGTCACTGGCTAGTGACCTTGACTCTGTCCCTTCTGCTTGCAGGTTTCTTCTCTTCTTGATCCCAGGCTTGGGATCCACCGGACACTCTTCACTGACTGCCTGTCAGCATCTTTTCTTCAGGCATCCATAGGAGTCGACGACGAAACCCGACGCAACTTCAACCCTATGCACCCGCAGCCTGTGGGCTAGGTAACTTGGGTACTCCGGTGCTCATCAGGATAGTGACTATCCTAGTGTCTAAGTTTCAAGTGTCGACTTCCTAGCTACTCCGGAAGTGTCCTAAATCTGTCTAATTCTAAACTGTACTATTGCTAGTGACTTTTACGCATTACGCGTGAGTGTTTCCACTCTGCACACGAATCCCGTGGGCCTCCCACTTCCTATCCTGTGGTAGTCTAGTGTAGCCCCAGCGATTCCCTAGGCCTAGGCCTACTCTATTTCCGTGACAGTGGTTCTTATACCACTTACTTAGTATATGGTTTGCGTGGCCCCTAGGGCCTAACTGTATTACTTACCTGTGTGACTTACTGTATGCATTAATAAGACTGTGTTGTACTTACCTCTAATCTCATAAAGAGTGCTGAGGGTTTTCTTAGAATAAATACACTTTATTTTATATATATATCTGTTGTGGTGTCCTTTCATTTGGTATTCAAGGGATTATATATGGTATCACAGCTGGCTTCACATGCCATTCAGAGTTTAGCCTAAGACTGCTCTTGTCCATGCTACCACTAGGATAGCTGGTCTATAAGGTTGACTTTACAACCAATCACCATAAGGGTCTTTGGACTGATATAAGGTGTACACTAGAACTAGTGACATCATACATCAGGCCAACTTCTCACATGTGTCTACTAAAGTCTGCCATCTACCTTCAGCTAACCCTGGCCGACACCCTTCATAAATATTGAAAAAGAAGAAACACTTGCCTTCATGTGCTCCACTGAGGCGGGTGATGGAGCGAGGTGGACAGCGAGGTGGACAGCCGATGGCAGGAGCTAGAGCTTTTAGCGAGGTTTCCTCGATGCTGCCTCCAGTGCATGGCTGCGCTCACCTGGAGACTCCATGACAGCCCCATGGACTCCTTGAGAGAAGCGTCTTCACCCGAAGAGGGGAGTTTATAAGCAGAGCTGCTGTAGAACCACACCATGGTTTGTGCTCAGAGGGAGCACAACTGAAACCACTGAGACCTTCACTGCACCTGCCAGAATCCCCACCAGAGTCTTCAGCTAATGACTTGTTTGATGCTATGATTGCTCCTCGATGAACACATACGGTGGGATTCAGACACCGCCCGGGGATCCGATGACACAAGAGACCGAGGAAGGCACTTTCCAAAACAAGAGAAGTAGGATTCAGCATTCCCCAAGGTTAAGCCATTAGTGTTATTCATTTAGAATTGAAATAACACTAATGCAAGAGTGGGCCTGTATCCTTCCACATCATCCACTGTGGGTCTCTCCTCGGAGTGTGCTTCCACACCTCTGCTGGGGTCCACTTACCTCCTTGTACTTCCCATTAATCTGAAGGACTCACAGGCTGCCTGTTGGAAGGCGTTCACCGGGGAGGCTGCGGAATGCGTTCCTGACCACCCGGGGACCCACCTCTCCCAGAGTTAGGCCGAGCAAGAGTGGGGAGGCCCTTCCTGGAACGGTCTCGTACCTAGGATCGCACACGCTGCGCTTACTCTCTTCCGACAGAGGAACACCACACAGTAGTTCTTCGTAAGACAATATACTTTATCGTTAGTTGTAAGGGACCTTTATGATCCGAAAAGCAGGTACAGCGCCACAATCAGCGGCGATCTCGTGATGGGGGTATTGGGGTAGCGGGACAGTCTTTGAGTCAGTGTCTCTGTGGAGTATCCTGCGCACAGCTCTCAATCCTCGAGCTGAGGGGATGTTGCTTCTCTCGGCAATCTCTGCCGATTCTCTTGGAAGAGGGTGCCGCGAGTCACTCAGCAGGCACAGGAGGTTCGTAGTTCGGGGAGCCGCGACGGCGTCAGCAGGGCTCAGATGGTTCAGAGTTCGGGGAGCCGCGACAGCGTCAGCAGGGCTCAGATGGTTCCAGGATTCGGGGAGCCGCAACAGCGTCAGCAGGGTTCAGATGGTTCAGAGTTCGGGGAGCCGCAACAGCGTCAGCAGGGCTCAGATGGTTCAGAGTTCGGGGAGCCGCGACAGCGTCAGCAGGGCTCAGATGGTTCAGGGTTCGGGGAGCCGCGACGGAGTCAGCAGGGCTTAGATGGTTCAGAGTTCGGGTAGCGTTCTTCGGTTCGGGGAGCGATCGAGCCGCGACCAGGTCAGCAGGCTCTCGTCAATCCAGGTCTTCTCTGCCTCCCGTCCCTTCCGCACCCCTTGTTATACTTCCCCTCCTATTTGAAGTCCGGAGTCCTCGCCGAGAGGGGTCTTGGTGCCTGGGGGCGGTGTGTCGGGGCTTCCTGTCGCTCGGCCCTTTGATCTGTTCAGGTGGGTCCGGGAGGGAATCCAGACACCCAGCAGGCGAGGCGGCCGCTCACTGGGGGCCTGGTGGCCGATCGAAACCTCCCTCGGGGAAGAGACCAGAGGTGTGACAGGGTCGGCGCCTCTCGGTCTGGCTTGGGGGGTTTCACTCTCTGTTGGACAGGCCACACGAAGGGCTTGCTTCCTCCCCGCATGACAGGGCCCAAGCCCCGGCCCGCCAGGCGTGACCCACAAGAATCACCCGCACCCCGTCTCCCGACGGAACTCCTGCCCCCGGGCCTCCATGTATCACGGGACCAAGCCACCACCGGCTCCCCCGGCCGGATCAAGCCGCCATCTTGGGCCCTGCGCCACGAGGCCGCATGGCCTCCACCCGACCCTAACCCTGGGCCTGGCCGGCCCCGACATCCCGGCACCACCATCCACCCAGGAGGTGAGCGGACCACTTGGCAGGTCAATGGGAGAACGAAGCGCCAAGGGCTCTCCCCCGCCAGGTGCCGATCGCCTCCAGCTCCCCCAGGCGCTGGCTCCACCCCCTGCTGGGTGTCTGGACACCTTCATCCCGGACCCTCCGACCTCCAAGTGCGAGGGTCCGGACATCAAAGGGCGCCAGACCTATAACTAGGGCAGGTCCGGAGCAGGACGACAGTTGTATCCTGGAGTCGAGAGACACCGAGAGAACTCAGCCTTGACGGACTACTGGCGCTGCCGTAGCCCTATCTTGTGAACTATCGTCCTGCCTGCTGGCGCTGCCGCGGCCTTCTGCAACATCCATCCTCGTCGGGACCTGCTGGCGCTGCCGCGGCCCGTTGTAACGACTATCTTCACCGGGACCTGCTGGCGCTGCCGCGGACCGTGTATCGACCATCTTCCCGGGACCTGCTGGCGCTGCCGCGGACCGTGTATCGACCATCTTCACCGGGACCTGCTGGCGCTGCCGCGGCCCGTCCAAGCTAGAACACCAAGCTCGAGGATTGTGAGCTATCCACCATACCAACTCAACTACCAGACTGGTAACCAGACTGTCCCGCTACCCCCTTTCCCCATCTTGAGAGACTTGAATCGAGGGGACCCCTGAGTCCAGACCTCCTTGTACCATTTCATCGTACCTTAAGAAATTGCCTATAAAGACCGCTAAATCTTCTCCTTGTGTGGTGTCTGTCTGTGGGGGGGAAGTTATTTATCTGTACGATCGCTGGAGACGACTCTCCCCGGAGACCTCTCCCCTTGTCCTCGGCCGACCCTCCCGGTCCGTCTAACATTGGTGGCCAGCGGCGCGATCCGAATCAACGCGTAATCGTACAGAGAGTAGCTCACCCCACGACAAAACCACGATGTCAGCCAAAGATAGCGGTTCCACTGAAAAGTTCCAAATGGATAAGTTGGAAGAATATAGCCACCGCGAACTTAAACAATTCTGCATGGAACTAGGCATTGCTACCACCGGCCTGAGTACCAAAGACGATTTGAAGCGCGCCCTTGAGTCGTGGGCAGAAACTGGGGTCGCCAGATCCCCCGACCAAAACAGTGTCGCACCAGAGGGGAACGCCACGGCTCCCGAGGAGCGGGGAACGGGCCTCTCGCAGGAGGAGATCCAAGAAAGAGAAAGAACCAGATTACACGAGTTGGAAATGGCACGACTCAAGATGGACGGTGAACTAAAGTTAGCCGAGCAGAAACTAAATCTAGAACATCTGCGGCTCCGAGAAGAACGAGAAGAAAAACAGAGACAGAGAGAGCTCGAGGAAAAAAGAATAACACTCGAACACGAGCGCAAACTGGCGGAAATAGAACTTCGGAAACAGAATAAAGAACCGGGGGTGCCTGAGCGACCGCACACCCCGGGAGCGACCGAGAAAAAAGTCCACATCCCCAAGGATGTTGTCCGAGAGTATGTCCGAGAGGACGACATACAACAGTGGTTCAAAGCCTACGAGATCGCCATGACCTCCCACCGGATCGACCGGAGTGATTGGGGAGCCGGACTATGGGGGAGGTTCGTCAACGAAGGCCGCGATGCCCTATTGCAGCTCCCAGATCACCAAATGTCGTCCTACGACCACATGAAGGCTGCCCTCCTCACCCGCTACGGCCTCACACCCGAGATGTACCGCCAGAGGTTCAGAGACTGCACCAGGATCCCGGGTACAACTTGGGTGGAGTACGTCAACTATTTCAGCCGAGCCTTCGAGGGTTGGATCAAGGGGAGCCATGTAACGACCTACGAGCAACTCTTTAACCTTATGGTATGGGAGCACCTGTCGAACAACTGTTTCGTCGAGCTCAGGCAGCACCTCCTCGACAGTAAATTGACTGACCCCCGGCAACTCGCCGCTGAAGCTGACCGATGGGAAAGCACCCGAGTGGGCCGGAGAGGGCCGCACGAACAGAACCGGAACAACCAAGGCCAGCACCGTCCCCGGGGAGGAGGAGGAGGCCAGGGGCGAGGGAGAGACACCATCCCGGCAACCCCCGTGGCCAGCACCCCGCCCCCGGCCGGCCGGGGCAACCCCCCGATGCGCCCGGGGTTCCGAGCCAACGTCACGTGCCACCGATGCCAGCGAGTCGGCCACTACGCCAATGACCCGAGCTGCCCGCAGAACCAAACACCAAAGCCCCGCCAGGTAGCTGCCGCCGCCCTGGGGGAAGAACGACTATCAGAGGAACAGGAAGAGTATGAGCCGGCCCAGCAAGAGTGGGAACCGGCCGCCATGGTTCTAGCGTGCCTAGGGGGTAAAGACATGGTCCCGCGGGCTCCCCTACCCGCCAACACCCGGAAATACGGCCAGTGGGTGACCATTAATGGGCGTCGGGCCGAGGCCTTACGTGACACAGGCGCCAGCGTGACGGCCGTCCGCTGTCACCTGGTGAAGCCCGAGCAGATCCTGCCGAACATTCTCTGCCCCGTCCGCTCAGCCGACAATTCCGAAAGTCTGTGTCAAATGGCCTGCGTCCCCTTCGAATGGGGAGGGGTCTCCGGCCTGTTGAAGGTGACGGTCCGGGATGATGCCCCCGTGGACTGCCTCCTGGGGAATGACCTTGAAAGTTCTCCGTGGGCCACCGTCGAAAGAAGAGAGCACCTGGGGATGCTGGGCCTCCCGGACTGGGCCTGCGTAACCACCCGGTCCATGGCCGCCCGTGCCGTCCCCCGATCAGAAGAACCGGAATGGCCAGCACCACCGCCCCCGGTCGCCCCAGTAGAGGACAACGACGAGGCCAACCCCCCAGAACCAACGACCGAAGGGGACGCGCAACCCCAGGACCTTCCCGGCCTGGCTCAGTGGCGTCAAGAAGGGGGGCCCACCCAAGAACAGTTCCGCCAGGAGCAAAAGACCTGCCCCTCCCTCGAGGGACTCCGCCAGCAAGCCAGCGCCCAGAGCGCAGGGGACTCCACCGGAACTCACTAGGTCTATTGGGATAACGACCTGCTATACAGCGAACAAAGAATCGCAGAGCTAGGGACCGGTCGAGTACTGGTGGTACCTCTCCGCTTCAGAGACTTCCTGCTCACTCTGGTCCACGATGTCCCCCTGGCTGGACACCTGGGCCAGGACAAAACTTACAGTCGCCTAGTGACTCACTTTTTCTGGCCGAAGATGCGGAACGACGTCCATAACCACTGCCGGTCCTGCCCCACGTGCCAGGCCAGCGGGAAGAGCGGCCGTAAGCTGAAAGCCCCTCTGCAACCCTTCCCAGTGGTCACCACCCCGTTCGAGAGGGTAGGAATAGACATTGTGGGGCCCCTGGACCCCCGCACGGCACAAGGACATAGGTTCATCCTGGTACTGGTGGACCACGCCACCCGCTACCCCGAGGCGGTGCCCCTACGAACTGTAACAGCTCCGGTGGTTGGCCGGGCCCTAATGGGGATCTTCTCCCGGGTGGGCTTCCCCCGAGAAGTCGTCAGCGACCGAGGCACAAACTTTATTTCAAAATATATGAAGTCCCTCTGGCAACAGTGCAGGGTCACCTACCGATTCACGACCCCCTATCACCCCCAAGGGAACGGACTAGTGGAGCGATTCAACCGCACCCTCAAGGGGATGATTGGGGGATTGGAAGAGCCCCTCCGTCGCCAGTGGGATGTACTACTCCCGTGCCTCCTCTTCGCCTACCGAGAAGTTCCCCAGAAATCCCTCGGCTTTAGCCCTTTCGAACTCCTGTACGGGCACCCTGTGCGAGGGCCCCTCAGCCTAGTCAAAGAAGGTTGGGAGATGGCCCCCCTAAAGACCCCTCCAGACGTCTTCAAGTACCTCCTGGCCCTACGCAATCAGACCCGGCGCTTCAGGGAGATGGCCAAGGCGAACCTCGAGGCCAGTCAGGAGGACATGAAAAGATGGTACGATCACAATGCCTCCTCCGTCGAGTTCGAACCTGGTCAAAAAGTGTGGGTGATGTCCCCCACCGAGCCATGTGCCTTGCAAGATAAGTGGACGGGGCCCTTCAAAGTGGTCGAGCGCAAAAGCCCCGTCACTTACCTCATCGACATGGGGACCCCCCGGAACCCCCTTCGGGTCCTCCACACCAACAGACTCAAACCACACTTTGTGCGCTCAGAACTCAGCCTCCTGATGGCTACGGACAGTGGGGCGGAGGAGGACTCCGAACCCCTCCCGGATCTCCTGAAGACTCAGGAGAACGACGGTTCCGTGGACGGGGTCCGGCTCTCCGATGCCCTCACCCCAGAGCAACGCCAGGGCTGCCGGAACCTCCTGCTGCGGTTCGCTACACTGTTCTCCCTCACCCCCGGGATCACCCCTTGGTGCTGGCACGACGTGGACACCGGGGACAGTCCCCCTATCCGACACCGGGCCTACCGCGTGCCAGATCGGGTACGGGCCTGCATCTAAGAGGAAGTGGCCAAAATGCTCACGATCGGGGTCATCGAGCCCTCGGACAGCCCCTGGGCCAGCCCGGTTGTACTGGTCCCCAAAGCCGCTGCCCCCGGCACCACACCTGAACTGAGATTCTGCGTCGACTACCGGGGCTTGAACGCTGTCACCCGGACCGACGCTCATCCTATCCCCCGAGCGGATGAATTGATCGACCGGCTGGGGGCCGCCCGCTACCTCAGCATCTTCGACCTAACAGCGGGCTACTGGCAGATCGGTCTCACACCCCGGGCTCAGGAACGGTCCGCCTTCTCTACCCCCGATGGCCACTACCACTTCAAGGTCATGCCCTTCGGCATGAAGAATGCCCCCGCTACTTTTCAACGTCTAGTGAACCAGGTCTTGGCGGGGCTCGAAGAGTTCAGCGCCGCCTACCTGGACGATATCGCTGTGTACAGCCGCCACTGGTCCGACCACCTCCTCCACCTCCAAGAGGTCCTGCAGGCCCTCCAGCGGGCCGGCCTCACGATTAAGGCCGGCAAGTGCCAAATTGGTCAAGGGTCCGTGACCTACCTCGGGCACCAGGTGGGAAGCGGGCTGGTGGCCCCGCTGCAACTTAAAATTGCTGCCATCCAGTCCTGGCAGCCCCCCGTCACCCAGACCGAGGTCCGAGCCTTCTTGGGGCTCACCGGCTACTACCGGCGGTTCGTGAGGGACTACGGCAGCATTGTGGGGCCCCTCACGGGTCTCACGTCCAAAAACCAGCCGAAGCGGATTAACTGGACCCCCGACTGTCAAGCGGCCTTCGAAAAGCTGAAGGCCGCCCTGTGCACCGCCCCTGTGCTCCAGGCCCCCGATTACAGTCGGGAGTTCATTGTGCAGACAGACGCCTCCGACCACGGCATCGGAGCGGTTCTTTCCCAACTGAACCCCGAGGGTCATGACCAGCCGGTGGCCTTCATCAGCAGACGTCTCCTGGCCCGAGAACAGCGCTGGAGCACAATTGAGAGGGAGGCCTTCGCAGTGGTGTGGGCCCTCAAAAAGCTCCGGCCCTATCTCTTCGGTACCCACTTCCGGGTACAAACCGACCATCGACCCCTGCAGTGGCTGATGCAGATGCGGGGGGAGAACCCAAAACTATTGCGCTGGTCCATCTCCCTGCAGGGAATGGACTTCACCGTGGAACATCGACCGGGCCAAGACCACGCCAACGCAGATGGCCTGTCACGCTTTTTCCGCCTCGACGAGGAGATTCCCCAGGAAGATGGGTGACTCTCCCCGCCTTCAGCTGGGGGGGCGCATGTTGGACAGGCCACACGAAGGGCTTGCTCCCTCCCCGCATGACAGGGCCCAAGCCCCGGCCCGCCAGGCGTGACCCACAAGAATCACCCGCACCCCGTCTCCCGACGGAACTCCTGCCCCCGGGCCTCCATGTATCACGGGACCAAGCCACCACCGGCTCCCCCGGCCGGATCAAGCCGCCATCTTGGGCCCTGCGCCACGAGGCCGCGTGGCCTCCACCCGACCCTAACCCTGGGCCTGGCCGGCCCCGACATCCCGGCACCACCATCCACCCAGGAGGTGAGCGGACCACTTGGCAGGTCAATGGGAGAACGAAGCGCCAAGGGCTCTCCCCCGCCAGGTGCCGATCGCCTCCAGCTCCCCCAGGCGCTGGCTCCACCCCCTGCTGGGTGTCTGGACACCTTCATCCCGGACCCTCCGACCTCCAAGTGCGAGGGTCCGGACATCAAAGGGCGCCAGACCTATAACTAGGGCAGCTCCGGAGCAGGACGACAGTTGTATCCTGGAGTCGAGAGACACCGAGAGAACTCAGCCTTGACGGACTACTGGCGCTGCCGTAGCCCTATCTTGTGAATTATCGTCCTGCCTGCTGGCGCTGCCGCGGCCTTCTGCAACATCCATCCTCGTCGGGACCTGCTGGCGCTGTCACGGCCCGTTGTAACGACTATCTTCACCGGGACCTGCTGGCGCTGCCGCGGACCGTGTATCGACCATCTTCCCGGGACCTGCTGGCGCTGCCGCGGACCGTGTATCGACCATCTTCACCGGGACCTGCTGGCGCTGCCGCGGCCCGTCCCAGCTAGAACACCAAGCTCGAGGATTGTGAGCTATCCACCATACCAACTCAACTACCAGACTGGTAACCAGACTGTCCCGCTACCCCCTTTCCCCATCTTGAGAGACTTGAATCGAGGGGACCCCTGAGTCCAGACCTCCTTGTACCATTTCATCGTACCTTAAGAAATTGCCTATAAAGACCGCTAAATCTTCTCCTTGTGTGGTGTCTGTCTGTGGGGGGGGAAGTTATTTATCTGTACGATCGCTGGAGACGGCTCTCCCCGGAGACCTCTCCCCTTGTCCTCGGCCGACCCTCCCGGTCCGTCTAACACTCTCCCTCGGCCGGGCATGCGTGTTGGGGGTCTGGCCGGCCATCGGGATGTTGGGCCATGGTGGCCGGAAGCCTGTGATATTGAGGATCGATGCGGTTGCAGGGTGGCTTGCTGGTCGGGAGGGCCCACGCCACGAGGCCGGTCTCACACGCGCCCCCTCCAGCTGAAAGGCGGGGAGAACTACCCATCCACTTGGGGGTTCTCCTCGCTGAAGCGGAAGAATCGGGACAGGCCGTCCGCGTTGGCGTGGTCCGTCCCGGGGCGATGTTCCACAGTGAAATCCATCCCCTGGAGGGAGATGGACCAGCGTAGCAGCTTGGGGTTTTCCCCTCGCATCTGCATCAACCACCGCAAGGGTCGGTGATCTGTTTGCACTCGGAAGTGTGTTCCGAACAGGTAGGGCCGTAGCTTTTTGAGGGCCCAGACTACTGCGAAGGTCTCTCTTTCAATTGTGCTCCACCGCTGTTCTCGGGGCAGCAGCCTTCGGCTGATGAAGGTTATGGGCTGATCTATGCCTTTGTCGTTGAACTGTGAGAGGACTGCCCCGATGCCGTGTTCCGAGGCGTCCGTCTGGACCACAAACTCCTGGGCGTAGTCGGGGGCTTTAAGCACCGGAGCAATACATATAGCGGCTTTTAAGGCATCGAACGCTGTTGGACAGGCCACACGAAGGGCTTGCTCCCTCCCCGCATGACAGGGCCCAAGCCCCGGCCCGCCAGGTGTTATCCACAAGAATCACCCGCACCCCGTCTCCCGACGGAACTCCTGCCCCCGGACCTCCATGTATCACGGGACCGAACCACCACCGGCTCCCCCGGCCGGATCAAGCCGCCATCTTGGGCCCTGCGCCACGAGGCCGCGTGGCCTCCACCCGACCCTAACCCTGGGCCTGGCCGGCCCCGACATCCCGGCACCACCATCCACCCAGGAGGTGAGCGGACCACTTGGCAGGTCAATGGGAGAACGAAGCGTCAAGGGCTCTCCCCCGCCAGGTGCCGATCCCCTCCAGCTCCCCCAGGTGCTGGCTCCACCCCCTGCTGGGTGTCTGGACACCTTCATCCCGGACCCTCCGACCTCCAAGTGCGAGGGTCCGGACATCAAAGGGCGCCAGACCTATAACTAGGGCAGCTCCGGAGCAGGAAGGCAGTTGTATCCTGGAGTCGAGAGACACCGAGAGAACTCAGCCTTGACGGACTACTGGCGCTGCCGTAGCCCTGCCTTGTGAACTATCGTCCTGCCTGCTGGCGCTGCCGCGGCCTTCTGCAACATCCATCCTCGTCGGGACCTGCTGGCGCTGCCGCGGTCCGTTGTAACGACCATCTTCACCGGGACCTGCTGGCGCTGCCGCGGACCGTGTATCGACCATCTTCACCGGGACCTGCTGGCGCTGCCGCGGACCGTGTATCGACCATCTTCACCGGGACCTGCTGGCGCTGCCGCGGCCCGTCCAAGCTAGAACACCGAGCTCGAGGATTGTGAGCTATCCACCATACCATCTCAACTACCAGACTGGTAACCAGACTGTCCCGCTACCCCCTTTTCCCCATCTTGAGAGACTTGAATCGAGGGGACCCCTGAGTCCAGACCTCCTTGTACCATTTCATCGTACCTTAAGAAATTGCCTATAAAGAACGCTAAATCTTCTCCTTGTGTGGTGTCTGTCTGTGGGGGGGAAGTTATTTATCTGTACGATCGCTGGAGACAGCTCTCCCCGGAGACCTCTCCCCTTGTCCTCGGCCGACCCTCCCGGTCCGTCTAACATTGGTGGCAGCGGTGGGATCCGAATCAACGCGTAATCGTACAGAGAGTAGCTCACCCCACGACAAAACCACGATGTCAGCCAAAGATAGCGGTTCCACTGAAAAGTTCCAAATGGATAAGTTGGAAGAATATAGCCACCGCGAACTTAAACAATTCTGCATGGAACTAGGCATTGCTACCACCGGCCTAAGTACCAAAGACGATTTGAAGCACGCTCTTGAGTCGTGGGCAGAAACCGGGGTCGCCGGATCCTCCGACCAAAACAGTGTAGCACCAGAGGGGAACGCCACGGCTCCCGAGGAGCGGGGAACGGGCCTCTCGCAGGAGGAGATCCAAGAAAGAGAAAGAACCAGATTACATGAGTTGGAAATGGCACGACTCAAGATGGACGGTGAACTAAAGTTAGCCGAGCAAAAACTAAATCTAGAACATCTGCGGCTCCGAGAAGAATGGGAAGAAAAACAGAGACAGAGAGAGCTCGAGGAAAAAAGAATAACACTCGAACACGAGCGCAAACTGGCGGAAATAGAACTTCGGAAACAGAATAAAGAACCGGGGGTGCCTGAGCGACCGCACACTCCGGGAGCAACCGAGAAAAAAGTCCACATCCCCAAGGATGTTGTCCGAGAGTATGTCCGGGAGGACGACATACAACAGTGGTTCAAAGCCTACGAGATCGCCATGACCTCCCACCGGATCGACCGGAGTGATTGGGGAGCCGGCCTATGGGGGAGGTTCGTCAACGAAGGCCGCGATGCCCTACTGCAGCTCCCAGATCACCAGATGTCATCCTACGACCACATGAAGGCTGCCCTCCTCACCCGCT
Source organism: Triturus cristatus (assembly GCF_964204655.1). NCBI lineage: Eukaryota > Metazoa > Chordata > Amphibia > Caudata > Salamandridae > Triturus > Triturus cristatus. The sequence goes on along the minus strand of NC_140588.1, from coordinate 1,093,756,928 downwards.
ACGGACTCACACCCGAGATGTACCGCCAGAGGTTCAGAGACTGCACCCGGATCCCGGGTACAACTTGGGTGGAATACGTCAACTATTTCAGCCGAGCCTTCGAGGGTTGGATCAAGGGAAGCCACGTAACGACCTACGAGCAACTCTTTAATCTTATGGTATGGGAGCACCTGTCGAACAACTGGTTCGTCGAGCTCAGGCAGCACCTCCTCGACAGTAAATTGACTGACCCACGGCAACTCGCCGCCGAAGCTGACCGATGGGAAAGCACCCGAGTGGGCCGGAGAGGACCACACGAGCAGAACCGAAACAACCAAGGTCAGCACCGTCCCCGAGGAGGAGGAGGCCAGGGGCGAGGGAGAGACACCATCCCGGCCACACCCACGGCCAGCACCCCGCCCCCGGCCGGCCGGGGCAACCCCCCGATGCGACCGGGGTTCCGAGCCAACGTCACGTGCCACCGATGCCAGCGAGTCGGCCACTACGCCAATGACCCGAGCTGCCCGCAGAACCAAACACCAAAGCCCCGCCTAGCTGCCGCCGCCCTGGGGGAAGAACGAATATCCGAGGAACAGGAAGAATATGAGCCGGCCCAGCAAGAGTGGGAACCGGCCGCCATGGTTCTAGCGTGCCTAGGGGGAAAAGACATGGTCCCGCGGGCTCCCCTACCCGCCAACACCCGGAAATATGGCCAGTGGGTGACCATTAATGGGAGTCGGGCCGAAGCCTTACGTGACACGGGCGCCAGTGTGACGGCCGTCCGCTGTCACCTGGTGAAGCCCGAGCAGATCCTGCCGAACATTCTCTGCCCCGTCCGCTCAGCCGACAATTCCGAAAGTCTGTGTCAGATGGCCTGCGTCCCCTTCGAATGGGGAGGGGTCTCCGGCCTGTTGAAGGTGACGGTCCGGGATGATGCCCCCGTGGACTGCCTCCTGGGGAATGACCTTGAGAGTTCCCCGTGGGCCGCCGTCGAAAGAAGAGAGCACCTGGGGATGCTGGGCCTCCCGGACTGGGCCTGCGTAACCACCCAGTCTATGGCCGCCCGTGCCGTCCCCCGACCAGAAGAACCAGAATGGCCAGCACCTCCGCCCCCGGTCGCCCCAGTAGAGGACAACGACGATGCCGACCCCCCAGAACCAACGGCCGAAGGGGTCGCGCAACCCCAGGACCTTCCCGGCCTGGCTCAGTGGCGTCAAGAAGGGGGGCCCACCCAAGAACAGTTCCGCCAGGAGCAAAAGACCTGCCCCTCCCTCGAGGGACTCCGCCAGCAAGCCAGCGCCCAGAGCGCAGGGGACTCCACCGGAACTCATTGGGTCTATTGGGATAACGACCTGCTATACAGCGAACAAAGAATCGCGGAGCTAGGGGCCAGTCGAGTGCTGGTGGTACCTCTCCGCTTCAGAGACTTCCTACTAACTCTGGCCCACGATGTCCCCCTGGCTGGACACCTGGGCCAGGACAAAACCTACAGTCGCCTAGTGACCCACTTTTTCTGGCCGAAGATGCGGAACGACGTCCTTAACCACTGCCGGTCCTGCCCCACGTGCCAGGCCAGTGGGAAGAGCAGCCGTAAGCTAAAAGCCCCTCTGCAACCCTTCCCAGTGGTCACCACCCCGTTCGAGAGAGTAGGAATAGACATTGTGGGGCCCCTGGACCCCCGCACGGCACAAGGACATAGGTTCATCCTGGTACTGGTGGACCACGCCACCCGCTACCCCGAGGCGGTGCCCCTACGAACTGTAACAGCTCCGGTGGTTGGCCGGGCCCTAATGGGGATCTTCTCCCGGGTGGGCTTCCCCCGAGAAGTCGTCAGCGACCGAGGCACGAACTTTATCTCAAAATATATGAAGTCCCTACCGATTCACGACCCCCTATCACCCCCAAGGGAACGGACTAGTGGAGCGATTCAACCGCACCCTCAAGGGGATGATTGGGGGATTGGAAGAGCCCCTCCGTCGCCAGTGGGATGTACTACTCCCGTGCCTCCTCTTCGCCTATCGAGAAGTTCCCCAGAAGTCCCTCGGCTTTAGCCCTTTCGAACTCCTGTACGGGCACCCTGTGCGAGGGCCCCTCAGCCTAGTCAAAGAAGGTTGGGAGATGGCCCCCCTAAAGACCCCTCCAGACGTCTTCAAGTACCTCCTGGCCCTACGCAATCAGACCCGGCGCTTCAGGGAGATGGCCAAGGCGAACCTCGAGGCCAGTCAGGAGGACATGAAAAAATGGTACGATCAAAATGCCTCCTCCGTCGAGTTCGAACCTGGTCAACAAGTGTGGGTGATGTCCCCCACCGAACCATGTGCCTTGCAAGATAAGTGGACGGGGCCCTTCAAAGTGGTCGAGCGCAAAAGCCCCGTCACTTACCTCATCGACATGGGGACCCCCCGGAACCCCCTCCGGGTGCTCCACACCAACAGACTCAAACCACACTTTGTGCGCTCAGAACTCAGCCTCCTAATGGCTACGGACAGTGGGGCAGAAGAAGACTCCGAGCCCCTCCCGGATCTCCTGAAGACTCAGGAGAACGACGGTTCCGTGGACGGGGTCCGGCTCTCCGATGCCCTCACCCCAGAGCAACGCCAGGGCTGCCGGGACCTCCTGCTGCGGTTCGCTACACTGTTCTCCCTCACCCCCGGGATCACCCCTTGGTGCTTGCACGACGTGGACACCGGGGACAGTCCCCCTATCCGACACTGGGCCTACCGCGTGCCAGATCGGGTACGGGCCTGCATCCAAGAGGAAGTGGCCAAAATGCTCACGCTCGGGGTCATCGAACCCTCGGACAGCCCCTGGGCCAGCCCGGTTGTACTGGTCCCCAAAGCAGCTGCCCCCGGCACCACACCTGAACTGAGATTCTGCGTCGACTACCGGGGCTTGAACACTGTCACCCGGACCGACGCTCATCCTATCCCCCGAGCGGATGAATTGGTCGACCGGCTGGGGGCCGCCCGCTACCTCAGCATCTTCGACCTAACAGCGGGCTACTGGCAGATCGGTCTCACACCCCGGGCTCAGGAACGGTCCGCCTTCTCTACCCCCGATGGCCACTACCACTTCAAGGTCATGCCCTTCGGCATGAAGAATGCCCCCGCTACTTTTCAACGTCTAGTGAACCAGGTCTTGGCGGGGCTCGAAGAGTTCAGCGCCGCCTACCTGGACGATATCGCTGTGTACAGCCGCCACTGGTCCGACCACCTCCTCCACCTCCAAGAGGTCCTGCAGGCCCTCCAGCGGGCCGGCCTCACGATTAAGGCCGGCAAGTGCCAAATTGGTCAAGGGTCCGTGACCTACCTCGGGCACCAGGTGGGAAGCGGGCTGGTGGCACCGCTGCAACTTAAAATTGCTGCCATCCAGTCCTGGCAGCCACCCGTCACCCAGACCGAGGTCCGAGCCTTCTTGGGGCTCACCGGCTACTACCGGCGGTTCGTGAGGGACTACGGCAGCATTGTGGGGCCCCTCACGGGTCTCACGTCCAAAAACCAACCGAAGCGGATTAACTGGACCCCCGACTGTCAAGCGGCCTTCGAAAAGCTGAAGGCCGCCCTGTGCACCGCCCCTGTGCTCCAGGCCCCCGATTACAGTCGGGAATTCATTGTACAGACAGACGCCTCCGACCACGGCATCGGAGCGGTTCTTTCCCAGCTGAACCCCGAGGGTCATGACCAGCCGGTGGCCTTCATCAGCAGACGTCTCCTGGCCCGAGAACAGCGCTGGAGCACAATCGAGAGGGAGGCCTTCGCAGTGGTGTGGGCCCTCAAAAAGCTCCGGCCCTATCTCTTCGGTACCCACTTCCGGGTACAAACCGACCATCGACCCCTGCAGTGGCTGATGCAGATGCGGGGGGAGAACCCAAAACTATTGCGCTGGTCCATCTCCCTGCAGGGAATGGACTTCACCGTGGAACATTGACCGGGCCAAGACCACGCCAACGCAGATGGCCTGTCACGCTTTTTCCGCCTCGACGAGGAGAGTCCCCAAGAAGATGGGTGACTCTCCCCGCCTTCAGCTGGGGGGGACGCATGTTGGACAGGCCACACGAAGGGCTTGCTCCCTCCCCGCATGACAGGGCCCAAGCCCCGGCCCGCCAGGTGTTATCCACAAGAATCACCCGCACCCCGTCTCCCGACGGAACTCCTGCCCCCGGACCTCCATGTATCACGGGACCGAACCACCACCGGCTCCCCCGGCCGGATCAAGCCGCCATCTTGGGCCCTGCGCCACGAGGCCGCGTGGCCTCCACCCGACCCTAACCCTGGGCCTGGCCGGCCCCGACATCCCGGCACCACCATCCACCCAGGAGGTGAGCGGACCACTTGGCAGGTCAATGGGAGAACGAAGCGTCAAGGGCTCTCCCCCGCCAGGTGCCAATCGCCTCCAGCTCCCCCAGGCGCTGGCTGCACCCCCTGCTGGGTGTCTGGACACCTTCATCCCGGACCCTCCGACCTCCAAGTGCGAGGGTCCGGACATCAAAGGGCGCCAGACCTATAACTAGGGCAGCTCCGGAGCAGGAAGGCAGTTGTATCCTGGAGTCGAGAGACACCGAGAGAACTCAGCCTTGACGGACTACTGGCGCTGCCGTAGCCCTGCCTTGTGAACTATCGTCCTGCCTGCTGGCGCTGCCGCGGCCTTCTGCAACATCCATCCTCGTCGGGACCTGCTGGCGCTGCCGCGGTCCGTTGTAACGACCATCTTCACCGGGACCTGCTAGCGCTGCCGCGGACCGTGTATCGACCATCTTCACCGGGACCTGCTGGCGCTGCCGCGGACCGTGTATCGACCATCTTCACCGGGACCTGCTGGCGCTGCCGCGGCCCGTCCAAGCTAGAACACCGAGCTCGAGGATTGTGAGCTATCCACCATACCATCTCAACTACCAGACTGGTAACCAGACTGTCCCGCTACCCCCTTTTCCCCATCTTGAGAGACTTGAATCGAGGGGACCCCTGAGTCCAGACCTCCTTGTACCATTTCATCGTACCTTAAGAAATTGCCTATAAAGAACGCTAAATCTTCTCCTTGTATGGTGTCTGTCTGTGGGGGGGAAGTTATTTATCTGTACGATCGCTGGAGACGGCTCTCCCCGGAGACCTCTCCCCTTGTCCTCGGCCGACCCTCCCGGTCCGTCTAACAAACGCTTTCTGGCATGGGGGAGTCCATTGTACTTTCTTGGGGTGTTTTTTGGAGGTTAGCTCTGTGAGGGGGCCTGCGATACTGCCATAGTTCTTAATAAACCTCCGGTAGTAACCGGTGAGGCCCAGGAAGGCCCGGACTTCCGTTTGGGTCGTTGGGGGTTCCCAGGACAAGATGGCGTCGATCTTTGGCTGGAGGGGGGCGACCTGTCTGCTTCCCACCTGGTGCCCCAGATAGGTTACGGAGCCTTGCCCAATTTGACATTTGCTGGCTTTGATGGTGAGGCCGGCCTGGCGCAGAGCCAGCAGGACTTGTCGGAGGTGCTGGAGGTGCTCGGTCCACTGGGAGCTGAATACCGCTATATCGTCGAGGTACGCTGCGCTGAACCCCTCTAGTCCGGACAGGACCCTGTTCACCAGCCGCTGGAAGGTGGCCGGGGCATTCTTCATTCCAAACGGCATCACCCTAAAGCGGTAGTGCCCATCCGGGGTGGAGAAGGCGGAGCGCTCCTTGGCTCCCTCGGTGAGGGCAATCTGCCAGTATCCACAAGTTAGGTCGAAGGTGCTGAGGTAGCGAGCGGCCCGAGGCGGTCGATGAGCTCGTCTGCGCGGGGGATAGGGTGAGCGTTCGCTCAGGTGACCGCATTGAGTCCTCGGTAGTCCACGCAAAACCTCAGCTCGGGGGCGACACCAGGAGCAGCCGCTTTCGGAACTAGGACTACCGGGCTGGCCCAGGGGCTGTCGGAGGGTTCAATCACCCCGAGGGCCAACATCTTCGCTACCTCGGTCTGGATGCAGGTTTGGACCCGATCAGGGACCCGGTACGGGCCCGGTGTCTCACTGGCGGGCTGTCGCCGGTGTTCACGTTGTGGACACACCAGTCGGTGACCCCAGGGGTTAGGGAGAAGAGGTCCGCGAACTGCCTTAGTAGCTGGCGGCAGTCGTCGGACTGTTGGGCTGTGAGGGCGGTTGACAGTCTCACCCCCTCCACGGAACCATCGGTCTCTTTCGCCCCCAGGGGGTCTGGAAGGGGCTCGGTGTCTTCTTCGGCCCCATCATCGGTGGCCAGGAGTAAACTCAACTCCGTCCTCACAAAGTGGGGTTTGAGGCGGTTCACGTGGAGGACCCGGAGGGGGTTCCGCGGGGACTGCACATCGACGAGATAGGTGACTTGGCTCTTCCGCTCGACCACCTTGAAGGGTCCAGTCCATTTATCTTGGAGGGCGCAGGGTTTCACCAGGGCCATGACCCAGACTTGTTGGCCCGGCTGAAACTTGACCAGCATAGCCTTCTGGTCATACCAGCGCTTCATCTCTTCCTGGCTAGCCTTGAGGTTCGCCTCTGCGAGTTCTCGGAATTTCCGGGTCTGGTTGCGGAGCGCCAAGATATATCGGAACACATCCGGAGGGGTCCCCCGGAGAGTCGTTTCCCACCCCTCCTTGACCAGGCTCAGGGGTCCCCGGACAGGGTGTCCGTATAGCAGTTCGAACGGGCTGCACCCCAGAGATTTTTGTGGAACCTCTCGGTAGGCGAACAGGAGGCAAGGGAGGAGGACGTCCCATCTCCGGCGTAGAGGTTCTTTGAGGCCCATGATCATTCCTTTCAGTGTCCTGTTAAATCGCTCGACTAGGCCATTCCCTTGGGGGTGGTATGGGGTGGTGAACTTGTACGATACTCCGCACTGCTGCCATAGGGACCTCATGTATTTGGAGATAAAGTTCGTGCCCCGATCACTCACGACTTCGCGAGGGAACCCCACGCGGGAGAAGATCCCCATCAAGGCCCGGCCTACCACGGGGCCGTCACGGTGCGGAGGGGAATGGCTTCGGGGTAGCGGGTGGCATGGTCCACCAGGACGAGGATGAACCGGTGGCCCTGAGCAGTCTTGGGGTCCAGTGGTCCCACGATGTCGATGCCTACCCGCTCAAAAGGGGTACTGACGACAGGGAAGGGTTGTAGCAGAGCTTTGCGCTTCCCCCCACTCTTTCCGCTGGCCTGGCACGTGAGGCAGGACTTGCAGTGGGCCTCCACATTCGCTCGCATCTTGGGCCAATAGAAGTGGGTGACGAGTCGCTGGTAGGTCTTATCTTGGCCTAAGTGTCCGGCCAAGGGTACATCATGGGCCAGGCCCAGGAGGAGATTTCGGAAGCGCAGGGGTACCACCAGTACTCGGGCCGATCCCAACTCGGCCGACTTTTGTTCGCTGTACAGGAGGCCGTTTTCCCAGTATACCCAGTGGGTTCCGGTCCGGTCGCCTGCGGCTTAGGCCTCGGCCTGCTGTTGGGGTCCAATGAGAGAAGGGCAGGTGGATTGTTCTTGGCAGAATTCTTCTCGGGAGGGGCCTCCCTCACAGAGCCACTGGGCCATTTCTGGCAGGTCCCCGAGCTCGGTCAGGGGTTCGGGATCTGGAGGCATGGGCCCCTCGTCGGGAATGATCGCTTCTTCCGGAAGGGGGTCGTCGGGCTCGGGTGGTGCATCCCGGACCTCGGGGATGGTGGCGGTGTTCAGCGGAATGGCCTCACCTCCCTCGGAGGAAGGCAATCTGAGAGTCATCGAGCGCGTGGTGGCGCATACCCATTCGGGTAGGCCCATCATCTCGAGATGGGCTCTTCGTTCCACTTGTCCCCACGGGGAATTCTCAAGGTCGTTGCCCAGGAGGCAGTCTACGGGCTGGGAGGTTCGGACTGCCACCTTCAACTTGCCGTGACTCCCCCCCCATTCGAAGGGTACCAGGGCCATCCGGCAGAGGCTCTCGGAATTGTCTGACGATATGACTGGACAAAAGGCGTCGGGCAGGATCTGATCTTCGGAGACCAGGTGACAGTGAACCGCCGTGACACTCGCCCCCGTGTCCCGGAGGCCCTCGACGCGGTGACCGTTGACCATCACCTGCTGTCGGTACTTCTTCGTGTTGGCGGGCAGGGATGTTCCGGGGACCATCTCTCGGTCCCCTAGGGAGACCAAGGCCATGGCGGCTGGTTCCCATTCTTCGGAGTCTTCCATCTCCTCCCCCAGGGCTACGGAGGCCATTTGCCGAGCCGGCGGGGTTGTCTGGGTGGGTCGTTGGTACATGGGACATTGAGGGTCACTGGCATAGTGTCCGGGCTGTTGGCAGCGAAAACAGGTGATCCTCACTCGGGGCCCCTACCTCCCCGGTGGCCCGGTGCCGGCTGGAGGTGGGGCTGGAAAGAGCGGAGGTTGTCCTCTGGGGGGACTGTGCTGGGATCCCCCCGGGAGTTCTCTTGGCCGGCCTTGATTCCCTCAGTCGGGGGGTCCCTGACTGTGGCGACCGTAGTCTCCCACGGGACCCCGGGAGGCCCTGGTGTTCACCCATCGGTCAGCCTCGATGGCCAGTTTCCGAGGGTCCATGAGTTTGCTGTCCAGGAGGTGCTGGCGTAACTCCACAAAGCAATTGGCGGACAAGTGTTCCCACGCGATTAGATCGAACAGCTCCTCAAAGGTGGAGAACTTGCTGCCCTTGATCCACCCGTCCAAGGCCCGGCTGTAAAACTCCACCCATGTGGTACCGGGTATCTTCTTGCAGTCTCTAAATAGTTGCCGGTACATTTCGGGGGTGAGCCCATATCTGGCTACTAGGGCCTCCTTCATGTGGCTGTAGGAGTTCAGCACCGTGGAGGGCAGGTCCAGCAGGGTATACCTCCCCTCGCTCAGGAACCGGCCCCACAGCCCAGCCCCCCAGTCTTTCTGCGGGACTCGGTGGGAGGTCATGGCGACTTCGTAGGCCATGAACCATTGCTGGATGTCGTCGTTCTTTGGTTCCACGACGGAGGAGAGGGGTTGAGTTCCCGAGGGTCCGGCCTCCGCATTCTTAGCCTTGAGCTCGATCTCCTTCAGGCTGCGTTCGTGCTCCAGTTGGAGTTTTCTTTCTTCGGCTCTCTCTGTCGTTTCTTTTCCTCGAGTTCTCCTTGTAGGCGTAATTGTTCTACTGCCAGTTTCTTTTCAGCCAGTTTCAGCTCACCCTCGATTTTTAACTTTGCTAGCTCTAGTTCGTGGTGGCGACCCCTTTCTCGGTCCGCTAGTTCCTCTGGGGATAGGCCCCCCTCGGGGGCGCCGTTCCTCCCCGGGGTGCTTCGTGGTTCGTTTGGCGACTCTCCTTCTGTTTGTGTCCGGGGAGCTCCTGCCTAGACCCAGGTTTTTAATGCTCCCTGGAAGTCCTCTTTCGTGCTTAATCCGGTGGTAGCGATTCCAAGGTCTTTGCAAAATTGTTTCAGTTCTCGGTGCGTATAAGATTCGGTAGTGCGTCAGCCGTTTACTGCACGATCTCTAGGTGTTGGCTCGGATCCCGTCGTCTGCCACCAAATGTTGGAAGGCGTTCACCGGGGAGGCTGCGGAATGCGTTCCTGACCACCCGGGGACCCACCTCTCCCAGAGTTAGGCCGAGCAAGAGTGGGGAGGCCCTTCCTGGAAGGGTCTCGTACCTAGGATCGCACACGCTGCGCTTACTCTCTTCCGACAGAGGGACACCACACAGTAGTTCTTCGTAAGACAATATACTTTATCGTTAGTTGTAAGGGACCTTTATGATCCGAAATGCAGGTACAGCCCCACAATCAGCGGCGATCTCGTGATGGGGGTATGGGGGTAGCGGGACAGTCTTTGAGTCAGTGTCTCTGTGGAGTATCCTGCGCACAGCTCTCAATCCTCGAGCTGAGGGGATGTTGCTTCTCTCGGCAATCTCTGCCGATTCTCTTGGAAGAGGGTGCCGCGAGTCACTCAGCAGGCACAGGAGGTTCGTAGTTCGGGGAGCCGCGACGGCGTCAGCAGGGCTCAGATGGTTCAGAGTTCGGGGAGCCGCGACAGCGTCAGCAGGGCTCAGATGGTTCCAGGATTCGGGGAGCCGCGACAGCGTCAGCAGGGCTCAGATGGTTCAGAGTTCGGGGAGCCGCGACAGCGTCAGCAGGGCTCAGATGGTTCAGAGTTCGGGGAGCCGCGACAGCGTCAGCAGGGCTCAGATGGTTCAGGGTTCGGGGAGCCGCAACGGCGTCAGCAGGGCTCAGATGGTTCAGAGTTCGGGTAGCGTTCTTCGGTTCGGGGAGCGATCGAGCCGCGACCAGGTCAGCAGGCTCTCGTCAGTCCAGGTCTTCTCTGCCTCCCGTCCCGTCCGCACCCCTTGTTATACTTCCCCTCCTCTTTGAAGTCCGGAGTCCTCGCCGAGAGGGGTCTTGGTGCCTGGGGGCGGTGTGTCGGGGCTTCCTGTCGCTCGGCCCTTTGATCTGTTCAGGTGGGTCCGGGAGGGACTCCAGACACCCAGCAGGCGAGGCGGCCGCTCACCGGGGGCCTGGTGGCCGATCGAAACCTCCCTCGGGGAAGAGACCAGAGGTGTGACAGGGTCGGCGCCTCTCGGTCTGGCTTGGGGGGTTTCACTCTCCCTCGGCCGGGCATGCGTGTTGGGGGTCTGGCCGGCCATCGGGATGTTGGGCCATGGTGGCCGGAAGCCTGTGATATTGAGGATCGATGCGGTTGCAGGGTGGCTTGCTGGTCGGGAGGGCCCACGCCACGAGGCCGGTCTCACACTGCCCAGTGCCCCTTCATTCTTGAAGCTACTGAAGACCACTGTGCCCAATAACACCATCATCAATCAATGCTATTAACTAACTTTCTTTCTTTTTCTGTTTTATGGCCTCAATCTAACTACACACTTAAATGAATGAAAATATTTTTATATAGCGCATGGCTACCCAGAGGCATCCCAGCGCTGCGGATGGGCGTCGAGGAGCAGGTGGAATTATGGGAATAGCCAAGTCTTCAGTTGTTTGCGAAATGTCAGATAATTGGCTTCCTTGCGGATGGGGAGAGGGAGGGAGTTCCAGAGTCTGGAGGCGTTGTAAGAAAGAAGACGACCCCTTGACCAGGCCCTCTTGATTCTGGGGACTTCCGCTAGATGGAGTTGGTCTGAGCAGAGACTTCTGGTGGCTTTGTATGGCTTGATTAGGTTTTTGATGATGGGGGGCCTTTATTATGAAGGCTTTTGTGTGCGATGCAAAGGGCCTTGAAGTGTATTCTTTCTTGTATCGGGAGCCAGTGGAGTGTCTTCAGGGCAGACTTGGCTGAGCTGCGGTTATTAGTGGCTGTGAGGAGTCTAGCTGCCGAGTTTTGGACACCTGTAGTTTGGAGATAACTGAGCTGGGCGCACCCAGATAGAGGGCATTGACACAGTCCAACCTAGAAAGAATGAGCGCTTGAACCAAAAGCTTTCTGGAGTGGACAGGTAGAAGAGGGAGTACTTTCCGTACAGTACAGAGCATACCATAGCAGGTGGCGGCGTTTTTTCTAGCTTGTGTTCTAAAGGTGAGATCATGATCGAGCCAAATGCCCAGGCTCTTTATTTCCTATGTAGGCGATGGTGCGGGCCTCATGCACGGTGGCCACAGGTTGTTGGGGTTAAAACTTGCTTGCTTGCCCAGCAGCATGAGCTCGATCTTGTCACCGTTAAGTTTGAGGTGGGAGGAGCTCATCCAGCTGCCGACTTCTTTGAGACATGAGCAGAGGTTCGTGGGAGACTGCTCTTCCTGGTTCAAGGTCACAATGAGCTGGGTATCATCTGCATAGGTGACCAGTTGGATTCTAAAAGGGGCAACTATCTGTGCTAGTGGGTACATGTAAACATTAAAAAGGGTAGGGCTCAAGGAGGAGCCCTGAGGTACCCCGCATTGGAGTGGTACTGGTTGGGACCAGGTGTTACCTTCAAATACCTGGAAGAATCTTTCTTCCAGGAATGATTCCAGCCAGGACAGGGCCTTGCCTGTCACTCCCACCTTTTTGAGACGGTGTATCAGGATACGGTGGTTCACCGTGTCAAAGGCTGCACTTAGGTCTAGGAGGATGATGGCTGAGGATCCTCTGGCATCGAGAATCTTTTGTGACTCCTCCACCACCGCTATTAGTGCAGTCTCAGTGCCCTGGCCGGGACGAAAGTCAGTCTGGGAGGAGTGCAGCAGTTTGAAGGTTTCAAGGTGCGCGGAAAGTACGTGGTTTACGTATTTTTCTGCGGCCTTGCTAATTCCAGGGAGTAAGGAAATGGGGCGATAGTTGCCCAGTTCCGTGGGATCTAGATGTTTTTTTTTTTTTAATAGTGCCCTCACCATGGCGTTTTTCCAGTCCCGGGGGACTATTCTTGAAGCTAGAGAAGCATTGATTAAATTGGCGATAGGAGTGATTGGGTCTTACCTCTGGAGCTACATGACTGGGGCTTACCTCTGGAGCTACATGATTGGGGCTTACCTCTGGATCTAGATGATTGGGTCTTACCTCTGAAGCTGCATGATTGGGGCTTACCTCTGGAGTTGCATGATTGGGGCTTACCTCTGGAGCTGCATGATTGGGGCTTACCTCTGGAGCTGCATGATTGGGTCTTACCTCTGGAGCTACATGATTGGGTCTTACCTCTGGATCTACATGATTGGGGCTTACCTCTGGATCTACATGATTGGGGCTTACCTCTGGATCTACATGATTGGGGCTTACATCTGGAGCTGCATGATTGGGGCTTACCTCTGGATCTACATGATTGGGTCTTACCTCTGGAGCTACATGATTGGGGCTTACCTCTGGAGCTGCATGATGGGGCTTACCTCTGGATCTACATGATTGGGTCTTACCTCTGGAGCTACATGATTGGGGCTTACCTCTGGAGCTGCATGATTGGGGCTTACCTCTGGAGCTGCATGATTGGGGCTTACCTCTGGAGCTGCAGGATTGGGGCTTACCTCTGGAGCTGCATGATTGGGGCTTACCTCTGGAGCTGCATGATAGGGGCTTACCTCTGGAGCTGCATGATTGGGGCTTACTTACACAGCTCTTTGAAATGTTAAGTAGTTTGTTTATAGGTTTTGACTGCCAGGAGCACAGTGAGATCAAACAGACCAGGCTTACTCATGAATAGTGATGCAAGGTTGGAAACTCAGATACAATAAAGCCTTCTGTACACATTAACTCCATAGTGCAGACAGTGATGTCACTGTAGAATATGTGTAGAACTTTAATTCACTAAATGATAAGTCCGGTACAATGCAATGCCTCACAGTTTCAAATGCATTTTCTGCTATGAGCATGGATGTTCTCTGTTGCAGCTACCATGTACTCCTTAATGCATGTGTTGTAGCTTTCCTCTGTGCTGCTGGGAGGGGGGGGGGAGCGGCTAAATGCTGTAGTCAGTACGTTTAGGATGTTTGGTGTTTATCCTCTCCAAAAACATTGCAAGTATGTAGAATTATATGTTTTCAACACAAATACCCTGAAAATTGGAAACCGTATCATCAGGAATAGAGGTAGCTGAGAGTTCACATATTTTGTAAGGTCTCAGCTACACACCGCATTAGCTATTTGTGATTGAAGACTTATTTGCAATAATACAATATACACTTTTGTTCAGGCCCTTGCTTTTGATTGGATGGATTTCCGGTCTATCTTCGTTCCTTTTCCCAGTGTTTGTCCTACCCATGGAGCACAGCTTCTTCACTATCATTGTGATTGGCAGCCATGACTCCATCCACTACTGATGTGAGGGGACTACTGTTGTGAGAAGTTGGCCTGATGTATGATGTCACTAGTTCTAGTGTACACCTTATATCAGTCCAAATACCCTTATGGTGATTGGTTGTAAAGTCAACCTTATAGACCAGCTATCCTAGTGGTAGCATGGACAAGAGCAGTCTTAGGCTAAACTCTGAATGGCATGTGAAGCCAGCTGTGATACCATATATAATCCCTTGAATACCAAATGAAAGGACACCACAACAGATATATATATAAAATAAAGTGTATTTATTCTAAGAAAACCCTCAGCACTCTTTATGAGATTAGAGGTAAGTACAACACAGTCTTATTAATGCATACAGTAAGTCACACAGGTAAGTAATACAGTTAGGCCCTAGGGGCCACGCAAACCATATACTAAGTAAGTGGTATAAGAACCACTGTCACGGAAATAGAATAGGCCTAGGCCTTGGGAATCGCTGGGGCTACACTAGACTACCACAGGATAGGAAGTGGGAGGCCCACGGGATTCGTATGCAGAGTGGAAACACTCACGCGTAATGCGTAAAAGTCACTAGCAATAGTACAGTTTAGAAATAGATAGATTTAGGACACTTCCGGAGTAGCTAGGAAGTCGACACTTGAAACTTAGACACTAGGATAGTCACTACCCTGATGAGCACCGGAGTACCCAAGTTACCTAGCCCACAGGCTGCGGGTGCATAGGGTTGAAGTTGCGTCGGGTTTCGTCGTCGACTCCTATGGATGCCTGAAGAAAAGATGCTGACAGGCAGTCAGTGAAGAGTGTCCGGTGGATCCCAAGGCTGGGATCAAGAAGAGAGGAGACCTGCAAGCAGAGGGGACAGAGTCAAGATCACTAGCCAGTGATCACGTGGAACCAGGAAGGAACCAGACGATGTCGTGAAGAGTTGCAGGTGAAGGTGAAGCTTGTCGCTGCAGCCAGGAGGACCAGGAAGCGTCAAGGACGACCAGGACCAGGAGGCGAGCTGTCCCACGAAGGCTCTTGCTGTCGGCGGCGTCGAAGTTGGACTAGGACTCACCAAGCCTTGGCAAGCGGAACCCACGCAGAATGGAGGACTTGCTTCTGTCGCAGACCAGGAAGGTCTGGGGTGCTTCTCTTTTGCAGAGAAGCGGGAGCCAGTCTGGAGGAGCCAAACCAGCGCAGAAGATTTCAGGGTGCGTCGTCACAAAGGCCACTAGCCAGCGGGCAAGCAACCGGACAACGCGGCAAGCAGGAAAATGCTGAAGGGCCCCACGCAGGACTCGTGGAGTGTGGGGGGCTGATCTTCGGTGCAGATGGTGCTTGGGGGTGGGGCTTCTCAATCCCCGGTGCACAACTTCGAGGGTGCCTCAGAAGCTGCGCTTGAAGATACTAGCCACTTTTCCCAGGTAGCCGGTCCCACGTCGCTCGTCGCCTCCACGGATCTCAGCTCTGCTGCAGATGTGGATGAGGGTCGGAGAAGTCTGGAAATCAAGGCTCTGGTCGGGCTCTGCAGTCGGTTCCTCGTAGAACGTTTCACAAAGCAAAGGGTAGTCTCTTGATGGTGCCTGTTTGCACAGGGTAGCCACTCCTTGGCCACAAGGGAGATTCTTCAGTCTTCTTCTTTCGTCGAATGTCGAAGGTCCAGAGTTTCTGTTCAGTTTTGCAGGTTCAGGATAATCTAAAGTCTTGAGGCCCAACTCCCACTCTTATACTAATCTGGGGGGCTGGGATACCTGCTAGGTCACGCCTTATGGGTGGGACCTGGGAGGGGGTGGTTACACCCACTTCCCTTTGTCCAGTTTCGCGCCAGAGCTGGGGCTGGAGTGCCCCAGCACCGGTTTGAACTGGACTATGCAAGGAACACCTTGTGTGCCCCAGGCATGTCTCATTCCTTTCAGCCCACCCTGCCCCAAGACACTAAAGGCTGTCTGGGGAGGTGCTAGCACCTCCCAAGGCAGGAAACCTATTGTCCAGGCCTCCCTAGCTGGGATCACTCCCAGCTGCAGGAGGTCAGACTTGTGTCGTGGCAGCAGCATCCATTTTGTGATGCTGAGGCTTTGGTCAGAGGTTACACAGCAAAGTAGGATTTTAACATGTCTCTCCCTCTAGAAGGGAGGGATAATATCCTCATCACCAGAAATGGTATGGGGGTATTATTCCAAAGTGTTAGACACCTTACACGACATGTTTTGATACAGCCCAACCATAGTTACCATAACCGTTTAAGATTATAAGGCACTTTAAGAGTATATGGTAGGCTATATCATAGAACAGCTATAAGGACATGGTTCCGAAAGCTGCAGACAGGCTCAGCTCATGCTAGAGCACCATCTCACATGTTACCAAGCACTCTGCCTCCAGGATTGTTAAGGCCTGCCATAGGAGTGACTGATAGGTACACATGTGTCTATATATAAGGTAGGTATAGGAATACTACACCTAAGCAAGGGGTGATTACACGACCTTGCCCCAGCTGAGTGATCAGCCAGTTGTGTCTGATTGGAAGGCCAGGCCAGGGGTGGCATAATACATGCTGCAGCCCCTGGGAGGCCTAGGGTACACCTATGCCCTGGGTACCTAGGGTACACTGTACAGGGTCCAATAAGGTGATCCTTACCAATTGGGAATGTACCTAGGGTACATGGAATCCATTTTAAAGAGAGAGCAGACAGCCTGAGACCCTGAATGGCAGGATCTCAGGCCAACTAAGTCGAAAAACCAGCTAGACACTAGGCAAAAAGTTGGGGGTAACCATAGTCAGATATCCACCTTCCTACACAACCCCCCCCCCCCAAACGAAAGGAGATAAGGCTGGCCTTTACAAGGTAAGCCTCTATTGCCTGAGTGGCCATATAAGGAAGAACCAGCACTGGCATGGTTACCCCCTGTCTCATGGCCCACTAAGCAATCCCTCATCCTAAAGATATCATAGGGTCTCCACCATAGGGAATCTCTACCTTTGGTGTGTCTTTGCAAAGAAAAAGGCTGGTGTTGAGATGGAGTACTGAAGTGAGTGTCCTCAAAGTGAGGCCTCAGCTTCCTCCAATCATCCTCCACCATGGATGCCTTTCTTTCTCTAACTGAGTTGCACTGTGCTCTCAGGGTCAGCCTCTGGCTACCTAAAGCTGGAGGCTGGGTCCCTTTTGTGGGCTTACTGGAGGGACAGGTCAGGTTTGGGGCCCTAAGGTCCCAGGTTTGCCTGTGCCCAACAGAATCCCTCTGGGGGAGGTCCCTAACTACCTGTGAAGGGGATCCCTCAGGAATGTTTTTACCCATCACCTGGCTAGGGCAACTAACCAGGCAATCCTCCTTCTTTTGAAGGGGGGGTTCTTGTGGACAGGGGCCCTCTTGGGGTCCACTGGCCTCCCTGACCTCTGCAGCCCTGGGCTGACTGAGGCAGGGTAGAGAGAGGCAGGCTACCTGCACCAGACTGGGTCCCACCTTGGAAGGGGCCACTGACATCAGAGGCTCTGCCAGGCCAGGCCTGGCTACCTCTGGGGCAGTTCCTTCACAAGGGGTGAGGTCAGATCCCTGAGGAGGCTGACCTTTTCCTAATGTCTGGGGGGGGGGAGACTTTTCTTCCTCCCCACTACTCTCTGTCTGTGTGGAGTGATCCATTGTTTCAGGCTTCACTACACCTATATCAGTCTGAGTGTGGGCTGAGACCATTACAGCCTTGCCAACCTTTTCAGGAAGGCACTCAGTTTGTGTTAGAGCTGTGACTGTCACACCTCCGTCAGTCCCTACAGGGAAGTCTGTCTGTGCCTGGGCTGTGGCTACCACTGCCCTTCCAACCTTTTCAGGGAGGAAAGCTACTTGGACAGGGGTTGTGACTGGCACAACCCCACTACCCTTTTTGGAAAGTCCTACCATTTTGGAATGGGTGTCTTGTTCAACTCCAGCCCAAGCTGAGAGTTCTAAGTCATTCCCCAGCAAGCAGTCCACAGGCAAGGTTGGAGACACTGCCACCCTTTTAGGGCCAGTGACACCTCCCCAGCTGAGACATACCTCTGCCATGGGATGACTGGTCTGTTTGCCATCAATGTTAGTTACCTGGTATGAGAAACCAGGCAAAAGCTGCTCAGAGGGAACTAGCCTATGGGCCACCATAGTGATGCTAGCTCCAGTGTCTCTGTAGGCCTCAGCTTTTCTACCATTGATGTAGGGTTCCTGTCTGTACCTACCCAAAGTGTTGGGACAGGCAGTGAAGTTGGCAAACCCCATGCCACCATCACAGACAAGAGTAGCTGCTGCAGGGGAATTGGCTAAGCCAGGATCCCCCTGTGTTCCCCAAGAAAACCCAACCAAATTTTTGGGGGCACTCCCACCACCTGGGGGATTACTGCTGACAGTAATAGGTGGTGTGACAGGAGTAGTTGGAGGAACAGTTTTGTTTTTAGCCTGTGGACAACTGCTGTCAGTTTTCCAATGCCCAGGTGTTTTACACACATGGCAGTAAGGCTTTTTAACTGTGGTAGAGGAGGGAGCTTGGGACCCACCACCCTGTGTGGAGTTTTGGGGCCCTGAGGAAGATTTCTCTTTTGCTTTATCCCCACCCTTATCTTGAGGCTTGGTGGTATCTTTCTTTTGGTCACCACCCTGATTTTTAGGCCTAATCCTGGTCCTGACCCATTTATCTGCCCTCTTTCCCAATTCTTGGGGAGAGGTCAAATCTGAGTCTACCAGGTGTTGATGGAGAAGCTGGTTCTGACAATTATTAAGGATCTGCTCCCTCATAATCAAGTTGTACAATCCTGTATAGTCCTGCACCTTGCTGCCAGTTAACCAACCTTCCAAAGCCTTAGTGGCACAATCCACAAAATCAGACCAGTCCTGTGTCTGTGTCTTCTGGGTGTCTCTGAACAACAACCTATATTGCTCAGTGGTTAAGCCAAACCCATCTATCAGAGCACTCTTCAGGACTTTGTAATTGTTTGCATCCTCATCACTGACTGTGAGGAGCTTGTCTCTACCTTTATCAGAAAAGGAGAGCCACAAGATAGCTGCCCACTGACTTTGGGGTACCTGCTGTACTTTGCAGGCCCTCTCCAAAGCAGTCATCCATTTGTGGATGTCATCCCCATTCTGATATGGGGGGACTATCTTGCTTAGGTTTCTATGATCATAAGACCTATCCCTATCTCTAGGAATGTTGCTGCCACCAGTGGGTTCTGACCCACACAATTTTTGCTCTCTAGCCAGAGCAAGCTTCTCCTTGGCAAGGGCAAGTTCTTCCCTCTGAATCCTCAGATTAGCCTCCCTCATTCTGGCTTCATGCTCCTTTCTCTCAGGGGAAGTCATTCCCCTGTGAGAGGAAGCAGTAGAGATGCTAGAGACATGGGAGTGGATGGATTCCCTTGAAGGGGATCTGTCCCTCCTGCTTCTCTGTGAAAGCCTACTTGTGGGTCTGTATGGGGGGACCCCATGCAAACTCCCATGTAAACTTAAGTTTGCCTGGCTAAGTCTTCCTACTTGGCTCTGGCCGTCTACCTCTTCCTCTGAAGTCCCATCTGACTCCTCTGTGGTGGGTAGACCCCCTTCTGTACCTAGGGTACCTGCCTGAGAGGCCCTAAGAGTATCATGCTCCTCTAGGAGCTGTCTTAACTGAAGGAGGGTAGGGTTTGCACCCTGTTTTATTCCTCTGGAGGTACACAAATGTCTCATCTCCTGGAATGTGAAGGTATCATACCTAGAGGGGGTCTTCTGCAGACCTGCCCCTCCTGAGAGAGCATCTACTTGATCTCCTCCCAGAGGCATGATCTAGTGAGGGTGTGGTGTGTGCACCTACCTACACTAGTTGTTTCTACTAAACCTCTCTAGTAGTTGTAGTCAGGGTGTGTTACTCCCTTCAACCTACAACTACTAAGTCCAGTAGGACTTAAGTATAATAAACTATGTTATATGTACCTAGACAATATCTGTGTGATCTTTCAATTTAGTATCTCAAGATTACAATGGTATTACAACAGCAAGCTCAGATCCCAACCGCTGCTCACCAATGTGAGAAGTTGGCCTGATGTATGATGTCACTAGTTCTAGTGTACACCTTATATCAGTCCAAATACCCTTATGGTGATTGGTTGTAAAGTCAACCTTATAGACCAGCTATCCTAGTGGTAGCATGGACAAGAGCAGTCTTAGGCTAAACTCTGAATGGCATGTGAAGCCAGCTGTGATACCATATATAATCCCTTGAATACCAAATGAAAGGACACCACAACAGATATATATGTAAAATAAAGTGTATTTATTCTAAGAAAACCCTCAGCACTCTTTATGAGATTAGAGGTAAGTACAACACAGTCTTATTAATGCATACAGTAAGTCACACAGGTAAGTAATACAGTTAGGCCCTAGGGGCCACGCAAACCATATACTAAGTAAGTGGTATAAGAACCACTGTCACGGAAATAGAATAGGCCTAGGCCTTGGGAATCGCTGGGGCTACACTAGACTACCACAGGATAGGAAGTGGGAGGCCCACGGGATTCGTATGCAGAGTGGAAACACTCACGCGTAATGCGTAAAAGTCACTAGCAATAGTACAGTTTAGAAATAGATAGATTTAGGACACTTCCGGAGTAGCTAGGAAGTCGACACTTGAAACTTAGACACTAGGATAGTCACTACCCTGATGAGCACCGGAGTACCCAAGTTACCTAGCCCACAGGCTGCGGGTGCATAGGGTTGAAGTTGCGTCGGGTTTCGTCGTCGACTCCTATGGATGCCTGAAGAAAAGATGCTGACAGGCAGTCAGTGAAGAGTGTCCGGTGGATCCCAAGGCTGGGATCAAGAAGAGAGGAGACCTGCAAGCAGAGGGGACAGAGTCAAGATCACTAGCCAGTGATCACGTGGAACCAGGAAGGAACCAGACGATGTCGTGAAGAGTTGCAGGTGAAGGTGAAGCTTGTCGCTGCAGCCAGGAGGACCAGGAAGCGTCGAGGACGACCAGGACCAGGAGGCGAGCTGTCCCACGAAGGCTCTTGCTGTCGGCGGTGTCGAAGTTGGACTAGGACTCACCAAGCCTTGGCAAGCGGAACCCACGCAGAATGGAGGACTTGCTTCTGTCGCAGACCAGGAAGGTCTGGGGTGCTTCTCTTTTGCAGAGAAGCGGGAGCCAGTCTGGAGGAGCCAAACCAGCGCAGAAGATTTCAGGGTGCGTCGTCACAAAGGCCACTAGCCAGCGGGCAAGCAACCGGACAACGCGGCAAGCAGGAAAATGCTGAAGGGCCCCACGCAGGACTGGTGGAGTGTGGGGGGCTGATCTTCGGTGCAGATGGTGCTTGGGGATGGGGCTTCTCAATCCCTGGTGCACAACTTCGAGGGTGCCTCAGAAGCTGCGCTTGAAGATACTAGCCACTTTTCCCAGGTAGCCGGTCCCACGTCGCTCGTCGCCTCCACGGATCTCAGCTCTGCTGCAGATGTGGATGAGGGTCGGAGAAGTCTGGAAATCAAGGCTCTGGTCGGGCTCTGCAGTCGGTTCCTCGTAGAACGTTTCACAAAGCAAAGGGTAGTCTCTTGATGGTGCCTGTTTGCACAGGGTAGCCACTCCTTGGCCACAAGGGAGATTCTTCAGTCTTCTTCTTTCGTCGAATGTCGAAGGTCCAGAGTTTCTGTTCAGTTTTGCAGGTTCAGGATAATCTAAAGTCTTGAGGCCCAACTCCCACTCTTATACTAATCTGGGGGGCTGGGATACCTGCTAGGTCACGCCTTATGGGTGGGACCTGGGAGGGGGTGGTTACACCCACTTCCCTTTGTCCAGTTTCACGCCAGAGCTGGGGCTGGAGTGCCCCAGCACCGGTTTGAACTGGACTATGCAAGGAACACCTTGTGTGCCCCAGGCATGTCTCATTCCTTTCAGCCCACCCTGCCCCAAGACACTAAAGGCTGTCTGGGGAGGTGCTAGCACCTCCCCAAGCAGGAAACCTATTGTCCAGGCCTCCCTGGCTGGGATCACTCCCAGCTGCAGGAGGTCAGACTTGTGTCGTGGCAGCAGCATCCATTTTGTGATGCTGAGGCTTTGGTCAAAGGTTACACAGCAAAGTAGGATTTTAACATGTCTCTCCCTCTAGAAGGGAGGGATAATATCCTCATCACCAGAAATGGTATGGGGGTATTATTCCAAAGTGTTAGACACCTTACACGACATGTTTTGATACAGCCCAACCATAGTTACCATAACCGTTTAAGATTATAAGGCACTTTAAGAGTATATGGTAGGCTATATCATAGAACAGCTATAAGGACATGGTTCCGAAAGCTGCAGACAGGCTCAGCTCATGCTAGAGCACCATCTCACATGTTACCAAGCACTCTGCCTCCAGGATTGTTAAGGCCTGCCATAGGAGTGACTGATAGGTACACATGTGTCTATATATAAGGTAGGTATAGGAATACTACACCTAAGCAAGGGGTGATTACACGACCTTGCCCCAGCTGAGTGATCAGCCAGTTGTGTCTGATTGGAAGGCCAGGCCAGGGGTGGCATAATACATGCTGCAGCCCCTGGGAGGCCTAGGGTACACCTATGCCCTGGGTACCTAGGGTACACTGTACAAGGTGCAATAAGGTGATCCTTACCAATTGGGAATGTACCTAGGGTACATGGAATCCATTTTAAAGAGAGAGCAGACAGCCTGAGACCCTGAATGGCAGGATCTCAGGCCAACTAAGTCGAAAAACCAGCTAGACACTAGGCAAAAAGTTGGGGGTAACCATAGTCAGATATCCACCTTCCTACAACTGTTTTCTTGTCATGCCCAACACTCCATGGGAGTTTCTTCGTAGCTTTATGCTCAACCTACATCTACAGTGCTCTGTCGCCTGGTTTGTAGTTGAAAACACAATTTAATACCTACGTTATGTGTGTAATGGTGGATGTTTCGTTTTATATATCATTGTTGGGGCTGGTCAGCTGCACATGACTACAGTCAGTGTGACCCTGCATGCATGCATGTCCTCTAATGCATGGAGCTTGACATACCCACAGTTACATAGCAGGCTGCCTGTAGGAAGGTAGGATCTGACTGCATGGTTACCCCCCCTTTTTGCCTGGTGGTTTGCTGGTTTTTGACTAGTCTGACTGGGATCCTGCTAATCAGGACCCCAGTCTATCTGCTTTCTCTCTAAAATGTTATGTCATGTACTTATGTACTCTCCAGATTGGATATTGGGGTACCCTTGTCAGTCCCTTCTATATAATACACATGTACCCAGAGCATACATACCCCAGAGGCCTCCCATGGGCTGAAGCATGTATTATGCCACCCACAAGAGGCCATGCAAAATGAAAGTACAGGTCTGCCATTGCAGCCTATATAAGCTGGTGCTTGCACCACTTACTTTAGATATAGGTTTACTATATCTATAGGTCACTACACTTAAAACTAATAAGTCACCCCTAAAGCAGACCTTGACAATCCTTAAGGCAGGGTGCTGGGTTTTACGTGAGTGGGTGCTCCTGTATGAGCAGAGCCCCTCTGCAGCCTTAGGAGACCATTCTCCCGGGTTGTCTGTGACAAAGCCACAAATATAGGTAGAGGTGCATTATAAGCTAGCGGTAAATGCTATCTCGAAAACGGCTGAAACAAAACATGTTGTATTTGGTATCAAACACCTTTGAATCATACCTCAACACCGGTAACCGGTGTGGGAGGTATGATTCCACCCTTCTGAAGCAAGCTTTGTGGGGTCACTGGTCTTTCCAGTCCCAGCCTTCTCGACCCGGGCAGCACAATATGGTTGCTGCCGACCAGAGACCCATTTCTGCCCTCCTGCTGCTGAGACAAGCTTGAGCATGGGAAGGCAGGACCATAGGCATCCTGTCTCAGGGAGGTGTGACCACCTACCAGACAGGATTTACTGTATTAGGGCTGGGTGAGTCACTTCCAAAGTACCTAAAAGTCTGCATCTGGGGCACAATTGGTGTCCCAGTGCATAGTCCAGTTTAAACCAGTCCTGGGAGCCGTTTGCTCCTGCTCTGGCGCGAAACTGGACAAAGGACAGGGGAGTATCCTCCCCTCTGTCCTGACCCTCCTCTGGGAGGGCCCCCTGAATCTGTCCAACCCTCTCCCAAAAGGGCTTACCTGGCTGTAGGACCCTAGATTTGACATGGACAAGATTCTGAACAAGAAACCACTGAACTGCGACCGTCTGGACACTCTGGACTTCGCTAGACTTTGACTTGTCCCAACT
Organism: Triturus cristatus; assembly: GCF_964204655.1. NCBI lineage: Eukaryota > Metazoa > Chordata > Amphibia > Caudata > Salamandridae > Triturus > Triturus cristatus. The sequence continues at coordinate 1,093,733,108 of NC_140588.1, read as the reverse complement.
TCGTCTCCCTCTCTGTCCAAAGCATCGTCTGTGCCCTTGCCCCATACAGGCTCCATGCAGGACCTGTAGAGCATCAAGGACATCTGAAGTATCTCCCTTGGAGTGAAGGAGTCACTCCCCTGCATTCGCGGCACCGTAACGCAACTGACCGGTCTGCCAATCCTGAGATCCTGCGGACTCCAAAGGCTCCAGCAACACTGGAGGTGGGTTCCAATGCTCCTTAAGGTCGAGCTGCCCTCACACCCAGTTTGAGGCCAGCATCCCTCGTGTGGACCGCATAACCCGAACCCCTGTACACCGTGTACATTTGCAAGTGCATATGCTTGTTGGAGTTCCCCAACTTCGTGCATGGGCTGTTGATAGCCCCAGCCTCTGCGCACATTTTGTACAAAGGACTCCGGCCTCCTCGCACTCTGTGCCCTGCTAGCCGTTGTTTTGTGAAACTGCTAGAGGTCCCCTTGTGACTCCTGTGCCTTTCCATTACAGGGAAAATCCTGATTTTCTTTGGCTCTCCTGGTTGCTCCAGGCCTGCCCTGACTCCCCTTGCTGTGGTGAGTCCTCTGGTCCTTGCTGGGCCAGACCGTAACCTTCTTTGACGTCCTTTGTGGGTTGCCGTTGCCAAGGCTTGTGGCTCAGCACTCAATATCCTTCGCGGGACAGCTCGTATCCGGCTCCTCGTAGTTTTCGACATCTCCTGGTCCCCGTGGCTGCAGAGTCAAGGTCTCCTTCTTTGCACCTGAAGCACCCGACATCGGTGGACATTTGCCTACCGAGCCCCTGCTCACTCCTGAGTGACTCAGACTCTGTCCCCTCTGCTTTCAGGTTCCTGCCATCAAGAATCCACCTGTGGGTTCCACCGGACACTTTTCTTCTTTCCAGCAGTGGCATTTCTTTGAAGCATTTCTTTGAAGACTCCCATTGAGAATGACAGCGGTATCTGACGCCACTTCAGCCCTATGAACCCATCTTCCCTGGGATAGGTAACTCTAGTACTTCGGTATCCATGGGTGGGGTGGCTCTTCAACCTTCTATGTTCCAAAGAGTTTCCTCGTAATCCTCTGGCAAGGGTCCTTAAACTTTAAAATTGCAACCGCTACTCTCCCATTGAATTGTACTTAGCACACAGTTGTATTTTTATACTGCACCCATCCTCAGTGGGGTCCCTATTTACTCACGGTGGGTGGTTCCTTGGGATCCCAGCAATTCTACACACTCTAGACATTGTCTTGAGTCGACTAGTGGTTCTTATACCACTAAATTAGTAAATGGTTTGGTCTCCCCCTGGAGCCCACTGTGTATTTGTGCTACTTACGATTGTTTCTGTGCCATAGTATTGTGTGCTATGTGTTTACCTGCGTGTAGCAGGTACTGTCAGGTATTTAAGGTGTTATAATAAATATATATTCTTATAACTACTGTGTGGTTCTCCTTTCATTTAACCAATACAATAAGGTTGCATTCTGGTATAACAAGCTACTTAACATTCCTTCAAGACTAAGTCTGAAGGCTGCTCTCCACAGCTACTACTTGGTTAGCTTTCTACGGTTACATTTGACATCTTAAATCACCATAAGGGTTGTTTGAACTGGTGCAAGACGCCCACTTTAATTAGTGGACATCATATACCAGGCTAACTTCTCACACTGCCAAAACGTGAATATGGCTCCAATGATGTATTGCAGGCACCCATGTTACTTTCAACCTATAGAAATATTGTGGTTCTATGTTTAAAGGTGATGTTGCAGACACTGTAGTACTTTATAAAAATTTGACTGCAAGTATTTAAAGTTGGTGTTTATCCTTGATGTCGTGGTAGTGACTGGTAGACAGGTTGTTGTGATTCGATCCTAATTAATACTGTAGTGGGAATGATCAGAGACCTCTTTACCAGCCTGTTCATTTTATACTTAAAATACTGTTTTTGTATGTTTCATGTTCAAAAGATAAAAACTTCTAGGTTTCCTATTTGTCACAATTAGTGTCTTTTATTTTTAACTCAAATTTACTCAAGTTTTTTCCCCAATCCTCAAGGTAACCGAAAAGCAGTATATGAAGCAAGAACATCAAACTTCTTTCTAATGCTTTCAAGAGTAAACATGAAGTACTGCTCAAAGAAAGGCCTTCTCAAGGCGGGTAAACTCACAGGAATGATATTGGTGGCACCAAGGATACCTAAACCATCTTGGAAACGTTGATCCTGTGAAAAAAGTTATACATAGAACTTTAAAATTTTAAACCTGTAGATGCACCAGTGGTTGTGGCGTGATAAAGAGCTTGCATTGCACACATTCTGCTCTCAAAAAACATCTGCGCACAAAAAACAATGCTTGAATATGGCACTGTTGGACCCGGCCTCGTGGCGTGGTCCTGACTTCCCTGGGATTGGGCCCGTTCCCCGCCCTGGCCTCCACGGGCCACCCGTTCGAGCCGCACGAGGTCACATACACCTCGGGGCTCCACCATTTTGTTGCCTGCCGCGTGACCCTGCACACCAGCCCACATTACCCCGCTCAACCCGGCCTCGGCCCCAGCAAGGCCCAGACATTGAGGCACCAAGAACTGGCCAGGGGGTATCACGTGAACGCTTCCTCGCCCCTGGCGGAGGGCGGTATCGATGGGACCCCCAACCGTCCCCACACACCGAGGTGCGATCAGCCTCCATCTCTCCTGGGCCGGGCGCCTCTCCTGCTGGGCGTCTGGCCGCTCCCAACCCGGCCTCTCCGCCCCCCGGGCGCAAGGGTCCGGACATCAAAGGGCTCCAGGCCTATATCTGGGGCGACCCCACAACAGACCGGCAGTTGTATCCCGGAGTCGAGAGCCCTGCTGATCGAATCGCGGGCGGCCCTACGGAGAAGAACTCTTGCTTGAAACCACCACGAGCCCTGCAGACTGCGTCGCGGCTCCTTCTTGCTGAAACCTTGAAGCCACCCGGAACATCGGGGCCCTGCTGACGCTGACGCGGCCCAACCTCGCTGAAACCTCCCTCGGAGCCCTGCTGACGACGTCGTGGCTCGAGCTGAGCAGAAACCATCTTGAGAGCCCCGCTGACCTGGTCGCGGCTCTCCACGAACTGAACGCCAGAGCCCTGCTGACGCCGTCGCGGCTCGACCCCTCCGAGATCCGGAGGCCCTCCAGCTTGAGGATAAGAACTGGGTCCCAGGTACCCTCGTACCAAGCTCCTGCCAAAGACTGTCCCGCTACCCCTTCCCTTCTAAAGAGACACTGAGACTTTTGTGGATCCCTTGATCCCTTTCGTGTAAATATTGATCCCGTAACCTTTAAGTGCTGATAAAGAATTGCTCGTCTTGAGACAACCTCCTTGAGTCCTGTGTGGTGGTGTTACTGTGCTAGTACATGATAGGAGAAGGACCTCCCTGGAGGCTTCTCAGCAGCGCTCGGCTACTTCGTACAGTGTGGGGGCCCCTCTGGGTGGTCTCTCCAACTCCCCGAGGTCCGCCTTCCAACATTTGGTGGCCAGCGACGGGATCCGAGCCGAACGCAGTACGTACAAGCCAGTAACCCACTAGCTACCCATCCAGACAAACGGAAGTCATGAGCAACCAAGAAAACAACGCGACCACGGAGTTCCAGCCCGAACGGTTGGAGGAATACACGCACAAAGAATTGAAACAGTTCTGCAAGGACAAGGGCATTGCAACCACCGGCCTAGGTACCAAAGAAGAGATGCAGAAAGCCCTGAGGACCTGGCTAGAGGCCGAGGCAGGCCCCTCCCAGAACGAAGGTCCCCTGCCCCTGACTGAGGCCACACCAACCGCACCGACTCCGGCAACCGGAGGAAGAAACAGCCTAGAAACCGGCCTCTCCGCAGAGGAGATACGAGAACGGGAGAAGGTCCGGAACCACGAACTAGAGCTCACACGACTGCGGCTGGACGGCGAACTCCAGCTGGCGGAAAAGAAAATGGCCCTAGAGCAGCAACGGCTACAAGAGGAAATAGAAGAGAAGAGACGGCATCAAGAGTTGGAAGAAAAGAGACTGACCCTTGAGCACGAGCGAAGTCTCAAAGAGCTCGAGCTCAAGGCACAGAAAGGGGGGACCGACACCCCCAGTAATAGAGACGCCCTACCGCCTGCCGAAGCCAAGGTACATATCCCTAAAGATGTCGTCAAGGAGTACTATAAAAATGACGACATCCAACAATGGTTCAAGGCATACGAGGTGGCCATGACCTCCCATCGGGTGCCCCGAAAGGACTGGGGTGCCGGCCTGTGGGGTCGGTTCCTTAGTGAAGGTCGAGACACACTGCTCCAGCTGCCAGAAGAGGTGATGACCTCCTACGACCACATGAAGGAGGCCCTGCTCACCCGCTACGGGCTAACCGCGGAAATGTACCGCCAGCGGTTCAGAGACTGCAAGAAGATCCCTGGTACCACCTGGGTGGAATATGTGGACTTTTTCAGCCGGGCCCTAGAAGGGTGGATCAAGGGTAGCAAGGTCACCACCTACGGGCAGCTAGTCGACCTCATTGTTTGGGAACATCTCTCCAACAACTGCTTCGTGGAGCTAAGGCAACACCTCCTCGACAGCAAGATGACCGACCCACGAAAACTCGCCGTCGAGGCCGATCAATGGGTCAACACCCGAGTCCCCCGGAACTCGATGGGGGAGTACCAGAGGAACCCCACCGGACCTCCCCGCCAACGCGGTGGAGGGGGAGGGCCGAACCGGAACCGGGACCCCCCCGCCGGGGCCCCCCGGAGCCCACCTCGAGGGCCGCCTCAGCAACACCTCTCCCCGAGCCTAGCCCGAAGAGGGGCAACCCCAGCCAGAACCGGACCACGGCCCCCAATAACCTGCTACGGCTGTCAACAAACCGGGCACTATGCCAGCGATCCGGTCTGCCCCCTGAACCGAAGAAGCGGGGCCGGCGGACCCCCGCCCCGACAGCTGGCGGCCGCCGCCCTGGGGGAAGAAGAGGAAGAACCCCTCGACCGAGGAACCACCGAGTGGGAGCCGGCGGCCATGTCCCTGGTCTGCCTGGGCAGCCGAGAAATGGTGCCCCGCACACCCATCCCAAGCAACACCCAGAAATACCAGCAGCAGGTCACCATCAATGGACGACGTGCCGAAGCCCTTCGCGACACCGGCGCCAGTGTCACCGCTGTCCGCTGCCACCTGGTGACCCCCGAACAAATCCTACCCAATGTGCTGTGCCCCGTCCGGACGGCCGACAACAGCGAAAGCCTGTGCCAGATGGCCCTGGTCCCCTTCGAGTGGGGAGGGGTGACAGGCCTACTAAAAGTGACTGTCCGCGACGACGCACCAGTGGACTGCCTCCTGGGGAACGACCTAGAGAGTTCCCCCTGGGCTCAAGTGGAGCGACGAGAGCACCTCCGAATGCTGGGACTATCTGAATGGGCCTGCGCCATCACCCGGTCCATGGCCGCCCAGGCCCCCCGCTCGTCCCTGGCCTCCGGTTCCGCCAAGCCCGCGGGGCTCGCACCACCCCCCGCCTGCAGCGAGGGGGAGGCGGACACCGACACTGGACCTACTGAACCCTCCCCCGAAGAGATCGCTTCCCTCGGCGCCCTACCAGAACTTGCACAATGGCGCCACGAAGGGGGCCCCACCCGAGAGCAGTTCCAGCAAGAACAGCAGTCCTGTCCCTCTCTCGAAGGGGTCCGACAACAGGCGTCCGCACAAGCCAACGGTGACAAGACCGGCACCCACTGGGTCTACTGGGCCGAGGGCCTATTGTACAGTGAACAGAAAGTGGCAGAACTCGGGGCCAGCCGCGTGTTGGTGGTCCCCCTCCGCTTCCGGGAGTTCATTCTCAACCTGGCACATGACGTGCCCCTCGCCGGACACCTAGGGCAAGACAAAACTTACAGCCGTCTGGTGACCCACTTCTACTGGCCCCGGATGCGGAGAGACGTGGACAACCACTGCCGGTCCTGCCAGACCTGCCAAGCCAGCGGGAAGACGGGGGGTCGGGTCAAGGACCCCCTCCAGCCCTTTCCAGCCGTCAGCACCCCGTTCGAACGGGTCGGGATCGACATTGTGGGGCCCCTGGACCCCTGGACCGCCCTGGGCCACCGCTTCATCCTGGTCCTTGTGGACCACGCCACCAGGTACCCGGAGGCTGTCCCGCTGAGAACTGTAACGGCCCCCGTGGTGGGCCGGGCCTTAATGGGAATCTTCTCAAGAGTGGGATTTCCCCGCGAAGTGGTGAGCGACCGGGGCACAAACTTCATCTCCAAGTACATGCGGTCCCTGTGGCAGCAGTGCGGAGTCACGTACAAATTCCCCACCCCCTATCACCCTCAGGGGAACGGACTGGTCGAGCGCTTTAACAGAACCCTAAAGGGGATGATTCAGGGCCTGGAAGAGCCCCTCCGGCGGAGATGGGATGTCCTACTACCATGCCTCCTGTTCGCCTATCGGGAGGTCCCGCAGAAGTCCCTGGGGTTCAGCCCGTTTGAACTGTTGTATGGGCATCCGGTCCGCGGACCCCTCAGCCTGGTCAAGGAGGGCTGGGAGACGAAGCTCCAAGGCGCCCCTCCTGACGTCTACCGATACCTCCTGACCCTACGAAACCAGACCCGCAAGTTCCGAGCCCTGGCCGAAGCCAACCTCGAGGCCAGCCAGGAGGACATGAAGCGGTGGTACGATCGGAACACCTCTACAATCGAGTTCGAGCCAGGCCAGCGAGTCTGGGTCATGGCCCCTGTTGAGCCCTGCGCCCTCCAGGACAAGTGGACCGGGCCCTTCAAGGTGGTGGAGAAGAAGAGCCCCGTCACCTACCTAGTCGACCTGGAGTCTCCCCGGAACCCCCTCCGGGTTCTACACGCTAACCGGCTCAAACCCCACTTTGCCCGCACCGAACTGAGCCTGCTACTGGCGACCGACGAGGGGGGCGAGGACGACTCCGAGCCCCTACCCGACCTCTTGCAGAACGACGTCCACGACGGATCCATCAAGGGTGTCCAGCTCGCCTCCTCCCTGACCCCGGAACAGCGTAACGACTGTCAACAACTGCTGCAGGACTACGCAGCCCTCTTCTCCCTCACCCCGGGGGTGACCCACTGGTGCGTCCACGACGTCGACACCGGGGACAGTCCCCCCGTGCGACACCGAGCCTACAGGGTACCCGACCGAGTACGGGCATGCATCCAGGCCAAAGTAGCGAAGATGTTGGCTCTCGGGGTCATCGAGCCCTCCGACAGCCCGTGGGCCAGCCCTGTCGTCCTGGTACCGAAGGCCGCCGCACAAGGCCATCCCCCGGAGTTACGATTTTGTGTAGACTACCGAGCTCTGAATGCTGTGACCAAGACGGACGCCCATCCTATACCCCGGGCCGACGAACTCATCGACCGCTTGGGGTCCGCCCACTACCTGAGCACGCTGGACCTCACCGCCGGGTACTGGCAGATCCAGCTCACCCCCGGCGCCCAAGAAAGATCCGCCTTTTCCACCCCTGATGGGCATTACCACTTTCGGGTGATGCCCTTCGGCATGAAGAATGCCCCGGCCACCTTTCAGAGACTCGTAAACAAGGTTTTGGCCGGGCTCGAGGCCTTCAGCGCGGCCTATTTGGATGACATTGCCGTGTACAGCAACCACTGGGCTGAGCACCTGGGTCACCTCAAAGCAGTCCTGGCCGCCCTCCAAAGGGCCGGGCTCACGATCAAGGCCAGCAAATGCCAGATCGGCCAAGGATCGGTGACCTACCTGGGCCATCAGGTGGGAAGCGGTCAGGTGGCCCCCCTCCAGCCAAAAGTCGATGCCATCCAGGCATGGGAACCCCCCACTACCCAGACCGCTGTACGGGCCTTCCTGGGCCTCACCGGATACTACCGGCGGTTCATCCGGGACTATGGGAGCATTGTTGGGCCTCTCACGGAGCTCACCTCAAAGAAACAGCCCAAGAAAGTGCACTGGACTCCCCGCTGCCAATCAGCTTTCGAGGCTCTCAAGGCAGCGATGTGCACTGCCCCTGTGCTCCAGGCCCCTGACTACAGTAAAGAGTTTATCGTGCAGACAGACGCCTCCGAATATGGGATCGGGGCCGTCCTGTCTCAGGCTGATGAGAAGGGACTCGACCGACCAGTGGCCTTCATCAGCCGACGGCTGCTGCCCCGGGAGCAACGATGGAGCACCATCGAGCGCGAGGCCTTCGCAGTAGTGTGGGCCCTTAAGAAGCTCCGGCCCTATCTCTTCGGTACCCACTTTCGGGTCCAGACCGACCACCGGCCCTTGCGGTGGTTAATGCAAATGAGAGGCGAGAATCCCAAGCTGCTGCGGTGGTCCATTGCCCTGCAAGGGATGGACTTCTCTGTTGAGCACCGGCCCGGCAATGACCACGCCAACGCTGACGGCCTATCCCGCTTCTTCCGCCTTGACGAGGAGAATCCCCAAGGAGATGGGTGACTCTCCCTGCCTTCGGCTGAGGGGGACGCCTGTTGGACCCGGCCTCGTGGCGTGGTCCTGACTTCCCTGGGATTGGGCCCGTTCCCCACCCTGGCCTCCACGGGCCACCCGTTCGAGCCGCACGAGGTCACATACACCTCGGGGCTCCACCATTTTGTTGCCTGCCGCGTGACCCTGCACACCAGCCCACATGACCCCGCTCAACCCGGCCTCGGCCCCAGCAAGGCCCAGACATTGAGGCACCAAGAACTGGCCAGGGGGTATCACGTGAACGCTTCCTCGCCCCTGGCGGAGGGCGGTATCGATGGGACCCCCAACCGTCCCCACACACCGAGGTGCGATCGGCCTCCATCTGTCCTGGGACGGGCGCCTCTCCTGCTGGGCTTCTGGCCGCTCCCAACCCGGCCTCTCCGCCCCCCGGGCGCAAGGGTCCGGACATCAAAGGGCTCCAGGCCTATATCTGGGGCGACCCCACAACAGACCGGCAGTTGTATCCCGGAGTCGAGAGCCCTGCTGATCGAATCGCGGCCGACCCTACGGAGAAGAACTCTTGCTTGAAACCACCACGAGCCCTGCAGACTGCGTCGCGGCTCCTTCTTGCTGAAACCTTGAAGCCACCCGGAACATCGGGGCCCTGCTGACGCTGTCGCGGCCCAACCTCGCTGAAACCTCCCTCGGAGCCCTGCTGACGACGTCGTGGCTCGAGCTGAGCAGAAACCATCTTGAGAGCCCCGCTGACCTGGTCGCGGCTCTCCACGAACTGAACGCCAGAGCCCTGCTGACGCCGTCGCGGCTCGACCCCTCCGAGATCCGGAGGCCCTCCAGCTTGAGGATAAGAACTGGGTCCCAGGTACCCTCGTACCAAGCTCCTGCCAAAGACTGTCCCGCTACCCCTTCCCTTCTAAAGAGACACTGAGACTTTTGTGGATCCCTTGATCCCTTTCGTGTAAATATTGATCCCGTAACCTTTAAGTGCTGATAAAGAATTGCTCGTCTTGAGACAACCTCCTTGAGTCCTGTGTGGTGGTGTTACTGTGCTAGTACATGATAGGAGAAGGACCTCCCTGGAGGCTTCTCAGCAGCGCTCGGCTACTTCGTACAGTGTGGGGGCCCCTCTGGGCGGTCTCTCCGACTCCCCGAGGTCCGCCTTCCAACAGGCACACAGCGGTTACACTAAACAGTCAGAAGATTTGCTTACCAAACAGGCCAAACCCACTGAATGTGATTGGGCCAGTCCTATAAAGCAAACTCTAAGACATCAGATTTTACAAAGCAGCCACTAACCAGGGGGAAAACGGAGCATGCTTAACTGAGAGAAGAGAAACGTGACCCAGAAGAGGACAAATAAATACACTTGCCTTCAACAATAAGTTTTGTGTAGCGGCATCAAACACTGCAGGATTTGACATGCGGTCATAAAAACAATGCTGCACACGCATGTTAGGCAGCTTACATAGGATTTGGAAGCTGTAGGCTCTGTATTTGTGTATAAACAATAAGTTGTAAATTCACTGCAAATTATCCTTCAGAGAGGCATAAACAGACCAGAATGGAGAAGTGTCATATAAAAGTTCTGAATCTGACTGTGCTTTCTTTTGAGTGGCAGAAATATTCCACAAAGCACTGTTACAAATCTTTTATTAGAAATTAAACCATGAAGATACATTAGATAAACAACTCTGAAGAAAAAACATTTAAATGTGCTGGATGTGACTGTTGCAGTTAGAGAACCCAATTTGTTGGAGCATCAGAGAACTTCCACTTCAGTAAAATCACATACATGTTATGACTAACATGGCTTTCATGACAATGGGTATGCTATTTGTGCATCAGACATCTCAAATAGTGGTAATACCATACACCTGCACAGAGCCTCGCACGACATTTAGTAGCAGGAACAATCTGGGGACACATAATCAAACCCACACTGGGTTAAAGCAGTATAACTGTACTGAATGTGGAAAGGTCTTTACTAGTAATAAAAATCTAAAAGTACATCATCGACACCACACTGACGAAAAACCACATAAATGTACCGAATGTGACAAGGCATTTGTTAGTCTGTCAGGTCTATCAAGCCATCATCGAACCCACACAGGAGTAAAGCCACATAATTGTACCGAATGTGACAAGGCATTTGTTAAAAAGGCATCTTTATTGGTACATCATATGACCCACACAGGGGAAAAACCCTATCTTTGTGGTGAATGTGACAAAGCTTTTACATCGGCTAGTTGTCTAAAGAAACACCAAGAACGCCACCTAGGGCTTAAGCCATATAAATGTACTGAATGTGACAAGGCATTCATTAGTAAGGTATCCTTATTGTTGCATCATATGACCCATGCAGGAGAAAAGCCCTACCTTTGTAGTGAATGTGACAAAGCTTTTACATTGGCTAGGTCTCTAAAGAAACACCAAGACCACCACATAGGGCTAAAACCATATCTATGTACTGAATGTGACAAGGCATTCATCAGAAAGGCATCTTTATTGGCACATCATATGACCCACACAGGGGAAAACCCCTATCTTTGTAGTTAATGCGGCAAAGCTTTTAAGTTAGCTAGTTCTCTAAAGAAACACCAAGAACACCACATAGGGCTTAAACCGCATAAATGTACTGAATGTCACAAAACTGTGTTTGGAAAGCGTGCACTCTTAGCACATAAGAGAACACACTGTCGGAACATATATTCATGTTCTGAATGCCCGAAATCTTTTCATCTAAGGTGTCTTCTCTTGTCACATTTGAAAGTCCACACTGGCGAAAAGCCGTATACTTGTAGTGAATGTCACAAATCTTTCAGTTCAAGAGATAGTTTAAAGGGGCACGAAGCCATCCACACAGGATTAAAACCCTATAAATGCACTGAATGTGAAGAAGCTTTTATTAAAAAGACAGCCTTAAATGTGCACCAGAGAATCCGCACCAGGGAAAAACCATATAAATGTACTGAACGTGAAGAGGCTTTCCTTCAAATGAGGACATTATTGAAACATCAAATTACATGTCATGGGAAAGAGCCATTTAGGTGTACAGAATGTTGCAAGTCATTTACTACAAATTGCAGCTTAAAGAGACATCCGTCAATCCACACAGGGATAAGACCATATAAATGTGCTAAATATGACAAGACTTTCACGAGAAAGCCGTTGCTGGAGGCAGATTGGAGAACACATTCTGGGGAAAAGCCATATAAATGTACTGAATGTGATAAGGCATACTTCGGTAAGTCAGGCCTAGTGAACCATCAGGTTACCCATGCTGCAGAAAAGGGTAGCTGTAGGAGAGTAGGGTCTGCTTTCTATGTTCACCCCCACTTTTTGCTTTTTGCTTTACTGGTTTTCGACTTAGATGTGGCTGTGGGCCTGCTGATCAGACCCACAGCCCTGCTGTTCTCTCTCTAAATTAATACTATGCACCTTAGGTGCATAACCCATTTGGATAGGATCACCTTATTGGCCCCTGTACAGTGTACCCTAGGTACCCAGGGCATAGGTGTACCCTAGGCCTACCAGGGGCTGCAGCATGTATTGTGCCACCCCTGGCCTGGCCTTCCATTATGACACAACTGGCTGATCACTCAGCTGGGGCAAGGTCGTGTAAGCACCCCTTGCTTAGGTGTAGTATTCCTATACCTACCCTATATATAGACACATGTGTACCTATCAGTCACTCCTATGGCAGGCCTTGACAATCCTGGAGGCAGAGTGCTTGGTAACATGTGAGATGGGGCTCTAGCATGAGCTGAGCCTGTCTGCAGCTTTCGGAACCATGTCCTTATAGCTGTTCTATGATATCGCCTACCATATACTCTTAAAGTACCTTATAATCTTAGACGGTTATGGTAACTATGGTTTGGCTTTATCAAAACATGTCGTGTAAGGTGTCTAACACTCGGGAATAATGCCCCCATGCCATTTCTGGACATGAGAATATTATTCCCTCCTCCTAGAGGGAAAGACATGTTAAAATCATACTTCACTGTTAGCCTCTGACCAAAGCCTCAGCATCACAAAATGGATGCTGCTGCCACGACACAAGTCTGACCTCCTGCAGCTGGGAGTGATCCCAGCCAGGGAGGCTTGGACAATAGGTTTCCTGCTTGGGGAGGTGCCAGCACCTCTCCAGACAGCCTTTAGTGTATTGGGGCAGGGTGGGCTGAAAGGAATGAGACATGCCTGGGGCACACAAGGTGTTCCTCGCATAGTCCAGTTCAAACCGGTGCTGGGGCTCTCCAGCCCCAGCTCTGGCGCGAAACTGGACAAAGGGAAGTGGGTGTAACCACCCCCTCCCAGGTCCCACCCATAAGGCGTGACCTAGCAGGTAGCCCCAGCCCCCCAGATTAGTATAAGAGTGGGAGTTGGGCCTCAAGACTTTAGATTATCCTGAACCTGCAAAACTGAACAGAAACTCTGGACCTTCGACATTCGACGAAAGAAGAAGACTGAAGAATCTCCCTTGTGGCCAAGGAGTGGCTACCCTGTGCAAACAGGCACCATCAAGAGACTACCCTTTGCTTTGCGACCGTTCTACGAGGAACCGACTGCCGAGCCTGACCAGAGCCCTGGTTTCCAGACTTCTCCGACCCTCATCCACATCTGCAGCAGAGCTGAGATCCGTGGAGGCGACGAGCGACGTGGGACCGGCTACTTGGGAAAAGTGGCTAGTAACTTACAGCGCAGCTTCTGAGGCACCCTCGAAGTTGTGCACCGGGGATTGAGAAGCCCCACCCCCAAGCACCATCTGCACCGAAGATCAGCCCCCCACACTCCACGAGTCCTGCGTGGGGCCCTTCAGCATTTTCCTGCTTGCCGCGTTGTCCGGTTGCTTGCCCGCTGGCTAGTGGCCTTGGTGACGACGCTCCCTGAAATCTTCTGCGCTGGTTTGGCTCCTCCAGACTGGCTCCCGCTTCTCTGCAAAGAAGAAGCACCCCAGACCCTCCTGGTCTGCACCAGAAGCAAGTCCTTTGTTCTTCGTGGGTTCCGCTTGCCAAGGCTTGGTGAGTCCTAGTCCAACTTCGACGCCGCCGACAGCAAGAGCCTTCGTGGGACAGCTCGCCTCCTGGTCCTGGTCGCCCTCGACGCTTCCTGGTCCTCCTGGCTGCAGCGACAAGCTTCACCTTCACCTGCAACTCTTCACGACATCGCCTGGTTCCTTCCTGGTTCCACGTGATCACTGGCTAGTGATCTTGACTCTGTCCCCTCTGCTTGCAGGTATCTTCTCTTCTTGATCCCAGGCTTGGGATCCACCGGACACTCTTCACTGACTGCCTGTCAGCATCTTTTCTTCAGGCATCCATAGGAGTCGACGACGAAACCCGACGCAACTTCACCCCTATGCACCCGCAGCCTGTGGGCTAGGTAACTTGGGTACTCCGGTGCTCATCAGGATAGTGACTATCCTAGTGTCTAAGTTTCAAGTCTCAACTTCCTAGCTACTCCGGAAGTGTCCTAAAACTGTCTAATTCTAAACTGTACTATTGCTAGTGACTTTTACGCATTACGCGTGAGTGTTTCCACTCTGCACACGAATCCCGTGGGCCTCTCACTGCCTATCCTGTGGTAGTCTAGTGTAGCCCCAGCGATTCCCTAGGCCTAGGCCTACTCTATTTCCGTGACAGTGGTTCTTATACCACTTACTTAGTATATGGTTTGCGTGGCCCCTAGGGCCTAACTGTATTACTTACCTGTGTGACTTACTGTATGCATTAATAAGACTGTGTTGTACTTACCTCTAATCTCATAAAGAGTGCTGAGGGTTTTCTTAGAATAAATACACTTTATTTTATATATATATCTGTTGTGGTGTCCTTTCATTTGGTATTCAAGGGATTATATATGGTATCACAGCTGGCTTCACATGCCATTCAGAGTTTAGCCTAAGACTGCTCTTGTCCATGCTACCACTAGGATAGCTGGTCTATAAGGTTGACTTTACAACCAATCACCATAAGGGTATTTGGACTGATATAAGGTGTACACTATAACTAGTGACATCATACATCAGGCCAACTTCTCACATTGGTGAGCAGCGGTTGGGATCTGAGCTTGCTGTTGTAATACCATTGTAATCTTGAGATACTAAATTGAAAGATCACACAGATATTGTCTAGGTACATATAACATAGTTTATTATACTTAAGTCCTACTGGACTTAGTAGTTGTAGGTTGAAGGGAGTAACACACCCTGACTACAACTACTAGAGAGGTTTAGTAGAAACAACTAGTGTAGGTAGGTGCACACACCACACCCTCACTAGATCATGCCTCTGGGAGGAGATCAAGTTGATACTCTCTCAGGAGGGGCAGGTCTGCAGAAGACCCCCTCTAGGTATGATACCTTTACATTCCAGGAGATGAGACATTTGTGTACCTCCAGAGGAATAAAACAGGGTGCAAACCCTACCCTCCTTCAGTTAAAACAGCTCCTAGAGGAGCATGATACTCTTAGGGCCTCTCAGGCAGGTACCCTAGGTACAGAAGGGGGTCTACCCACCACAGAAGAGTCAGATGGGACTTCAGATGGGGAGGTAGATGGCCAGAGCCAAGTAGGAAGACTTAGCCAGGCCAACCTAAGTCTACATGGGAGTTTGCATGGGGTCCCCCCATACAGACCCACAAGTAGGCTTTCAGAAAGAAACAGGAGGGACAGATCCCCTTCAAGGGAATCAGTCCACTCCCATGTCTCTAGCATCTCTACTGCTTCCTCTCACAGGGGAATGACTTCCCCTGAGAGAAAGGAGCATGAAGCCAGAATGAGGGAGGCTAATCTAAGGATTCAGAGGGAAGAACTTGCCCTTGCCAAGGAGAAGCTTGCTCTGGCTAGAGAGCAAAAGTTAAGTGGGTCAGAACCCACTGGTGGCAGCAACATTCCTAGAGATAGAGACAGGCACTATGATAATAGAAACCTGAGCAAGATTGTCCCTCCCTACAAGTGTGGGGATGACATCCACAAATGGATAACTGCTTTGGAGAGGGCTTGCAAAGTACAGCAGGTACCCCAAAGTCAGTGGGCAGCTATCTTGTGGCTCTCCTTCTCTGAGAAAGGAAGAGACAAGCTCCTCACAGTTAGTGATGAGGATGCAGATAATTACACTGTCCTGAAGAGTGCTCTGATTGATGGGTTTGGCCTAACCACTGAACAATACAGGTTGTTGTTCAGGGATACCCAGAAGACACAGACTCAGGACTGGACTGACTTTGTAGATTGTGCCACTAAGGCTCTGGAAGGCTGGCTATTGGGAAGTAAGGTTAAGGACTATACAGGATTGTATAATTTGATCATGAGAGAACAAATACTTAACAACTGTCAAAACCAGCTATTGCATCAACACCTGATTGATTCTGATCTGACTTCTCCCCAAGAATTGGGAAAGAAGGCAGATAGATGGGTCAGGACTAGAGTTAAGCAGAAAAACCAGAACCAGGGCGGTGATCAGAAAAAGGCAGACCAGAAGGGTAATGAGCAGAAACAAAAAGACCAGAAGTCTTCACCAGGCCCCCAAAAGGCTCAGGGGGAGGGTGGTTCCAAAAAGGATAAGAAGAAAGAAGGCCAAAAGAAACCATGGTGCAACTATTGTAAGTCTACCTCACATTGGTTTAGTGAGTGCACCAAAAAGGATAAGCCCCCAGCCACCACTGCCCCTAAGGCAACTGTACCCCCTAGTTCAGCTGTAAGTGGTGGTTCCCAGCAAAAGGGTGTAGTAGGGTTAACCCTGGGAACTGAGGAGGATTCTGGCCTAGTCAGAGTACCTACTCAGGCTGTTCTGATCTGTGATGGGGACTTAGCTTTGTCCTCTACTGTAGGCCCCAGTAACCTGGGCAAGTACAGACAGACGCCTTTTATCAACCAAAGAATGGCTCAGGCCTACAGGGACACTGGGGCTAGTGTCACAATGGTGACACCTGCTTTTGTGGACCCTGGACAGATCATACTAGGTGAAAATTACCTAGTGACCAACGCTAGCAATGCCACTACCTCCCATAGTGTGGCTATTGTTAACTTCTCCTGGGGAGGGGTAACTGGCCTCAAGAAAGTTGTTGTTAGTTCAGACCTTCCTGTGGAGTGTTTACTGGGCAATGATCTTGAAACTTCAGTTTGGTCTGAAGTGGAGTATAGGACCCATGCAGAAATGCTGGGGATAGATGCACATGTCCTTGCTGTGACCAGGTCACAGGCCAAAAAGTGCAACACTGAACAAGTGCTGGATCCTGAAACTATGGACCAGTCACAACCCAAGAGAAAGAGCAGTAGGGTTAAGGCTGTGCCTTCCCCCCTGCCTCAGGTGGTGGATCAGCCCTCCCAGGAGGATGATTCTGAGAGCCCTGAAGGAACTGTCCTAGAAGAACTTGAACCTGATCAGGTTGAGTTTCTTGGGACAGGGGGACCTTCAAGGGCAGATCTGAGGCAGGCTCAATTAGACTGCCCCTCTCTTGAACCCCTCAGACAGCTGGCTGCTGCTGAGGCTGCAGGGAATGCTCAAGGTACCCATAGAGTCTATTGGGATGAAGGGCTACTGTACTCAGAGGCTAGAGACCCCAAGCCTGGTGCGTCCAGGAGGTTGGTCATACCACTGAAGTTCAGGGGCTTCCTTCTCACCTTGGCCCATGATATTCCCCTTGCAGGACATTTAGGCCAGAACAAGACTTGGGACAGGCTTGTCCCTCACTTTCACTGGCCCCATATGTCAGAAGATACCAAGGAGTTTTGTCGCTCCTGTGTCACCTGCCAAGCCAGTGGCAAATCAGGTGGCACCACAAAGGCCCCCCTCATACCACTACCTGTGGTGGGGGTTCCCTTTGAAAGAGTGGGCATAGATATTGTAGGACCAATGGACCCACAAACAGCATCTGGGCACAGATTCATACTGGTGATAGTGGACCATGCCACCAGGTACCCAGAAGCAATTCCCCTGAGGACCACAACAGCTCCTGTTGTGGCAAGGGCCCTGCTTGGAGTATTCTCCAGAGTGGGCTTTCCAAAGGAGGTCATTTCTGACAGAGGTACCAACTTCATGTCAGGATACTTGACTGCAATGTGGAAGGAGTGTGGTGTTAACTACAAATTCACCACACCCTATCACCCACAGTGCAATGGGCTTGTTGAGAGATTCAACAAGACCCTAAAGGGAATGATAAAAGGATTACCAGATAAGCTTAGGCGAAGATGGGACATCCTTTTACCCTGCCTTCTGTTTGCTTACAGAGAGGTCCCACAAAAGGGGGTTGGCTACAGCCCTTTTGAGCTTTTGTTTGGGCACCCTGTAAGAGGACCCCTGTGTTTGGTGAAGGAAGGATGGGAGAGACCTCTCAGACAACCCAAACTAGACATAGTGGATTATGTACTTGGTCTCCGCTCCAGGATGGCAGAGTATATGAAGAAGGCTTCTAAAAACCTTGAGGCAAGCCAAGAACTCCAAAAAGCTTGGCATGACCAAAAGGCTGTACTGACTGTTTACCAGCCAGGACAGAAAGTGTGGGTGTTGGAGCCAGTGGCCCCAGCAGCACTCCAAGACAAATGGTCTGGACCCCACACTATTGTTGAGAAAAAGGGAGAAGTCACCTACTTGGTGGACCTTGGGACTCCCAGAAGCCCCCACAGGGTGCTTCATGTCAACAGATTGAAGGCATATGTTGACAGGGCAGACATGGGGCTACTCATGGCTACAGATGAGGGGCAGGAGGAAGAGAGTGACCCTCTCCCAGACCTGTTGACTCAGAACCCTGATGATGGCTCAGTTGATGGTGTGGTCTTCTCTGACAGCCTCACTGTCCATCAGCAACAGGACTGCAGACAGGTTCTGCAATCCTACAGACATATGTTCTCTCTGACCCCAAGTCAGACAAACTGGTGCACCCATGAGGTGGACACTGGTGACAGTCTGCCTGTGAAGAGTAAAATCTACAGGCAACCTGACCATGTCAGGGACTGCATAAAAGTTGAGGTACAAAAGATGTTGGAGTTGGGAGTCATTGAACCTTCAGAGAGCCCCTGGGCTAGTCCTGTAGTTCTTGTGCCAAAACCTCACACCCAGGGTGGTAAGAGAGAGATGAGGTTTTGCGTAGACTACAGAGGTCTCAATGCTGTCACTAGGACAGATGCCCACCCAATACCTAGGGCAGATGAGCTCATTGACAGACTGGCAGCTGCTAAGTTTTTGAGCACATTTGACCTAACAGCAGGCTACTGGCAAATCAGACTAGCTGAGAGTGCAAAGGCCAAAACTGCTTTCTCGACCCCAGGAGGACATTATCAATTTGTGATAATGCCCTTTGGGTTGAAGAATGCACCTGCCACTTTCCAAAGGCTGGTGAATCAAGTCCTTACTGGGTTGGATGACTATTGTGCAGCTTATCTGGATGATATTGCTGTCTTTAGCTCCACCTGGGAGGATCACCTGGTCCACCTGAGGAATGTTTTAGAGGCCCTGCACAAGGCAGGCCTCACTATCAAGGCCACTAAGTGCCAGATAGGGCAGAGCAAGGTTGTATACCTGGGCCACCTAGTTGGTGGGGGTCAGGTTCAACCACTGGAGAGCAAGATCCAGACCATAAAGGACTGGGCTCCTCCAACTACCCAGACTCAGGTCAGAGCTTTCTTGGGCCTGACTGGGTACTACAGAAAATTCGTTAAGAATTATGGGTCCATAGTGACACCACTTAATGACTTGACCTCCAAGAAGATGCCAAAGAAAGTTCAGTGGACAGTAAGCTGTCAAAGAGCATTTGATGACCTGAAGCAGGCCATGTGCAGTGCACCTATTCTGAAAAGTCCAGACTACTCCAAAGAGTTCATTGTCCAGACAGATGCTTCTGAGTTAGGTGTGGGAGCTGTTCTTTCACAACTGAATGTAGATGGTCAAGACCAGCCCATTGCTTTTATAAGTAGAAGGCTGACCCCTAGAGAGAAACGTTGGTCAGCTATTGAGAGGGAGGCCTTTGCTGTGGTTTGGGCCCTGAAGAAGCTGAGGCCATACTTGTTTGGCACTCACTTCAAGATTCAGACAGACCATAAGCCCCTCTTGTGGCTAAATCAGATGAAGGGTGAAAATCCCAAACTTCTTAGGTGGTCCATTTCCCTACAGGGGATGGACTTCACAGTGGAACATAGACCTGGGACTGACCATGCCAATGCAGATGGACTCTCCAGATATTTCCACTTAGAACATGAAGACTCAACTGGTCAAGGTTAGTTTAATGTCCCTAAGTTTGGGGGGGGGTTGTGTAGGAGAGTAGGGTCTGCTTTCTATGTTCACCCCCACTTTTTGCTTTTTGCTTTACTGGTTTTCGACTTAGATGTGGCTGTGGGCCTGCTGATCAGACCCACAGCCCTGCTGTTCTCTCTCTAAATTAATACTATGCACCTTAGGTGCATAACCCATTTGGATAGGATCACCTTATTGGCCCCTGTACAGTGTACCCTAGGTACCCAGGGCATAGGTGTACCCTAGGCCTACCAGGGGCTGCAGCATGTATTGTGCCACCCCTGGCCTGGCCTTCCATTATGACACAACTGGCTGATCACTCAGCTGGGGCAAGGTCGTGTAAGCACCCCTTGCTTAGGTGTAGTATTCCTATACCTACCCTATATATAGACACATGTGTACCTATCAGTCACTCCTATGGCAGGCCTTGACAATCCTGGAGGCAGAGTGCTTGGTAACATGTGAGATGGGGCTCTAGCATGAGCTGAGCCTGTCTGCAGCTTTCGGAACCATGTCCTTATAGCTGTTCTATGATATCGCCTACCATATACTCTTAAAGTACCTTATAATCTTAGACGGTTATGGTAACTATGGTTTGGCTTTATCAAAACATGTCGTGTAAGGTGTCTAACACTCGGGAATAATGCCCCCATGCCATTTCTGGACATGAGAATATTATTCCCCCCTCCTAGAGGGAAAGACATGTTAAAATCATACTTCACTGTTAGCCTCTGACCAAAGCCTCAGCATCACAAAATGGATGCTGCTGCCACGACACAAGTCTGACCTCCTGCAGCTGGGAGTGATCCCAGCCAGGGAGGCTTGGACAATAGGTTTCCTGCTTGGGGAGGTGCCAGCACCTCTCCAGACAGCCTTTAGTGTATTGGGGCAGGGTGGGCTGAAAGGAATGAGACATGCCTGGGGCACACAAGGTGTTCCTCGCATAGTCCAGTTCAAACCGGTGCTGGGGCTCTCCAGCCCCAGCTCTGGCGCGAAACTGGACAAAGGGAAGTGGGTGTAACCACCCCCTCCCAGGTCCCACCCATAAGGCGTGACCTAGCAGGTAGCCCCAGCCCCCCAGATTAGTATAAGAGTGGGAGTTGGGCCTCAAGACTTTAGATTATCCTGAACCTGCAAAACTGAACAGAAACTCTGGACCTTCGACATTCGACGAAAGAAGAAGACTGAAGAATCTCCCTTGTGGCCAAGGAGTGGCTACCCTGTGCAAACAGGCACCATCAAGAGACTACCCTTTGCTTTGCGACCGTTCTACGAGGAACCGACTGCCGAGCCTGACCAGAGCCCTGGTTTCCAGACTTCTCCGACCCTCATCCACATCTGCAGCAGAGCTGAGATCCGTGGAGGCGACGAGCGACGTGGGACCGGCTACTTGGGAAAAGTGGCTAGTAACTTACAGCGCAGCTTCTGAGGCACCCTCGAAGTTGTGCACCGGGGATTGAGAAGCCCCACCCCCAAGCACCATCTGCACCGAAGATCAGCCCCCCACACTCCACGAGTCCTGCGTGGGGCCCTTCAGCATTTTCCTGCTTGCCGCGTTGTCCGGTTGCTTGCCCGCTGGCTAGTGGCCTTGGTGACGACGCTCCCTGAAATCTTCTGCGCTGGTTTGGCTCCTCCAGACTGGCTCCCGCTTCTCTGCAAAGAAGAAGCACCCCAGACCCTCCTGGTCTGCACCAGAAGCAAGTCCTTTGTTCTTCGTGGGTTCCGCTTGCCAAGGCTTGGTGAGTCCTAGTCCAACTTCGACGCCGCCGACAGCAAGAGCCTTCGTGGGACAGCTCGCCTCCTGGTCCTGGTCGCCCTCGACGCTTCCTGGTCCTCCTGGCTGCAGCGACAAGCTTCACCTTCACCTGCAACTCTTCACGACATCGCCTGGTTCCTTCCTGGTTCCACGTGATCACTGGCTAGTGATCTTGACTCTGTCCCCTCTGCTTGCAGGTATCTTCTCTTCTTGATCCCAGGCTTGGGATCCACCGGACACTCTTCACTGACTGCCTGTCAGCATCTTTTCTTCAGGCATCCATAGGAGTCGACGACGAAACCCGACGCAACTTCACCCCTATGCACCCGCAGCCTGTGGGCTAGGTAACTTGGGTACTCCGGTGCTCATCAGGATAGTGACTATCCTAGTGTCTAAGTTTCAAGTCTCAACTTCCTAGCTACTCCGGAAGTGTCCTAAAACTGTCTAATTCTAAACTGTACTATTGCTAGTGACTTTTACGCATTACGCGTGAGTGTTTCCACTCTGCACACGAATCCCGTGGGCCTCTCACTGCCTATCCTGTGGTAGTCTAGTGTAGCCCCAGCGATTCCCTAGGCCTAGGCCTACTCTATTTCCGTGACAGTGGTTCTTATACCACTTACTTAGTATATGGTTTGCGTGGCCCCTAGGGCCTAACTGTATTACTTACCTGTGTGACTTACTGTATGCATTAATAAGACTGTGTTGTACTTACCTCTAATCTCATAAAGAGTGCTGAGGGTTTTCTTAGAATAAATACACTTTATTTTATATATATATCTGTTGTGGTGTCCTTTCATTTGGTATTCAAGGGATTATATATGGTATCACAGCTGGCTTCACATGCCATTCAGAGTTTAGCCTAAGACTGCTCTTGTCCATGCTACCACTAGGATAGCTGGTCTATAAGGTTGACTTTACAACCAATCACCATAAGGGTATTTGGACTGATATAAGGTGTACACTATAACTAGTGACATCATACATCAGGCCAACTTCTCACAGTAGCCTAGTGTCGCATCAGGTAGTCCACACCAAGGAAAACCAGTATCCATGTACGAGATGTGACAAAGCCTTAATTACACGCAATGCTCTTAAGGGACATCAATGTAGCGACTGTTTTCCAGATCTCCACAGTGTGAAGCCTCTGGTCGACATGGCACAACAAGAAATGGTGCCAGCCACTAACTCTGTCCATGGGATTTGTTAACGTGGTTGTGACATGGTTAAACTTTCAACGACAACATGAGCACATAGAGAATTTTGATGGCCCCATGAAAGTGGCCAGGGAAAAGAGCCCAAAGTCACAGAAGCCTAATAGTGAATGTATGGGCCCTATATGCAAGCCATTTAAAGGGAGCTCGTTGTTGGGTTTATATAGTGCAGAACATTATCCTGAAAAGCCCCCAGGAATGAAGTATGGACCAATGTTTGCATCGTAGCTGCCAAGTGGCCCCATGTCATGTGACACCTTAAGCAAGTCCCGTCTTTTATCCAAGATTGCTGGGATGTCTATCCCCTTATTCATGATGGTAAAACAAACCTACAAATTCCCCATATTTGGATTGATCGTGGTTAAAATGCCACAAATGGACAATGGTGCCCCATATCAGATGGGGCCACTTGACCATTATGCTAACTTGGAAACCTCCACCCCCAACAAATGGAAAAATGAAATAAATGGTATGTTATCACACATGAATTATTGATCCATCCTCAAACACCCAGTAAGGCCAAAGATTACCTTCTAATGAAAAGCTAGTTGTATTCCTAAGACATTAGAGAAAATACGTAACCATTGGTATCACAACCGAAAAAACTCCACTACTTTAAACTTGGTCAAGCATTTAATGCTGGTTATTTGCTCTTTGGTTGTACAGGCCATACATCGCTGCAACCAACACGTGTTACGTCCCAACAGACTCAAGTCTCATGAGGAAGTTCAGTACAGAAGAACGTAGGACTAGGTGTACTCTGGCGCTGACAGACGTCTTAGGTTCATCATAGTCTTTGTTCCTCACTCACTTAGGAGACTTGCTGGACGTTGAGATTTTTCTACATTTTCTGGCCGAACTCGTTATCCTGACCATGCTGGTCTTACTTAACTGAAGTCTCATCAATAATGAATGATTACAGTTACCGCTGGATCCTGTTACTTTTACGGCAAAACGTAAGAAACGACCGCTACCATCAAAATGTGTTTATTAGCAACTGGTTCCACCAGAGTACATTGCAATTTTTATGTTCTTCTGAGTTGAACTTCCTCGTATGAGCTTTGAGAAACTCCATTAGGATGAAACACATGTTGGCTGTAGCAATATATGATCTGTACAACCAAAGAGCAAATTAACCAGTAGTAAGTGCCTAACCAAGTGTATATTTGTGGAGGATTCTGTTTGCGATACCAAGTATTTAGGAGTGCTCTGACGCTTATTCTCTCTGTTGTAAATAGCCATGGCCAAAAGATTGGGAAACGCCCTTAGGCAACACCAGAGTTTGACATGTATATGTTGCAATGACAAGCAAACTTTGATCTTGAATGTGAGGCAATTTTATGACCAATGCTGCCCCTTTTTTTTATATATATATACCCAAGACATTGCAATGGTGTACTACATAGCATTGTGTAAAATTGTCGATCTGCGACCAAGTAGGTCATTGAAGTAAGTAGACGCTCTATATTTTCTTATTAGTATATCTTTATTAAGATGAAAGGTAACTGCATCCTCAGCTTACTGGCCCACACATCAAGTGAAGGCAACCTCGTCAACATTCCAAGGCTGCCTCCCTGTCAACATTCTGAACATTACAACTGTACAGTGGAATGTGGGGGTGGCCGGAATGTACCATGTGATAAGTTATAACACATCTCCCTCCTCAAAGGAGATACATGCTAACACCAAGGGTAACTATGGTAGAGCAACAGGCCACGGTGTGGTACAAATGATGTAAAAGGGGGTCCCCTCATAACATAACCAACAACTTGAGAAGTAGAGTCATTACCCCATTTGAAATTCCTTGTGCCACCTTGGGGGATTGCGGTCCCTGAGTTCTCTACCCCTTTGTGCCCCCTCAGTACGGGAACTCTGGGCAAGATCCCGGACATCTTCCTCTTGGTCTGTTTCCCTCGGACCTACGGCCACCCGGTCCATACTCCATTTTTTGCCATCTTCCAGGATGACCACATTTCTTTTAACCTCCCTTATTTTCCCGGGGTCGTAGTACCTCTCCTCTTTTCCCCCTAGGTTCATTGGTTTCCTGATCATCACCTTTTGTCCCTCTCTGAAAGTTCTTTCTTGCACCCCCCATTTTCTGTCGTACCACTCTTTATACTTCTTTTGTCTGTTGTCAATTCTCTTACTGATCCCCTCTAGATCAATCACCACTGGTTCCTTGGGGATCATCCAGTTGGGGGAGAGTTTTGTTCCTGCCTTCCTCCCCCTCAATAGTTCAAACGGCGTATGTCCTGTGGAGAGGCTAGGTGTGGTGTGGTAGGACCAAAGCATGTCTCTCAACACCCCCTCAATAGGAGTCCCCGCTTTCACTGCTAGTTGTATGCACTCTTTCAGCATACGGTTAGCCCTCTCCACTTTCCCATTTGCTTTGGGACAGTACAATGGGGTGCGTATGTGTGTTATTGACATGTCTTTAAGATACTCCCTCATCTCCTCCGATACCAATTGGACGCCATTGTCCGTGATTAGGGTGGAGGGAATGCCCTCCTTCGAGAACACTTCGTTCAAAAATTCAATTAGCGATCTTGTGTTGATGTTACTCACAAACTTGTGTGTTATCCAGTTGGAATAGTAGTCTATGAGTACCAGAATGTACCATTGCTGTGGCCCCTTAGCTCTTATGGGGCCAGTGATGTCAAATCCCAATTTGTCCCATGGGGACCGTGGGACTTCCACAGGACTAAGTGGAGCACGCTTGATACATCTTGTTTTGTCACTTTCGCCACATGCGTAGCACTCCTTCACCTTGTCCTCCATGTGCGTATCCATTCCAGGGAACCAATATTCCGACCTCAGTCTCGCCTTGCATAGGCTCCTTCCCAGGTGCCCCTCATGTGCGAGGTCCATGATCTGTTCTCTTAGTCCCTCTGGTGGAACTATTCTGCCCGACTTGAGGAGGTATCCACCCTCTATGGACAGTTCATTTCGTACATTCCAGTACGGTTGAATGTCTTCTGGAAGAGTTTTGCATTTCATGGGCCATCCTTTGTTTACCCATTCTTTGACCTTGTTGATAATGCTATCTTGATCCATGTGGTAATCCCACTGATTTCTTGTCATTGCTGGGAGTTTGACCTCAAGGACCCCTTCACTGTTCCGGTCCTCCTCCTCAGGGCTTCCCACTGGGGATCTTGATAAAAAGTCTGCAACTTTGTTCTGTTGGCCTGGAACATACACTGTCTTGAAGTTGTAGCACTGCAATCCTAGAACCCATTTTGCAATGCGGGGGGTCATGTTTTCCATAACTTTGTTGCCGAACAAGAAGATTAAGGGTTTATGGTCCGTGCACACTTCAAATGGCAGACCCCACACATAGAAGCTAAAATGTCTAATCGCCCAATACACTGCCAATGCCTCCTTCTCTATAGTAGAGTAGTTAGACTCAGAGCCAGTTAGCGACCTTGATGCAAACGCCACCACTTTAGTCTCGCTGCCCCACCTTTGCGAGAGCATGGCGCCTATGCCTTTACCACTTGCATCCGTAGTGATTATGGTATCTTTCGCAACATCAAAGTTGCCTATGTATGGTGCTGTCATAATAGCTTCCTTTATGTTCTCAAACGCCTGTTCCTGATTCTTCTCCCACACAAATGGAATGTCTTTCCTCAAGGTCTCTCTTAGGGGATTTGCTAACATTGCAAAGTTCTTAATGAATTTGGCCATGTATTCCGCCAAGCCTAAGAACGATAGCACCTCCTCTTTGTTTGATGGCGTAGGTGCTCTTCGAACAGCTTCTACTAGATCGATTTTGGGTTTTATCCCCTCCTCCGAAATGGTATGCCCAAGGTAATCCACAGTGGTTACACCCACTTTGCATTTGCTCTCTTTCGTGGTAAACCCTACCTCCTTTAATCTGTTCAGTACTCTTTCGGCATTAAGATTATGTTCTTTCTCATTTGCTCCGTAAATAAGAATGTCGTCCTGAAAGCACATTGACTTGGGACAATCCTTCAAAACATGTTGCATCACCCTTTGGAATGCCGATGCTGCGGATGCCAGCCCGAAGGGCATTCTTAAGAATTTGTAGTTGCCAAATGGAGTGGTGAACGCTGTCAATGGTTGTGATTCAGGATGGAGTTTGATTTGGTGGTAGGCCGATGAGAGGTCCAGAACACTGAAAAATTTTGCCCCTTGCAGTGTGCTCAACATTTCATGTATCCTGGGTAAAGGGTGTCTGTCCACTACAATGTTGTCATTCAATGTCCTGAGATCCACACATAGACGGATGCTCTTTCCACCCTCCTTGCTCGTGATAACAATGGGCGCCAACCATGCCGCACATTCTATCTCCTGTATAACCCCTTGCTCAACCAGCTTCCTCAATTCAAGTCTCAAAGGTTCCCTCATAAGCAAAGGAATTGACCGTGTTTTGTGCACCACCGGTATCGCTCCCTCCTTCAATTCAATCTTATGCATATAATTTTTTAGTACCCCCAACTTGTCACTGAACACTTCAGGGAATTTTCCCACTAATTCGGATCCCACCACTGGGGGGTCAATCAACAACACCTGCTCCTGGTTGTTTGGGTCGAGTTTAATGCCCAATTCCTTTTGGTGTTTCCACCCCAATAAACTGGACCCCTCCTTTGTAACATATACCTTCCCTACAGTGTGCCTGTCTTTGAACGAGATTCTCATCCTTATCATCCCCTCCAGTGGTATGGGTACCCTATTGTAGCCCATGGGAGCAATGTCAGCTGTTTCTAGTATAAGATTGTGGTTAGCAAATTTCTCATTGAACCTGTCTTTATCAACCAGGGTGAATGGGGAACATGAGTCAGCAAATACTTTAAACCTTTCCCCATCCAGTCCTATTTCGCATGTGGGATACTGTGTTTGTTCATCTTTGCTTTCATCATCCACCTGAAAAATATAATTTTTTTCTTCCTCTTCATCCCTCTCTCTGTTTTCTACTACATGGACCTTACTTGAACTCACATTGCACACTTTAGAAAAATGTCCTTTCCTATTGCATTTCCTGCATATTACATTGCGGGCTGGACAGCGCCAATTGTTTGCTAAGTGATTATGATTACCGCACCTAAAACACTTCAGGCCTTCCCCTCTATTACCTACGTTCTCTTTGATTCTATTCTCAACTTTACATACTGCCTCCCTATTCACGCTGTCTTTCCCTGCTTCTTTTCCTGTTGCTCCCCCTGAAACTTTCATTTCTCTCATGCACTGTGCAGTATGTTCCA
This sequence comes from Triturus cristatus, assembly GCF_964204655.1. Lineage (NCBI taxonomy): Eukaryota > Metazoa > Chordata > Amphibia > Caudata > Salamandridae > Triturus > Triturus cristatus. Next base: position 1,093,705,315 of record NC_140588.1, on the reverse strand, counting down.
GCCCCTTAGCTATGCTAATAGCTTCCTCCAAGTCTGGATTTCTAGTAAGTAGTTCTTCCTGAACCTTCTCCTCATTGGTGCATCTCACCAATTGGTCTCTAATGAGTGAGTCAGTAAGTGGCCCGAACTCACACGTCGCTGCCATGCCCCTCAATACCGCTATGTACGATGACACCTTTTCTTCCTTTCTTTGTGCTCTTTTAAAGAATTTGTGTCTTTCCAACACAACATTTATTTTCACCTTAAAATGTGCTTCTAGTTTCCTTAAAGTATATTCATACACATCCACTCCCTCATCTTCTTCGCTCCCTTCCTCATCCACCTGTCTACCTGTAATATCCTCAAAAATTTTCCTACCGTGTATACCCAAATTATGCAACAGGATGGGTTGCTTCCTTAGGTTGGAAAAATTCCCACCTCCTATAGCTATTAGATATGACTTGAAAATGCCTACCCATCTTTTCCATGGTATTTCTGGCTCCCCTAGCTCATTTATAAATGGAGGCGGCTGACTCATCCCTGCACCTGCCATGATGATGAAAAAATATGGTAACCCCCGGTACAGGCAAACAAATATATTCTGTCAGACCCAGTGTATTGTACTATAAATGTAGATTAAACACAAAAAATGTTCCTCTTAATTTTCTTCTCTATATAAGCATTACCAAGAACCTGCAGTGGCCTGAAATCACTTTCTAACCTTTTTAACCTTACTTTCACCACAACAGTCCTCTTTTTGTGTTTGGTGTATTTCCCACCATTCCCCTTGATGTGCTCCGACGGGTCCTTCCTGTGGCAGCCTGAGGGAAAAAACGTGCCTTCGATGGATTCCTTCCTCCTGAGGAGAACGCTAGACCTGCAGCCTGCAACGTCCGTGTCTCTTTCCCCTAAACACGCACAGCTCTCAGATGAGAGGGATATCCTTTATTTCCATTCACAGCGACTGCACTCAGCACCCCACGTACAGCCGACCTCTCACCGCCGGATGCAGCTCCTGTCGATCGGCGCGCAGCGAACTCTGTGTGGGCGAGAAGGTTAGCAGCTGCAGCGTAGATCACGGGCATGGAACGGAAAGAAGGCAGGAGGTTACAGCTGAATGTCCCTCTTGTATACAGCTGAGACACTACGGTGTTTGGCCAGTTTGTGCTGTGGTGCACTCGCAACACACCACGCTGCCTCCGATGCCAGCGCTGCCTCAGAGAAAGTTTATATCAACAACCCATGCCTGCCGCTCCGTTTCAAAAGGACAATCACTTCACGCCCCCGATGTAATAAATCGCCGGTGCCCTCAACGATTAACCCGTGACTGGAACAGGCTGACGGCTGACATGAATTCGCCTTCTTCAACCTCTATTCACCAATGCACCGATATTCTGTGGTGGTATAACGCCACCGTAAGTCCTTACTCCTCTGTCTATTCTTTAGTTTTACTTGGGGTAAATTATATTCTGTCACTCCCCCGATTGTACTCCTCACCATAAGCGAAGCCAGCAGAGAAGCAACCTGAAGAAATCTTCTTCCATGAAATTTCTTCCTCTCCACTTCGTGCCAGTAAGTCAAAATCACTACAGGGGAGAATGCAGCACTGTCCCTGTCACAGCTCCGGTCATCCTCGTCGCCATCTGAAGTAAGTAGACGCTCTATATTTTCTTATTAGTATATCTTTATTAAGATGAAAGGTAACTGCATCCTCAGCTTACTGGCCCACACATCAAGTGAAGGCAACCTCGTCAACATTCCAAGGCTGCCTCCCTGTCAACATTCTGAACATTACAACTGTACAGTGGAATGTGGGGGTGGCCGGAATGTACCATGTGATAAGTTATAACAGTCATCACCATGAAAAAAAAACACAAGATGGTGGTTTGTGGAGTCTGGTAACAAAGAAAACTACAGGAGTATACCTCTCTTGGTTACGGTTCTCTTTGTTTTTCATAGGCATCCCTCTAAATAGATATTTGACAGCCTACTTTTGCATAAGACTAAATACGAAATGTGTACCATGGTTTTCGAAATTTCATTTAGGATATATTTATATATAATGTGTGTGTCTTTTAAACCACGTACACACTTCAACAAAAGGACTGTTTGAAAAGCAAGAAATGGGTTAAAACTGTGCATCAATCCCTGGGGCGTCTTACACGCAGTGGGTTCCCTGGGTACCTTATACTAGGGACTTAGAGGTAAGTCAGCCTATGCCATTTGGGTATAGTCAATGTAACATACATGTTTGGGGACAGGGCTCTGGCACAGAGGTCTCGTTAGCCGGCCTCAGTGCATTTTCAGAGTTGAGAAAACCTCAGCATTAGTCCAAACACTTGAGGGCGGCCATGCTTCAAAGAGGCATTTTCATACACTTGATCACTACTATTGCTTAGTATTGAACAGCTTGGTGATTTGAGCTTGTTCTCCAATAGGAGCAAAGGGACAGTTTGATGCTCTGCATTGTAAGCTGAATAAACAATGTTAACGAGACATGGGCATTGCATGTGGAACATTGAAAACACATTTTGCCTTGGTAATGGAGAATGTAAATCTAGAAATAATCGCTTCTATGTATTTACATATTTTTTAAAGGGAAGCTAACTCTTCCGGAAGCATAACGGAGTGGTGTTTAAAAGGGTCATGTGTGCCCTGCTCGGTTTGTACCATTTTAATTGTAAATACAGTAGTTCTTCATTCAAATCTTTTTTAAAGGTTAATTTGCTAATTAAATGTTATTATTACCTTTGACTTAGCCAGTTCAATTCTTATGATCTTGTGTCTTTAAAATTGGAATCGTTTGAAGTTAAAGTGATTCAGAAAGCATTTAAGGCTTTCCACTGCTCATAGAAGTGAGGCCTCATACACTCTCGGGGCTTGAAACAGAAGTACTGGCAGTACATTTCGGCCACACTAACTATGCAGCATAAAAATATGTGGCATTCCTGAAGGATCTGTGTTTGAGTTCACAGATTTTGCAAATAAAGAGAAGTATAATCTTTTTTTGGTTTAGTTTGAAAATATGATCTTGAATTTGAGGCAATTGCTGGAAGTGAACAATAATTGTGTCAAAAGTACCTCCGTGATAAGCCATTTTATTTTTCATGTAAAGCAGATTCAAAGTAGACTGTCACAGGCCCACGTGGTATATCTGTATAAATGACTATTACCGTTAAGGGGCATCCTGACGCTTGGGAAGGAGTTTACCAGATGCTAATCCTTAATAATTTGGCAAGCATTGGAAGACTCCACAGTGGGTCCTATCCTGGTCCAGAAGTTGGTCATGAGGTCAATGTTTGTTGCACTCCAAATCCTTGAGTAAGTCGAATAAAAAATACAATGGGACTTAGCCCCTTCCCGCCACTCTCATATACCTGGGAAGGAGTGACTGTTCCTCCCAATCTCGCTCCCAAAGTCAGTCTGTGTCGGAGGCAATCGGGCAACTTGTCCCGGCACCCAGTTTCCTGGGCCGTGTTTGAGACTGAGGTAGATCAAAGAGTTCTGTGAGGCCATGTTGCAGCTCTTTGGATTCCTTCTGGCTCAATCTGGTGCACCTCTGGGCCTCATGGACCCCCTCGCGCCTTCGCAGGGCCTCTACCGTGCCTGTGCGTACTTCACATTCCATGCTGGTTCCCAGAACGTCGACACTGCCCCCAACTCCCATCGATGCTGGAGGACAAAGCACCGGCTATGGAGCTGCGGAATCTGCACACGACCTGTAGCTAATCAGCTGCTGAGCCTCCGCTTCCAGGGGTGCAAAACCTTGAAAGTAATGACAGCGTGTTCAAGCTTCACCTACACCGGCTTCACACTTCATTGCTGGAACAGTATGATGTCACTGCAGAGCTGCACCAAGCCACCTCAAGGTGCGCAGAGGCACTGCCCGAAGGTTTCTGGCTCCAGTCTGGTGCCTGTGAAGTATTCAAAAGGTGAGGAATCTACGGGTAGATCGAGTCGCAACCAGAAAGAGCATTACCAAAGGCAAGTAACTTGTTCATCTCTGCAAATAATGATGTTTCTTTCCACAGTTCTCTATCCCTGAAGTGCATGCCATCTCACAGATCTACTCTATGTTCCTAAACCTCTGCATGATAATTTTGACCTTGACTTAAAACCTCCGACTGTTGCCCCACCCTTTTTTCAATTTGAATGAGCCGCGTCTTAACTCCCATTTTCTACAAGGCTCCTCTCTCCGAGTACAGCCTTCTGCAACCTCGCACTTAATCTCCTCCAGGTCATCTTCTAATCCCACTTACATGTGCTCACAAGCCCCCCCCCCCCCATGATCACATCCAACTACTAACACGAGGGTCAGTGTATGGAATGCATTTGAGTGCACACTACTCCCAACAATAACCACTAGCCTTAGGTTCTGGAGCAGCTCGCTGCCTGGCGTGAAGCGCCTCAATGCCTCGTCAGGGGTACTGAGCGTTCTATAAATCCAATAACACTATATAGCACTCGCAGTAAGAGAACAGATGTTCTAAAGAAAGAACAAATAGAAATGAAGAGCACATCTTCAGGTTAACTAGAGCCCCTTGGTAAAATAATTGATAAGCAGCTTATAGCACATACAATAGGAGAACAGAGGTTGATAAAGCAAGCACCACTACAAGCTCAAGGACAGACCATTCATGTCAGCCACACACACACACCCTACGGAGCACCTCTACACGCTCAAGGACAGCCTATTCATGTCAGCCACACACACCCTACGGAGCACCTCTACACGCTCAAGGACAGCCTATTCATGTCAGCCACACACACCCTACGGACCACCTCTACACGCTCAAGGACAGCCCATTCATGTCAGCCACACACACCCTACGGAGCACCACTACACGCTCAAGGACAGCCCATTCATGTTAGCCACACACACCCTACGGAGCACCTCTACACGCTCAAGGACAGCCTATTCATGTCAGCCACACACACACCGTACGGAGCACCTCTACACGCTCAAGGACAGCCTATTCATGTCAGCCACACACACACCGTACGGAGCACCTCTACACGCTCAAGGACAGCCTATTCATGTCAGCCACACACACACCGTACGGAGCACCTCTACACGCTCAAGGACAGCCCATTCATGTTAGCCACACACACCCTACGGAGCAGCACTACACGCTCAAGGACAGCCTATTCATGTTAGCCACACACACCCTACGGAGCAGCACTACACGCTCAAGGACAGCCTATTCATGTCAGCCATACACACCCTACGGAGCACCACTACACGCTCAAGGACAGCCTATTCATGTTAGCCACACACACCCTACGGAGCACCTCTACACGCTCAAGGACAGCCTATTCATGTCAGCCACACACACCCTACGGAGCACCTCTACACGCTCAAGGACAGCCTATTCATGTTAGCCACACACACCCTACGGAGCACCACTACACACTCAAGGACAGCCTATTCATGTTAGCCACACACACCCTACGGAGCACCACTACACGCTCAAGGACAGCCTATTCATGTTAGCCACACACACCCTACGGAGCACCTCTACACGCTCAAGGACAGCCTATTCATGTCAGCCACACACACCCTACGGAGCACCACTACACGCTCAAGGACAGCCTATTCATGTTAGCCACACACACCCTACGGAGCACCACTACACACTCAAGGACAGCCTATTCATGTCAGCCACACACACCCTACGGACCACCTCTACACGCTCAAGGACAGCCCATTCATGTCAGCCACACACACCCTACGGAGCACCACTACACGCTCAAGGACAGCCTAATCACGTTAGCCACACACACCCTACGGAGCAGCACTACACGTTTAAGGACAGCCCATTCATGTCAGCCACACACACCCTACGGAGCAGCACTACACGCTCAAGGACAGCCCATTCATGTTAGCCACACACACCCTACGGAGCACCTCTACACGCTCAAGGACAGCCCATTCATGTTAGCCACACACACCCTACGGAGCAGCACTACACGCTCAAGGACAGCCTATTCATGTTAGCCACACACACCCTACGGAGCACCACTACACGCTCAAGGACAGCCTATTCATGTCAGCCACACACACCCTACGGAGCACCTCTACACGCTCAAGGACAGCCCATTCATGTTAGCCACACACACCCTACGGAGCAGCACTACACGCTCAAAGACAGCCTATTCATGTCAGCCACACACACCCTACGGAGCACCACTACACGCTCAAGGACAGCCTATTCATGTCAGCCACACACGCCCTACGGAGCACCACTACACGCTCAAAGACAGCCTATTCATGTCAGCCACACACGCCCTACGGAGCACCACTACACGCTCAAAGACAGCCTATTCATGTCAGCCACACACACCCTACGGAGCACCACTACACGCTCAAGGACAGCCTATTCATGTCAGCCATACACACCCTACGGAGCACCACTACAAGCTCAAGGACAGCCTATTCATGTTAGCCACACACACCCTACGGAGCACCACTACACGCTCAAAGACAGCCTATTCATGTCAGCCACACACGCCCTACGGAGCACCACTACACGCTCAAAGACAGCCTATTCATGTCAGCCACACACGCCCTACGGAGCACCTCTACACGCTCAAGGACAGCCTATTCATGTCAGCCACACACACCCTACGGAGCACCACTACACGCTCAAGGACAGCCCATTCATGTCAGCCACACACACCCTACGGAGCACCTCTACACGCTCAAGGACAGCCCATTCATGTCAGCCACACACACCCTACGGAGCACCTCTACACGCTCATGGACAGCCCATTCATGTCAGCCACACACACCCTACGGAGCACCTCTACACGCTCAAGGACAGCCCATTCATGTCAGCCACACACACCCTACGGAGCACCTCTACACGCTCAAGGACAGCCTATTCATGTCAGCCACACACACCCTACGGAGCACCTCTACACGCTCAAGGACAGCCTATTCATGTCAGCCACACACACCCTACGGAGCACCTCTACACGCTCAAGGACAGCCTATTCATGTTAGCCACACACACCCTACAGAATAGTTGGACATGTATCCTTTTGTACAGTTAACCGCTGTGCAATACGTGTTGCAAGTAATCATCCAACTACCCGTGGACACGGGTTCAGAACACGTTTGTCACTTCGCGCATACATCTAGGAGTACATGGGCATGTATAGTATCAGACACATATGCACTTTTACAAGATACTTTCACATGCACAGCCTCACAAAATCAGGATACTAATGGCAGGGGTGTCTCCTCCCAACATGACAAAACAACACAAAGAAGGGGCTCGGGTGGAGGTGCTACACATAAATCATGACAAATGGTAACACTTTTATAAAATAAATTACATTATGCCTAATTCAATTGCTCTTAAGTGATCAAGTATAACCACAGCAACGCTGTGGGAACACGACCGGTAAAGCATCTACTGTGCTTTGTTTTATGCTCTGCTACAAAACAGACTTACTGCCTGCCAGTATTTTTGAAGGTATCCCAAAGGCCTTTTTGAGATTTTTTTCTTCAGTTGACCTCCCAATACAATTAGTGCTTTATTTCTTTCCATAAATGCGCATGAATGTTTTCATGTGTGCAGATACAGAAGGGGTCATGTAAGAACTCTCTTCCACTGCCATTGCGTGGAAAATCAGCAACATGTCATTCAATTAATTACTCACTACTAACATTACTCTTATCTCTACTTGTACCTAGTGTGGGTATACATGTTTTAGTTGTGAACACATCACACACCGGGAAAGCATACACTGTGGCACTACTTACACACTCAACTTCTAAAGAAAACATTGAATTCACTCACATAAAAGTCTTTGCAAACCCTGCTGCAGGCCCACAACGGGCGACACATCACTGTCTACCAAGGAGACCAACGCTCACTACACAAGATGGACGTGGCAGCCCACACCACACAAATCAAACACAAAACAAGGGGATAATCATAAGGATGTGGTCATCTTATGAAAAGGAAACTGATCTCGACACGTGGTGGGCGTGGCATCCCCAACTATTGCGATTGATCAGCTCTGAAGGCGGACACGCTTTAGCTTAAATAATTTGTACTATGTGGGCCTTACCATTATAAACATTCTGATGCACATATATTTCTGTACATTACACTTGTGCATCACCTGTTACAGCACCGAGCGTGTTTGTTCTCTTCACTGCACTGTGTTTTTCGTTGGTTGAAATGTATATATTTTCATCATGGATTAATACACGTGAAGAATCATTATTTGGAGTACATAACTAATCGTCTCGTGTTAGGGTCTACTGTTATTTGTACCCGAGTTGAGCCTCAGATCACCAGTGTTTTAGAAAAACGCAGACCAAAAAGTAGGTAAAGTCCCCATGCACTCTCAGCACAATAACCAGGGTACACAAGTAACAATATGCTTATTCAATGGTCATATTGAATCACAGGGCATAAAAGTAATCTGAGAGGTTGCACACACACAGAAAGGGTTTCCAGTCCAAACTGGAGGGATCTGGTTTCACATACAGCCACTAAAACAAGCATTGGAATAGCCAATAGGTCTTGCCAATAAGTGTTAGCAATGGTGTACACTAGTGTGGCTGCTATTCAGTGTGGCTAAAAGGCATTGGTGTAAAGGGGCATGGAGTGAAGTGTTCTAAAGTAGATTGGAGTGAAGTGTTATGGAGTGGCGTGGCATACAGTGTCGTAGAATGGAGTTGCATCGAGTGTTGTGTAGAGCAGAGTGGAGTGGCATAGAGGGTATTGCCAGGATTACAGTGTTGTAGAGTAGTGTTGTAGAACGGCATAGAGGGCTGTAGAGTGTAGTGACGTAGAGTCCAGTAGAGTGGCATAGAGTTGAGTGGTGCAGAGTAGACTACAGTGGCATAGAGTGCAGTCATGTGGAGTAGAGTGCAGGGTTATAGATCGTTGCAGTTGAATTGTGCAGAGGAAAGTGGTGCAGAGTCGAGTGGTGCAGAGAGCAGTGACGTAGAGTACAGAGCTGCAGAGTAAAATAAAGTGACGTAGAGCGCAATGATGTAGACTAACATTGCGTGCATGTTCAATATTTCTTTATTTCAACTGTTATTTTCTTTGAGAAAAACTTGAGGAATCTACACATATGAGCCCTTGGTGAATTTGGTATTGTGTCTACTTTTCAAAAATCTATAGCTTTCCTGAATCACGCACAGGTTTCACACCAAAAATGGGCTACCGTTTTCAAAAATGCCAAAACTGTGGCACAAAATGAGTTTTTTGATACAGATCACCATGTCCCAAATAGCTGGGAAGAGGATGTCTTTAGCACAGCAACACGTTTATTGATGCAATTTGTAGGAGAGAAAAAAAACACGTTTATCTAAAGCGGTTATTTTCCTATTTTCTCAAGAAACTCAAAATGTTGTTGTATCTTGCCTATTTCCTCAGTCCCCTCCGAGGGAATCCCAAAACCCCGGCTACCTCTAGAATCACCAGGATGTTGGAAAAAAGGATGCAAATTTGGCAGGGATACCTTACATGGAAAAAAGTTATGAAACCCTAAGTGCGAACTACTCCAAATAGCCACAAAAGGGCCCAGCACTGGCGGGGGAGCCCCAGCAGTTAAGGGGTTAAATGTCTTAGTGTTACACTGATGACAACCACAAATGTGTATCTCTCAGAGGCCTTACCAATGTATTTGTCATGATTCCACGTGCAGATGTCCAGCGAGTTCTTACAGCATTACCCTTTGTTAAGCTCTTTCTCTCTCTTTGGGGTATAGAAGCGTTTTATGAAACTCAAATGGCGACTCTCATGTTTGAGACTTCATCAAAGATACATGGGGCATATTTACAAGGACTTAACAACGCTGTAGCGTACATTTTTTTACGTTATGGCGGCTTTTATTTTACCGCCTTGTCTACATGCAGTTAGTGGCACTTTTCCAGTCTGAAGTTAATTTTCAAGCTTGCCACTTCTGTTCATGGGACTTAATGGCAATGAGATGCAAGGGGGGCGTTCCCGTGGAAAAACTGCCGCTAACTCCACCTCGTGATATTTAGAATGAAATTTCCATCCAGCGATAACCCCCCAAGACTGCTGCTAAGGCCAGTTGGAGGCAGTTTTTTAAGACCAGAGAATAGCTAGTCTTAAAATTGGTGGAAACACTTGAGGCCTCATTTCAGAGATTTTGGTGCTGAACAGCACTGCAAGGAATGTTGCTGGGCTGCCCTGCGACAAAAGAAAAGTGCAGGAATGCGAACTATCAATAAGATAGGGAGCTTTCCTGGGCCTCATTCATGAAAAGTGTTGTATCGCTGCGAAAAAACAGTGTTGCGAGACATTTTTTTACTGCACCCTTCTTGCGATACCATAAATGCACCGTATTCACTGTACAGGTGCTCCATGGCACAATTAAGGATAGATACATCTGGAATCCTGCATTGCTGCAGTTGTGTCACAAGCATGATGCAACTCCAGCAATGCATGGGGCCAGCTTATCCCTATGGCATTGCGTCACCCTTACGCCTTCCATGAGGCAGGCGTATGGTTCTGACGCGGTGTTGTTTTACCTAAATGTGAATGATTGGTTCTGTATTTGCTGTGTTTAACATCTCTATAAACGTATATAGATATATACTGTCTCTATGAGAGATAGAGCAAGTGTATATAATAACTTATAGGACAGGGATCTGTCTTACTCATGACACACGTGACATTTCTATGCATAACAGGGATCTGTCTGTCACAATGCACTTCAAGAGACATGTATATAAATTGTCTAACGTGATACATAACAATGAAATATGGTTTGATGTGATGTATTGAATATAATCTGTATGTGCCCACACCAAATGCAAGTGGACTGCATAAAAATAGGAATGTTTTTAATAATTACTATTGCATGAGATACCAAATTCCTTTTTGCACAAAAAACGTGATAATTAGGACATGTATGTGTCTACATGCATGGATTATAAACCAATATGCGTAATGGTAGCTATTAATAAGATACGGTTTAAATACAAAAGGTACACTGCGAATGTGTGGTAGTGTCGCAACCATATATCCTGGTCATCATTGATGGAAACACACACTGTTTCTCACCTGACACACAGGCCCACTTCAAAAATTTTAAAATTTTGGTTTGGTGTAATATATTTCACATCCTGTGAACGAACATAATGGATTGTTCTGGTGATTTAGTCTAAGAAGGAGACACACTCCGTTGCAATTCTCGAGCGAAGTCACGCAATCTGCGTCGCTCCCTCATTCAGAGTGAGAGATGCTCTTTTGCGCTGGTTCCCACCGGAACGCAGCCTTGCTCTACACGTAGCCTCCTCACACGAGGACGAACGTAGACGTGTTCAAGAGGAGGTTTCACTCGTCCCGAGACAATCCGGGATCTCGGAAGAAGCTTGGACAGGCCGTAGGTAAGACGCTGGTTCCTTTGGGTCCGCTGTGCTAATAATACATGAGGTATGCGGAACTTTAAACGAACGGAGGTTCTTTTTCCATTTATTTTTTAGATTCATCAAAGGCAAATAAATAGCCTTGGATGCGCATTTGGAGCAGTTAATTGGAGGCAGCAGACCCCGCTAAACACATTGTGGATTTAAAGAGACATTTACTCTTGGAACCCCGAGCGCCAGAGGGTAGTGTTGTTGTTTTTGTTCATTTAGGGACAGTTTGGTTGCAGTTTATTACGTAAGATGGAAGATGAGTTGTAACTAATTGAGAATCATCCTTCCAATGTAGATATATGGGCACAACGTACCTTGGACTAATCCAACCCACCGATCCAGAAGAATGACGTCTGATACAGCTACAGTCCCTGTAAGGGCGTAGCACAATGAAGTTTTCACTAAAGTTTTCTTTCTGGATTCAGGTGTAACAGGCTTAATTTATTTTTGATAGGTCATCCGTTGTGAACAAGCTGTCGTGCTGTCACAGAAGTCAGGGTGGAACTTCACAGAAGGTGAGCAGAGACATACTGTCTCTCCGCTCCCGTTCAACGGTCCAAACCTTGTCCAAACATTAAAGTACCTTCATTTTTTCTTACACAGGCCACACACAGATTGTTTTTAGTCCTGAAGAAGACCCCCCTTATACGTATAAACTTTCACAATAGTCTCTGGGGTCGAAACGTCGACGCCAATTATCAAGTGCAAATGATCACCCGGACCAATGGAATAACTAGATTAAATTCGAAACTGGGTTAATGCATAGTCAAAATACCTCACACTTTGTCTAAATGTGGTTTTTGGATTTATATTGATGTGTCTTGTGTATATTGTGTTGTGATTCATATATTTATTATTTTGAATTCACTTCACGTTATTTACTTTATATGTACTTGTATAGTGTTTATCTGTGTGTGCATATATTCATTCCTTTTGAATACACAATTTATATAGATTTTCTACAAGTCCACTAAGGGTTAGTCGCCCATACACCCAAAAACAAACTAACAGGGGGCAATGAAAGGCAGCACCATCCGGTTGCCTCTTCCGATCTAACAGTGGCGACCAGATTCCGTGTTCCCCTGCGAGTAACAGCGGATTAAGCTGCATACCTAAGAGCCTGGGCCAGAACCGCCCCCCGTGCCCCTGGCACCGACTGCCACCAATGGCCAATCTCAGTGACGTGAGCCAGTTAGTAGAGTCCCCCACCACTCTTGTGCGGTGCCCTCGGTGATCTAAGTCAGCCGCAGTGCAGGGATTGCTCAGGGCACAGTGTTCGTCACCCACAGGCGGTAACCTGGGCCCGACTCACCCCTGGTTCTCCTCTGCTACGTATCCCACCTTCGCCTCACCTGGACATTGACACTGGGGCTCAATGCGCTGGACTCCAAATCCTTGACTCAGCCAGCAGGAGCCTCACCCACGCTGTTTTTCACAAGCCTGGGTACAGCAGTCACTGCCAGGTCCACTGGGGAACCTCCCAATGCAGGTGATGCAACAGGGCCCCCCTTAGGCATGAAGTTGCAGCGCTCCCGCCACACAAGTTTGGCGCAGCTCAGAGGCATAACCCTTCACAGTGTCCAGCCAGCGCAACATCCTCTGGCCTGTAATGCAGAGATTCGCGGCCCACCATTGGTAATCTCCTCCATGCACCCCGGTGTAGTGGTGGTGCCTGGTATGCGATGCAGACCTCCGTACATTGGTGCACAGGAGCTCCTCTACGGTTCACAGCTTCAAGGTGCACCAGACGGTCTTCTCACACAGGTCTGCAACGTGTCTCCATGCGACCTGTCAGACCACCACCAGGTAAGGACGATCGCCGATGCCTCAATGTCTAGAGCTATACCCAGCATCTCCACAGTACCTCTGCTTCCCACTCCGGGTCACAGACGCAGGCCTCACCGAGGCCTCCGGGGACTGTACCAGTTTTCAAGGTTTTTGGCTGCCATGTTATTGCAAGGAGGGCGCTATGAAAAGTGATTCATCACTGATTTTTCCCAGCGATGCGCCTCGTTTCATAACTGTAGCCCTGAATCTGCATTTCTTCTTCCCCAGGGACTCTGGCTGGTCCTCCTGGCTGTTGGGTGGGGGGGTGAAGGTTGTTGATCTGTGCTGCACTTGGCCCTGGCTGCTCCATTCTCCATTCCATTTGTTTTATTTCCTATTTTTCATTGGAGGTGGACTTATAGGCTATTTTTGCCTCTAGAGGCATAAAAAAAAGTCACGTTGGGCTGAATAGTGTGAGTTTTTTTGCCGCTAGTGGGCCTTTCGTCACATTTCTCTTTCTAACGTCAAAACTTATATCGCCTTGACGTTAGTGTTAGCGGCAGTTTTCACCGTGGCTAGCTGTTACTATCGCCATGTAGCGATTTATTGTAAATACATCGCTATCAGAGGGATAGTTTTTGGTGATCGGCCGCATTTAAAAAACTGCAGCTAACTAATGCTCGTTAGCGGCAGTTCTTGTAAATATACCCCATGCTCAGTGAGTTTTGTTGCAGGGAATCTGCTCAGGGACAGAACTATGCTTGTGGCCATAGAACATCGGCTTGTAGGGACTGAGTCACCACACCACCTCAGTATCCATGAGCCTAAGTCAGACTAGCTATCGTGCCTCATATGCCTTCCTAACCTTAGCAGAGAAGCAAGTGAATTGGCACCCCAGAACACAACGCTCTCAACCCTCTCCGGTATCGTGGTAACAGGACACGCCCATTTGCTCTCTCACTCGTAGTCATCCGCAAAAAGATGTGACACGAAAAAAGTCTAAAATATTTATTTAAACTATGGTGTTCTAAAATGCAGTATTCGTGCCACAATTAGAAAACAAATGCATACCAAGAATACCGTTAGCATAGTTAATAAACTATATTCCATACAAAGCCTGGTCATATTATAAGACAGATTAGCCTAAACCCCCTTCCCCTTTTTCTACTGAAGCTAAATGATTATATATCAAAGATTTCTGGGTTTAGTGTCAGACCCCGTACCTCAGCATACACAGATGGACGTTCTATATCTCAGCTGAAGCAGCAATCTTGTCTCAGAACCTTCGCTCAGTGCTCGCGTTTAAACTCCTGTGCTCACAAACATCAGCTGCGCTCTCATGTTCTGTCTAGGTGCTAGTGCCTGACCAGAGAAAATACCAAGAGACATTATTCTTTGACCTGGTCTGTGGTGTTAAGACTAAATCCAAGGAAAAGAACAGAACACGAAAACATATGCAGGTTCCGTTTGAAAGTACAGTGTGGCACAAAAGCAAGCGTGTTTATATAGCAACGTGTGCGAAAGAAAATGCGGCCTACAGCATGCACAATAAGGCTAACATAAGGAAAACTACAATGGGCCACGCTGGAAGCACACAACAGTCTCGCAAGGAGGGTGAGGCTAGATGTGTCTGGAAGTCACTTTAGCAGCTGTCCACTGCACAGACTCTAGGCACAATGAAGCTTCAATCCAGCTCACAGGGACAAAAGGCAGACAAGTCTGAAATGAACTGACACTTTCATTAGCCTCACAGTTGAGATATAATTCATGCCACGTGGCATGCAGCCCAGAAGGGGCCTGCTAAATAGATTGGACAGCATCTCCCCCTTAAATACCAGTTGGGCTGGTCACTTCTTCCTGAGAAAAAACTGGGGTGGAGGGCCTCAACTTTTGATGGTGATTGATAGGGTGGGCCGCAGGCAGGGGTGACGTGGAGTGGGGCGGGGGGCCTCTTCCCACTAACACTTGGACCCTAGACCGGACGAGAAATTACAGCTAAGAAATGTTAGAACAAAGCATCTGAGGAAATTTGGCAAGATTGGGTAAGTGTGAGACGGTGCCGAGCATGACACGCCTGTTACCGGGGTTGACACGTCCGAGTAGCGGTGGTGGCTTACCTGTGGTAATCGCCTCGCGGAACCAGCGATGCAGCACAGCGGCCTCCGGAAAGGTAAACCCTCCCCCATGTCCTGGGGGAGGGTTTACCCCCATGTCCTCTGCCCATACAGGGTCAAGATACACAGAAATCAGAGACGGAAGGAGGAGGGATTGACCCCGGAAGTAGATCCCCAGAGGAAGAGAAAAAGACCGGATACGCCGACAGCGGGCATGAACAAGCCGGAGCGAGGAAGGAGTTGCGAGAGAGAGAAGACGTGAGAGAGGAGGTCGTGGAGTCGCGGAACGTAGAAGACGAGTCCCAGGACGAAGACGAGACGTGGTGCGAGGATTAGTGGTCCCCACAGGAGGAGGCTGGAGAGCGGCCGCATCTCAGGAGAGTTGCAGCTGAGCCGGTGAGTGACCGCAGACAGGGGAAAGAGGGAGCAGGGAGGCGGGAGGTAGACAGGTAAGAAAAGGGAGGGGGGGCCTGAGTGTATAAAACGGGGTTTTGTTTTGTGTGATTCCCTTTTCCTCACATTCCCATCTGACCCGATTGATTGTGAAATCGGACATCGAGGGAGATTCTAGCTCTTCAGCCCCTTTTATTTTCACAGTGCACAGTATTGCCCAGAACTATCCCATCACTACCTCCCTCCCCTCACCAGAACCACCTGTCCTATTTTATGACATTTCCCTAAGATACCGAACGGGTGTGGTGACGGAAAATGTATCACCCGCGAGCGTATCATTAAGGGGTGACTGACGGCCCCTTGTTCTCTTTTCTCCTATGAGCCTCCCTGAGAGAGCCATCAGCCCCAGTGAAGATCGAACAATCACGAAGCCCCGAGGAGACGAGGAACCGCTGGAGAGAAAGGAGACCCGGAAGACCACCGACAGTTCCCCAAAGACGATATCTAAGAAAAACACCAAAGTTTTGAATAAAACTCGCCGACTGGCCCACTATATACAGCCTCCGCATCTGTTTATCCGGCCCGCACTCCCACAAGTGGTGTCAGAAGTGGGATCAGCCAGAGACATGGAGGCTGTAATCGTCCGAATGGCCGAAAGCCAAGAGAGTCTGGGGAAAGCCATGGAGAAATTCCTCACGGTGGTAGAAGACAGGGGGAAACTGCAACAAGCTATCACAGAACAAGGCCAGACACATGACACCGCAATGGGGAAGCTCGAAGACGCCCTTGGACAACAAAGGGGCCCCGACTACCCTCCCACCAGTAATCCTGCAAAAATATTGTAAGTGGAGAAAACCCTGAATACTTCTTCAACAACTTCGAACGGATGGACCTGGCTGCAGCATGGCAAGCAGATAGGTGGGGACAATACCTAGGACTTTATTGTCCGGAGAGCTACAGGCATCCTATCAAGCGGCCAACATCATGGGAGTGACCCCATATGCGGACATCAAACAATGTATTATGGAACGCCTAGGTGTTGACGACGAGACATACAGATGAGGTTTAGACAGTTCAAAGAGGGTCTGCAAGAAACCCCCAGAGCCCTATATTATCATGTGAGGGATATGGCTGACCGTTGGTTGAAACCAGCCTCCCTCACAAAGGAAGATATCATGGCTAAAATATATTTGGAGCAGTACCTGTCCTCCCTCCATCCTCCCATTCAGAAATGGATCAGACAGCATGCGCATCTCACCCTAGAGACAGCCATGGAGATCGCTAGCACCTACAGCAGAGCACATGATGCACAAAAGGGACGAGAAGAAACCCCATGGAGAGCAGGGGTAAGCAGGGCTCATCATGCTCCCCGACCTCCGCTTGTCCGCAAACCCGACCCCGTTACAATCCTCCCAGGACCTCCTGTGTTCAGAGCCCCGGGACCTCCCGTGTTTAGAACCCCTGCACCCGGACCGCAATGTTATAACTGTGGAGTACTAGGTCACATAGCCCGCTTTTGTCCACAGAAGGAGGAACCAATGGAGATAGGCATTGCAAGGAATTATTGTTGTCTCTCCCAATGTAAACAACCTCCCCCTTATCGTTGTGGCGTGTCTGTAAATGGACAACCCATGACAGCCCTGGCCGATACAGGATGTCAACAAAGCGTTATGCGCCCCCATGACCTGGGACCTGAGATTGGGACAGTTGATTGTACAGTAAACATACAGTGCATCCATGGGGACACGAAGTTATACCCCACTACCCATGTTCGCATACAACACGCCATGGACCCAGGGTCTGATTTAAAAGTCGGTCTCATCCCACGACTACCAGAACAGGTCATACTGGGGAGTGATTACCCGCACCTACCTGAATTGCTTCTGGAATCAACGCCAAAGGAGGAGGAATGTTGGGCCGTTGCTCCCTTTTCCCGGGATGAGAACCCAGAATGGCCTCCCTCAAAAGTCAGGAAAACCAAAAACGGAAAGAAAAAGGAAAATCCGTGTCTGCCTTCCCCGCCATAAAAAAAAGAGAACCTGTGGGAGAATGACAGACACTTCCACACACCCCAGAGAGAGGACCCGGTCTTACAGGAAGCCTGGAACCAAGCCCTGAGCCAACAAGACCCACTACACGTATGTCCCTATTTCTTTATCAAGAATGGCCTATTATACAGAAAAGCAGAGACCGCTGGCACCCCTCAGTTGTTGGTCCCTACCCTGTTTCAGGATAAAGTACTCTATTTGGCCCATAGTCATTTATTGGGTGGGCATTTTGGGGAGGAAAAAACGGAGCAGTTGATAACGAAGAAGTTCTATTGGCCCGGTATTTATAGGCGAGTGAAAATGTACTGTCGTGAATGCCCCATATGTCAAAAAAACAGCAGGTATAGACCACCCAGAGCCCCATTACATCCTCTGCCCATCATAGACGAACCCTTTTGTAGGATCGGGATGGATATCATTGGACCCCTGTTGCCTTCACGTAGCGGGTGCCATTATGTATTGGTCCTAGTGGACTACGCTACCCGCTTTCCAGAAGCAATCGCTTTACGACAACCAGATGCCTCTAGCATCGCTAAAGCTATGATATAGTTTTTTTCCTGGATAGGCTTTCCGAAAGAGATCCTGACGGACCAAGGCACCCCATTCGTATCAAAACTGATGAAACAATTGTGCACCCAGTTGGATATCAAACAGATACGAACGGCGGCATATCATCCCCAAAAAGACGGTCTAGTCGAGCGCTACAACGCTACCCTTAAGACCACCTTGAAAAAACTCCTTGCCCTTGAGTCTAAACAGTGGTAGGACATGTTACCCCTAGCTTTATATGCAATCCGGTGCAAAATCCAGAAGAGTACAGGGTATTCCCCATTTGAACTACTTTATGGCCACCAGCCCCGTTCCTTGCTGGACATGGTTCGCGAGATATGGGAGACAGAGCCCAATAATACCACCCCACTAGTAGAGTACGTCACTAATCTGAAGACCCATTTGGGACAGATACGAACCATAGTCCGGAATAATATGGAGAAGGCACAGGAGGCACAAAAAGTACAATACGATAAAAAAGCCAAAGATAGGTCCTTTTCAGTAGGGGATGCAGTGTTACTTATGATGACCTCCTCAGACCATAAGCTGTTGGGACAATGGCAGGGTCCCTGCATCATACTGGAACAGGTGACGCCTGTCACCTACAGACTGGAGCTTGAAAGGAATCGAGGTACCTCCCAGGTATATCAGATTAATCTTCTAAAACAAATGGTAGGGACCCCTTCCTTCCTTAGTCGGGAACGTAGGGAAACACACCCCCTTATACTGGCAATGTACTGACAACGAGTTACCCTCCCACTTAAAAGGCGGTCTGATCGATACGTTGTTGCCCTTACAAAACATATTCTCTTTGAACCCTGGGAAAACCACGTTAGTGGAACACTCTATTAAAACTATTCCAGGGAAAAAGGACGTCTCCGCCCGTATCGCATACCAGAGGCTTGCAGGAACACCATCCGAGAAGAGGTGCAACAGATGTTACAGATGGGTATTATAGAACCCTCTTCAAGTGATTGGAAAACTGGACGGCTCGGTACGATTTTGCATCGACTTCCAGGAGGTTAATAAAATCTCTGAATTCAACACCTACCCCCTTCCCAGAGTGGACGAGATGATTGAACAGATAGGGAGGGCCAAATACATCAGTACCCTTGATTTGTGCAAAGGGTCCTGGCAAATTCCCCTAGGAGCCCAAGACCGAGAGAAAACAGCGTTTTCTACCCCTGACACCCTATTTCAATTCTTAATGTTACCCTTTGGGTTACACGGAGCACCGGCTACCTTTCAACGGGCCATGAATCTTATCCTACATCCCCATGAGAGGTACGCCCTGGCTTACATAGATGACATTGTCATTTACAGCGAATCATGGGAACAACATCTGATACATCTATACAAAGTGGTCCAGGCTTTGGGAGGTCATGGTCTTAAGATCAACCCTGCCAAAAGCCATTTAGCCGCACAGATAGTGAGGTATCGGGGTTACCTGTTGGGAGAAGGAGTCATACGAACCCAAAACAACAATTTGACCGCCATATCACAAATACCCTTTCCGTGTTCCACAAGAGCCCTGCGTTCCTTTCTACGGTTGCTCGGATATTATAGGAGGTTCATACCGCAATTTTCCCGGATTGCAGCCCCTCTCACGGACCTATTGAATAAACCGTAACGACTGAGGCTAGATTAAGAGACCCCAGCACCGAAGTTACCCGAGCATGAGACACTGAAGGCATCCTTGACCTCTGACACAGTGCTAGCCAGCCCTGATTACACCTTACCCTTCATCCTACAGACGGATGCCTCCGATAAGGGATTGGGGGCGGTCCGATCCCAGAGAAATCAACAGGGAGAAGAAAAGCCCATATTGTACATAAGTAGGAAACTATACCCCCGGGAGAGAAACTACGCAGTTATTGAAAAAGAAGCCGTGGCTATAAAATGGGCCATTGACTCTTTGAAGTATTACCTGGAGGGGTGGGAATTTAGCCTTTATATGGACCATGCACCTTAAGAATGGTTGGCACGCAACAAAGGAAATAACAAAAGAGTGTTGCGTTGGTTCTTATCCTTACAGATTCCAAACCAAGCACCGAAAAGGAACGGAACAGGCAAATGTAGACTTTCTATCCCGGTATCCTCATGGGAACACCCCTACTGGAAGGACAGCAAGGGAAAGGGGATGTGAGAGGGTGCCAAGCATGACACGCCTGTTACCGGGGTTGACACATCCAAGTAGCGGAGGTAGTTTACCCGTGGTAATCTCCTCGCAGAACCAGCGATTCAGCACAGCGGCCTCCGTAAAGGTAAACCCTCCCCCATGCCCTCTGCCCATACACACGAATCAGAGACTGAAGGAGGAGGGATTGATCCCGGAAGTAAATCCCCACAGGAAGAGAAAAAGACCGGATACATCGATAGCGGGAGCGAACAAGCTGGAGCGAGGAAGGAGTTGCGAGAGAGAGAAGACGTGAGAGAGGAGGTCGTGGAGTCGCGTAACGAAGAAGACGAGTCCCAGGACTGTGGTGTGAGGATTGGTGGTCCTCACAGGAGGAGGCTGGAGAGCGGCCGCAACGAGCCGATGAGTGACCGCAGACAGGGGAAAGAGGAAGCAGGGAGGCGGGAGGTAGACGGGTAAGAAAAGGGAAGGGAGGACCTGAGTGTATAAAACAGGGTTTTGTTTTATGTGATTCCCTTTTCCTCACATTCCCATCTGACCCGATTGATTGTGAAATCGGACATCGAGGGAGATCCTAGCTCTTCACCCCCTTTTATTTTCACAGTGCACAGTATTGCCCAGAACTGTCCCATCACTACCTCCCTCCCCTCGCCAGAACCACCTGTCCTATCTTCCGACATTTCCCTAAGACACCGAACGGGTGTGGTGACGGATACTGTATTGCCCGAGGGCGTATCATTGAGGGGGTAACTGACGGCTCCATGCTCTCTTTTCTCCTATGAGCCTCCCTGGGAGAGTCATCAGCCCCAGTGAAGATCGAACAACCGCGAAGCCCGGTGGAGACGAGGAACCGCTGGAGAGAAAGGAGACCCGGAAGACCGTCAACAGCCCCTCAAAGACGATATCTAAGAAAAACACGTTTTGAATAAAACTTGCCGACTGGCCCACTATATACAGCCTCCGCGTCGGTTTATCCGGCCCGCACTCCCACAGTAAGGTTTAATCCCAATAAAACAGAAAACTACGCGCTGCTCGTTATTACAGGCAGCCGTGTTGACCTCCTGAAGTTTCCAGATTTTCAAAAAAGTCACGGAAAGCAGCGCAGCAGGCAAACATGTGTGATAGGGAGGGAGCAGGAGAGCACCATATAGCACCTTATCTACAGAGATCTGGCTCTCTCCTCCCCTCTCCCTAGCACCGGCACAAGATTTTAGCCGCTGTGAGCCAGGCACACACCTTAGTGCCATAGTGCAAGAGTGTGTGCATGATTCTACCATAGGTTTTGTACTGTAAGGGTCTCCGTCAATGACAAAATACTATGCATAGACACTTTAAAATGTTCCTAGTTTGCATGTGGGCTGTATTGTTCAGCAGGCATGCAAAGTCAGAAAAGAAAGGAGAAATACAAACGTTTCTCCGTTTAACGCCTCCCTTCAAATGGCATTAACGTTTGCCGCTAACCCTTGTCTACTATTGTTTGTAGATAGGGTTTGCGTCAAAAGGCATGTGTGGTTGCATGGAAATGCCCATGTACCACCCAGGTAACGCCCCCTTGTAACTAAGTAACTCACAGCAGAGCTTCGTGCTGCTTTGTGTTACTTTTAGGGTGCTTTCCAGAATAAAGCAAGTTTTGCACTGGAAAGTAAATTAGGAAACAATGTGCTAGTTATCATTTTTGTTACGCTAACCCAGCGCAAAATGTTAGTAAATCTACCCCATGTATGAGTCATTATTCTTTTCTGCAGCATTTTGATTTTAAACCTGAACATTTCTGCAGCTCCTTCCTGCTGCAGCATCAGTGGATGATTTCCCATCAGACTCACTCAGGTCTCAGGTGATGTAACTTTACAGACTATGGATGTAAAAGTTTTTTTGTTGTTGTGAATTCTGATTGTTTGTAAGCGTGGTCAGTACCGATAAATGAATGTGCTTGAGTTATTGAAAGTATTTAACGAATGGGTCGGAATGACTTAATGTGCCCTGCTGTCTTTGATTAAAGGGGGGATTAGAGAGTGGGGCCCGCTTGGTAATAGTACCCCGAGTTGGTGTGGTGTCAGCATGACTGTACACATATTAGGGGGGTGACAGCAGTGTAGCCCCTCAACTCTACAGGTTTAACTAAATTAACCAAAACTAATGAGCCACCCTACATGTATTCTGACGTCAACCTTAAAGACTCTTTCCACAGATAATGCCTAGATGTGGACACTATAAAACGTTATCAATACTGCATTCAATTTATTTCTAAATCCCTCTATATTCAGGACTTGTCTTGTTTTAATTCTGAGACAACTGAAATAAAACTTACCTAGTGGAATTAACAACACAGGCCATATAAGTGACATGTAATCTATGGATATAGGAGTTCCATAATTATTTAAAAAGACCTTTTTACAGTAACGTTTTAAGAAAGGTGAGGTGCCGGTGACGAGGTTCATATTCCGGGTGCAGTGGGCCAAGCACACATGTAGGCCCCAATATCACTGCAATTGAGGTATAATAACATAATATGTGTATTTGTAAAGTGCACATTCACCCAAGGGTATCCTGGTGCTCAAAAACAGGTGTTTATTGTTTACCAACCCAATGGTATTCACTTTATCGACCTCAGAAGGATGGAAGGCTGAGTGGACCAGCTGGGATTTGAACCTGTAACAATGAGGTCAAGCACAGGCCCCTGCAGTGGACGCATTATGATAGCCATGAAGAGCAAGATCAGAGAGGAGTTATTTTATTTCTAGAACCAAGCCAAGCCCGGTGCAGGTAAGTGAAATCATACTTTTGCAGGTATAATGCAGTTCAATACAATTGGATTGCAGTTTGATGCAATTGGCTTGATTACAGGTAAGTCAACAGTCAAAATTACTTTACAGTTACTTTTGAAATTACTTTGTATGTTACTTTTCAGATTACTTTTAACTTACTTTTTCTACTCAGTGTGATATACCTAGATAGCACACTGGTACATCTCCTAGAGGAAAGGAAAGTAATTCAGTTTTTGTGTATTTGCAGATTTTCAAGGTTTCATACAAACCAACTCCATACTGAAGATTTTTCAAAGAAAAGCAGTCAATGCAATCCTATGGGAGGAAATGAAGTCATTTTTTTTTTTTAAACAAACAAGATCTTTATTATTATCGTAGGCCATACAACTCATCCACTGCCTACCTCCCGTCGGGCCGCTAGGGCCAAAGTACCAGTGCTAGGTGGTATGTGGGGGGAGGTAGCATACACAGCAAGCCGCCTACAACCCCATGAGGGGCCAGCCGCGTCAGGGGGGCAGTGGTGACAACACAAGGTGACTTAGATCTCGTTTTTTGTTATTTTTTCCTTTTAAAACAATTATATAACTGAGAAAGAACTAGGGAAGGGAAACCACTATCATCGAAGTGTGTGCTAGGGGGTGTGCGTCGCGACAGACCGTGTTAGCATACGCAGCAGGGATGGGGGCTGGGGGTGAACCGGGGGCGTCGTAGCTCATGTGATCACGTTGCGTCTACTATGGTGGGCCTAGACTCCGCCCCAGTGCTAGGGGCGCACCTGGTCAGTGCGAAGGATAAGTCTAATCCTTTAGGTGTTGTGGGTAGAGTGTCAGAGTCCGTGAGAGCTATTACCTTCCGAAAAGGGATTTAAGGGGGGGGCCGTGTGCGGTGATGGTGGCATCAAGTGTGTCCCTGTGGGTGGCCAGGCTTGGGTGAATTGAAAGAGTAGTTGGCTCCATTCCATTGCAAGCGGGTACTTTCTGCGCCCCCGCGTTTCCTCCTCTCTAATTGCCTCCTCCTCCGCTGCTGCCCATTTCCTTACAGCCCCTGCCCACGCCTCTCTAGATGGCCCCTGGGGGTCTCGCCATTTCATGGCGATGGCCCGTTTAGCTAGCAATAATGTAAGGGAAGCAAAGCGGGTGTGGGCTTTGAGCGGCTTGGGTTTGAGGAACAGTCCCAGGGCTACCGCCTCCCAGGAGCGCAGGTCTGGGAGCTTAGTTATCGCAGTGATAGATGTGAGGACGGCCGTCCAATACTGACCCAGTGACGGGCAGCTCCATAACATATGCTGGATCCGGGCATCCGGGGATCGGCATCGGGGGCACAGGGTAGGTACATCCGGGTAAAAACGTTGCAGGCGTGCAGGGGTTTGATACGCCCTATGTAAGATATTATATTGGACGTTTTTGAAGCGCGCGTTGCGGGACACCTTTTTGGGGAACTCGAGGGCTTTCTCCCATTCTGTATCATGCAATTGTCTCCCGATGTCCTCCTCCCATTGGGAGCGAAGGCGACCAGTGGTTGATTAAGAAGTTGTCTAATAGCCTTGTACAACCAACGAACGAGGTGGCGACCGGAGCCCATGTGGAGGATCGTGTGAATGACCGGGTGCGTCTCCGGCTCCCCTTTGGAGAGGTCCGCATAGGGCTGGAAGTGTGCTATCAACTGCCTGTGGAGTAGGAATTGCACCGGCGGTAGACCATACAAGTCCGTGAGGTGAGTAAAGGGCGCAAGCTGGCTGTCGGTAAATAACGCCTCGGCCTCTGTGATGTCGCACGCGGTCCAGGGGCCGAGCCGGGCCGAAGGGAAGTAGTTCTCCCGACATGGCCAGCCAACCAGGGGTAGCTTGGGAGAGTAGGCCGGCGCGTCCGGCACCTTTCGGTGAATCCGCAACATACAGCGTCTGGCCACGGAGACCTGAAGTGGGTAGGTGCGTCGCGGTTTGGAGCCTGGAAGTGGCAGTCGGCACAATTCCGGTACGGGGACCTGGCCTTGCTGCGTATAGGTTTCTCCCATATGGCGGCCAGCTGTCCAATACGACAGCCATTGGAGCTGCGCCGCCAGAAAGTAGGATTCAAAGGCTGGGGCCCCTAGGCCACTCTCCGTGGTGGTTAACTGCAGTGTGCGTAAGGCGATCCGAGGCCTGCCGGCTCCCCAGATAAGGGAACGTAGGAGTGTATCCAGGTCCCGAAAAAAGGCGTGTGGTGGGATCACCGGCAGGTTGGCGAAGTAATAGAGAAGGCGGGGAACCAGTATCAATTTTGCAAGCGCCACTCTACCTGTGGGCGCTAGCGGAAGGGCTGTCCAGAATCGCACTGCCGATCTGATCCCAGCCAACAGCGCGCGATGATTGCCATCAAACAGGTCGGCTGGATAGTGATAGAGCCGTACCCCCAAGTATCGGGGGGCTGTGGCACCCACCGACAGCGTTTTCTCGCCGAGGCGGACATCTTGCAGCTGGGGCCCGGGTGAAGAGGGTACACAATGGACTTGTCCCAGTTTACTCGCAGCCCGGAGGCCGCCGCGAAGTCCTGCAGCGCCGTCCAAATCGCAGTAAGGTCCGCTGTGGCATCTCGGATGTAGAGGAGCAGATCATCCACGTACAGGGAGACAATGTGTATCGTACCTGCTATCGGAATGCCCCAGTCAATTCCTCCCTCCTGCAGACGTATGGCAAGAGGTGCCATCGCGAAGATTAGAGGGGAAAGGGGGCAGCCCTGTCTGGTCCCGCGCTCGACCTGCAGCGGCGCGGAGATATATAGCCCTATCCTGACGCGAGTGGTAAGATTAGTATAGAGAAGTTGGGTATATCTAAGTAAATTGGGACCTATCCCCGCCCTCCGAAGAACTGCGAAGAGATACGGCCATGTGAGAGTGTCAAATGCCTTCTCAAGGTCCAAGATCAGGCACGCTGCGTTAGGATAGCTAGTAATCACCTGATCCTGGACATGGAATAGACGCCGCAGGTTTTGGGAGGTACAACGACCCGGGACAAACCCACATTGATCCATGTGAATCAGGGGTCGGAGGATCCCTTCATAGCGCTCTGCCAGAATTTTCCCCAATATCTTGCAATCAGCCGAAAGGAGCGTAATTGGGTGGTAAGATGATAGCGATTGTGGGTCCCGATGTGGCTTCACAAAGGACACGATGATTGACTCACGGAGAGAGCTAGGTAGTTCTCCCTTCTCAAACGCAGTTGCGTACATTGCGACAAGGCGCGGGGTCAGGAGGGAGGAGAAGGCGCTAAAATACTCTAGGGGTAGGCCGTCTATTCCTGGTGCTTTAAGACGTGCCATGGCCCAGAGAGCCTGCGAGACGTCCGACGCAGAAATCTTCGCTTCCAGGCTGGCATTGTCGGCTCTGAAGATGCGTGGAATTTGTAAGGGGTCTAAAAAGCGAGGAATGGCCTCCGGGTCGGTCGATTGTGGGGCCCGGTAGACAGTGCTATAGTACTGATAGAAAACCTGGAGGATATCTACCTGGGTCCGTACTACGTCCCCCGAGGGGCCAGTAATCTCCGTGATAGAGTGTATGCCCGCATCCTGCTTCACCAGCCAGGCCAGGAGCGTTCCCGCTTTATCTCTATCTCGGTGCACCCTGGCTGCATAAGCTCTGAAGTTATATTTCCGCAGGGTACTTAACGCTTCAGTGTAACGGCACCGTGCTGTAGCTACCTGTCGCGCTGACGCCGCATCCCTATCTTCGCGCTGGGTGAGTGTTGCCAGGTGTCTCTCCGTGTCCATGAGTGATCGTTCTAGTGTGCGCTTCACCCCTGCTATCTGTGTGATACACGCGCCTCGCACCACCACCTTGAACGCATCTCACTCTGCTAACCTTGACGAAGCCGTGCCGGTGTTATTGGTGAAGTAGTCTTGGATTGTGCGTGCATGATCGTGTTTAAAAGCCGGATCAGTAAGGCAATCGCGTGGGAGGCGCCATGTGGGAACCGGAGGAAGCGGCGGTCTCCAATGCAGTCGAATGACATGCGCATCGTGGTCAGACACTACCCTACCTAGATGATCTGTCTCATGTATTTTTGGGATGAGCGTCGGGGAACATAAAAACCGGTCCAGTCGGACCCGTAAATTATGGGGAATGGAATGGAAGGAGTACAGCCTTGTGTGAGGGTGATGTGCTCTCCACGCATCCTCCAACGCCCAATCCGTCACCCAACTCCGGAATTGCTCTGCGTGTCTCGAAGCCGGGGAGTGGCACGGGGGCGGGTGAGATCTATCAAGGGTGAGATCCAGTACTCCGTTATAGTCACCCCCTAGGATCCAGGGAATGGATGGGAACTGTGCCAATACCCCCGTCAGGACCTCCCAATATCGCTCTTGGTCGGTGTTCGGCGCGTAGATGCTGCCCAATAGTATCGCCTGCCCATCCAATATCCCATGTAGTGGCGCATATCTGCCTTCTGTATCTACCACCCTTCGAATTTCCTGAAACTGGGTGCCCGGGCGCAGCCAAATGAGCGCCCCCCGTGCGTAAGCAGAAAACGTTGTAGCACACAAGGTTCCCCTCCATTTCGCCTGTAATTTACCCACTTCTGTAGCCGTGACGTGAGTCTCTTGGAGAAACGCTATGTGCGCACGTTGACGTTTGATGTATGAGTAGATGGCATAGCATTTACGCGGCGTGTGTAGGCCCCTGGTGTTAAGCGTGAGGATGCTAAGTTCCATGTTAGGCATTGGATACGGTTCTGGTGAGTGCGTAGTGGCCTAGTGGAGACGCTCGCGGGGAGTGTGACGGCCCCCGGGTGTCCTTGGCCCGACTGAAACGGTGGTGTGGGGTGTCGTAGGCACCTCGGTGTGGTTTCCTTAGGGTAAGAACTATTATGGGTGGGGAAACACAAATAAGTAACCAAAACCATGATCGGGAAACCGTCCCAATACTTGGGACCCATCAGCAAAGCCAATGCGTCCAAACAGTCTCTCCCCACTCCAGGGATCGTAACCATCAGAACAAAACAATGGGGGTGACGGGCGCCGCCGAGGCTGGATCGCGCCGGGCATTCGTAGGAGTGTTATACGTCGCCTGACCGAGTTGACGGCCCAGGTGTAGAGGCGCTGGAGTTGTGTGAACTGTTCAGTTCATGTGGGTGCAGAATGTATGTCGTGCGGGTACCTGTGGGTCCATGTCTCTTCGGTACGGGTGTTTCTTCAGCCCATATCCGACTGTAGCATAGTGTCCGGGACTGTTAGGTGGGAGTGCGTGGATGTCCGATCGGGGAGGGCCCCTTCCTCCTCCTCTGAGTTGAAGATATGGGGTGCTCCATCCAGCTCCTCACCAGTAGCATCGGGTCCCGACGCCGCCACCGCCTGCACGGCCCTGTTTCTCTCC
Organism: Triturus cristatus; assembly: GCF_964204655.1. NCBI lineage: Eukaryota > Metazoa > Chordata > Amphibia > Caudata > Salamandridae > Triturus > Triturus cristatus. The sequence continues at coordinate 1,093,676,798 of NC_140588.1, read as the reverse complement.
CTGAGGATCTGATCCGGGCTCGGAGAATGCTCTGTACGTTGGTCGCGTAGATCTCGGCCGCTCTGCCATCGCTGGGACTGTGATTTTCGTGCATTGCGCCTGCCGGGGCATGACCTGGTTCGTGTGTGAGGTCTGGCTGGGGTCTCCCACGGCCCCAGTCGGCAGTGGTGGTCCGCCCAGTCGGCGGCTTCCTCAGCAGCCATGAAAAAGTGAGTGGTGCCCTCGTGGACGACTTTGAGACGGGCCGGGAACAACAGAGAGTATTGTATGTTATTGTCCCCTAACCGGCGTTTCACCTCCAGGAATGATGAGCGCTGTTGTTGTACTGCCCTGGCATAGTCGGGGAACACCATAACGTGGCTGTTTACCACCTGAAGAGGGTCCGTGGTCCGAGCCGCTCGGATGGCCGCATCTCTGTCCTGAAATTGTAGGAATTTGGCGAGCATCGGCTGGGGCGGAGCCCCGGGGCGCGGTCTGCCCGATGGCACCCGATGAGCCCGCACTATGGTGAAAAAGGCCGTTTGTTCCGCCTGAGGGGTAAAGGATTTGATCCAGGTCTCCATATAGTCCCGTGGCGTCGCCCCTTCAATTCCTTCCGGGAGACCGATCACCCGAATGTTGCATCTTCGGGAGCGTCCCTCCAGGTCATCGAGGCGCTCCTCTATGGTGGCCTACCGATCCTGCAACGCCCGTATTACAGTCTTGTGGGCTGTCACCACTGGTGCGAGTTCCAAGATCGAGGTCTCCCCATCCCTCACCCGGTCCGCCAGCTTCCGATGGTCATCACGTATCAGGCTAATGTCTGTGGTAATGGACCCAAGGCGTTCCTCCATGGAGAGCCGAGAGAGCTCAATGGCCGCCAGCACCTGGTCAAGCTTGGCTGTGATGACCGGGTCCGATTGCATGGCCGTGGGCACCACCAGCACCCTGGCTTGTGGTCGGTGTTCCGGCGCCGTCTCCGGTATCGTGGTCTGCTGCGTCGATCGTGTTTTCCCCATGTCTAAACGGCAACCGGCGATCTCTCGCCGTAAGGGCGTGGTGAGGTGCGGGCGCGGGTCCTCCCCGGGGGCCACCACCGTCTCTGGTGGTCCCCTGGCCGTTCGTTTCGTGTATGGGATATAGTGTGTGCATATATCCCCTCCTCTGCCCCGCCAGGGGCCGCTTCGCCGGGTCGCCAGTCACCCCGCCGGCGACTCCCCCGTGGGAGTTGTTCAGTGGGAAAAAACGGGCACAAGCCCAAGGGCCGCAGGGCCTCACGGCATCAAGCGATCACCTCCCTCCGCCGTCTCCACCTCTTTATCCTTTCGTCACTGGTCACCGGGCACCGCCGGCACTAGGTTTAGGGAGGGGGACGGCCACGACCGCAGGGCGTCCCTCCGTGTGTTCTGGGATGGTGTCCCCAATCTCCGAATGCTATGTGGCTCCCGTCCACTTCGCCCCCGTGGGGGCACCGCTGTGGCCCGTCCTCCTCAGTGCGACCGTGGGCTCTGGCTGCAGGTCTTCGGTCCGCCGGCCCAGGGGGGGCGATCCGATGGTGACGTCAGGCAGCCGGGGGCCCCCCCTCACCTCACCTCCCTGGTTGATGTGCACGGACGTCGGGCCTATGGTCCCTTGGTAGGAGTCGGAGTTGCCCCGGTCTCGTGCCCCTCTCAGTGCTCGGCTGAAGCCTTAAATGCAGCGCTACTGACGTCGTGCGGCGGCCATGTTAGGGTCAGGCAGTGGACCTCGCAGCGCCCGGGCCCCTCCGCGGTTCCCCCACGGCCCAACGCCTCGCAGCTATCCGCGCCCATGGTAGCCCCAGGGGGCCGACACCCCCGCTCACCCCTCATGTCTTCTCCGGGGCCGCCTGGGGACGTCGCTGATGCTGGGCACTGGAGGGATCCCTCGTCGGGGCACGGTCAGGCCGGTCTGGGGGGCATCCGCCGCTTCTCCCGGGTTGGGGGGGTGTCCGTCCCCGTGTTGGTGCCTTCAGTGGTCCCCTCCAGGGGTGGTTGGCGCTGCCGGCCCGATCCTCGCGCCCCGCTGGGTACTACGGGACGGCCGCCGCCACCTTGCCCCGAAGGTCCTGGTCTTCTCGGGGGCGGCCGGCGCCGTTGGGACGCCTCTCCCGGGAGTTGTGATCGCCCAGGGTGGCCCTCCACCGTCCACCGCCGCTCCGGTGTTGCTGGCAGCGCTCACACCGCCATGGCGACGCTGTGTGTCGACCTTTGGGCTGCCCGGTCGCGGAGCCCTATCAGACTGCCTCCGCCATCGTGGCTTGCTTGACCACGCCCCATGAAGTTATTGGTTTACAGGTAAGTACTTGGTTGTGGAAGTTGGGTTTCTGGGGGTCAGAACCAGGGTTCCCCCAGGGTCAAGGATGCAATCTCAAAGCACCCTCGGCGGTACTGGGGCAGCCGAGTGCAGAGTGCTGAGGCGAATGTCATCCAATGGGGGATGGGGGGGCTCCGGTTGGTGGCTGCTCACAAGCAGGCCACAAGGTTGCGGGAGCAAAGCTCCTGGTGTTAGGCTCAGGGCAAAGGGCGATCGATTTAGCACATAAGGTGCACCCACAGGGGCGGTCAGGTGCAGGGTGCTGTTTTGGCGTCGGCTACCCTGTTATTTTCAATAGAAATTCTCTGGTTGCAACAAAGAATGCAGGCTCGGGACGAAGATCTTCTGGAGGCGACCACCGGTTGGAGAGGTAAGTTGGGATGCCTGGGGATGCTGCGACACCGTTGGTTGGGCCACCCAAGGCCGTGGGACATCTGGTGCAGGGGTCTCTTTAGGCGTTGGGTTTTTCTTACTAGCTCAGGTCGCGGTCAGGGGGATCCTCCATAAAGGGACTGCAGGTGTCAACTGGAGACTTGAGGCAGGTCAGGGACCACCAGATCTCAGGTCAGGATCGTTGGGGAGACCTCCTTGGGGTGTTGGGCCATTCGAACTGAGGCCGTGGGCGTCGGGTGCAGAGTACTGCAGACTCGCGGATTTGGCTGGAGCCAGAGTCTGTGGGTGAGCAAATCCAGTGCTCACTGGAGACAAAGTCTGGTTTGGGAAGGCAGGGCAGGTCCTCTGGGTTCTTGGGGGCTGCTGGCTGCAGGACACACCGGGACTTTGCTTTAGCAGATCGAGGTCGGGACAGGCCGGTAGGGCTGGGTACAAGTCAGTTGGTGTCCTCCTCTTCTTCTTCGTTACGCCTCTTCGGTCCTTCTTGTCTGAGGAGGCAAGGTTCAGGGTTGCCCCTAAATACTAAATTTAGGGGCATTACAGGTAGGTACAGGTCGGGACCAATGGGTCCCTTCCTTGCACCCCCTAGTATGCCACCCTCCAGTGGGAGGGGGCATAAGCCTCACTCTGCTTGGCATCTCTAAGATGCTCTTTGTGTGCATTTTTTCATTAAATCCCACACAGGCAACAGTGTGGGTTTAATGTTGAAGAGAAGTTTGATACCAATCTTCCCAGTTTTCAGTAAAGCTATTATGGTGCTGGGGATTTTGTAATGACAAACTCTCAGCACCATATACTCTTTATGGCATTACTGCACTTACAATGTCGAAGAATTGACTTAGACACTGTAGGGGTACAGGGTGCATGCACCTGTATCCTCACCACTGGTATAGTGCACCCAGCTAGAGGGGTGGCTTGGCTATGCCAGTGCAGTGGGTGGTAGGCATGGCACACAGGGATATGTGCCATGTCGACTCTTGACTTTGTTCCTCACCATAACACGCAGCCTGCAATGGCAGTGTGTGTTTGTAAAAGTACTGACCCTCTAAGGGTGGCATAATAAGTTAAAGGCCTCCCCTGGTCACAGAGCGCTTGGTACCTAGGGTACCTTTTGCAAGGGACTTATCTGTGGCCAGAGAGTGCCCATTGGGTTTTTGCATCAGTACAGTTTAGGGAATGAACATAGGTCCTGGGTACTTGGTTGGAAGTGCCCAGGACACACTCAGTCAAAGTACAACATCAGGCAAAAAGTGTGGGGGGGGGGGCAACCATGCAAAAAGGGGCACTTTCCTACACACATGAACACTGTATTGCTACACACACAGAAAATTAATTTGAGGGAACATTGCTCCTGTCCACTTGTTCCACATCTTGAACATCCTTCTCCCTCTTTGGTTCTACAATCTCCAGCACTCTCTAACTTCATAATTTACATCTCTAGCACATACTTTCTCCATCTCATTTTCCATCACATTGTCTCCCATCTCTAGCGCATTACCCTTCTCATCTCTCTTCCTTCTATTTCCAGCACAACCCTTCTTGATTTCATTGCATGCTGTCTCTAGCGCGTGCATTCTCATCTCACTGTCTCCTACTACTAGCACAGTCATGCAACATCTCATTGTCTCCTGTCTCTATCACGCACCTTCTCCATTTCATTGTCTCCTCTCTCTAGCACAGCCCTTTTCAATCTCATTGTCTCTTGTCTCTAGCTGGTTCCTTCTCATTTCATTGTCTCCTACGTCTAGCACAGACCTTCTCAATCTCATTGTATCCCAGCTCTATCGTACATCTTCTCTATCGCATTGTCATTTATCTCTACCACAGCGCTTCTCCATCTCATGGTCTTCACAGCACAGCAATTTATCTCAGTCTCTTACTTCTAGCACATCACTTATTGATCTCATTGTCTCCTCTCTCCAGTACAGCCCTTCTCGATCTCATGGTCTTTGACTTCTAGCACAGCCCTTATGGATCTCATATCGCCTCTCTCTAGCACAGCTGTTATCGATCTCATTGTTTTCTATTTCCAGCACAGCTCTTTTTGACTTTTGTGTCTAACTTCTAAGCACATCATTTATAGATCTCATTGTTTGCTTTTTCCAGAGCAGCGCTTCTCGATCTCATTGTGTTTTACTTTCAGCAAAGCCATTGTCAATATCATTGCCTCTTACTTCTCGCATAGCCCTTCTCGATCTTATTGTCTCCCACTTCTAGCACAGTTCTCATTGTGCTCTACTTCTAGCACAGCCCTTAGCGATCTCATTGTGTCCTACTTCTAGCACAGCCCTCCTCAATCTCATTGTCTCTTCCTTCTAGCTCAGCCTTTCTTGATCTCATTGCTTCCTACTTCTAGTACATCACTTATCGATCTCATGTCTCCTCTCTCTAGCACACCCGTTAGCAATCTCATTTTCTCCTCTCTTTAGCACAGCCCTTCTCTATTTAATTTCCTCTTACTTCTGGGACAGCCCTTTTCGATCTCATTGTTTCTTATTTCTAGCACAGCCCTTCTTAATCTCATTGTCTCTTTACTTCTTGCTCAGCCTTTCTGGATCTCATTGCCTCCTACTTCTAGTACATCACTTATCAATCTCATGTTTCCTCTTTCTAGCACACCCGTTAGCAATCCCATTTTTTCCTCTCTCTAGCACAGCCTTTCTCTATCTCATTTTCTCTTATTTGTAGCACAGCCCTTCTCAATCTCATTGTCTCTTACTTCTAGCTCAGCCTTTCTGGATCTCATTGCATTCTACTTCTAGTACATCACTTGTCGATCTCATGTCTCCTCTCTCTAGAACACCCTTTAGCAATCTCAATGTCTCCTTTATCTAGCACAGCCCTTCTCAACCTCACTGTCTCCTCTCTCTAGAGGAGCCCTTCTCGATCTTATTGTGTTTTACTTCTAGCACAGCCCTTCTCGATCTCATTCTCTAACTTTTAGGACAGTTTTTCTCGATCTTATTGTGTTCTACTTCTAGCACAGCTCTCGTCGATCTCATTCTCTTACTTTTGTCACAGCCCTTCTCGATTTCATTGTCTCCTACTTCCATCACGGCCCTTCTCGATTTTTCGTCATTTTGTAGGTGTGAGCATACAGACTGAAAAATGCACACGCAGACGTCATCATGCATGTGCACCTTCAAAATAATGCAGCTGTGTCTATGCACCTTTTTATTTGTTTGTTTTTTCTGGTCACCATCATCTTGCTGATGCCGTACAGCATTGCCAAGAGGCATTGGCAAAGTCAATATGTGCTAAAGGGGAGACCTTTGGCAATGTTCATTTTTACATTTGCTTTCAGAGAACAATGGTTTTAATTGGTTACATGGAGGCCTTTTGGCTACACCATTGTTGAAAGCATATTCCCAGAAAATAACTATTGTTTTGTATGAGTTGGCGGGTCTAGTACTAGAGAAGCACTTACACCTCAAGCAATTTGATGGTGAGCCCTCATCAAGGACAGGGCCATGTCACCTTCTGTAAGGCACATGCTCCCTTTGGGATGTCTGGAGGGTTAAAAACAACTCTTTACTGTTTTAAGCCAAAAATAAAGAAAGGATTAGGTCATTCCACATTGTACCTTTGTTTACCAATTACAACATACATAGTGGAGGGTGTTACCCACATGTACAATCCATTCATAAACAGCCAGACCAAAGTTTTCATTGATATTTTCGGTACATTTGCCATAATCCCCATATAAAAAAAAAACTTTCCTAGACACATCTGACCTTTGTGCACTGATCTTTTGCCCTCATTACACTATTCCATGTGCTTTTCAGTTCTCCAGCACTGTGAGCGAGGGCGCAGATGGGTGCTTGCCCCTCATTGTTGTGCGGCATTTCTTTTGGCCACCACCATTCCAAGTTTACGGAACAATCAGGGGTACTGTGATGCAGCTTCATCCACCCCAGATTGCCAGGATACATAGCATCACTTTGGGTTCCATTGGAACTCCAGGTACCCCCTCCAGGCAGTTCATTGTATTTCTTAGTATAGTCCCATACTGAGACCAGCTCCAGGATTGGTCCCATACTGAGACCAGCTCCAGGATTGGTTGGAGCAGGGTAACCCAGCGCTCATTTTCAGGCTGGGGCCCTGTGCCAGCAATCCCCAAGCTGCTTCACTGCCCGACGCTGCACAGCTCTGGTTTGCTCTTCCATTTAGGGCTGCTTATTACGTTGGAGGATTCCAAAGGTATTGTATTTAATAATACATGGAAGGGTTGGTCTACCGCACCATCTGACCTGATCCATATAAAGTCAGACTGTCCAGCTTTTTTGAGAGAGAAGGAAATACTTCAAACAGATGTTTACCACCGCTACTATTCAAATGGTACTTAAAGCCTTTAAATGTATTTTAATTTTACAGTTGATCCACTGGTTCACACCAGTTGGCTTATTTTTTAAATTTGTCATTAGGAAAAATATTTTGACAGGAATTTTAGGTGTCCCAACACAGTTAACAATGTGCTTACAGCCTGCCCATTGATCACATTGGTCTGCTTTCTTGTCACTCTCACTTGCCTGGAGTTTATTTGCTGACTTTCCTTCTTCTTGTGATTGTCCCACCCCTGAATCATAACTTCTTTACCATCCGTTTCATAGCTCATTCAGGGATTTTTATTTTCCTTCAGCACCTCATGAGCGCATGTGTTTCTTGCTTGCCCTTGTGTGCTGCTTCCCACCTCAAACAGCGTGCTCCGTGTCACTCCTTCCTACGCCACCCTAGACTCGCCCATAGCTTCCCTCTCCCAAGACTGTTTTATTGCTTCACCACCTCAGGCTTCTTTATAGCTCCACACACATTCACTCATTCCCCACCCCCAAACAGACCTTTATCTTTTCAATTGTTTTTTGTGGGAGGGGGGTGGAGGGGGGGGGGGGAGTCTGGAGGGTGGGGGAAGTTCGCTAGCTGACAATTGCTGCAGGGCCTTTCACTGTTCAAAGAGTGTTTACACGCACAAATAAGAGAATTTTTTTTTTTACTTTCTGCTCCAAGTGGCATTGGAATGGTGAAGAAAATTAAAATGGTATCTGTGTGGTGACGCATGTGTACGTCATCATGCTGGGCTGCGAAAAGACCATGAAGCATGTGAACATACATGTGATTGCAACTTTCTTCCTTTTCTTTGCCAACGCTGCATGGCATTGCCAGAAAGCCTTGGCAAAGACAAGGGGTAGAACAAGTGTTTTGATAACTATTGGGCTTTGAAATCTAGTGTGTTTTGTTATTGTTTATCTGGACCTTTGGTTTGAAATAAACGCCCCCTTAGATGGACTGTAGGACAGTGAGCAGAAACCACGCAAGCCTCATATGTGGTCTTCTTTTCTTGTATGAATGAAAACTGAGGCAGTGATTAAAAAATCTACAACCCTGCACGAACACCTCAGCACCAGAACCTGTGGGCCCTCCCGTGGGATCAACCTTCTCTGTGTACACGGATCCAGCTAACTAATGAGGAGTTTCACTCATGGGGAGGAGGTCTCATCAGATGACACGGGGAGGGTGCATATTTGCCGCTGTCTCAGGGCACTCGTTACCTACATCAGGTCGCAATGGGCATCATTAGCGCACAACACTCGCCAGATCCAAGGAACATCCTGGGGGGCAGGAGGAGTGCACCAGACTCCAGGCCCAAGGGGAGGACTAGGAAATCTGCAACAGTGCCCTCTGGTGGTTAATTACCTGAACCTAATGAAAGAGTTTAGAGCAGGAAACATCAAGAGTTTGTGAAGTAGAAGGAAAAGCAACAGAAGTACTGGGACTGGGACTGGGAAGGAAGGGACAAATTTTATTAACCCTTTCAACTACAATATCCATTCCATATATTATAGACAGAAGGACATGGAACAGTGTCAAACACTCATGGGAAGAAAAGGTGAAAGGGAACAATATGTAAAACAAGATTGAGAAAATCTTCCTATACAATGTGAACATAAGCTTGATTATAACAAGGGATAACGAAATGGTTACTTACCAGTAGGAGTAGTTTTGCAGATTGAGGAGTTTTCTTGATTCACATGCTGTGCATTATTCCGCCATCTAGTGCTTGGACCCAGAATTTGCTCAGTTTGCCTTTTAGGTCAAGCCTAGTAACAGCGCGCATGCGCTGCTTGCTCTGCGAGACTGCTGTAGTAGAGTATGGCAGAGAAGCGGCGCCCACACTCCTCCCATATTTTTCATTGGCTTGTGTCATTGTCTTTCGTAAATGCTGCCTTTGGAGTAGTTAATAGGCTTGTTAGTCCCTCCTTAGTACGGCCTTGTCTTCATTTGTACCCTCCCATGGCGACTTGCCCTTTTACTTCAGTTGTTACACAGGACCTGTTATTTAGTCTGTAAGCACAATGTATTTTATTGCGTTTCTCTTACTGCATGCCGGACATGTGCTGCTTCAGCTGAAATCGCTTGTGTTCTTTTAAGCAGCATGGCCACCCCGTAACACGGGCGCCTGCTTTCAATCACTTTAACCATCTATTATCTTGTGACTGTTACAACCACCAAAGTAAAATTGATTTAGAAATGATTTGCGAATTAAGTCATGTGAATTTCCAGGTAGCACATAATCCTGTGCTAATGGGCTGAAGCTGACAACAGCACATCTGTGTTACATGTCATCTGTACTAAAGCCACCTTACGGGTTGTTTTCAAAAGCCTGTTTTATTAACACCACCAACACCACCAATACCACTACCACCACCACCAATACCACTACCACCACCACCAATACCACTACCACCACCACCAATACCATCACCACCACCAATACCACCACCACCAATTCCACCACAGCCAATAGAACTACCAATACCACCACCTCCATCAATACCATCACCTTCATCAATACCACCACCACTGCCAATACCATCACCAACAGCACCACCAATACCACCACCAACACTACCACCAATACCTCTACCACTACCACCAATACCTCTACCACCACCACCAATACCACCACCAGTACCACCAATACCACCACCAACACCACTACCATCAACACCACCACCAACACCACCAACAATACCACTTCCACCAGTCAATACCACCACCACTACTGTTGCATGGATTCTGCTCATGCACAGAACTATGCGCAGGAAACCAGGACCTCAGTGAATTGCGGTGTACCAAAAACTCACCTCAGTACCCAGAACCCCTTATCAGACTAGCATCAGGGTCTCATTCGCTCTTCGTATCATCTCGAAGCTACCAATGATTAGACAACCCAGAACAAGCGACTTAGAGCACTCTCAGGAATGGTGGGAATCAGAAATACCTGTTTGTTATTATTCTCATATCAGTCCACAACAAGAGTAATCAGAGACACAGTAAAGTTTAAAACTTTTATTTTTATAAACTACGTGTCCTAAGATGTAGTACTTTGGCTAACATAAGCAGACAAATGATTAAAACTAAAACCATCAGCATTGTTACAATACCATAGAAAATGAAGGGAGAAATCATATTACAAATGACTGTGGAATACAACCACCCTCCCTTCGCTAGTAAGCTAGTATTATTAGACTAATAGAAGGTCTCTAGGTTTGAATGGGGAACCCCATACCGTAAATATCAGCTTAGGTGAATCACATCACAGGATCAGCTTTGCTCTGTGCCTGGAAAAGTTCTTCTCCAGAATGTGTGTCTAATGCATGCAAACTGCAATATTAAAGGCTCTCGAGTTTAAGATATTTGCAGCTGTGTGCGTGTTATGGCTAGAGCGTGGGCCGATCAACCTGAATTCAAAAGCATACATTGTTTGCTGGCCCTGACTGTTCCTGCACACAATGTTCAGACCAAGGTCGTGGTGCACGTCTAGGGATGTGAACAACAGACAGTTCTCATGTGAAGAAAAAGCAGACAAGCAGTGTTCATATAATAACATCTATCTGCAGTGTCGTGTGCAAAAGTGGCAAGATGGCGTTTCTAACTCCTAAGACGCTTATGCTAACATAGCAATGTGTGCCTCAAAAACTCCGCCTCCACTACACTACCACCAGCATCACCACCACCAATACCATCATTAGCACCAATACCACCAATACCACCACCACTACCAAAAGTAACAATACCAATACCACCGCCACCATTTCCACCACCAATACCACAACTAATACCACCGCCACCACCAATCCCACCACCAATACCAATACCGCCACAACCAATAACTTTACCACCACCAATACCGCCACCACCGATACCGAATGCAAACACCTCAGCGCCTCTCGCTCACTAGTAATAGCAGGGGCACTGTACGAGGTCAGAGCTGCAGCTCAGACCATCCGTCCCTCCCTCCATGCCTGCCATAAAGCACAGCCCGCCCTGCACTAGGAGGTGAAGCCGGGGCCCTACTACAGATGGAATGTTTTGTTATCAGGCCAAAGATAGCAATGACATTACGCAATACACACTGCACACTCAAATGACGGAGAGGGCAGGAAATAGCTTCCCCTCCCGCTCCTCCTCCTGAGCCACGACAGTGTAATCACGGAGTGAAAGGTGTTGGAGTGCTTTGCTAGTGTTAATAGCTCAGATCATATGTAACTCTCACTTCACACTTTGTGTCTGTGTAATTTACAACACTTACACATCTTCTTCACTGCACTATTTATCACTAGGCTGAAGACGTCACAGGCCGGTCTCTTCCTCTGATATTTACAATCTGACAATCGGTCGAGAAGACCCTTTATTGCAGTGCAATAGGTGTCGAATTTACGAGAATTTAAGCTATTAGTATTGTAAATGATAATGCCTTTTATTTATGTTTTAAAGCACAAAACATAAATAAAAGGCATAGTCATTTACAGTGCCAATAGCTGAAACTCGCGTGAATGCGAGACCTATTGCATTGCAAATGCTTGTTGTTTTTGGTCACGGGCATCGTCAACCACCATTTCTTGCTAGGTCCGTCCCTTGTGCGATGTCAGACAGTGCCCCGGAAGTTCCTGCGTGTGGTAGCCATTTTGGATTCTTTTTTCCCCTTTTTGTTGTGATTAAGGGTATTTACTTTCTTTTTCCCTGATTTAAGCATATGTTCTTTTCTTTACGTGATCCCTGGGGAGGCGGGTGGGGCACGTGTGAATCTAGAAAACTCTTCAAGTTGCAAAAATACTCTTACTCATAAGCGACCATTTAGTTTTGCAGCATGAATCTTTTTCTGGATTCACATACTGGGCATTAAATTATGTAGCGGTTTCGCCTTCCTTGGTATGGAAGGGGTAAGATGTGGAAGAATTTGCGAACAGGTGTTGAAGTACTTTCTGCCCCACCTGTGCCTCCTTTGTCATTTGTATATCCACACAGTAATGCTTGGTAAAGGTATGTGGGGAGAACCATGTAGCGGCTTTCCCATTGCGGAATAGCATACTTGAATTGCCTCCACAATCCCGTGTGCAATTGAACCTTTGCTGGACTTTGCGTAAGAGACGAAAAATGAATTCCCCTTATGGGATGGTTTGATCTTCTGTAGATAATATAGTAACGCTCTTCCTACATTCAGAGTGTGTAGGCTTCTTTCCATTCATGTTTGTGGGTTTTTAAAGAAAACTGCTGACTGAATGCTTGGATTCATGTGAAATTTGCTCACCACCTTACGTAGGAACTAGGGATCATCTCCTTGTGGATTTTCATGTACGGTTCCTCAGTAGTTAATACTTGTAGTTTACTTACTCTCCGTAGTGACGTTATTGTTATTAAGAAGGCAGTTTTTATTGTGCGATGCCGAAGTTCTGTTTTGTGCTTTGGTTGGTAAGGCTCTGTCATAAGCTGTGTCAGTACAGTGTCTAAACTCCACATAGAGATTGTAGCCTTCCTTGGAAGTGCGATTCTTTGGAACCTTCTAGAAATCTTTTGATGGCGTGATGTGAAAAAACTAAGCATGGGCAAAGTTTGTGGAGTTAGTGCAGAAAACACTCCACCGTGCTACTCTGAGCTCCACAAGCGGCAGAGTGCGTTAGATAAATGCTGTGCGCAATGATTTTCAGTGCCAGATGCTTGTCCGCACTGTGCAACCATCGCGAACGTAACCATGCACAGCGCAAGCGGGCGCTGCTTTCTTTCTGCCACTCGAGTAGATTCTTACTCAAGAGGCAGCGTTCTCAACGCGAATGGACAGTTTCTCAACACGAGGGGTCATGAGCATACGTGACCACTCGCAATGAGAAATCTGACACACCTGCGTTGAGAAATCTCGCCGGGAGGTTGATTTTCCACGCTCGCGATCGACAGCTTGATGTTGACAATTGCGAACCAGGAAAAATCTCGCCGGAAGGTGGATTCTCCTCTCTTGCGCTCACCAACTTGACATTGACGAATGCGAGCGAGAAAAAAAAATAACTCAGCAGAGCGGAGTTTTTGGGAACTACACGAGCTACGCGGAGTGATGAAAACTCCGCAAACTCCGCGAGCGGAGCGGAGTTCACCGCCCAGACTTAGAAAAAACTTGTACATGATGCTCCCCTGGTGTATGCTACAATTACCACCAGGTGCACCTCGAAGCTTAAATAGTTGCTTTGCACTGTCTAACAAGTATATTCCTACTGTTTCCCGAGTAGATATTTAATCTCGGGTATTGTTATCTTTACACCAATACGATACTTCTTCCACTTAGCAGCGTAACATTGTCTTGTGGTTGGTTTTCTTTTCCTTTCGTATCTCCATTGTTCTTGGTGGTAAATTTAGATGTCCAAATTCTGTGTACTCAGGCGTCGGGCTGCTAGGCGGAGTGCTGATGAATCTGGGTAGAATACTTGACCTCCTTGCATTTTGAGGAGGTCTTTTTCTTCCTTGAATTTGATCATCTGTCCCCTTGGACAGTCCGAGTAGGCTCGAGTATTAGGTTTGTCGCACCCACTGAGGGGCTATGGGGATTAGATTTGTTCCTGGATGCCTGTGTAGTAGAGGAATTGGGGGGTGGGGGAGATGTAGACAAATGTCCCCGACCAGTTTAGTGACGGGGCATTCCCCTCCGACAGGTGGCATTGAAACCTGGAGGCGAAGGTTTGGCATTTCCTGGTCTCTGCTGTTGTGAATAGGTCCATTTTTGGTGCCCCGCAGAGTCTGAATATTTTTTCTAGGCTCCTCTGTTTGATTTCCAATTCGTGTGAGCTGCTGTTCTTTCTGCTGAGCCAATCTGATTCCGTGTTGTCTTTCCCTGGCAGATGGATTGTTTGCACACTGACTGTCCTTGGTATAGCCCATTGCCAAGCTCCTGAGCTAGTTTGCTTAGAAAGAATGATTTTTTTCCTCCTTGCTTGTTCAGGTAAAACGCTGTTGTATTGTCAGTCTGGATCAACACTGTCCTTCCTGCAGTGTGTGCTTGGAAGGCTTTTAGTGTCCTTGATTCATGGGTCTGTGTAGACAGGCATCTTTTAGCCTATTGTTGCCATGTACTTCCCTTGATGTGGGAGTGGGATTACCCATTGCAGGGTTTCATCTTGAAATGCTGCCTGCGGATGAATTTGTTCATGAATCTGAGATCCTTTATTGGTCTCAATGCGAGATCTTGCTTAGGTACCAAGGAATAAGGTGAGTAGTTTCCTTTGTGGTGCTCCCTTGTTGGTACCTTCTCTACCGCCTGTTTTTGTAAAAGTTACTCCATCTCTTCCCTTAATTTCAAAATGTTGGTTTTTTGAAACGTTTGCTTCTTTGGTGGCAGTATGCTTGTTAGTTCTATACAATAGCGGTGGAACACTGTGTAAAACCCAATTGTCTGTGGTGAAATGTTCCCTTTCTTCTGAATAATGGGCTATTCTGTCTCACACTGGGGTTGTGGGGGCTGTTCTTTGTGTGTGCTCCTCCCCCTCTGGAGGATTGTCCTCAGGCTCTTCCTCTGCCACGAAAGGGCTTCCTTGGCAGTTGTAGCCATGATTGATATCCGGACTGCTGTCCGCTGCCTTGCATCTACTGTCACTGATGTTGTCCTGCAGAAAAACAAACCTTCCTGTGGATTTTCTGAGCTTGCTCCCTCCCCTTCTGAAGGTGCCTCTGTACTGTAGAGCACCGATTGCTTTTGCTGTTTTGTTGTCCTTTTCAATTTGCTGGAAGGACTCATTCACCTCATGGCCAACCAAAGCTTCTCCTGTGAAAGGCCTATTAATTTTAGTTGTTTGTACTTCTTGTTTAAAGCCTGAGATTCTGAGCCAGGCGTGCCATCTAAGGTCAGTACCTGTGCACATTTGTCTGCTGACCGTATCAGCTGCATCTAGGGACGACTTTAGACAGGTATTTGTAATGCTTTTCCCCTCTTGGGTGATAGATTTTGCCCTCTTTTTGTCCTCCTCAGAGTTTATTCATTATTTCCTCAAATTCGGCCCATTGTTGGTGACCATTTCTTTTGATGAGAGCATTTGAATTGGCCACACGCCAATGTGTTGCTGCCTCTCGCCATCTTCCTCCCACCAAATCCAGTCTTTTACTTTCCCTTTCGGGGTGGACCTGTGGAAGAATGTGAATTGCTCCTTCTCCTTGCTGTGATGATAATGATGGAATCTGCCACAGTGTTCCCCTGTCTATATTTGGGGTCTTTTGTGGAGAATCTGTACTTTTTCTCGACCCTTGGTGTGGCTCCTTTTGTTGAGGCTGGCTCCTTGAAGGCCTCTTTGCCCTGATCAAGTATACTTGGTAGCATTGGGAGGTCTCCAGGAGAAAGCATGAGTTTCCTTTCTCCTCCTCTAAGGGATCCTCAAAAGTGTCAGCTGCTCTTTCTATCAGGCTGTTATAAAAGGCAATGCCATCTGGTGGCGAGGCTTTCGAGGGGTAGGTACAAACCTCTTCTGGACTCTCCTTGTCGAGGTTGTTCCATTCTTCCTCGAAGGTCCCCGTTTCTTCTTCCGCCTCTTCTGGGATGTTGACTTCCTCTTCGACTTCCTCCTTGTGAGGTTTGGGGGTTGCCGGTGCCTTAAGGGCATTTTCTTCCTCTTTGGCATCCGAAGTTGTGGAAGGTTTTGTAAGAATTCTAAATTCCTTCAGTGTCTCAAATGTCTTTTTCTGGTGTAGCAGCACCGCCATTTATTCCTCTGACTTTTCTTTCCACCTCTTGGCCCTTTCGACTTCTTTCATCGGGGATATCCTCTTTCTTGGCACAGTGGTTTCTGCCTCCGAAGGTTTGGTGTTGTCCTTTGGGGACTCTCGCCCCAGCTGGTCTTCGTTGGTTTTGACGCTAGTAGGAAGCTGGCTCAGTATATTCTAGCATCCAAAAGAGGAGTGTAAGAGTGAAGTAAAACCAGGACGCCCTCCACTCATACATTTTAAAAAACAAAGGCCTGGTTAGAAGCAAACGCACATATATTCAATTTTAAAGAATTTTTCAATGAGCATCACATCGTACGTCTTCAGCAAGGCAACGCTGGCTATCTAATCATGCCCACCCATATGTGTTATTCAAATGAATAAAAAATCATCAACCGCCCACGTCAAGTCAGGAGCCCACCAGCCTATGGTCTCAGGACGGGCTAATAAAACAAATAAAATGTGAGGTGTGTCAGAAGATGCCTCACGTACTCAACATCCATGGAGCTACGGGTTGGTACTCACCAATTGACTCACTCGGTCATCATCAGCACTTTCCTGACAGGAAAGAACATGCTCTAACTCTAATTAATGTGAAAAATAAAAGAGCGAGGTGTGTCCATGAAAGTGATATCTATCTACCATCTAAGCCCTGTAGTGAAAAGGAGGCAAACTAAACTGTCCTCAAGTTAAGATTGAGTTACGGACACCTATCACACATATTCTTTCATTTTAAATGGTGTTTGCACTCATTTAAAAAATAATGGTATGTTTAGACCATTTTAACCTGAACGGCCGACATGTTTCATTGACAGACAATTTGTGGCAATTTCATCAGGGCACGGGGACTCAACTCCACCTCAAGAGTGCACCGGACCTGTAGGGGTTGATAAAAAATGAGAAGAAAGATTGAGCCAGAGACATAGAAAGGTAAATTTAAAATTCAGATTTACAACATCATACCTTGACAGCACCCGTTTCTATACTTTGATGTAAACAACATAGTTACCAGGTGGTAGCCAGGAGGAATCCTACCGGCAACTCACCGGACCTGGAGGGTAACAGCCCCCCAACCACCAAAATAACCAAAAATGCACAACTGGGAGTAAATATGTGCAGTTTCCACCTTAAGACCAGATCTTCCCTTTTTCAAATCAGAGAGCACTTATTTCAATATTATGTCGTAAACTCGTGGTGGGGGGCTACAGAAAGAAAGGATCCCCACCTGTTATGATCTAATCATTAAATGTTGTAGACTTGTAAAGCGCACAGCTGCCCCAGCAACGGGGCGTCCCGGCGCTGTAGACCGCTGGGGAACCCGTCCTGGCTATCCCTGTGAGATGGTCCCTTTCTGGGAATCTCCAAGGTGAAACCAGGCATCCCCGGCGTCTGTGGGGGGCCGTTGTAGAGATGAGGCAAGCTTAATGCCCAGAGTTGCCGAGTGTGTTCCTGGTTAGAGTAGGTACCGAGGCGAGAATTATCGAGTCCGTTTTGACCCTGGTCCACGACCCTGCCGCGTCGGGAATTGAACCCTGGTCCCTGGCCGATTCTCTGCTTACGGGTCTGCCGCCTCTAACTAGTGAGCCACACCTCCCCACTGATGATGTTGTAGAAGCCATCTTTCTTGTATGATAACAAATGCTGTAAGCTTCTAGGCCCTGCTAAGTTGACATGAAAAGCAGTGCACAAAATGCCCGTACTTTACCATTCGCTTCAGAGACACAGCTTTTGTAACACAAGGTTCGATCAAGAATAATACGTGACAGGGAGAGATGCTCATGTAGACACAGACATTTCAGCATAGCACATTTCGTAATATGTCTGGTCCTTTCTATTATGTTGCAACTATTAACTGGAAAAGCACCAGACCTATAACTTACATTACAGTGGAAAGTCCCAGAAGCAGACCTAGGTCACGCAGGCGGCAACAGTACTTTTCGGACCTTAAATGGTATAAAACTATCTAGGCCCTTGCAAATTGGTCAAATGAACTATGCTTAATTTATGCAACGTATGTTATGATGCTACATCCTCTGTGGTTTAGACCTATAAAAACTGTCAGGCACGTCACCTCTTTGGGCACTCAGTGACTTTGCTGGTGCCCCCGTGCTGCACGTTATTTCGTTGTTGGTTCTTCTAATAAACGCTGTTATCTTACCCTTGACTGAGGACCGTTTGTGTGGATTCATTTCTTGCTTATATTTCAGATTCCACAATGTAATCAAGTTTTCAGCCTGTATTTTCAATATGCATACATTTGGTGTTGTAAAATCGACTCACCGCCGAGCCGGGTACTAGCGTTTAGGATGAAATCAATGAGTCTCGCCTGTTATGATCTAATCATTAAAAAACAAAATGAGGTATAGTGTGCATAGAGTCCAGGAAGTACCCAAAGGTATGACAGAGGCTAAATTAGGTAAGTACTAACAGCTCTCTTTGTGGTAGTGTGGGCGAGCAGACACCAGCCGGTGTGTTAGGTATTTATTGTATTCACGCCATCAAGGACTGATACACACTCCGTGACAGAATCCAGACCAATTACATAAGTGTAAAATAGATATACTTAGGATTTATTTTAGAACCAAGCGAGACTTGGCACAGGTAATATAAACTTATAAATGCAAGACTGTTCAAGGTAATGCACTTGTGCTTGAAATTACAGTTGTTCCAGGTTTGTATCACTTTAAATGCAGTTTGTATCATAAAGTAAGTACTTTCAGATAGCGTTTGAGTTATTTGGGATTAATTTGAGTACGGAGGGTAGTATGCCTAGATACCTCACCTTAGGATCTCTCCATACAAGGTAAGTACGATTTTTTATACTTTTCTCCATACATTGACAGTTCTACACTTTTAGGCCCAGAACCTTGTAACATGGGTTCCTATGTGAGAACAATGGTTATCGGTTTTGGAGGTGAGTACTCGACTCACGAGGGTGAGCTTTGGGGGTTAGGACCAAGGTTGCCCAAGGTCTAGATGGGCACTCGAGTTGCACCACAAGCGGCACTTAGGAGGCCGGGTGCAGAGTGCAGTGGGTCCAATGTTGGCCAGGGGGCCTTCGGTTAGAGACTGCTGACAAGCAGGCCACTCAGTTGTAGGAGCCAAACTCCTGGGGTTAAGGTCAGCACTGCAGGGGCCAATGACCAGCACAGGAGCTACACCACTAGCGGCACTTGGGCGGCCGGGTGTAGGGTGCAAAACGGACATCATGGACCCTGTGCTTTCCAATGGAGACCTTCGGTTTCGGAAAGATGTTGCAGGCTCAGGCAGGGAACCTTCCTGAAGGCGACCACTGGCTGGAGAGGTAACTTGGGATCTTGGGGGATGCCTGGACACCGTCAGTTGGGCCACCCAAGGCCGTGGGGCATCTGGTGCAGGGGTGTCTTCTGGCGTCAGTTTTTCTTTCCAGCTCCAGTCGGGGGACCCTTCAAGTTGAGGCAGCCATCGTCGTTGGGAGTCTTGAGGGAGGTTTGGGATTACTGGATCCCAGGCCAGGACTACTGGGGAGACCTCCTTGGGGTGTTGGGATCACTGGATCCCAGGTCAGGACTGCTGGGGAGACCTCCTTGGGGTGTTGGGATCACTGGATCCCAGGTCAGGACTGCTGGGGGGACCTCCTGGGGGCGTTAGTCCACTCAAACTCTGGCCGTGGGCATCGGGTGCAAAATCGCAGACACCGTTATCCGGATTCTGGAGGGGAGTCTTTGGTTGACCAAATCTGGTGCTCAAGGGAGACAGTCTGTGGGAAGGTCACAGGGCAGGTCCTCCAGGCTCTGGGGGGTTGCTGTGTGGTAAATAAAATATCACGCTCTCAGACTTTTAAATATTATCAATAGGATCATGCATAAAGCAAGAGGCTGAGTCTGTGGTATCAGATTCATAAAGGGCTTTATTCCAATAACTCGAGTCAAAGGGAGAATATCACCATCACCAAAAAAGGATCTGGACGGGACTGAAAAGTATTCTCAATATTCTCAAAACATTATTCACAGAGTACAGTATATATACATTTCTCAATTGTACGTAAGCAAAAGAGCAAGAGAGAATGAGATAAGAGCATGTGGGCGTGTAAGTAGGCGTGAAGGTGGGCGTCCATGTGGGCGTCCACTTGATGATAATGGGTAATTTGTCATGTGTGGGTGGATACCTGGAGATGATTTCGCAATGTCAGCAGAAATACTTGGCAGAGATGCGCGCGCAGCAGCATGGCGTGTGATTGACGCGCAACTAGAGGGTGAAGGGGACTTGACATTTAGCTCTACATGTGGAGACAAAAAGTCTGGGGGGTCAAGTCAACCTAATCCCAAATCATATCTAACATCCTATGTTTAAAGAACTATGTTATCCACAAGGGAAGGGCTCTCGGACAAAATCTATTCTATACTGACTGTGAGTGCGTGCACAAGCGTCTAAGTGTCTATATGAGATGCAAGGGGCAGAAAACTTTCCATGGCAACAGGGCTATGAATTACTTGCATGAGAACAGAGAAGCCAAACCCTTTGCTTGGGAGCTAAAGGAAATGTTTACCTAAACTACTAGACAGGAATGCATCGGCTGAAGAGCAAAGTAGATCATTCGAAGGTGAAATACAGCTTCTTGGCAGGCAGGCGAAACTGGCCGAGGCAGGCACCGTTAGCTGCACAGGAAATAGGACAAAGTTCATGGATACAGATGCGAGCTCAAGCTGAAGCTTGTCAGAGACAGAGAGCAGGGAAAGGCTTTGAGGACAGAATCGGGCCTACTTCGCCTGAACTGTAAAAATGGAGTAACTGAGCCATATAAAGTCGGTGGCCTTTCATACTTAGGAATCGAATATCCAGCCCATTCATGGCGGATCTGACAGAGGACATGTTGACGGTGGACGCACATGTGTTTGCGTCTTCGAAACTGGAACTGGAGGGAACATACATGTACTTGTAACATGCATATAGAACCGTTGGGGTCCAAGATAGGGGACATAACTGATCAGGAAAATCCACATTTCCACATTCCCTCCTTGTCCCCTACTTGCCCGTCAAGAAACATCAATCTTCATTAATCCATCGATTTGCTCATGGAGCATCATTTCTTCTTCTTTCTTCTTCCGTGATCTTGAGCGAAAACCTTGATGTGGAATACACGATGTGGCACACAAACCACAAATCGCTGGTCCACATTGCAGACATAAACAGCAACTGAAGAGTATAAGAAGGCCAATACCTAGGAAGGATAGAACTCTCCATCCCCAGGCTGATATCACACTCCAAAACCACCCGGACCAAGTCCAAGTGCCTGGATTCTGGTGTATCTGGCTCACAATCTTATGAAGGCGAGTTATGGCTTTATATACAGATGGCGAATTTTCTGGTATGAAAAATGCAACAGCTTGATTTGATGACCCTACAAGCTCCGCCCCTATCGGCCAGGATAACGTCAAGGACAAGACTATTTTGAAGCACAACAATCCGCATAGCAGACTGCTCTTCTGTTAAATTGCCTAAGGCGGAAATAGTTTCGTTCACTACTGCTTCAAGGGTTCTGGTTAATCTACGTATCAACTTACTATTGGTAACTGTACCTATATAGGGAAAGAAACCTTTATTGAAATCTGTGTATTTTTCCCATGCTGCTTCAGTGTAATCGACAATTGGGAGATCTCTCTGCTGTCTATTGTGTACTAAATGAGTATTTCTATGATAATCAGGAGGAGCTAGGAAAACAGGTGGTAGGAGGAATGCTATGTAACAGGTACCATCCCAATCTAGAGGTAGGCGTATATATGCGGTCTGGCCACATATAAAGTAGGAATGACGAGAAGCTCTAAATGTAGACTCGCCTTGATCACTGAATTTTATTACAGTGGTGCATTTACTATGGCCCATGTGTATGGAGCCATTCTTTCTTATACATAATTCCCCTTTTACTGGGAATACGGACATGGCGGGCAAGATTGGTGTAGCTTCACATTCAACGTTCAGGATCATGAGGTTAAGTGTTAAATTACCTAATCCATATACTTCATTTCTTAGATCAGTTCCTGTTCTTTTGGGAAGTCCCTCCTTGTTAGGGTAGCAGACTTTAAGCAAAACTAAGTTCAGGTTTCCCCATACCCAGTTATCTTGATAAACTGCGGAATTCGAATCTAGGGAATTAATCAAACTAAACCATGCTCCACAGGAGCCATTGTGTGTGAACGGATAGAGAAAGAGGGGCAAAACTCCCTTATAGTTCTGATAGGGGGGGGGAGTCGGCCACAGACCCAGCAGTCTGTAGCATTGCTAGTCTGATGTGAATGGTGCAACATCTGAATAAAGGTATTGTTGCGTAAGGCAAGTCGATATGATAGCTCATAGGATGGCAGATCACTAAATGTGTGCTTTATGGTATCATTAGTGGAGGAGTATAAGAGTGAGGCAATAGGAGGAAAAATAGCATGTAGTATTAAGCTGATACATATTATCATGATGCACATAAGAGATTGAAAAATTACAGTCACTATACATCTATTTGCTTCTTATCTAGCTCTCTTATTTTTGCTTTATGTTATTGTCCAAGATCTTATGCGAGCCAGAACACATGTTCAACCGCTTCACCACCTAGTGGACTTAATTGATCAAACGAGTTCTGACTGAAAGTTTAGCTTTGTGGATACTTCTGGGGAGTCTCCTCTAGAAAATGGTGTTCAAAAATCAAAGTTCAAAGTCTTTTTCCTTTGTAAAAGAGTGGTGAAGGTGCACTTTGACTTTAACAGCCGTCCCCGTGGTCCAGAGCACTGACTTTGGCGCCTTTCATCCAGGAGCGATGGAGTATTCTTTGACCTGGGTGTTGTCAGGGAAGGCGGCAGCAACCTGCGAACAACAAGAGAGTAGTGCAGACATCAAGGAAGCCAGGTAATCTGTCAGCATCAGTAATCTTTTAACCTCTACATCTGTTTATTTGGATATAATCCATTTGGAGCACTTCAAAAGGGTGGTCAGGTGGATGGAATCCACCTTGTTCCATCGGAATGCCTTTACCTGCATTGAATTGGCAACAGATCATACATGTTCTGACCTTTTGTTTCGCTGCTGCACGCAGGTGCTTGTTGAACCATATATTCTGTAAGCTATCTATCATTGCTTTCTCTCCTAAGTGTGCAGGACTATGTGCGGTATTTATAATTATTTGTACCATTGAATCAGAAAGAAACCCTGATCAGTCAGTACCCCTCCTTGTTCCGACCATTTCTTTAATTCGTCCATAGTAGCATGTGTCTGTATGTCTTGTACATCCTTGGAAGGATCCCTAACTGTCATGGCTTTGGACACTTATTGAACCTGTAACTTTGTCATGTCTAGTGGGGTCTGAGCTGTCTGTTTAGCTGTTCGGTCTGCCAGATCATTGCCTTGGGAAATGGTATCTGTGGCTCTAGTATGTGCTTTACATTTTAGGATAGCTATGGCTGTTGGTAAATGTATTGCTTCCAGTAGGGCTTGAATATGGGGCCATGCTGTATCTTGGCCCCATGAGAGGTCAAGAAACCTCTTTCTCTCCACAGAATCGGTGTAAATTTTTATTCTCAGGTGCTTAGCTCTTATGCACGCTTGTGTCAGGGCGATGAGCTCTGCTGCTTGTGCTGACAATATGTCTATTCTTTTAGTCTCTATTATTACAGTATCAGTAGTCACTGCATATGCTGCCACTAATTCTCCCGCCCCTGTCCTCATGCATGAGCCGTCAACATATAGTGTTAGGTCGGGGTCTGGGAGTGCAACATCTGTCAAGTCTTGTCTGGGTTTAGTCACGGTATGTATTACTTCAAAACAGTCGTGTGGTGAAACGCTTTCTGTACTGGAGGGCAAAAGGGTAGCGGGATTCAGTATGTTGCATCGTCTGATCTCTGTGTGTGGTTGAAATAACGTCAGCTCATAATCTGTCAGTCTAGCTACAGTCAGGTGTTGTGTTTGTGTCCGGTTCAAGAGAACCTCTACTGCGTGTGGTACTTGTACTGTCAGGGGGTGGCCCAGCACTATCGAGTCACTTTGTCTTATGGCCAAGGCCGTTGCTGCAACTGATTTTTGGCACGCAGGCACAGCCTGTGCTACTGGGTCTAA
Organism: Triturus cristatus; assembly: GCF_964204655.1. Classification (NCBI taxonomy): domain Eukaryota; kingdom Metazoa; phylum Chordata; class Amphibia; order Caudata; family Salamandridae; genus Triturus; species Triturus cristatus. Next base: position 1,093,653,008 of record NC_140588.1, on the reverse strand, counting down.
TGTACTAGAAAAATAAGCACAGGGCTCGTGTTTTCCTGCATGATCTTGTGTTAGGACAGATAGTGCTGTTCCATCCCGCTCTGTCACAGAAAGCATAAACGATTTGTTGTAATCAGGGTTTGCTAAAACTGGTGCTTGACATAAAGCTCTCTTTAATTCCTCAAATGCCACAGTGTGTTCTTGAGGACTTTAGTCTTTTTGTGTCTTGGGCTGTGAAAAACCAGAAATCAATTGAATACGTTCCGGTGCCCACAACTAATTCCCCTGAAAGATCACAATAAAACATGAGAAAAAGGGGAAAACACCATACCTATTTCCTCGACTTAATTTCTAAAGGGGCTAATTTCTAAGGGGCTTAATTTCTTAAGGGGCTAGCGGGAAGCGAACCTCCTCAGGGGCCAGCAGAAAGCCAATATTCTCCTCCTTCCCCCCCTTTTTGACAGGAGGAAATCTGAAACAGATTTCACTGCTGTCAAACACTATCAAACCCTGTGTCTTGTCAACACTATTAATCCCTGTGTGTAGCTACTGGGCGTAAGCAAAATTATAGGAGATACACAGCGTATGTGAAACGGCGAGAAATCCCTCAAATTAATGTACAAACCTCATAGTGTTAGCTCATAAGCTGGCCAAATGACATCTCATATGCAAATGTCCCTATTACATGAACCTACACCAACCTGAAGTCAACATTAATGCTAGGAGGCCCTAATAGGAATGCTAAATTACCTAAATATTCGGAAAACCAAGTTTAAGAACAGTTGTTAATGTTGATAATTAATAATTTATCTGCTAAAGAAATCAGTCATTGTGCAATAATTTCCACCTATACAATAAATAGCCTAATTCAAAAACAAGTCAACTTTTGGGGCCACCACTCACAAGAATGAGCTTACTAAAGCAAACTTTAAAAAGGAAATCCTGTCAGATATTTCCTCATTACCCTAAATACCGGGCCTCATATGTCACTCTGTGGTGGCAGTCCTTATTTAAAACAGGCCTTTCAAGAGTTAAGATGCTAGTGCACAGATCATAATTGTTCCTTAATGTCCAATCTGGAAACATATGACCGAGGCTGCCTGTCTATAAGAGAAAGGCAGTCATGTGATACATATTTTAGTCTTGCATAACTTTTCCTTCTTTTATTCATCTCCAATACCAATTAGACATACACTGATAACGTGTTGTCAGCTATTTTGACAGCATGATAATGGTAATACCATGTCTGTGAAATTTAGTAATTGCGAACAAGTTCCAGCCAAGCGCTGTGCAAAGATCGCCGTCGTCACGACTATCTCTGTACTTGTACAGGAGAGAACTTAGTATTAAACGCTAAACAGACTGGTCAATACAACACAAAAACAAAACATATATAAAATACATATGCCAAGCCATCAGTATACCAAGCACAGAAAGCATAGACAATTACACTAACATATATAAATGAGCAGCGATGAGCAATTACAGTACCTACAGCTCAGATGCGAACATTCTGGCCTGCTTAATTTGTCAGGCTTATAATCAATAACTGATTTACCTTCCCTATACACCTCCATCTGACAGTGGGTCATCCCAATGATGACCGTGTCAAGTCTGACACACAGGATCAGCAACAATAATCAAAAAATGAAGAACACACGAACCTGTCTCTTTTTTTTTTTTTTTTTTTTATAAAAATGAGCTATGCATCTGTGTACACAATGTACCCTCATGTCCTAGTCGAAGATGCATCTCACATCTTTCCTCACAGACCCGTAACCACTGGATCATTTATCCAATGCAACTGGTGGCAGCTTGTGGCCACAATTCAAAAATGTCTGAATTTGAAAATCGTTTTTATATAGGCACATAGCCCTTAAAATTCCAAGCAAGAGCAACATTTTACTTTCCGGCCAGAAGCAATATAACAATTGCTAAAAAATAAAACAAATATTCTCCATAGACATTTCCTCGGGGCACTTGTTTTGCACGGAACATACCAAGGGAATCTTTCTCGACTTACATTTCTCAGCTGCCCTGTCTTATCAGAGAAGTTAAAAATAGCCCCTCAGCGCGGCCTGAGCCTGGGCTGCCAGCCATCTTTTTTTTGTTTTTCCTACTCCTGGCCCCAAGGCTCTCCAGCTGCAGGCATTACACAGATGCGATGTCAGAGAAGCCTTCTAAGCAGTGACTCTGTCCTGCTCCTCTCACCGGCCCCCACCCACACTGGCTACAAGGTCAGAATCTGACTCCGATTTCTGTATCACATTCTGCTCTACACGGCCCCCACCTTCTCCTCACTCTGAAGCTGTCAAAGACAAAAAGACCACTCAATTCCATAAAAACTGCAATAATTCGCCGAATTGAAAAATTATTTTTATATACAATTTGCTCTCAGGGGGTCATAATCTTACCGTCTTGACCCAGCACATTGGCTCACTGGACCATCAAGAACACAAACCTGTATTCATGAACAATTTGCAAATTCGAAATACCCACAATTCTTTTTTCAAGCTAAACTTTTCACTAATTATTTTTTTCGTTAACACTTTGTACATTAGGGGTGTCATCAAATCACAGGAGTTGCTCCTTCTCTAGCCGCACCCCTCTCAATTTCCTATTGACAACGTAGTCAAATGTTGGACCATGTAAACACCAGCTATGCGCTGTTCATTTGGTGGGTGGCTCAAGAACCTTTGGGCTACTATATCATTATTATATGTATTATAACTGGTCTTTCTACCGGGGCCACTCTTGCTAGGTCCTCTGAAAGGACGTGATAAATACCAGCAACGTCAGTATTTCTTTTTCTGTCAGCCTGCGCTCATTTTACCAGCTCAAATTCCTCCTGTAACATCTCATCCTTGGCTTTTCCAGACTCCAGTCCACTCCTCTCTGCTTCGTGAAACACTTACTCTGACCTTCTATGTGACGCCTTGCGCCAAAAACTCAATGGCATCCTTCCAAGCTGGTCTACATTTTCTCTTTCATAAGAGTGTTTCGTTGTCCATCTACTTGTCCTGCTTTTACTCGTATAACTTCCTCAACTAACACGTTTTCTCGGGCTTTGTCTGAATCCTCCCTACTTTTCTCTTCTTTTCTGAGCGCTTTCTCTGTGCGTCTACGCAATTCTTTATGCCATAATTCAATGACATATTTCTGTTACAGTCTAGCTTTACTCTTTTCCATAACTCTTCTTCTACTTTCATAATGCATTCTGCATCCCAGGTCCCAGCTACGGGCCACCTCTGACTTTCTGGTAATTCTTTGGTGTAGTCCACCCATAAATCAAGAAATAATATGTCGTCTAAGCCATGTTTGTGATACATGAAGTGCCCTGGAGTGTCCCTAGGAGGAATAGGAACAGCTTCTTCGAGTACCCCTTTTCTAGTTGTGATCTGTCTTAATTTTGAAAAGAGAGGCATATTGACAACTGATCTGATACTTAATCTTGAACACACTTAATACAAAAAGCACAACAATGAACAATCATTTATACCACAATATGCAGGACATTTTAACACATTAAACATTAAACATTTTAACCTTTAAAAATGACCAACAATGATGACAGTCTGCATAACTAATCACCAAGCAGAATTCTTGACAATAACTAGATACTTCGGAATACTTGATATACTGCTAAACAGTACATATACACTGCTAAACAGTGCAGACCGGATTTGTGTACCCAAATCCGTCTTGACCGGCACAACCTATGTGCGCGTCAGCACGCCTCCCCGGCGATGGTACTCACCGGGTAGCTCAAAACGAAAGGCCTCGGAGAATGGACTGGACTCGACGACTGCGGACATCGGACCCTCTGGACATCGGGACTTCGAAAACCTGGTGGGCCTCTGTATACCTCGGACACAGCTCTCTCGCAGGTGGGCTCTGGGTAGGACAATCTGCGTTCCTCACCGCCTCGTATGGATGCCTGGTCGCAGTCTGTCCCCTTCATTGGCCTGAGGGAGTTGGCGGGAAGACCCGCGACATGCGCGCTTGAAGTCCATCACGGCCATGGAAGGGGGCAAAACTGGACCTTCATCTCCGGCGTGTGGGGAAAGAGACTAAACTATTCGGGCGCCATTCTGTGGTAAATAAAATATCACGCTCTCAGACTTTTAAATATTATCAATAGGATCATGCATAAAGCAAGAGGCTGAGTCTGTGGTATCAGATTCATAAAGGGCTTTATTCCAATAACTCGAGTCAAAGGGAGAATATCACCATCACCAAAAAAGGATCTGGACGGGACTGAAAAGTATTCTCAATATTCTCAAAACATTATTCACAGAGTACAGTATATATACATTTCTCAATTGTACGTAAGCAAAAGAGCAAGAGAGAATGAGATAAGAGCATGTGGGCGTGTAAGTAGGCGTGAAGGTGGGCGTCCATGTGGGCGTCCACTTGATGATAATGGGTAATTTGTCATGTGTGGGTGGATACCTGGAGATGATTTCGCAATGTCAGCAGAAATACTTGGCAGAGATGCGCGCGCAGCAGCATGGCGTGTGATTGACGCGCAACTAGAGGGTGAAGGGGACTTGACATTTAGCTCTACATGTGGAGACAAAAAGTCTGGGGGGTCAAGTCAACCTAATCCCAAATCATATCTAACATCCTATGTTTAAAGAACTATGTTATCCACAAGGGAAGGGCTCTCGGACAAAATCTATTCTATACTGACTGTGAGTGCGTGCACAAGCGTCTAAGTGTCTATATGAGATGCAAGGGGCAGAAAACTTTCCATGGCAACAGGGCTATGAATTACTTGCATGAGAACAGAGAAGCCAAACCCTTTGCTTGGGAGCTAAAGGAAATGTTTACCTAAACTACTAGACAGGAATGCATCGGCTGAAGAGCAAAGTAGATAATTCGAAGGTGAAATACAGCTTCTTGGCAGGCAGGCGAAACTGGCCGAGGCAGGCACCGTTAGCTGCACAGGAAATAGGACAAAGTTCATGGATACAGATGCGAGCTCAAGCTGAAGCTTGTCAGAGACAGAGAGCAGGGAAAGGCTTTGAGGACAGAATCGGGCCTACTTCGCCTGAACTGTAAAAATGGAGTAACTGAGCCATATAAAGTCGGTGGCCTTTCATACTTAGGAATCGAATATCCAGCCCATTCATGGCGGATCTGACAGAGGACATGTTGACGGTGGACGCACATGTGTTTGCGTCTTCGAAACTGGAACTGGAGGGAACATACATGTACTTGTAACATGCATATAGAACCGTTGGGGTCCAAGATAGGGGACATAACTGATCAGGAAAATCCACATTTCCACAGCTGGACTCGCCGAGGTTCTTGCTGTAGTCAGGTCATAAGCAGGACAGGCCGGTAGGGCTAGGGTCAAGGCAGTTGATGTCCTCTTCCTGGAACAGCACGACTCTTTGGTCCTTAATTCTTCCTCGAATTGGAGGAGGCAAGGTACAGGGTCACCCCTAAATACTAAATCTAGGGTCATTAAAGGGGTGTGCTGGTCAGAACCAATAGGTCCCTTCCTTGGGGTGAGTACACCCCCTTACTATGCCACCCTCCAGTGGGAGGGGGCATAAGCCTCTCCCTAATTGGCTGAGTCTTCTCATCTTCAAGATGGAGGGGGCTGAGATGTGTGCTTGACCTCACCTCCCCCACCTGAGGGGTGGGGTTGGCAAAGGGGGACACACCTCTCTTCCTAGCTTGGATTTCCCACCGATTCTCCCACACAAAGTGGGGGCCAGAACCAAGGGGAAAGTTGCTGGGGGAAGCAAAAGGCAGGGACAGTGTCCAAAGGTGGCAGGCCTTTGAAGCTTCCCCTTTCGAGGACCCAGACCATCCTGGAGGAGGAGGCTTAGCACCTCGTCCGAGGATGTGCATTGTTTCAGGCCCCCGAGAGCAGTAAGCTCTCGACCCAGGGGTCCAGAAACATGTCTGGTGGTGGTAAATGGTGGGCAGCCATTCAGAAACCACTCCAGGGCTGGTCGATTTTCAGGGGGCATCTCTGTAAGAAACTGGCTCTATATATACTGCACCAAAGTGAGGTACAGTGTGTATAGTGTCCAAGGGTCTCCAGAGGTTTGGCGGTGGTTAAAGTTAGTTAGAACCTTACTCTCTAAAGTGGTAGCTTGGTCGAGCAATAAGGCAGTATCAGAGGACAGTGTAAAGCATTTGTTGTACACACTCAGTCAGCAAATGGTCTCACACACTCAAGAACTGAACTCTAGGCCAATTGTTTTTGTATAAAAAATATACTGTTTTATTTCTAGAACCAAGAAAGCCTGGTACAGGTAATCATATAAATACTTAGCAGTAGTAAATTACTTGTATGAACACAGTTCAAAATTGTAGTATATCTTATACTGGTTTTGGTTACAGTTTTAAGTAAGCAGTTTGCAACACATTGCAGGTATAGTACATTCAAATGAATGGGCTTTTTAAGTAAAATGCAGTTAATTACTTTTCAGATTACTTTTACTAACACAGGGTTGGATCCTAGATTAAGCCCTGGGGCATTTCCTGAAAACAGGTGGGAGAAAAAGTGTCAATGTTATTCTATGAGGAAGAAGAGGTTATCAGTTTCCAGGTCGGTAATCGGTCTTTGGAGTTAGGGTCCTGGGGTAAGACTCAGGGGTCTCCCAGGGTCAGTGATGCACTGTTGTCGTACCCTCAGCTGCACTAGGGCGGCCGAGTGCAGAGTGTTGAGGTCCAATGTTATCCTATGGAGGATAGGGGGGCTCCTGTTGGTGGCTGCTGGCAAGCAGGCCACGGGTTGTGGGAGCAAAGCTCCTAGGATTAAGCTCAGGGCAAGTTGGGGACCAAGTTAGCACCCTCCGCAGCACTAGGGCGGCCGGGTGCAGGGTGCTGTTTTGAAGGCGGGTGACCTGTTGATTTCAATGGAGATTCTCCAGGACAAAGAAACACTGCAGGCTCGGGAAAGAGGATCTTCCAGGAGTGACCACCCCTTTGAGGGGTAAGTTGGGATGTAGAGGGTTGGTTAGGCACCGCTGGGTTGGGCACACAAGGCTATGGGGCATCGGGTGCAGGGGTGCCTTGGGACGTCGGATTTTCTTACCCGCTCTGGTCGCGGTAGAGGGGGTCCTCTGGATTGAGACTGCAGGCGTCAGGAGGCTTGAGGCAGGTCAGGGGTCGCCGGGTCTCGGGTCAGGATCACCGGGGGGACCTCCTCGTGGTGTTTTTCCACTCAAGCTCGGGCCAGGATCGGCGGGTGCAGAGTGGGCTGGATTCGCGGTTTCTGGCTGGCACCAGAAGCTGCAGTTCAAACACGTCTGGTGTTCACGGGAGAAACAGCTTGGAAAGTGAATGGAGGCAGGTCCTCCGGAGTTTTTGAGGTTGCTGGCCGCTGGACATGCCGGAGTTTTTGCAGGAGCAGGTTCGAGGGGAGACAGGCCTGTAGGGCTGGGGCAAAGTCAGTGGCTGTCATCCTCTTGTTAGCTCTGCACGGCTTCTCGTCCTTCTTCTTTTCTTCTTGTAGGTAAGCTGGATCTTAGGAAGGAAGATTCAGGGTGCCCCTAAATACTAAATTTAGGCGCTTTACAGGTAGGTAAAGGGCAGGGACCAATAAGTCCCTTCCCTGGGGTGGGTACACCCCCTATTCTGCCACTCTCCAGTGGGAGGGGGACAGGAGTCTATCCCTGGTTAGCTGGGTCCCCCCATCCTCAAGATGGCGGGGACTCGAGGTTGTGCTTCACCTCGCCTCGCCTCCCCCACCTTAGGGGTGGAGTTGGCAGAGGTGGGCACACCTCACTTGTTTTTCCTGCCGGTTCTCCCACCCAAAGTGGGGGGTAGAACCAGTGGGGACCAGTTTCTGAAAGCAGCAAATGGTCTGGAGAGGCTCACAAAGGCGGCATGCCTTTGAAGCTTCTCCTTCGTGAACCCTGCCCATCCTGGGGGAGGAGGCTTGGCACCTCGTCCCAGGATGTGCATTGTTTAAGGCCCCCGAGAGCAGCAGCCCTCGATCCAGGGATCCAAAAACATGTCTGGTGGTGGCATCCTAGGCAGCCACTCAGTCAGGTCACTGGTAGTTGGTCGTTTTTCAGGGGGCATCTCCAAGATGCCCTCTATGGTGCATTTTACATTAAATCCCACACTGGCATCAGTGCGGGTTTAATGTGCTGAGAAGTTTGATAAACTTCCATGTCTTCAGTGTAGTCATTATGGTGCTGTGGAGTTCGTAATGACAACCTCCCAGGACAAAATACTCTTAACGGCAGCACTGCACTTACAGGGCCCAGGAATGGACCTGGGTACTGTTGGGGTACAGGGCTCATGCACCTGTACCCTCACCACTGGCATAGGGCACCCAGGTAGAAGGGTGACTGATGTATGCCAGGGCAGTGGTTTGTGGGCATGGCACACAGGGATGTGTGCCATGTCGACTTTGTTTCTTTCTGCACCCAGACACTCAGCCTGCAAAGGCAGTGTGTGGGTGTCAGGGTACAGGGCCTCCTAGGGTGGCACAATACGTGCTGCAGCCCTTAGGGGCCTTCTCTGCTCACAGTGCCCTAGGTGCCTATGGTACCATTTACCAGGGGCTGACATGTGGCCAGAGATGCCAATTGGGTTTAGGCTTCAATGCAGTTTTAGCAAAGGAACACAGGCCCTGTGTACCTGATTGGCAGGAGCCCAGGGCACACTCAGTCAAAGCACATCTGCAATTCAGCAAAAAGTGGGGCATATCATGCAAGAAAGAGGGCACGTTCTCACAATCTCTAAGATGCCGTCCGAGTGCTTTTTACATAAAACCCAAAACTGTCATCAGTGTGGGTTTAATGTGCTGAGAAGTTTGCTACCAAATTTCCCAGTTTTTAGTAAAGCCATTATGGAGCTGTGAATTTTGTAATAACCAACTCCCAGACCATATATTCTTTATGGCTTTAGGACTCTAAGAATGGACTTAGACACTGTAGGGGTACGGGGCTCATGCCTCTGAACCCTCACCTTAGGGCTAGTCCACCCTGCTAGAGGGGTGACTTAACTAGGCCTTAGGCAGTGGATAGCATGTCAACTCTTCACTTTTCTCTGCACCAAAACACGCAGCCTGCAATGGCGCCTGTGTGTGTGTGTGTGTGCGTGTGTGTGTGTGTGTGTGTGTGTTTGTGTGTGTGTGTGAAGGTACAGGACCTCTAAGGGTGGCACAATATGTGCAGCAGCCCTTGGAGGCCTTCCCTGGTCACAGTGCCCTTGGTACCCATGGTATCTTTTACAATGGGCTTACCTGTGGCCAGGGACCCAGGGCACATTAAGTTAGGTTGCATCAGATGTCAGGCAAAAAAGTGGGGGGTAACCATGCGAAAAGGGGCACTTTCCTACAATGCCTTTCCCTCGTCCGTAATCCTGATACAAGATCCACGGGATTCTTTTGATGCCTGGGCTGCCTTCTAAACCTTCTTTTCGAGGCCCTTTGTTTTTGAGGGCTTTTTGTTACCTTTTCTGGTCTCTTCGGCATCCTCGGTAGTCTTCTTTGCAGCAGTCTTTTCTCAGCATCCCACTCAAGGATTTTGGTGTCCAAGCCTCTGTGAGCTGACTCTGCAGCCACAACCTGTTCATCTTCATCACTTGAGAGGCCCAAGTCCTTCAGCAATACCTGTCGTTTCTGGCTGCTGTACATTGCTGCTCAATTTTCCTCTCTCTGCATTAGTCAGGCCTTGAGAGTCTTTGATACGAATACAGCGCAGGCATCGCAGTCCTTGTCCCTACGGTCCCTTGGCAGGCAGAGGTTATATACCTCGTGCGGAACTTGTGTGAACTTAAAAGGGTTTGTTTCCATGACCCCTACCATGCCAAATTCTCAGTGCAGGTGCTTAGGGAGAGGTTCCGGCGGGGGTTTCCAATGGGTTTCCCGGACAGAGGTCCTTTTCCTTCTCCGATACCTTCTCGTTCATCGTTCTTTGTTTCATTTGCCAAAGAATACGAAATTTTAGGGGATCTTCTCCAAAAATTCAGAGCCTCATCCCTTGCTTCCACACCCAACGATGGAAAAGAGAATCTGAAGATAGCTACAATGCACAGGAACTTCCAGGGTGCTGTCTGACGTCACACATGGGACGGACATAGCACCAAATAGAGGTCTACGAGACCCACGACGAGGAAAAAAAAAAGAAAGTAAAATAGGAAACCAAGACTATTCTGGACCCAACTACTAGAAGGCGGAATAATGGACAGAATGTGAATCCAGAAATGGATTCATGCTCAAAACCAAATTTTTGGAAGATTCAGGCAGGTCATGCAAACAGAAGTGATTTAATATTGATGGATGGAACGGCTTCCCAGACCGGAGGTACGGAGTGTAGGACTGGGTACTACTGGTGTTATTCTTAGTCATAGTTGTTGGGTCTGGCTCTGGGGCAGGTTTGAAATAGGTTCCAAAACAGACATCTTAACGTTCTCAAGAAAACGACAGTAATTTGGAAGAATGCTCGATCCACAACCAATGATGACCAAGCCCTTTTCATACAGTCCAGGAATGTGGACTCACCGTAGACTCCTCAGGCCAAGACAGCAGACCTGCCCAATGATGTACTTGAAGCAAGGCCTCCAGAGACACCAAATATTCAGTTTTTGGGCTATTATCGAGTGCAATGTTACGTTTGGCAAGAATTGGATCCTATAAATTTGGATCTAAAAGTTTTAGCATATGCCTACGCATCTTTTATATAATTTCAAATTAAAAGCCAATGCAGTCAGGATGGGAAACTTTTTCTAAATGTTTCTGCTTTTGAAGTTAGATTTTGCGCCTTGTGGATCAACAAAGTTGTTTGCATCGATTTGGGGACATTACGTGTTATTGCCACACATGACATTTTGAAAATTGTTCAGATAGATCTCATCTTTGCACAAGGAGCACCACGTGGGAATTGTTGTTCCTTTAGTGTCATTAGTACCATACCTCCAGCTCACATTTAATTCGTGAGTGTTTGCTAGTTAATATTGTTTGAATATCAAGCTTGACTATTCCAATCTTGGCTGTAGGAGAGCTGGGGCTGGAAAGGTGTTTGACTCTACCTGTTCTTTCTGGAGACCAGTTATTAACTTTTTATTAAAATAGATTCAGCCAGGTTAACCAACTCCCCCAATGCAGGTAGACCCATCTAGTGAATAAACAGCTAGAGATTCTGCCGCTGCATCTCAGACTGAATCTTCATAGGTTAATTGTCTAACAGGCCCTCCAAGAGGAAAGGAAATGTGGCAAGAGTCCTCTTGTACGCCATCTCTTGGGGCATGAGGGCTTATTGATCGCAACAAAAATGTATGATGGTGTAAGACCTGGGGCGGTAACGTGACACGAGCGGTCGGGCCACCAAAGGTCTGTGTGTAAAGCAACCATACAACACGCACCTCACATGCGACGAGGAACACACACAATAAGTGACGCCACACTGTAGGAGTTATGTAAATACTCAAGTTTATCCCAGTAGATCACGTTAGATGCAGTTCATGAGGTAGCAGTACATTTCATAGGCTGATAATACATTAGCTAGCGTTGCACACATCAGTCAGGAGCTATAAAGGCTGTTCATACCATACATGCATTTCATGAGATAACAGTACTGCCTGGGGCACAACTACCAAACACGTAGCTGTACACGTGCTCTTCACCTTCCTGTCGCGTTTTGCGCGCTAACTGGTGACGACCTCAGAACGGGGCATCTAGCATGGAGAGCTACTCGCACGTAAGAACATTTAGCACTTCAAGGTAGAACAGGAGCAGCAGAGCGCTACTCGTAATCAATAGCGCCTAGCACTGCAGTAGGAAACATGAATAACGGAGCGCTACTCGTAATCAATAGCGCGTAACCTTTCAGTATGGCATATGAATAATAGAGCGCTACTCGGAATCAATAGCGCGTAACACTTCAATATGGCATATGAATCACAGAGCGCTACTCGGAATCAATAGCACGTAACACTTCAGTAGGGGATAGGAATCACAGAGCGCTACTCGTAATCAATAGCACGTAACACTTCAATATGGCATATGCATCACAGAGCGCTACTCGGAATCAATAGCACCTCACACTTCAATATGGCATTTGAATGACAGAGCGCTACTCATAATCAATAGCACCTCACACTTCAATATGGCATATGAATCACAGAGCGCTACTCGGAATCAATAGCACCTCACACTTCAATATGGCATATGCATCACAGAGCGCTACTCGTAATCAATAGCACCTCACACTTCAATATGGCATATGCATCACAGAGCGCTACTCGTAATCAATAGCGCGTAACATTTCAGTAGGGCATATGAATCACAGAGCGCTACTCGGAATCAATAGCGCGCAACATTTCAGTAGGGCATATGAATAATAGAGCGCTACTCGGAATCAATAGCACGTAACACTTCAGTATGGGATAAGAATAACAGAGCGCTACTCGGAATCAATAGCACGTAACACTTCAATATGGCATATGAATCACAGAGCGCTACTCGGAATCAATAGCACCTCAAACTTCAATATGGCATTTGAATCACAGAGCGCTACTCGTGCTCGAGTGCAGTCAGTGTCTACCACAGGGCTGTCCGCAGGGAGCACACGGGAATTGCGGAGCGAGTCTCTTGCTCCGGTGCAGTTCGTAGGCACCGCGCTTCAGGGCAGACACGGGGGCTACCAGGAAGGGATCCCTCGGCGGGGTCTCTCCGTCGCGATGACAGGGGGAACTCCCACGGAGAGGGAACCCGGGCCCAGGGTGCGGTGTGGCTCCCAACCAGCAGGGGGCGCACCGGGGGCGGTCCCAGCCTTCAGGCTTACCTCGATCTCCGCGCTGGAAGGCGTCCGTTCCCGCGATGTTGGGGCACTCGTTCTCGGCCTCGCGCACTTCTCCTCACGGCAGCGACGGGGCCCTGGGCTTCTCCACGGGCCTCACGACACGGCAGGGTACTTCTCCTGGCCTCAGGGTCGCGGCGGTGAGTGCGCTGGCTTGCACAACACGGGGGGTGCTAAAGTTAAGGATGGGGGTTCTGTGTTCAGCGGAGCCCGCTGCCGGGGGTCCCAGACCAGGGCAGGGAGCGCACGGGTCACAGCGCTAATACCTGGTCGATCCCCGGTGGTTCTCCAATCAGCTTCACATCAGAGTTCAGGGGTCAGTCTGGACACGCAGTCTCAGTGCTTTGGCTTGTAAGTCTAAAGTTCAGTCTGGACACGCAGTCTCAGTGCTTGGCTTGTAAGGTTAAAGTTCAGTCTGGACACGCAGTCTCAGTGCTTGGCTTGTAAGGTTAAAGTTCTTAGATGTCAGATAAGGTCTTGTTGGCGCAGATGTATCTGGCGCCCTTAAGGGGTTCTGTTGTAGGGGGGTAGGGATGGAGAAGGCGACTAGGTCCTTCCTAGTCAGGCTGGGCAGAGAGTCTCTGGGTCCTCCTACTGCTGGGCAAGATCAGTGGGTTTCACAGGGTCCCTCACTCACTTAAGAGGCAGCACCTAGATCCTGTCACTCTCAGAGGCATAAGTCCCTGGCTAGGCCCTACCGCCTACACTCCTGGTGGATTCTTCCAGCTCTGCTTCACCCCAATGGCCAACTACCCACAAAAAGTTCCCTCCCTCACTTAAGTAGCCCTAGGTCAGGTGACCTCTGGCCAAGGCGGCAAAAGAAAAACCACACCTCCCTTCTAGAAGGTTCCAGCACATTCCAGGAGCTTCCCCACTCTACCTATGGGACAAAAAAGGCGGGCTGGAGTCGCAACATTGTTGTGGGGTTCCAGCCAGCTCCTGGCAGCTAGGGTGCTACTATGAAAGACCACTCTGCAGTAGCAGGGGCCTGTGGCAGCCATCTTGGGAGAAGGGAGCACCTGCACCTTAACACTGATTGGCAATGAAAAGGCGCCCAGAGACCTAGTCCAACACAAAAATGAGGGTGGAAAAAATGAGGCACGATACAAAAATGGAAGGGGGAGACCACCCTAGGGCTGACAGGTCCAACAGATGGTATTCCCCAAGACAAAATCACGCTGTGCCTTCACAGCGCCGCCATTAGAATGAACACGTCTTTAGCGCGCATTGCTTCGGCACGCAAGTCGTTATAACCACTTGCCCTATGGGGCGCTGGATTTTGGAATAGATTAATTTACTATTCCAACTCCAGTCTGCGCAAACGTACAGAAGGTGTTGGACTTTTAATCCAACACCATTCCACCAAAGTGCCCCCCTAAAGGCAGACGTTATAACGACTTGCATGCTGAACAAATGCGTTTGTTCTATCGCTGGTGCTGTGAAGACACAGCAGATACCGGTTTCTTTCTAATGGACGCTTCGCGCAAAGACTCCCTCTGCCTGGCCTATCACAACACAGAAGGTGCTGGTAATTGTTCATCTGTGTTTCTTCGCGCTTCTTTTCTAAATGCCGCCTCCGCCTTCTCGATATAGCAGTCTGGACTGACTAGTGGATTTGATTTTCTACAGGAGTGGAGCCTTGGGATATTTGGGCTAAGGGCTGGTTCTGCCCATGCGTCGGGAGTGTCCCTCGCGTCTCTGGTTGTAGACAGCTCTGTCCTGTGCTACCACGTGATGCACTTTGGAACAGTTGTGGTACCAGAGCTGGTTTTATCATAACTGGATCCTAGTACAGTCATTCTGTAGAACAAGAAGAAAGACTCTCAAAGAAGCTGCTCACCGCCAGGCACAAGCGCAGAGAGGACAGATGCAGCTAGTGTAGTACTGGTGTCAAATCAGCACACAAACACTACACAAACCCACTTCAGCCCTAGTGCTACCACCTGTAAGAGGACATCCTCTGGATACTAGGCGGAGTTCCAGGGTGCAAGCCAAGCCCAGAAGTTATGAATGAGGGCAAAAAATAAGGGAATCCCTCCATCCCTTTATCAAGCGGATACTGTGAAATACTGGCAATCACTTGTAATGATATTTTAAAAACACGATTTGTAAACTGAATCATTTGAGTTTCTTAGTGAGTTCAAGATATTCTTCCCCCCCAAAAGATGCTCCATTTATTAAACACAGCAAACAGAGGCCAAGTAGGTTTAACAGTATAGTTGTGAAGCGGTATGGTTTCCTCGCTTCTTTCCAGATACCATACCAGATCACGCTCACCCGTGCAATACCTGTTGAGGCGCCTTATTCTAGGAAGATCATTCCTGCCCCAAGAATATACACAGACCATCTTCGGTATTCACTCGAGACACTGTTCCTGCGTACTCATTACTCTGGGAAGTCACAACTGAAACGTAACAGTAAGTATAGACAAAAAAATAAAACTTTACACAGCAGACATCTTGTTACCAATCCAAACCTGTACATTGAAGCAACTTTTTCCATATAACAAAATTACTATTTACATCTCGGGGTGGGGGGGCGGGGGGGGGAGGGGTTGTCATTGGAGCCAACATGTTGATTGTATATTGCACCTTCAGGTTCTCTACATATGACACAGAGAACCCCAATTCCAGCATACAAAAAATAAAACCCCAGGTAACAATTTCATGCCAGTGTCCCTGCCACGGAAACCTTGTGGTCTATTATGGAGCCGCCCCCTTTCCCCGCCAAATGTCTATAACCCACAACAGCCAAGAAGGTAGAGCGGGAGGGTGTGGACCACCATCAGGGCAGCTCCCACCAACTCTTGTATGGTTGGTAGGTTCATTGTCGACATTGCTAAGTTAGCATGAGCTTCGCTGCCATGATGCTGCTTTTGGCCACGTTACTACATGACTTTATTTTGCAAGACTCTGTGCCCCTTTTCACTTGAGAACGGTCTGCTGTTCCCGTTCTCGGGGATTTAGTCTGCACACGATGTACAAGGTTGATAAACAATGCCCATTGTTACTCTGTTCTGGTCAGTCCCTCGCACCTACACATAACACGACACACAGCTGCTCTACTGAAAGACGCGTGCTTTAATATTGCAGACCTGCGTGTTGTAGAGGCACTTGGAGAGAGATCTTTCCAGAGAGAAGAGCTGTGCTGTTCCTAAAATTTAAACCTTTCCTCTAGGCCTTGAGGTATGGGGTCTGCTGACAAAGCCTAGAGGTCTTCTTTTTTATAATAAACTATTTCCTATCACAGGGATGGTGGTTCGGTTCTGTAGTCCATTTTCCACTGTCTTTATAAAATGACATCCCCATTTGTATTCTATGGAATTGTAACAAAGCTAACGATATTGTGTTTATGCATTTTGCTGCTGGTAATGGCACGTGTACTCCACCATAGAGCACGTTAGTTAAAATAAACATTTTAAACTATACCGTGATTATTCTTATTGTGGACAAGTATGAGTGAGTGAGCGAAAGATTTGTCTTGCTACCGCGATTCCTGAGAGTCTGGGTGTTGTGTTCTGGGTTGTCTAATCATTGGTAGCTTCGTGATTATGTTGGAGAACGAATGAGACACTATAGCTAGTTGGTTTTGGGGATATTGGGTACTAAGGTGATAGGTTGGCACACCACTATACACTGAGGTCCTGGTTTCCTGCGCATAGTTCTGTATATGTGCAGAATCCCTGCAACATGGCGCTTCCAACGTTGTGTTTGGTTCTTATCTGCGAGATGCTCGAGTAGTGCTTGTCCACAATCCCTTCACTTCTGTTTCCGGACACGGTCGTGATGGTGTTTCCTCCTATATTGTGTACTTTTATTGATTTTTCAAGCTTGAAGTTTAGAAGGTCTTTTCATTTACTTGTTATACTCACTATCATGCTGCCACGCGTAAGATGTTATTCTCTATTTCTTGATCATGGCGGCAGTAGCTATTGCGCCGCCTAATAGAGCGCCAATCAAAGCTTATTTGACTCAACACGGAGTCCCTGATGCTGGTGTTGCGCTCATTTTTGTTGTTGAAGCGAATGCAGCTTATCCTTTCGAGGTGTTTTATTCTTGGGTCACATTTCCGGCAGTTGACCAGGTGGATGATCTCTCATGAATATGCTGCAACGGCCTGTAGGGTAACGCCCTTACATGTCTCTTGAAGTTCCGGTAATGGCTTGGCAACACCAAATTTGGTTCAATGGCGCCCCTCCCCCCTCCTCCGGTCCGTTTGGGTCCCTCATCAATAGATCGGGCCACACGGCCCGTTTTGGCTGGATATACACACCCGCGTTATGCAACTACTGCTACAATTGGGGAACTTTGTGTATTGCATACTTTGTTGATACGCGTGCATAGAGCTGTTGTTCACTTTGTCTCACGCAACTTCCAGGCAGGTCCGCTTGGAGCTGCAGTGCAACAGGCGGGGCCTGGTGCGGTGATCATCAGTCCTGTCATGATTAATTCTGTAAAGGGCAAGCGTCCCCAGAATAAAGACGAGCTTCCTTATTGGCTTGCCGAAAGGTTTGGGCAACTCGAGTCAGTCTTTCCCAATACTACTCCTGTGGAAAAGCACAAGATTTTGACAGTGAGCTTACCTAAAGACCTGGTTCCTGATTTAGCTGACTATACTACTTGGGGTAAAGTGTTTGAGGCAGTATATTCGATGTGCTTTGGCACCCCATCCATGACCGTACTCACGTCAATGATTAAACGTGTTCACGATGAGCATGGTGCCGAAGCAGCAGTGGAATTGGGTATGTGACTGGTGGGGGTGTTCAATGTAGTGATATGATCCTTGCTAATGTTAAGGGGAATGTCATGAGCTTTCAGGTGACTAACCCCTTAGAGGCCGTGGCTGACGTGGACAAGCCACGAGAATTACCGAAGATTATTGCAAAAACATATAAAACTATAGGGCGCAATAGTCTGGGGGTTAAGCCCTTCTCTCAAAGGCAGACGCAACCCCAGGCACGAAAACTCAATCTGATAAAGATGGGCGACCTTTCTTTTCTAAACAGAACTGGAAAAATTAAAATTAGGGGCAGCAGCAGCAGAAGCAGGGGTCGCGTGCAGGTTCACAGACTTCTGAGCATACCCGATAGATTTCAAGTCCCTGACCAACGCTCTCCTCGTTCTTTACAGGACACATAAGGCTCACAACTCGATGCAGGGGACCGTTAAGTTCGTGGCAAAGGACCATTGACGCAACAGGGACGGGATCAACCTCGACAGTTTGACGTTAAAGCCAAACAAGAGGAGCAGCCTCGGTTTCGTCCACCATTCCAAAAGAAGAAAGTTGCTGCTTTGACAGCAAAATATGCCTCAGACAGTGAAAACCCGACTACTGGATTGGACTTGGGTGGTGACTCTGCCCGACAGCGCAGCGGAAGTTACCATAGTGAGGGAGGCACAGCGTCCTGGTTTGGAGGCGACAGCAACTGACAACTTTCATTACTGTAGAAACAGCAGACACCCGAGTTGCCCCCCTAATAGACTGTATAACATTGTCTTTTATTATTATTTAAACTTATAACGCGCATCAGCTACCCGCAGTGGGTTTCCCGGTGCAAGGGATAGACTCAAGGAGAAAACAAACCTCTCAGACAGCACCGTGAATCAACTAAGGCGGCATGAAGATCATTGGAAAAGTAAAGTTTTCAGTTTTTTTCTAAAAATTAGAAAATTGGTTTCCGTTTTCAGAGTGGTGGGTAACGCGTTCCAATATTTAGGACCTAGATGGGAAAAGGCCCGTCCCCCCATCCTTACAAGCTTGAATCGAGGGACAACAAAGTCGCAATTGGCAGAGGATCTAAGTGTGCGACTAGGCTTGTAGGGTTGGACCAGACTTTGCAAGTATTTTGGGGCCGAGCCCTGCTTGATTTTAAAAAGATAGCATATGGCTTTGAAATTGATGCGGCTGGGGATCCTGAGCCAATGTAGATCGCGCAGAGCCTGTGTGGCCGATGATCTCATCGGGATATTGCAGAGAAGTCGGGCTGCCGAGTTCTGAACAACCTGGAGTTTGTTTACGGTGGCCACATCGGCGCCGAGATAGAGGACATTTCCGTAGTCCAGGCGAGATGTTACTAACGCCTGGACAACGGTTCTCCTGGTGGCAAGAGGCAGCATCCAAAGAATTTTCTGGAGCCATCGCAGGATGGCAAAGCATATGGCGGCCGCCTTTGTGGCCTGCTGTCTCATGGAGAGTTTGTCGTCTATAAGAAAACCGAGGTTGCGGACCACAGAAGATGGCTGAGGAAGGGGTCCCATCTCACTAGGCCAATGTTGAGGGCCCCATAGATCTTTATGCTTCCCTAAGATAAGAATTTCGGTTTTGTCACCGTTTAGTTTGAGGAGATGCCTTTGCATCCACTCAGCTATACGTGACAGTCCAATTTTCAGAGCCGATATATCGTTGCTCTTGCTGCTGGAAAGGGAGAAAACAATTTGGGTGTCATCGGCGTATGAAAAAATAGTCAGCCCCGCGTCCTCCGCAATGGAGGCCAGGAGTCTCACATAGATGTTAAACAACAAAGGGCTGAGTATGGACCCCTGAGGAACGCCACATGCCGATGGACAAGTGGAAGATGTGGCTTTCGCGGAAAAGACTTGGAAAGTGCGCTCACTTAAAAAGGAGGCAATCCAGGCCAAAGCCGGACCGTCCACTCCCAGGGATCGAAGAGAGTTCAAAAGAATGGAATGGGACACGGTATCGAACGCCGGGCTCAAATCCAAAAGGATGAGCGCAGATGTTTCCCCGCGGTCGATACCGTGTCTTAAACTCTCCGTCACCCCGAGAAGGGCGGTCTCTGTGGAGTAGTGAGCATGAAAGCCAGACTGGGATGGGTGTAAAAATCCCGAAGATTCCACTAGATGGTATAGTTGAGTGTTAACGTGCCTTTCCAGCACTTTGGAAAGTACAGGCAGCAAGGATATCGGTCTGAAATTGGCAAGATTGGACACATTTGCTCCAGCTTTTTTTAGGAGAGGAACGACCATTGCGTGCTTCCAATCCTGTAGCACATGGGACTCAAGTAATGAGGCATTTAGGAGTCTCATAAGAACCCGTCGAGGTTCAAGATCCAGCAATTTAAGGATTTTGGCAGGTACAGGATCACGAGGTGAGCCAGATCTTATACTGCTTAAGCAGGTGAAGAACGAGGTGTCATCAAACAATTGCCAGTGCGTTACCTTCACCGTAGGAGGAGGCTGTTCAGTCCCTGCGACCTGTCCCGAATGAAGTTCCTTTGCGTTCAAGGGAGTGCTCATAAAGTCGTATATGCGCTCAACCTTGGAAATGAAAAATTTCGCAATAGAGTTACACTGGGCCTTCTCTAAAACTGGAGGTGTCGGGATAGTGTCCGCTCCTGTTAATTTTTTGACGACGGAGAAAAGAGTGCGAGGACAGTTCTGAGCTTGTGTTACTGTATCCACAGTATAGGCAGCTCTCGCGATTTTACATTTTGAGTGGTATTCCTTTAGAGCCTCTTTATAAACAGTCTTCCGTGAGACTGAGTAAGAGTGCCTCCATTTCCGTTCTAGGGCCTTGCATTTGGTACGCAAGGCCTTCAGGTCGGTGGAAAACCATGGTGCCGGAAGGCAGTGTGACCTGGAATGTTTCGAAGAGTGCGGGAAAAGGGTAGTTACAGCGTTAGTAAGCCAGTGGGAATCAGCGGTGTTCAACTCCGCGACTGAAGCCTCGCATTCCTCAGGACGGGTATTCAAGAGGTGCTGGTTCAACTTATTAATATCAAGTTTACCCCAACAATGAGTTGGTGCACCCTTGTCGAGGCCACTATTTTCCTGGTTCTTGGTATGGAGTAAGAAGAAGTGGACTGCGAAATGATCGGACCACTCCAAAGGGCGAGCACTCTGAGAGCAATCAAAAGAGAGATTAGAGAGAATGGGGTCCAATTGGTGTCCAGCAGAGTGAGTGGGGCCAACATTGAGCAGGAAAAGGTTGAGAGCCTCCAGATCAGATAAAAAGCGTTTGCTGGTGGTACACTGTGGGTCTTCAAGATGCAGGTTAAGATCGCCAAGAATGGTAAAATTGGCTGCCCTGAGGAGTAGGGGAGCTATAGAATCAGCTAGTGAAGATACCCAAGGAAGAGCATTGCCAGGAGGGCGGTAGATCAGGAGGCCCGATAAAGTGAATTGGGGATTGAGGACTAATTTAAAAAGTGCGGTCTCACTTCCAGACATGGGAAGGGCTTCAAGCTTACATGTGTATGTAGACTTAAAAATTATGGCAATCCCCCCCCCTTTTCCGGAGTTTCTGTCCAATCTCACCATTAGATAGTTGTTAGGGACAGCAACGGCGGTGTCAGGACCGGAGCAATCCTGAAGCCAAGTTTCAGTAAGAAACAACGCGTCGGGCTGCTCTTCGACAATGAAGTCGTAGATGTGATGTTTGTGTTTCGGGAGGAATCGGCAATTAATACTCCAAAATTGGAGTGTAAAGCTGTTAAGATGTGTATGCAATCTCCTCCGTCTACCACGAGTGTGAGAACGACGTATTGCTTTACAATTGGACATTCTGCCAGTAAGAAAACTACAGCCAGCACATTCAAAATTATGAGTCGGGAGAGAGCAGACAGTACAGTTTGTATGAGGAGTGGGACGTAGGGATTCTAAAACTTCACCTGAATAGAAGAAACTACCACAAGAGCTAGTAGTAAGAGTCATGGCCCCTGGGCCCGGTCTGGCACGGATGGGCACAGGTTGTTTTAAAAGCGCGAATTGCGCGTGAAAGACCGGTTTCTGGCATTTCAGCCGTCTTCAGCCAGGCTTGCTGAAAAATTGAAGGTGACGGAGCATGTGATAACAGGGATTTTTTGGGAAAATCTTACCTCTTCTTACGACATTTTGTTGGCAGAGGCAGATTGCTCCCCCACCGTTTGATCTAGCCGCATCTAGAGGGGAGAACGTGACACTTCTGAGTTTTGCCCTTGCACCGGCAGTGTACCGTAACCAAGTGGGCTGGGATAAAGATTCTCCGGCACATGAGATTCCATCACAGTCTATGCCACAGCCTCTACCCCAGTGGTTCCCAAACTTTTTCGACCCGTGGCTCCCTTTATCTATTGGCAGTTGTCCGCGGATTCCCATTATGTCATTTTATTTTTCGGGTGGCGGGGATGTAAGTCCGGCCTCTGGAGTACTTCCATTTTTCTCCGCTTTTGTCCGGTGGTTGGTCACTTGCTTACCAGACATCCAATGGTTGCTCAAAAAACACAGGGGGTTCTGCATCACAAACAGACTGTGCTAAAGTGGCATGTACACAAAAACCCCAACAGTAAATAAACGAGCCAGTTACGGTTGCCACCTGACCAGTTTTCTACCAGCCCCACCGGTATTTTCAAGTCCCAGCTGGTCTCAAAAAAAAAAAAACCACCACCACCAAAATTGGTATTTTTATAACCTCTATGATCTGTTCATGCTTCAAACAGCAAATATCATTTGCGATCACCTTTTTATGTATTCTCGAGCTGTGTTGATGGATTCGTGAGTCACACGTGTAAGCGTATTTTACTATAGATGAGTAGGTGCTCATGAGCACACGTGTGCTACCACGTTCCAAAAGTTTTACATAGTGGTGAATATTTGAAAGAGTGGGGAGGGAGCGTAAGAAGGTTGTTGTCTTAATTTTTGAAGATAAGCAAACTGACCACATGGTATTTTGTTTTTATTGGCAGGAAAGATAACAGCGCACACAACATAGTCATGTCAAACACCCCCATACCTTCAGAAACACTCACAGCTGAGTGTGATAAAACCCCAATAGTTATGATTAGGAAACGATCTCTAATTTCTCAGCCATGCCAGCTCAAGGCTTCTAGGCCCAAGGTTATGATGACCCGTACAAAATTAATTTATTCCAATTTTTTCAGCAATGAT
Source organism: Triturus cristatus (assembly GCF_964204655.1). NCBI lineage: Eukaryota > Metazoa > Chordata > Amphibia > Caudata > Salamandridae > Triturus > Triturus cristatus. The sequence goes on along the minus strand of NC_140588.1, from coordinate 1,093,630,366 downwards.
CTGTCTATACAGAGCTATGTTCACTGGAAGGCCACCACCATTAATTTGAAATCTATTTGGGGTTCTAAGAACTGGCAGGTGCGGGGCACTGAAGCCTTACATCGTGCTTGCCTCATCCCTACACAAATATTACTTTTGAACAACTTGTTTTGGTTCAGCAACTGCAAAAAAGTTGAACTCCCCTGCCATTCCCTCTTTAGCTGAATATAACAATTGGTGCGCATACACAAATTTTACCATTGATGTATTACAAGCCCTATTACAAAATAACACCTTTAATGTCTCTGATATAGATCCGTCTGGGTGGCTAGTATGGCAGCCGAATTTGAATGCGTGCCAACTGTGTTTTTGTAACGCAACACCTGGTTATACACAGGATAGACGGGATCCACATTTTTCAAACTCACATTCAGTAAGCACGTTTCGGTTGGGAAATTATGTCAACATGCGTTACAACACTCTACACTATCCTCCGTTAAACACTTGTCGCTTTTGTCCAGTCAATTTGGCTGACTTTGTACTGGGACACAGGGTTCCTAGAACAAAGACATTCATTCACGCAGCTTACAATGAAATATGGAAACTTTTGCAAATGGAAGCAGCGTTCAGTTTGCGTCAAATTGAAAAAGCGAATTTGGAAAAGGTCCTTGCTGTAGTTGACAATAGTATTAACACACTGTCTTCACGCATTTATACCTTAGATAATATTGTTTCTTTTGTTATTGATATTGTACATGGACAAGGATGTATCCGTGTTATATCATGGTCAAAATCAATTACGTTCAGTGATGCAATTCGCATGGACTTTACAGACTCAAAATGGGTAAAGACCTGTGGGACTATCGAAATACTTCTGCTTTGTTTTTACCATTCAATCTGACTGAAAAACAACAGTGTATGTCCATGAAAGATGCAACGTACACTCTTTTACTCATTGAAAAATGAGACCCTTTGCCTTTCTCTGTTGCGTAATGGACTCTGCTGCTTGGTTAATTCATGGGGTTATATCTTTACCATTCTCGTTGTTTCAGTTCAACTCTTGCATGAAACATTACCCACTTGGCCGCTTTGAACCCCTAGGTAGCGCGTTTCTGCATGAGTCGTGGTCTTTGCCCTTCACTTACAGATGTCTACTGGAGGCTAAGGAAGTATACCTGACCGGAGAGGACTGTGATTCTACAGTAGGTAATTCCTTGGTTTGTAAACACAAAGTTGCACGGAGCTTGTAACTGTCAGCTCCTAACCTTGCTTGTGTTTTAAAAGGTAATCCAGTACCCGCGATAAATCCTGCCTTTACCCTGCTTACTAACAGTAGTTATCTTATTTTGAATAACAAAGACTGCTGCGGTTTACTGGCTGGAATCCTGTTTATAGGAACAGTTTCACAACACGTAACTTGCTCTAAAAATGTGCTTTTTCCTCCCCCGCGTGGGAAACTAGATAGCTCAATTTGGCCTTCCGGTCCAACTTTGAAAACAGAACAAATTGAGCAGACTTACAGCGCTTTTATTCCAACAAGAAGTCCCCCTCACTTCAGCGCACGAGACCTTCCACTTGCAGGTGGCTAGAACATCTAGCGAGATTCAGTCCCTTCTGAATACTAACCTCCCACTACATTTTGGGGAGCTTATACACCGAATATTCAATGAATCTGACACACGGCCTTGCACATTTTTTTAAAGCTGTTGGTTCTGGCCTTGTGACTTCTTTTCAGACAATATTTGGAGTAATACCAGCCTTCATTCATTCTATCTTTTCCAGTGTCTTTGGGGGATTCCCGTTATTACTGGCATTAGCAGGCGGAATCCTACTTCTACTGTGCCTGCTGCGCAACGGCTGCTCCTCTTGTAGTACTGCATAGACCAGGCCGCCTGCAACGGTTTTGTGATCGTATGCATGGATGCTTTGGTACATTGCCACTAGCAACGCTCCGCGTGATTTATGGATAATCCTTCCGCTTTGCCTACTTCACTTGAATGCAACCATTGGATTTGTGCCTCTCCAATACGTCATGTTCAGACCTGGATTTCGACCAGTTGATGGGTCCCTAAATGGCCCATGAGCCATAAAGGTCTGGGATTGGCCTTGTGGCGTGTGGGCTGCACTTGGAGTCTTGGCTCAATGGGATATCTTTGAGGCTGCACAGAATTTCCAGCATCAAAGTTACATCGAATATCACGCAAGTTATCCGGCGATGCTCATGGATGCTCATGGATGCTCATGGAGGCGCCAGACTGTGAGTAGCACGCTTGTTACAATCAGCTTACTGAATTGGATGGCATCCCTTTTTTCTACTAACGACAATGATGTCCTTTTGGAAGGTGTTGCATTCTTTTGCTCATACACCCTGATGGATTAACTTTGTTTAATGAAACAACATTTTTTAAGCTCCTATGCATCACAAGCATTTCGATTTTATCCCCAAATGGATTTTTTTTTGTTTTACAACAGAAAGCAATGTTTAACTGTTTTGTTCCTATGTATATATACTATGGCCTTACCAGGGGGAGGGTGTTGTATGGTTGGTAGGTTCATTGCTTTTTTAGCAGGAGCTTCGCTGCCATTAGTCTGCTTTTGCACACGTTACTACATGCCTTTATTTTGCAGGACCTTGTTTGTGCCATTTACATGAGAACTGTCTGTTTTTTCTGTTCTCTGGGGTCAAGTCTGCATACGATGTAGAAGGTCAATAAACAATGCCCCTTGTTATTCTGTTCTGGTCAGTCCCTCGCACCTAGACATAACATGACACAGCTGCACTACTGAAAGACGCGTGCGTTAATATTGCCAAGCTGCATGTTGTAGAGGCACTTGGAGAGGTCTTTCCAGAGAGATTAGTTGTGCTGTTCCTAAGATGTAAACCTTTTATCTAGGCCTGGAGGTATGGGGTCTGCTGACAAAGCCCAGAGGTCCTTTTGCCGCTGTCTTTCTAAAAGGACATCCCCGTTTGTATTTTATGGAATTGTAACAATGCTAACGATATTGTGTTTATGCATTTTGCTGCTGGTAATGGCATGTGTACTGCATCATAGAGCACGTTAGTTAAAATAAACATTTTAAACTATGCAGTGACCGATTACTCTTATTGTGGACAAGTGTGAGTGAGCGAAAGAGATTCCTGAGAGTTGGGAGTGTTGTGTTAAGGGTTGTCTAATCATTGGTAGCTTGGTTCTGTCGGAAAACGAATGAGACACTATAGCTGGTCGGTTTTAGGGATTTTGGGTACTAAGGTGATAGGTTGGTACACCACTATACACCGAGGTCCTGGTTTCCTGCGCATAGTTCTGTATAAGTGCAGAATCCATGCAACACAACCTGCCCTGCCAAGTCTCCCAAGAGAACATAATAGCCCTGTAAAGGAGGCTTCAGGTCACTATATTATCTTTTTTAGCTTCCTTTCTGCCACAGGGGTTACAGGTGAACACATGCCCGACAAAGAGCCTGCTACTGCCTGAATGGCCTGAAGCACTGTCTGGATGAACAAGTCCTGCCCTTTGTTAGAACTGTGCTCTCTGGACCAGAGTTCTCCCATACCCGGCTGCAAGAGGCCATGCCTAATGGGGATGCATCTCAACAGCTTTTGGAGCATCTGACTGATCTTCTCAAACTCATTCAGTGTAGTGTGTGATGCTCCATTAGGCCAGACCTAATGTGGCAGGATTTCCCACCAGAAAGTAGCAGTGTATGGCATCATCGCTCTCAGTTTGGACAAGGCCAAGAAGCAATCTTTAACTTTTTGCATCCCCCGGGGCGCATAGCGCTCCCCCATGTGCACCTCAAGGGTATCCAGGACCCACACTTGAGGCGGAACGGCAAGAACAAGGCACCCTCACCTGTACACGTGCAAAGTTAGGCCAAGTGCAGCCTAACATGGCACTCAAAAAAGAGGAACTTCCATCTGTCCATGGACTGGAGTGCCTCAATCCTGAATGAAAGTGAGGTGAAACCAGCAGATGTCAGCCGTGTGCTTGTCACAATTGCAGATACATTGACAACGAGTCAGCTGGGTCCTTGCCAGGGGTACCAAAAGATTGGGATGCCCCTCTGGGGCCGAGGCTCTATCCCCTCTGATCGGTCTTCGACTTATTGACCCTCAAGTCTACTCTATTGTGTTGGTGTACAGTGTCCCCCTGCTTAATACCCCTCCGTATCCCACTAGGACCCTCCCGCCAGTTCAGACACTCTAAAGGCAACATGAAGGCCAATGCGTGTGCCAGACAAACTCGAGTGGTCTCATAATGAGAGAAACATTTGGCAGTGTCTCTATTATTATGCTTCCAGACCTTGATAGTGGACAGTTACCTATTCAAGGGGAAAGAATTTTACCCTTACTTCACTGCCCTTCTATGAAGGTCGACGGCCCCTCGTGTCTAAACATCTGATCCCCGTTATATTCATGAGAACCTTCTTCATAAACGGACCACTCCCTCTCAAAGGCGCACATAGTTTTAAGTGCGAGAGCTTCAAAAACTAGGGTCAAATGTATGTAGCTTTCATTTTATGATTTCCCAATTGTGAATGTTTGCGATTCGCTATTAAGAAATCACAAACACCTATGTACTAATGTGTCTGACACATTTAGTGATTCCTAATGGAGCAGCAAATAACCAACCTCAATATTCATGAGGCAGGTCACAATTTGTTGCCCACTGGTAATCACTAAAAACACAGATGGTGGCCTGCAGGGGACAGCAGACCAACATGTCTGGGTTTGCTTTTAAATCAAGCTTTTTTTTTTTTTTTAATTGCATTCAGTTTTCCTTAAAGGACATGGATGCGTTACAACAACAATAAAAAAATCTACTTTTTAGTTTAATTTAAGAGTAGGCAGATGGTCCTACGGACCACTGCCTGCTCTTAAAAAAAGTTTTCACATGTATTCACAAAGGGAATAGTAGGCAGTAAAATGCAAATGTTTTGCAATCACATTTCAGTTGCAAAACATATATAGCATTACATATCGCTATTGGGAATGGATGCCTTTGACATCCCCCTTTCTAATAATGGATTGCTAACCCATTTTGGGATTCGATAATAGGATACCGAATCGCAGGATGTGTTTGGCTCATAGGAAAATGCATTATTTCGGTTGCAAGCAGCCCTATTCAGAGAATCGGGGCGTCTGCGACTGGAAAAAACCTATGTACAGGTGGCCCTAGGTCCTTGGGAATGGAGTCATCACTTTGTATCTAGGTTCTAAACCCTGCTGCCTTTAAACGAGACACGCCGTCAGTGTCTGTATTTTTCACCCCAGGACATGTCTAGCTGTAAAATGCACATTGTGTAATAGGCAAACTCTAATCAGGTCTTTCAACAAACACAGGACAAAGTGGCACTGGGCATTCAGGTTATTAATCACAGCTACTGCAGACACACTGTCTGATCAAAGCAATTCTCGACAACTACCGTCCCTAGTTGTGGAGTGTCACTACTGTGGCAAAGAGTTCAAGAAAGGGGATACTTCTTTTCAAGCCCAGGCTATCCAGTCTTTAGGCTGGGCCCTTAACCTCCTATAGACCCTGCTTTTCACACAATTCTACAAAGGATTCCTCTCTCTGTTTCCCCCCCCCTTCTATGTGGAAGAGTTATGGCTCTACTTATGTGCGTCATAGAAAGATTGGGTTTACTACATGCACCTAGCAATCAAGTTGGCTTTGAGGCGTTACAAGAGCTACCTAGACAGTGCCTGCTTAGGAGCACTGTAGGAAGCTGGCTCTATATAGCGGACCAAAAAGAGGTAAACAGTGTAGAGAGTCCGGGCAAACTCCAAGGGAATTAAAGAGGCACAAATGACACTTCAAATGCACTCTTTTGTGGTGGTGTGGGAGAGCAGTTAGGCACACCAGAGGGTAGTAATAAGGATTTATTGCACACACAAAGGCAGTAAGTGAGGCCACATTCAAAGAAATTCAACACCAATTTATAAAAATAACACATACTATTATATGGATTTAGATACCAAGATCATCAGCATCAGGCAAGTACTTTCCGAGTTATGAACTTTTACAGTTTTCAAAATTTGATTGTGCAATTTTTGGGTGCGGTAATATTATCCTATGTTGGAAAATCATGACTGCATTCGGACATTTAGCAGATACTTACGGACTGCTCTTCAGGACTTAAGGAGAGTATGTAAATGTATATGTATTTATATAGCGCCGAATCACCCCTAGGGGTATCTCAGCGCTGTACTCCTACCGCTGAAGGAACCCTTCCTGGCTTTTCCGTGTGAAGTGTCCACTCCTGGACACCCCCATGGTGAAGCCAGGCATCCCAGCGCTGTTGGGGCCGTTGTGGAGATTAAGCAAGCTATTGCCCAGAGTTGCAGCGTGGGGCCCGTGATTAGAATAGGCACTGAGGCGAGAATATCCGGTCCGAGGAATTTATAGCCAGAGACCCTGCCGCGGCAGGAATCGAACCCTGGTCCCGGACCAGTGCTCTGCATCGAGGCCTGCCGCTCTAACCATTGAGCCACATTTCTCCACTTGGGTAGTCCAAGGCCACACCAACAGGTGTCACAGAACCAGGTATCCAATTCACCTCAATAGGGGAAGGGTCCAGTCAGAAAGAGGCTCCTAGCTGGGATTGGGGCACCAATTGGGGGGGGGCTCATGGCAGGTATGGGGGGGCGTAAGGGAGGTAGAGACACAGGTGGTCCACTTCTCGGGCTGTTGGGCTCAGGTGCAGTGGTGCCTTTTGGCATTGGATCTGCTGATGGAGTCTCTCTTGGTTAGAGGGGTGGGGGGCCTGCAAAAAGAGGCTGCGTGCAGTGACTGAAGTCCAGTCTGGGCAAATCCAAGTATAAGCTTCGCTCTTGCTAGTCTGAGCACCTCGTTGGCACAGTCATCTCCCTTGGACTCAGGCTCTTGAGCGCGGGTGCATAGGTGCTTTGAGGTATTGGGAGGTGGCAGTCGCAGACTCACTCGGTCTTTAGTTTTGCTGGAGGGGTCCAAACAGGACAGCTGGGCCACTGTCCCTGAAGTCCCTCGGTCTTCCAAGCTGTTCAGACTGGAAACAACAAGCCTTCACTGCTGCAAGGGGTCTGTTACCCGAGGTATTAGTGCTGTGAGGCTCTGGTAGGTCCTGGCGTACCCACATTTAGGGAATGGGGGGCAGATCTGACCTGTAGGAGCACTGCTACCTTTTCCTGGGCGGCTGCTGCATCGGTAGTCCCCATAGGCAGCAGGTTGGTGTACCTCGTCTCACTTCTTTGGTGTCTGCGGCTGCAGGGGAGTAGCTCCTCTACTCCAAGGGTGTGTCTTTGGCAATTTGCCACTGGTTTCTTGAGGTCTGCACAATGGCAGGACTAGTCAGTTGCTCCACAAGTGACGGGTACAGCAGGCAGGCTGGCACCAAGTCAGTTGTGATCCTCGGTTCAGCAGTTGGATTCTTTGTCCTCTCCTTTTGGTCTGTAGAAATTTCAGGTTCTGATATCGGGGGTCCCATAAATACTCAATTTAAGGGCATGAAGAGGAGTGAGGGGCAGTAGCCAATGGGCTACTTACTTTCGTGGTCATTTCTCCCCCTAGATGACCACTTCCTTTGGGGAACAGGCATCACCCTGTCCCTGAATTTCTAATTCGATCACATGTAAGCTGGTGGCATCCTAAATTTGATGTTCACTTCAGGCTTGGTCACCTGAGAGGTGTACCGACCCTGGCAATGAACAAGCTTCCTGATTAGCTAAATGTACCCCCTGTCCTGGTGCCAAATGACAGGGCAGGAGGGTTAGGAGAGGGTCCACATCCTCTCCTGTGAGGGAAGCCAGATTTGCATACCAAAGGCGGTGGGCTCTTTGAAGCTCCCTGCCTTGGAATGCTAATTCACAGGTCATCCTATGGGCAAGCAGACTGTGTTCCTGACCTTTGAGAGCCCTGGGGGTGAGAAACTTTTCTGTGGCGACAGGCTGGCTAAGTCCAGTCAGCTAGCACTAGAAGTTGGTAGGTTTTCATGGGGCATCTCTAAGGTGCCCTCTGAATGCATGTATTAATAAATTGGTCACTAGAATCAGGGTAGGTATTTTAATATGATATGTTGATACCAAACACCATAGGTTTCAGTGAAGCCATTATGTAGCTGGAGAACTCGTTTTGACCAGTGCCCAGTGCATACCTTAAGATGGCCTCCCTGCTCACTTGCAATGCTTAGTAATAGAATGAGACAGCTCAGGGGCATATCTACTCATGCAAATATGTCCTCACATAAAATATACTGGACCATACCTTATGGCTCACAGGCATGCTGTAGGGGTGACATACATATATTAGATGCAGTGACTTTGGCATGACAACACAGGAGTGTCAGGTTGTGTTTTCACACATGGCTTGCACCATGGCACACGGCCTGCAATGGCAGTCTGTGTATGTGGGTCCCTTGGAGTGGCATAAGATATGCTGCAGCCCTTAGGGACCCTCTTAGGTACCCCTGCCCTGGGTACCTGGAGTACTATTTATCAGGGACTTGCAGGGGTGCTGAAGTCCTTGGCCGATTGTAGCACAACTAGACTTTACCTTGTTTTAGAGCAGGAGCACGGGCACAAATGTCTGGTCAGCAGGCTTAGGCGCACTGCCAATCGAAAATCAGCATCTAGTAGCTAAAAAAGGGGCAAAAAGTGGGGGGGATGGGCACAGCAACAAAAGTACAGTTCCTACAAGTACCACTGCAGGTAGAATAGTGGATAGGAGGGTAACCCGGATCTGAGTGGAGGAGATATTCCTCACAAAATCACATCTTCTACTAGGTGTTGGCATTGAATTAATTGAAGCTGAAAGTTAAAAGCAACAGGTGAGTATTGAACACAAGTTAATGCAGGGATCCCTGTGGTAATTCATAAAGATACAGAAAAGAGTTTTGAGGCAGAAGGTGGCAAAGACACGGATTGGGAGTGTGTGAAAGGACAGACTTGAGGTTCAGGAGTTGGTCTCATTTCCTGAAGGCGGGCAATAAAAAGGTATGGTCTGTGTTTGGACTAGCATGTAGATAAGGCACTGAAAAGCTGGCAATATCATCAGGTCAGTGACAAAATCAGCATCTTTTTTGCAGTCTTAAATCATCAAAGACCACCACTAGGATCGTCTCTTAAATGATATCTTCTGGACACCGCTTAGTCATGAGTCTCAAACCTGGTTATACGACTTTGAATGACAATGGAGTCCGTGAGACAGGGGTGTGTAAATCGACAGATCTTACAGATACAAAGAAGGAGGTACAGTTTGGAGCGATGCTCGAAAAGACCAAGTTATCGGTCACCTCTGACAAACCAAGTCCAATACAGAAAGCAATGATTTCAGCTGAGCGAACGGGCAAGGGTTTGGAGAGAATTCAGAATGTTCAAGACCAGCTTTCGAATGCTATTGAGCCATTGATGGACAGATCCTTCAGCACTGGTTTGCTGACACTGTAAAATTAGATGCTTTGATGTCATTACAAATTGTTAAAACTGTTAGATTCGAAAAGTAAGATTCTCATACGTTACTTTAGTTGCAACATAATATGGGGATGATTAGCGCCTGTACAATTAAATTTTTTTTTAAAAATCTATCTATTCTGCTACTGGTTCAATAATATTGTGCCACAAACAAGGACAGTGTTTTCTTGTTGATCAATATCGGCAGGAACTTAAGAACAAAATCCCAGAGTATTGCATAGTCTTGAGAATAAGGAAAATGGTTAGTCAATCTATTTAAAGTCCTAATGAGACTTATGAGCAATATATGCTCAGTCCATGATAAAGGAACAAAGGCCAGATGTAGAAGAGACTAGTGATGAGGCCTGATGCGATTGGCCTGGAGAATAGTGCGAGTCGGACCGAATGGTCCACAGTACTGAGCAATATCAACAGGTTGGCTTTGCTAGAAAAACATCTATCCTTGAAGTATGGCCTTCGCTATGCAGGGAAACTCAGAGCATGCATCGTTCCTTCCCATGGTAGTGACCAACATTCTTAACCTATATGAAAAGGGTGAAGGAGAAAAGAATCACATGTCAAACATTTGGTTGAAGCCAACCAGACAGCGCAGCGATTTGGTTTGCTAAAGACATCTTGGGGACATTCAGAGAGCTGACCTACAAAAGCATTTCATCCATTGCTGACCAGTGGCTTTTGGGTTTGTAACTTATTGTCTGGCTTTGTATTTGCTGGCTTTATTTGTTTAAGGCTGTCCAGCTTGAGTTTGCCCCTCCCGTTGCCCAAAAGTTGTTAACCGTATCCTTCCACAAACTCGATTTCTGTAATAAGGCCTTTAAATCTCGTTCTCATCTTGTCACATTTGCTGTGCATTCAAAGGCAGCAGTCACATGTCAATCAATCTTCCAGGGAGCCTGGTGCTTATTTTTCTTTCTCGGACTTCAAAGTGAGAGAATTTATGGGACAATCCTGCTGAGTTTCCACGGAAGAGGAGAGGACGTAGGATTTTTTTTTTCTAGCAGTCAACAACAAAAAAATATATATTGTTCTGATGTTCCAGAAAATATCAGAATTAGTACAGATGAAGCGCATTGTAATTTGGGTGGAATCAAATAATTTCAGTACACTAGGTGATGACAATGACATATTACAGTTTGCGTGCAGTAAAATCCTATTTCTATGCTGAGGTAATGGTCATTTCAATTGAAAATGCGCTGTCTGTAATGGCAGTGCGATACCACAGCATGCAAACTCTACACTGCGCTCTAGGCCCTTTCACTCTATGCCACACCACTCCATTCCATGACATGCCACACCACTCTACGGCCCTCCAGCCAAAGACACTCGCCTGCACTCCAATCCAATCTACCCCATCCCAATCCCCTCTTTCACAATCCAATCTCCCCCACTCCAATTTACACCACCAAACCCCAATCAACCCCTCTCCCATGATCTACCCCACTCCTTTAGCCTATTCTACCCCACTCTTACCCTAAGCTACCCTACTCTACTCACATCTACTCTGCTCAAACTATCCCACTCCGCTTCAAACTACCCTGCTCCAAACTCCACCACTGTGCTCTAAACTACCTTACTTTATTCTACCAGTCATTTACCCCACCCCACTCCAATGTAACTTACTCCACCCTGCTCCTCTCCAATCAACCTGCTCTGCTCCACTCCAATCCACCCCACCCCACCCCACTCCAATGTACCCCACTCTACACCTCCCATCTACCCTACTCCAGCCTAATCCACCCTTCTCCAATCCACCCTAATCTACTCACTACACTCCAGTCTACCCCATTCCACTCTTCCCCAATCTGTCTAAGTCCACTCCAATCCTCCCCACTATACCACTATCTACCATACTCCATTCCACTAACCAACTAAGCAAACTACCCTACTCCACTACTCTGATCTCCAACATACTACTCAAACCTACCCCACTCCAGTCCAATCTAACCCACCACACCCCAAACAACTCTACTCCAAACTACCCCACTCCAAACTATCCCAATCTATTCAACCCTACTAATATCCACCCAATCTACACCACGCCAATCTACCCAAAACTACCTTGATCTGACTCACTCTAATCTACCAACCTACCCCAATTCATTCTACCCCAATTCAATCTACCCCAGTCTACCCCAATTCAATCTACTCCACCCCAATCCAGTTCACCCCATTCCATTATACCTTAATCTACCCCACTGCAAGTCATGCCACTAAGTTTTAGCCATGCTGAACAGCAGCCACTATAGCATACAACATGGCTAAAACACCTTGCCAAAGCAAATAGCTCTCACATAGGTGAGACCTATTAGCTTTGACAATGCATGTTTAAAAGCACCCACATGAAGGATAAATGGAAAAATCAGTGCGCCTGGGCCTTAGTCCTGATATCACACATCTCACAAGTATTTTCATACATTCAGAGCACGGAGGAACCACAAGTCACATCCCCATCATGTCTTGTACATGCTTTATCAGTCCATCCCCTGGACTTGGATTGAGTTGGGGCTGGCGCCTGTACATACATCTCTTGTATATCAACGAGAAATAGCAATTCAACCAAAATCACATTTTGTTCAAAATGGAAATGGTCTGATCAGCAAGAATCCACCCGACTCATTCCAATCACCTCTGCTTCCCCTCGTAGTAAACTAAAAAGCTAACAACCATACTTTACGCAAGTATGAAGAGGCTTGTACAATGAGCCTCGCTCAAAAGCACTGTGGTTCGCTCATTCTGAAGTCGAATTACTTTTTGAACATAAGGATTATGTTACTTACCCAATAAGCATTTGTCCTTGGCATGTAGAGCTGAAGATTCACATGCTTTGTATACTCCTGCCATCTAGTGTTGTGTCCGGATGTTTGCAAGTTGTTTTTCTTCGAAGAAGTCTTTCCAGTCACGAGGTAAATAAAGTGACTCATCCTTTTGGTGATAGTGCGCATGGGCATCGACTCCATTGTTAGATTGATTTCCCATAAGAGGGTGAGAATGGAGTTAGTGAGTGTAGAAAAGAGATGTCCATGCATATATAATGTAAATGAGAACTGCAACAACTATAGGTGACCGGGGAGGTGGTAGGACGCATACGAGTCTACAGCTCTACATGCCAAGAACAGATGCTTACTGGGTAAGGCATGTATGCTTTAGATACACATGCTTTACATAGACTATACAGCAGTATTCTCCCAAAGCAATGGCCAACGAGTAGATGTTGCAGTTGTCTGAAAAAGAGTCTTCAGCACTGCCTGTCCTACATTGGCCTGTTGCTAATACATCCTCTCAATAGTGCTTGGTAACTGTGTGTGGTGTAGACCATGTTGCTGCTTTATATATGTCAGCTATTGGAATGTTACCTAAAAAGGCCATAGATGCACCTACTTTGCGAGTGGAATGCACTCTAGGGGGTATAAAGTTCTTTTAGCTTTTGCATAGCAAGTTTGAATGCATTCAACAATCGATCTTGAAATGCCAGATTTAGAGATGGGATTGCCTTTGTGAGGTGGAGCAAATGCAACAAACAGTTGCTTTGTTTTACAAAAATCTTTTATCCTTTCGATGCAAGACAGTAAGACTCCTCTGACATCAAGTGAGTGAAGAGCTCGTTCTGCTACAGAATCAGGCTGAGGGAAGAACATAGGTAGTTTAACTGATTGGTTAAGTTGAAAAGCCAAGACTACTTTAGGAAAGAATCTGGGATTGATGCGTAGAACTACCCTATCTTTATGGAGTTGAAAGAATGGCTCTAAGGCTAATACCTGTAACTCACCAACTCTCCTTAATGAAGTGATTGCAATGAGGAAGGCAACCTTCCATGAAAGGAACTGTAAAGGACAATGCGTAATGGTTCAAAGGGTGGACCCAGGAGTCTCGTAAGTACAATGTTAAGATTCCATACTGGTGCTGGAGGGATTCTTGGTGGTATTACTCTTTAATCCCACCATATAGGCTTTAATGACAGGAACTTTAAATAAAGATAAATGCTGTCTGTTCTGCAAATATGCAGCTACTGCTGCCAGGTGCAGTCGAATAGCTGCGAGGGCTAGCCCACACTGCTGTAAGTGCAGGAAGTAACAGATAATGTTCTGAACAGAAGCATCTAGGAGGAATAATGTTGTTGTGACAGTAGACAACAAATTGTTTCCTTTTCTGCATAGCAAGCTCTGGTCGTGGCTATTCTTGATTCCCTCAGAATAGTCATACAGTCTGGTGGCAAATTTAAATATCCAAACTCTATGACCTCACGAGGCAAATAATTAAGTTGAGCTCCTTGGGATTTGGGTGCTTGATTTTTCCATGGTTCTGAGTGGGGAGACTGGAGGCGAGATGCAGCTTTTGATGTGGAACTACTGACAGCTCTAACAGGGTGGTGTACCATAGTTGACGGGCCCATGTGGGAGCCTCTGGAATTAGTGAGAGTGATGTTTGCCTGAGTTTCTGAACCAGAAACGGAAGGAGTGGGAGAGGTGGAAAAGCGTAGGCAAATATCCCTGACCAATTCATCCATAGGGCATTGCCCTTAGAGGGGGGTGTGGGAACCTGGATGAGAAGTTTAGGTATTGTGTGTTGTCTATTGTGGCAAACAGATCTATGTGCGGGGAATCCCCATTGTTGGGAAGGAAACTTGGGGACTCGTGTATTTGCTGCCTTCTTCTGCTGAGGTCAGCAATTTGATTATTCACTCCTGAAAGGTGTTCTGCCAGAAGGGGAATTTTGTGATGGATTGCCCATTTCCAAATCGCCAGGGACAGACGTGGCAGTAGGAGTGTGTCTCTCCCTCCCTGTTTTTGTACATAGTACATTGCGGTCATGTTGTCTGTATGGATTAGGACAACTTTGCCTGTGAGATGAGACTGAAAAGCTTTCAGCGCTAGAAATACTGCTAGAAGCTCTAGATAGTGGACATGGAGACGTTTGTGTTTGTCGCTCCAGAGACCCTGAATAGTGTAATAATGATGTGCGCCCCAGCCCGAGAGAGATGCGTCTGCTGTTAGTATGATCTGTGGAACAAGGTCGATGAAAGGCAACCCTTTTGATAAATGTTGTGGGTTCCACCACTGAATAGAGCGATGGGTGCGGCTGTCTACCAACACTAGATCTGTTAATTGACCCTGTAACTGATTCCACTGATGTGCTAAGCATTCCTGTAGTGGACGCATGTGTAGTTTTGCATGAGTTCTGGCTGGCAAGGTTTGGTTGATTTGGAAGTGCAGCAACAGAGTTTGGATATTGCAAATTCTGGCTATATTGGGAGAGGCTAGAGTTGTGTGAGTGGAGAGTTGCCCCTAGATAAAATTGTATGTGTGAAGACTGTAGGTGAGATATCTACATGATGACTGTGAAACTCAATAGGTGGAGTAAGTGTAGCGTGGTCTGAGTGTGTTCGGAGCACTTTTGGGGTCTGCTGTCTTTGATGAGCCAGTCATCTAGGTACAGGAAATCGTGAATTTGTTGTCTTCAGAGATGAGCTGCCACTACTGCTAGACATTTGGTAAATTCTGGGAGCAGTAGTACTCCGAATGGAAGTACTTTGAACTGATCGTGTTTACCTGCTATCTGAAATCTGAGATATTTGCAATGAGCTGGATGCAGAGGAATGTGAAAGTATGCGCCTGAAGTCTAGTGTGGACATAAAATCGCCTTGTTGTAGAAGTGGAAGCACCTGTTGGAGCGTTACCATATGGAAGTGTTATGACAATATGTAGTAGTTTAACACTACGAGATCCAAAATTGGTCTTAAGGAGCTGTCCTTTTTGGGGATTAAAAAGTAGAGAGTACACCCCTGAACCTTGGTACTGTAATGGAACTGGTTCTATGGCTCCCTTTTCTAAGAGAGATAGCACTTCTTGTTTGAGTAACTAAGTAGTCCGACGACAGTTTGTGAGTGAGAGGTGGAATATTTGGAGGATTGGTGGTAAGCTCCTGGCAATAACCATGTCGGATAATGTCAATCACCCATTTGTCGGTTGTTATGGATCGCCAAATGGGGAGAAACTGTTGAAGTCTTTCCCCAACAGGTGTTAAGTGATCGGGCGAAGTGTGGGCAAGTCACTGTTTGTTACAGGGAAGGGGTGTTACGCGGTGTGACGCCTTTACCCCAACCTTTAGAATGGTTTCCTCTATATCCTCCTCTATAGAAACCTCTAGAGGTAAAGGATTGATTGCTGCCTTTATAAGAGGAAGCATTTTGGTCCGAGGATGTTGTTTTTGACCCTGCTCTGTAAAAGGAGCGGCAAAAGGAGCCTCTATTGGATGGGGCCTGGAGCGCTCCCATGGACATTGACACTTCTATATCTTTTTTCATTTTTTCCAAGGACTGGTCGACTACAGGACCAAACAGGTATGGTTTGTCAAAGGGGGTGTTTAAAATGGACTGTTGAACTTCAGGCTTAAATCCGGAAATCCCAAGCCATGCATGCCTACTGAGGAGAATATTGGTATTGATCTCCCTAGCTGCGGTGTCAGCTGCGTCTAGAGCACATCTGATTGAGGAGTTAGAGAGGAGTTCTCTCTCTTCAAGTAACTGGGTTGCCTTACCTGTGTGTTCTTCTTCTGGGAGGTATAGGAGCAGTTGCTCCATCTCATCCCAGTGTGCCCTGTTGTATCTAGCTAGTAGGCCCTGTGTGTTTGCGATGCGCCAGTGGTTAGCGGCTTGAACATCCACTTGTTTCCCCGAGGCATCTATAAGCTTAGATTCTCTCTCTGGTAGAGGTGCATCACCAGAGGTTTGTGAATTAGCTCTTGTGCAAGCATTGGACACTACTAGTGAGTCGAGAAGTAATTGTCCTCTGATAAAAACAGGATCTGATGGTGAGAGTTTCTATTTTTTTATCTACCCTTGGAGTTAAAATACATGCTCGTACAGGGTCTTTGAAGAGATCCTCTACATGCCTCAAGAGGCCTTTAAGCATAGGGAGTGTTTGACTTGACCGGTGTGTGGACTCAAGTGTTTCAAATAAAAAGTCTTCTTCTAAGGACTCTTTGAGTAAGGCCACCCCATGATACTCTGCTGCTCTAGCAAGGAGTTGTTCAGCCATATTATCATCTGGAGGTGATGGCTTTGCAGGGTAAAGGTCTGGGTCATTATCTAATGAAGGGTCAATGGTGTAATCGCTCCATGGGTCTACAGGTAAATGAGTGTTCTCATCAATATGACCCCCATCTTGATCTGTATGTGGAGATCCTCGAGGTGTTGTGTAAAGGATCGTCAATTGTTAACTATGGAGAAGATGTTGGAGGTGGAGAGGGTTGTGGGACAGGATAAGCAGGGCTGGTAGCCATGTCCTCTTTTTTTCAGTGAAATCTTAAAGACCGGGTCCTCTGAAGGTAGTTTGCGTTTTGCTGGTGTTTTAGCAGAAATAGGTCCCATTGTTTCGGATCCAATTTGGCCTTCAGAACGTCCAAAATTAGTACTGGAGGCTCAGAGAGGCTGTCCCTAGATTTCGGCATCGAAATAGATTTGTCCTTGGGAGCGGACGTTTTAGGTTCCGAAGCATGTTTTTGTTTCGGAGCAGAGGCTATCTGCTCCGAACTAGATTTGTCCTTCGAGCCCACCTGTTTTGGATCCGAAGGTGATTTTGGCCGATTCAGGCCCATGCTGGAAGGCTTGATTTGTTTCAGTGCTGAGCCGGAAGACGGGGCGTCGGAATCATTGTCTCAGTGCCGACCTTGGCCAGAAGGCAGGAGGTCGTGCCAAAGCCTTATACGATTTGGAAGAGGGTTTAGGGGGAAAGGGGTCTTTGGTACTCATAGCACCTTGCCCCGGAGTCGCATCTTCAGACTCTAGGTCGATGTCGAGCTCCGGATCGGACTCTGAATCGGAGAAGGCCTCTTCCTCTGCAGAGGACGCTTCGATCTCATCTTGCTTGGATTCTTCCCCGAAGGTATCCAGAGCGTGTTGAATACTTTGGCGTTGCATTTCTCGTCGTCGAGCCAGACAATTGCATAGTCTCTTCTTGGACCGAAACTGTTTACAAGCATCACAGTTGTCGTCCTTGTGCTCCGGAGAGAGGCACAAGTTACAAACTTGACGTAGGTCGGTGCAAGGGTACTTGGTGTGGCACCCTGGACAGAATTGGAATGGAATCTGTTCCATTGGCAGAAGGCTGGCCCGATGCAGCTAGGCTCGACGGCCGCTTACGATGTTTTAGTTTGAAGATGGAGAATTTGTTGACAGATTCGATACGCAGAGAATGATGAAACGTGTCCGAAAACAATACCGTTGAGGGTGCAGTGGATTGCGCACCCAGGGGAACCCGAAAAAAGGTTTCGAACCAGACCGCAGTACCACACGGCCGAACTCGATGGCAGAAAAAACAATCTAACAATGGAGTCGAAGCACATGCCCAAAATCATCGAAAGGAGGAGTCACTTTACCTCGCGACTGGAACGACTTCTTCAGAGAAAAACAACTTGCAAACATCCAGCCCAACACTAGATGGCAGGAATATGCAAAGCATGTGTACCTACAGCACCCATGCCTCGAACCTTATGTTACTTAGGTTAAAAGTGTATCCTTCTGTTTCTTTGCCTCCCCTCATCCCCCCTCCTAACAGATTAAAGAACAAGGTTGCACAGAAAACAGATACCCTCTGGAATGAGCACACTAGCGACAAAAGAGATTCACCTGAGAACACTTGGGAAAAGCAGAGAGAAAAATAATGTGCATTTTTCACCCGCCCACTCTAGGGCTGCACTCAGTAGGACACAAGAGTAAGTACCAGTATTTTTTAAGTGCTCAAAAATAAACGGAAGAGGGAAGATGAAATGGATAGGAAACATTTATTAACAGTCTCGAATATAAAAAAAATTCATCTATCTTGAAATTTAAATACAAAAATAAACAAGGCTCTTCGGTCTAGGAATCTCAGGAAAAGTCATCCTTTCACAGTCACAGCTAGCATCACGTTCTAATGTTGGAGAAACTTTATCTGCGGCAATGGAGTCTGGAATAGAAAACAACCCGCGCAGGGCGAACGCAGTGAGGTAGTTCAGAGGCACACAGCATAGAAGAGTAACCACATACTAGACCACTCTAATGAAGAGACAACCAGGTTTGTACTTTCAGACTTTTTAGCATCCAAGGAGAAGTGACTAGTTAAATCACATCAAACTAATCTCCCCTTACCAGTGCTCAGTCTCAAGAGACGGAGTCTCCTTCGATTGTTCCTCCGTGCGGGGCAGACACACATTCATTTTGCAAAGGCTCAGAAAAGTAAGACACAGCCACATACAAGTGCAAGGAAGGATGCATCAATTTGATCACACCATAATTTGCACCTGTTCTGCACAGGGTCTGGCGCTTGTGAACTGGAGACACCTATAAATACCCTTCCATCCCCCCCAGTGTCAACAATTGACCCGCACTATCCAATAAACTGGCACCAAGCTCTTGTGAAGGTGGGTGTCTACGATGCAGTAATCTGTGCCTTGGCTGCAAAGTCCACGCTGAGCTTCCGCATCACTTCGGCGTGGCTGAGCCCCGTTGTACCCTTCTTGGCAGACCCATAATTTTCTTTCACAAACTTTGCAAAGGGTGTGAGCTTGGTGCTAGAAGTAGAGCCATCCTTGCGTGTCGTTGGTAGAAGAACCAGCTGTCCCTGGCAAAGTGCGCAAACAAAACGC
The DNA here is from genome assembly GCF_964204655.1 of Triturus cristatus. Classification (NCBI taxonomy): domain Eukaryota; kingdom Metazoa; phylum Chordata; class Amphibia; order Caudata; family Salamandridae; genus Triturus; species Triturus cristatus. The sequence continues at coordinate 1,093,611,318 of NC_140588.1, read as the reverse complement.
TGTGTGTCCAAGGATTTGGAATGGCGGCCGATCCTGCCAAAGGAAATAACATGTAAGACTTTGTTTCCAATAGACCAGGAGATGCAATGTCTAACAGTGCTAGGTTCGATTCACTGCAGGTGGTGAGCTTGATGGGTGGGGAAAGCTTGTATTATAACATTTTCAGTTCAAATGCATTTTTATTGATTTTTTTCCCTTTACACATCAATAATAAACTTTCCAAAAACAATCCTCTTCTCTTTCCGGCCATTCGTACACCCATACTGTCATCTCATTTTTTTGTTCTTTCCCTTTACAATGTAGTATATGTACCATTCACCCGTCATGTTCAAGATTGTGTTCATTTCTCTTCTGTCTCATTACAGCTTTGATTCATAACAATCTTTACTTTCTGTACCTCCTTAAGTACCTGATAACGTACCACAATATGGTGCTCCATTGCTTTCAGAAGGCTTTCTTCTCCCAGCCAACTGTTTTGTGCTAGCTTTTCCATGCCTAGCACCCACCACAACTTATCCATCCACATAGCATCCCTCTGCACTGTGAGAAGTTGGCCTGATGTATGATGTCACTAGTTATAGTGTACACCTTATATCAGTCCAAATACCCTTATGGTGATTGGTTGTAAAGTCAACCTTATAGACCAGCTATCCTAGTGGTAGCATGGACAAGAGCAGTCTTAGGCTAAACTCTGAATGGCATGTGAAGCCAGCTGTGATACCATATATAATCCCTTGAATACCAAATGAAAGGACACCACAACAGATATATATATAAAATAAAGTGTATTTATTCTAAGCAAACCCTCAGCACTCTTTATGAGATTAGAGGTAAGTACAACACAGTCTTATTAATGCATACAGTAAGTCACACAGGTAAGTAATACAGTTAGGCCCTAGGGGCCACGCAAACCATATACTAAGTAAGTGGTATAAGGACCACTGTCACGGAAATAGAGTAGGCCTAGGCCTAGGGAATCGCTGGGGCTACACTGCACTAGCAACAGTTAGGAAGTGGGAGGCCCACGGGATTCGTATGCAGAGTGGAAACACTCACGCGTAAAAGTCACTAGCAATAGTACAGTTTGGAAATAGATAGATTTAGGACACTTCCGGAGTAGCTAGGAAGTCGACACTTGAAACTTAGACACTAGGATAGTCACTATCCTGATGAGCACCGGAGTACCCAAGTTACCTAGCCCACAGGCTGCGGGTGCATAGGGTGGAAGTTGCGTCGGGTTTCGTCGTCGACTCCTATGGATGCCTGAAGGAAAGATGCTGACAGGCAGTCAGTGAAGAGTGTCCGGTGGATCCCAAGGCTGGGATCAAGAAGAGAAGAGACCTGCAAGCAGAGGGGACAGAGTCAAGATCACTAGCCAGTGATCACGTGGAACCAGGAAGGAACCAGACGATGTCGTGAAGAGCTGCAGGTGAAGGTGAAGCTTGTCGCTGCAGCCAGGAGGACCAGGAAGCGTCGAGGACGACCAGGACCAGGAGGCGAGCTGTCCCACGAAGGCTCTTGCTGTCGGCGGCGTCGAAGCTGGGCTAGGACTCACCAGGCCTTGGCAAGCGGAACCCACGAGGAACGGAGGACTTGCTTCATGATCAGACCAGGAAGGTCTGGGGTGCTTCTTCTTTGCAGGGAAGCAGGAGCCAGTCTGGAGGAGCCAAACCAGCGCAGAAGATTTCGGGATGCGTCGTCACAAAGGCCACTTAGCCAGCGGGCAAGCAACCGGACAGACGCGGCAAGCAGGAAAATGCTGAAGGGCCCCACGCAGGACTCGTTGAGTGTGGGGGGCTGGTCTTCGGTGCAGATGGTGCTTGGGGGTGGGGCTTCTCAATCCCCGGTGCACAACTTCGAGGGTGCCTCAGAAGCTGCGCTTGAAGATACTAGCCACTTTTCCCAGGTAGCCGGTCCCACGTCGCTCGTCGCCTCCACGGATCTCAGCTCTGCTGCAGATGTGGATCAGGGTCGGAGAAGTCTGGAAGTCAAGGCTCTGGTCGGGCTCTGCAGTCGGTTCCTCGTAGAACGTGGGCAAAGCAAAGGGTAGTCTCTTGATGGTGCCTGTTTGCACAGGGTAGCCACTCCTTGGCCACAAGGGAGATTCTTCAGTCTTCTTCTTTCGTCGAATGTCGAAGGTCCAGAGTTTCTGTTCAGTTTTGCAGGTTCAGGATAATCTAAAGTCTTGAGGCCCAACTCCCACTCTTATACTAATCTGGGGGGCTGGGATACCTGCTAGGTCACGCCTTATGGGTGGGACCTGGGAGGGGGTGGTTACACCCACTTCCCTTTATCCAGTTTCGCGCTGGGGCTGGAGTGCCCCAGCACCGGTTTGAACTGCCCTTTGCAAGGAACACCTTGTGTGCCCCAGGCATGTCTCATTCCTTTCAGCCCACCCTGCCCCAATACACTAAAGGCTGTCTGGGGAGGTGCTAGCACCTCCCCAAGCAGGAAACCTATTGTCCAGGCCTCCCTGGCTGGGATCACTCCCAGCAGCAGGAGGTCAGACTTGTGTCGTGGCAGCAGCATCCATTTTGTGATGCTGAGGCTTTGGTCAGAGGTTACACAGCAAAGTAGGATTTTAACATGTCTCTCCCTCTAGAAGGGAGGAATAATATCCTCATCACCAGAAATGGTATGGGGGTATTATTCCAAAGTGTTAGACACCTTACACGACATGTTTTGATACAGCCCAACCATAGTTACCATAACCGTTTAGGATTATAAGGCACTTTAAGAGTATATGGTAGGCTATATCATAGAACAGCTATAAGGACATGGTTCCGAAAGCTGCAGACAGGCTCAGCTCATGCTAGAGCACCATCTCACATGTTACCAAGCCCTCTGCCTCCAGGATTGTTAAGGCCTGCCATAGGAGTGACTGATAGGTACACATGTGTCTATATATAAGGTAGATATAGACATACTATATCTAAGCAAGGGGTGATTACACGACCTTGCCCCAGCTGAGTGATCAGCCAGTTGTGTCTGATTGGAAGGCCAGACCAGGGGTGGCATAATACATGCTGCAGCCCCTGGGAGGCCTAGGGTACACCTATGCCCTGGGTACCTAGGGTACACTGTACAGGGTCCAATAAGGTGATCCTTACCAATTGGTTATGTACCTAGGGTACATGGAGTCCATTTTACAGAGAGAGCAGACAGCCGGAGACCCTGAATGGCAGGATCTCAGGCCAACTAAGTCGAAAAACCAGCTAGACACTAGGCAAAAAGTTGGGGGTAACCATAGTCAGATATCCACCTTCCTACATGCACTACCATGGTTTCCCCTCAGGCACAGTATAGATTTTATTTGCAGACAGTAATATATGGGATATAGTTTTTGCTTTCGGGTGAACAGGGGGCAATCTGAGAGGGACTTTCAAGCATTATCGCCTCTGGACTTTCTGCTACGTGGGAACCGGATACTTCAATGGTTAGAGTTCTCTTTCCAGAATTACTGCAGGTTTTATGCCAAAGCACAACATGTGTGTCAGTGTACCATTATTTCCATATACCCCCACAACATAAAGCCTCTTGGATGGCCGGGTTGTTCCAGTTCTGCGATGTACTATTAATTTCCCCCGCATGGGAGGGGGCTACATTATCGACCTTTGTTTATAGTGTCCCCCATTGTATGTAATCAAGTACTATTCCCAATTCTTGTTCCAGGCCCTCTGTAATGGGTGATTTCCTTGCTGCTTTTCTGCTGTTAGGATGGCGTAGATAAGTGCTATGACATGTCTCTGATCTATTTTTCAAGGGGTAAGAGCTCTTGCTGCTCCCACTCTATCTTGGGAATGCAGGGTCCAGTGTCGCACTGGAGCGCGTCTATAGCGTTCCACTTCTGGGAGCCCATATTTATCCTTCATCTGTTCAGAGGATTTAATCTCTGCATAGCTGAGAACATCCCATAATGTTTTACAGCGCCCTTCTGCTCAATTTAGAAATGGATGTCTCCCACTCCCATGCAGGTACGCTCTTTTGGTTTGCAGTTCAACCGAAGAAATATGTAGGACCGGACCGAGGCGGAATGATCCGGAGAAGTCAAGGAATCCTCAAGAGAGATCCTCGAACTATAGAAGCCAAAGAATGCTCCTCTGAAATCTTGCTGCTTGCCGCTACAAATAATGAGAGCACGCACCAGTAAATACATGAGGCGGAGTCACGCCTAAGATGAAAGAGGAATCTATCCCTCGCATTTGGAATACCCTACATACATAGAAGGAAGAAGTACTTCTACTGTAGTAGTCTGTACAGAGACCCCCCATTCACCTCAGATTTCCTTGCAAATTAAAAGGTCCTGACGAAGGTGGTGATAATCTCAACCAACCGAAACGTGCGTTGACAGACTATAAGGGAAACCTACATATGACAATACACCAGTGGATAACCTTTAGATTAAATGTCACCACTGAATTCAGGATTGAGTGTATGTCAGCCTAAATAATAGGAGTCCCTATGATAATGTATCATTTTCTGTGTATGAATGTGTTGCATGTATGAGATGGTTATGTTTGGTTAGTATGACGGATGGTTGTGTATGGGGTCAAAGGTAATGCATTATATGATGATATTTATTGCAATGTAATTGTCACTTTGTGTTGCTCATTCATGAAATTGTTTGTGTATCAATAACAAGGAATCATTGTATTGTTTGTTTAAATTGTACTGATATACATTTAAAAAAAAAGTTTCCATACATATGAAAATTAACTTAAAAAAATTGATTTGTATATTCAAAAAATATATATATATATATATTTTTAATAACCAGTCTGGCTGAGTGTTGTATGGTGTACCTGCTTCTAGTATGAGCCTATTGGAGGCCACTCAGTAAAGAAACATAGGTCAGATAAGAGTTTTTTTGATAATTATTATTTCCCCCCTTACTCTTGGACCTTATATTTGACTTGGGGGGGGTACCTTTTCCTTACATAGGGACACTGTTTCCACATTACGGGGAACAGGGTGAGGGGAAAGGACGTGAAGCTGAAAATAACTCCTATTGAGTCCCACACGTTCCGACTGGTGCTGGTGATGGGGAAATATATCATTGCGGTTTACTATGTCATCTATCCTACTCATCGCAAGTCGCCTCCCTCAAGTGCATGGTCCACCGTGCACCAGGCTCTCAGTATCCCTTCTAACTCACTCAAGAAGATACCTCAAAGGAGAAGCCTGATGGAAATCGTCCTTTTTACAGAAGCAATCCACTCTAAAGCATATATTTTCCCAACTCACCAGTATAGGCTTTACGGCATAATTATTAAAATAGAGTTTTATATAGCGCGCAGCTACCTAATCAGGGCTTCCCGGCACCAAGGCATCGGATAGAGGCTAGCAGCAGAGACAGGATTAACACAAACAGGTGTTCAAGCTCCTTCAAAAGAGGGGCAGTTTCTCAGATGCTCGGGTAAGCTGTCCCTCAATTATGAGAAGGAGCGGCCTCCCATATAGTCCAGATTGACTCTGGGAACTGTGCACAGGAACCGGTTGCTCAAACATAGAACGCGAGTGGGCTGGTAGGGGACTACTGGTTCTTGAAGGCATCATGGACTGGTGCCTGACCTTGACTTATGCATGTAGCATAATGCCATGAACTGTACCCTCTTTTCCACTGTCAGCCAGTGAATCTCACGGAGGAGGCATGACAGAGGCACGTCTCTGGAGTAGATATAGCAGCCTAAGTTCTGGGCTCCTTGCAGACATCTGATGGAGGATATGCCCGTCGTCTAATCTTGATAGGATCAGGGCCTGAATAACTGTCCTTTGAGCTGGAAAGGGGAGCATCCAAATTATCTTTCTTAGCCATTTCCGAACCACAAAACAGGTGGCGGCTAGCTTAGTGACCTGAGGTTTCATTGGCAGATTCCTGTCCAGGCAAAATCCTAAGTTCTTAACTTTGGGGGCTGGTTCAGGAAGAGCCTGAGGCAAGTGTTGTGGGCCCCAAATAGGAGGTCGTTCCCCAGCATCATTACCGCCAATCAAGCGAGTTTGTGTGGTAAGGACTGACGGAAGTCTATTTAGCAGCTTATGGCGACCCAGCGTCCTGGCGCATCCACTGGTGTCAGCAGCGAACCAACAAGAATGCCTTCTTTCCCGGGCCTAAAAAGAGGACAGGAATTTTTAACAAAATTGTCACTATTTTCTCTTCCTCCAAATCTCTTTTGCGCAATAATATTCAGTGACTGCCAGTGGCCCATCTGTAGAGGTGAATGTGAATCACTTCCTCAGAGAAGGGAAACTTCTGGCTTGCCCAAATGTTTGTTTCAACTATAGATGATGGCCTTACGGATTCAATTTGAAAGAAAGACCACTTGAGAAAGAAATATAGGACAGGCACGGGCGAAACAGGTACTACAAACAAACAAGCAAAGGCAGGTGAAGCTCAGAGCAAAGTGGACAAACAGAGGATGACAGTGGGTAGGGGAACGAGACATGTCACTGAGTAGGGTGGGGGAAGGTGTGCGCGCGCGCACACACCCCCCGCACACACCCCACACACACACACACACACACAAACACCCACACACATCGAGCAGCAGAGAGAATACTCACGTAGTGGTACAGCGAGAGCACTGATAGGTAAACTTGTAATTGATTTCGTAGGAGTGACAGCGAGTGACCATTGGCAGCTCTGGATGAATGACAGTTGACTTCTTAGCATAGCATCTCCAAAACTGACCATGTCCGTCACGCACTGCATTGATCAGCCAAGTGGCCGCGTGGCAGACCTCATGAATGAGGGTGTCTCGCAGGCGATCTGGGGAATAGGGCACAAAGCAAAGCTTCAGTGGAGGTCAAAATTCTATACAGACCTAGCACTAGGCAGGAGACCAACATTAAACCAATGACTGCAAGATGAGCTTAGATCAGGATACAAGTGTCTGATACCCCCCAATGCAAGAGCCTGCCACTGCTTAAAGAAACACATAACTTCACCAGTTGGGTCTAAAACCCTTTAAGTGCACTGTCCCAGGATTTTACAATAAACAAAACAACCCTCACAGCTGCTCACTAGTTCAAGACCCCCGCCTGGACTGATGGGAACATCTGCAAGACGGGATGATGCAGGCATAGAGGGTCTCAGCATGTCTTTTCATAAATGCTACAGCAGCCTTCCAACAGGGGACCATCTTTGAGGATGCCTCGACTGACGGATGATTCAGTACACTTATATAGAGCATTCCTGTTCAGCAGAGTCTCTCGATACTGCTGATCACTGCAGGTTAGAAAGGGTGAGGATGTACCTGAAGCTCGACAGGCGCGGACGTGGCCCAGGAGGGTCTTGTAACCACAAATTTAAAGTCAAGGGTGCTGCCTCTAAGCAATCCTGGAGAAAGATAGCAGCTGCTTTTCAAGTCAGGGTAGACTGAAGCCAGTTGAGCAGGCATCTAAATTGAACTGCTATTTTGAACACGTAACAGATCCTGGATGAGCAACCAATAATAATACACCCTTGCTTCAGAGATGCTATGCCGGCAGTGGAGGTCACGGACTGGCCCAAAAGCATCTTCGTGGACTAGCTGAAGGCTGCGACTAAGTATATTTGGCACTCCCACTAAGGCCTTATGGTGAAGCGTAAACAAGGAACCTCAGATTTTAGAGTGCAGTAGAGAAAAACCGATGTGAACCCCTGCACTGACATGATCATCCAGATTCGCATTAACGGAAAAAATATATATATTTTTTTTGGTTACTTTTTGACAGGACTGAGCTAAAAATGTAACTGCATGATGTTAGCTATTACCATCCAGGACGATTAGGATTCAATCATTTTTGTTTCCATTCTCCTCAGTGGAGCAGCACCGCTCCTCATTCGTGCTTTGATGTCCACAATACAAACCGTGAGGGCGGGACGTTTTGTTCCAGCCCGGTTACTCAAGACAGCGTAGCAGATAGTTGGGATAGGTTTACACTCTGGTCTACAGAATGGCTTTTGCGGATACTACATAATGGAGCAGGCAAACATTGAAGGCGGTGAGAGGGGGTGAACCCGGTGGTATTCTACGGGTCAAAGACTTCTTCAGCGCTGGGACAGCAGTCAACCGGTTTGATTTTGGTCAGAATAAATTATAAATAGCTGACAGAGGGGGCGAGGAGAAAAGATCCCTCATTAAGCTATGGGTGTATAATGGCAGTCCTCAGCAAAGCTGGCCAAAATGGTAGAAGACTATCGTTAAGGCGTTTTGATCATTGCAGCACACCCGTGCGATGAACAGGTTGTTGGTGACATCTGAAATCGCACTTGTTGAAATAGCATACCGGACTGACTGGGCGCAGGTCAATAGTGTTGGTCAAGCAGATCCCTGGAGCTGACCGATCAAGTAACCTGGTAGGATAAACAGAGGGCAAACGTGCCCCCTGGGACCACTGACCCCCTTGGCCTGTAGTGTGCATTTCAGTCCGCATATTGTTTGGAGTTGTAGGAAGAGTAGAGGTTCGAGGTGTTGAATCCTCAGCTGAAGCGATCGGTGCTGCTCATTCCAGGAGGTCTTTGCTCAGTGTGGTGTAGCCTGATCAGGCTGGGGTCCCGTTAATAAATCTAACTGAGGAAAGAACAGGGGTAACCCTTCATGGATGGACCTGTGCACTGCAAATGGCCGAGGAGGGAAGGGGACAATGAAAAGTGCAGGGTCCAGAACAACTCCACTGCAGGAGGTCAGGCCAGATCCACTGCAGGAGGTCAGGCCAGATCCACTGCAGGCGGTCAGGCCAAATCCACTGCAGGCGGTCAGGCCAAATCCACTGCAGGCGGTCAGGCCAGACCCAGTGCAGGAGGTCAGGCCAGATCCAGTGCAGGAGGTCAGGCCAGATCCAGTGCAGGAGGTCAGGCCAGATCCAGTGCAGGAGGTCAGGCCAGATCCAGTGCAGGAGGTCAGGCCAGATCCAGTGCAGGAGGTCAGGCCAGATCCAGTGCAGGAGGTCAGACCAGATGCAGGGGAGATTTCCTCCAATGCACGTCGGCAGCTTTGACAATAAATAACATCCAATATGTACAAGTATGTGGTGGGCTAGGGCCCCAAGGGAGCCATGCTATTCTAACTGTACTTGCAAATCACAAAGGATAATAAATAGTGAAAACTAAATAGTGAAAGAGCGAGGAGGGCAAAAAAGCGGTGTAGGGCAAATATGACACTAGTGGGAGAGGGATATTTGAGGAGCCACCCGATTGGTTAAGAAGGGAAGTCTGCAATAGAAGCCACTTATTGTCAAGAGGCACCTCAAAGACTGCCGGCTTATAAACTATACCCACCAGTCTTAGTAAACCCTCCCAACATCTTCACACACCCAAGAGAACCCCCTCCCCATGGGCTTGCTCCCCCAGGAGGCTAGGGCTATAAGCAAAGGCTCTTGTGCTAGCTTTCTGCATGCACTCCCTCCAGCAGCCCCTACCCCAGCCCCCAACTCCATTGTCTTCCTTCAAACAGATGCGCTCTAGCACAACGCCCCAATTCAGGCCGCTTGAGCCAGTCAGGGCAGTTTATTTTACAGGTGTTTACACCAGACACATACAATACAGTTGTTTTTGTAGGAGCTGGCCTTGATTCTGGCAGCACCTGGCTCATAATTTCAGATTCTTAAAGCCCTGAATGGAAAAGAATTTCTAGAAGCTACCCCTCGTCAGCCCCATCAGCGTGGACGCTGAAATATACCGTGAGCTAGGAGGACCATCTAGGATCGATTAGGGAAGCGGTTAAGGATCTCGAGTCGACACATGCAGTTCAAATATCTACCTGCATTTCATCATGCTAGGGACAGTGCTGGAGATGCATGTAGTATGATGACGGTGTAAGCAAAATGGAACTAGTTTCATACAGTATGGATGGCAACAAAAACTGTACATTTGCCTACATTCCACATACGTAGTTCTCTCAGGCTGAGATGCAGCTGATCTCTGGGATTTCCTCCTCTTAGTTCATAAAATGTGGTGTTACCACGTAGACATTTAAAGATGTTCCCAAGTCGCCCTTTGGTGGCGAGAGGCGGAATCCTCAGGCATTGCCCTCGCCTGCTGCCCACCCTTCTATAATGTGCCCTGGAGAAGAATCTCCTCAGGAGTAAAGGCTGCTGCAGTGAAGGGATCAACAGCTCCTGCAAACAGGACGCAGGTTCTCACCGGCAGAGTCGCACACTTTCTCGGACAGCTCGATGCGGGCATAGCGCTGCACCTCCACGCCGCACTTCTTCTGACCGGTAACGCAATACCCAGCAGTTTTCCTCATCTTCTTATTCCAGGTTATGTCCATGTTCTCGGGAAGCTGCAAGTGGGAGAAGAAAAGGTTGGAATTAAGTTCAAAGCTAGAATTATAAACCCTGCTGGAAAAACATCTTTCCACAAACAGGGCTGCTGTGTATAGGTTCATATGCATGCACACCATGAATGTGAGGACCAGGTGATGCTTCCACTGCGGCATAATGAAGAGAACAGGAGGAAACCTATCTGTGAGCCCTTTCAAAAACCTCATCACAACCAGCGACTTCAACAAGGGCTGGTCAGGCAAAGGAAGAAAGGCCGAGAGCGCTGACAAACAACCTTTAGCAAAGTCTTGCTGGACATGGGACAACAAATGAAGCATCCGATAGCCTGGTCTGTAGAGAATCAATTGGACCATCTTTACATTAGGCCACCAATGTTGCCCAACGATCAGAATAAATAGATTTGGCAGATGGACAGAGTGTCTAGGCATAGCATCCACCACTTCAGTGGAGAGTCAGTCCCACTCAGTTGGTTCGGTTTAGGCTCCACACGAGGTGTAGGTTGCAGAGACTCTGGTGCAGGGCCCTCGCTGTTACTGAAACAGGAGGTCTTCGTGAAGAGGGTGTGGGTTCAGAGGCTATATGTTCATGTTCAGCAGCTTTGGGTACTTGGTTCTCCCGGCCCAACCCTGAAGAAGAGGACTAGAACCGGAGGCGGGAAAGGTAGCTGTGGGAATGCATGCAGGGAACCTGTGTCCCATCACAGCTGGAATGCGTCTTAGTGACTTTGCATGAGGTAATTCCATCTCCAAGGATTAAATGTGACATTCTGCTACTATCGGCACAGCGTGGGCCGGTAAAGGTTCGTAAAAGCAGGGTGGCAACCCCTGTAGGAAGAGAAGAGTTAAAGGTTTTCCTTGTAGTTGCTAAAGGGGTTGATCGCTACCATGTCGTCTGCCAAAAGAAGCCTGCTGCACAGGCTGGGATGACTGTCATCTTCTGTTAGCTAATCTCTTGCAAAATCCCCTAAACTTACTGTACTGTTAAAGGAAATGCTTGGCAGGGGACATGTGTCACGGATCATGCTTTGCCTCAACTGTTGCTAAATTGCTCAAGGGCCGAATCAACCTTCTCCCCAAACAAACAAGAGAAATCAACATGTATGTTCATCAAGGAAGCTAGGGCATCTCTGGAGAAACCAGTCAACCACATTCAGGTGTGCCCTCTAAGTACGACAGTGGTGCCAATAGTCCTGCCAACAGTCTATGATGCCCAAGCCAGCATGCAACACATACTTCACGGTGCCCTGGTCATCATCTATGGTCTGAGCTACAGATGCCATAAGGACATCCAAGATTGAGACAAATATCTCAGCCATGTCCCATAAAACATGGGTGGGCCTACTTAGGAGAGACAGCTCTGAAGGATATTAAGGCTTAACCAGCCAAAGGGAACATTATCCTACCCAAGGCATTAACAGGTTTGGTCTCTCAGGAGGAACAGTTGGAAAGTGTAGGAAACTGGCTCTATATATACTACACCAAAATGAGGTATAGTGTGTATAGAGTCCAGGTGACCCCAGAGGTAGGTAGAGGTTAAGGTTAGATAGAACCTTACTCTCCATTTGTGGTAGAGCTGTCGAGCAGTAAGGCAGTATCAGAGGACAGTGTTCAGCATTTGATGTACACACTCGGTCAGCAAATGAATTCACACACTCAAGAACTGAACTCAAGGCCAATTGTTTTTGTATAAAAAAAATATACTGTTTATATTTAGAACCAAGCAAGCCTGGCACAAGTAAGCATTAAATACTTTACAGTATTAAGTTGCTGATTGTAGAACAGTTTGAAAATGCAATAGGAATTGTACTTTGTTTGATTTACAGGGGATGCAGTAGGTTGCAACACTTAGCAAATACAGTACATTGAAATGAATAGGCTTTTTCACTAAATGACAGGTAAGTTACTTTTTACGTTATTTTTCGAACTCAGTGCTGGATACCTAGATTCAGCACTGGGACATTTCCTGGAAACAGGTATGAAAATAAGTTTTGGTTATTCGTGCGATTCTTAAAGAACATTTTTAGATTTCAAAACTCCACACTTAAAAAACTTTTGGGAAGAAAATTGTCAATGTTATCATATGGAGGAAAAACAGGTTATTCGTTCACAAGTAAGTTATCGACTGTGGGGGTTCAGGGGTTCGACTAAGGGGTTGTTGTACTCCGCTTTAGGTGTCCGTATATAGGTTTTCCTGATAGATGTCCTTATATAGGCACAATTCTCATTGCCCTTATATAGGCATAAGATGCCAGTCCTTATTTAGGCATTAGCCATGCTATCCAAATACAGGCATGGGCACCTACATCCGTCCACCCAAACGTCACACCGAGTTCTTAGAAACCAGACCCTTAAGCTGTTGGGAGTTCCCCTAGCACAGGATTATTGATTTCTCCAAGATCTCTTTTATTATGCATGACCACTATTCCTTAAGGGTTCATTCATTTACGTCAATGCTAACATTCCAAGGCACCTACCAGGTATAAATATACCTTTCCTTCCCAAAGCCAGTAGGAGGAGACCTCAGCTTTAGAGGAGCCCGTGTCCCGGCCTCATGCACTGACAAGAGACGCTGTCATGCCTGCTCGCAGAGAATCCAGCTTCCAGTGTTCTGACTCCCTTCGCGGGGTGTTAGAGTACGAGACCCGGAAAGAGATTCCCACCTCTCTCATTCTCAAGGTATGGAGCAGACTAGAACCTAGAGGGACTCTTGGCATACTAAACTTAGCATACCATCCTATAGCATACATCACCTACTTCTTACCTTGTACTACACTTAGGTTAGGTACACTGGGGTAGAATTAGTTCGAGAAGCATCTCATGAGTGCTCGCATTTTTAGCTTATGTTATTTATGTATATGGATATATGTGTCATAGCTAAAAGATAATGCTAGCACGGTATTATTTCTTCCTACTGCTTACGCTGTACATAATATATCTCGCATACTGTCTTACGATTGTAACAGCTCATATCTCTTACACGAGAAACAAGACTGTTCAATAAACCCTTTTATTGAAACGCCAGTCTATTCTTTGTGTAACTCTGAAGAAACTAAGCATGCACGATTAGCCGAGTGAAGCCGTTATCTGTTTCCACGATTCTAAAGGGAAACAAAGTTGTCCTGTTTATGTGGTTGCCAGAAACAAATCCCTTCTTGTTTACAAGGAGTTTCTAGTGGCCTCCGAGTTATCTGATACAAATTAAGTTTAATATACTCGATAGGGGCATACTGACCTCAGTCCTATGCCAAATCTATAGGGTATATTATTCCAATGCGCAGAGCCTATTAGGGAAATAGGTACTACACTACAGGGTCCCCCAGGGTCAGTGATGCACTCTTGTTGCACCCTCAGCGGCACTAGGGCGGCCAGGTGCAGAGTGTTGAGGCCCAATGGTATCCAATGGGGGATTGGGGGCCTCCGGTTGGTGGCTGCGGAGGAGCAGGACACTGGGTTGTGGGTGTAGGAGAGTAGTATCTGCTTATGGTTACCCCCACTTTTTTGCTGATGTATCAGTGTTTTCGACTTAGACTGACTGGGATCCTGCTGTCCAGGAGCCCAGTCTAGCTGCTTTCTCCTCTAAATTGATTGCATTTACTTTAGGTACACTCCAAATTGGATACTGGGGTACTATTATCAGTCCCTAGTATATGGTACACCATGTACCAAGGGCATAGGTACCCCAGAGGCCTCCCAGGGGCTGCAGCATGTATTGTGCCACCCCTGAGCGGCCATTCAAAATGACACCACAAGGTCTGCTACCGCAGACTGTGTAAGGTGGTGCATGCACCCCTTACTTCGATATAGGTTACCTATATCTATTCTAAATCACTGCACATATAAACCAATCAGTCACCCCAATGGCTGGCCTTATCAATCCTGAAGGCAGGGTGCTGGGTTTTATGGGAGAGGGTGCCCATGCATGGGAAGAGCCCCTCTGCAGCCTTAGGAGCCTATTTTCTGGGGTTGTCTCTGATGCAGCCAACCATTTAAGTGCGTTATAACCTCGCGGTAAATGCCAACTTTAAAATGGCTACTTAGAAACATGTCATGTTTGGTGTCAAACACCTTGGAATCATACCTCCCCGCCAGTAACTGGCGGAGGAGGTATGATTCCACCCTTCTAGAGGGACTTGTGTGAAACACCGGTACCAGCTTTCTCGACCTGGACATTACAAAACGGATGCTGCCAGCCACAGACATGAATCTGCCCTTCTGCTGCTGAGCCACGCTCGAGCAGAGGATGGCCTGACAATAGGTTTCCTGTCACAGGGAGGTGTGACCACCTCCCAGACAGGATTTAGTGTATTGGGGCTGGGTGGGTGCACTGAGAGTGCCAGAAAGTCTGCACTGGGGGCACATTTGGTGTCCCTGTGCATAGTCCAGCTCAAACCGGTTGCAGGAGCCCTTTCCTCCTGCACAAAACTGGACAAAGGACATGGGCATAGCCACCCCTCTGTCCTGACCCTCCCATAGGTGGGTCCTCAGAGTTTGTCCATCCCCTTCCTTGGGTATAAAGTAGGAACCCTGACCACATGACTTTAGATTTTACCTGGACTAAACTCTGCAAGCAGAAACCATGTACTTAGACCGTCTACACTTCGCTGGGCGACAGAAGAATCTCCCTTGGAGTAAAGGAGTTACTCCCCTGCAGCAGCAGGCACCTTAACGCATCTGACCGGTCTGCATCTCCCATGCTCCTGAGGACTCTGAAGATTTCTGCAACACAGGAGGTGGGTTACCGAGCATCTCGGAGGTCTATCTGCTCTCTTAGCAATCCTGAGACCAGTATCCCTCGTGGGGACCGTGCAACCCGAACCCCTGTGCACCGTGTACTTTTGCAGCAGCATATGCTTTTTGGAAATCCCTGAGGCTGTACTTTGGGCTACGTGTAGTCCTGACCCCGAGCAGTATTTCCACCGAAGATTTCCAGCCTACACTCCAAAAGTGTTCCGTGGGCTGGTATTTCGTGATTCAGCTCGCGGTCGCTTAGCAATCCCTGGTCCGTTGGCCTGTGGTTCCCTGTGAAGGTAACTTTGAATTTCCTGGGGCTTCCCTGGTTGCTCCAGACGTGCCCTGACTCCATTGCTTGGAGAGTCCACAGGACCTTGCTGGTCCTCACCGTAACTTGCTTCCTCTAACCGCGTGAGTTGCCGTTTCCAAGGCTTGTTGGTGTTCAATCCGGACACTGACCCTCCCGCACTCTACATCCTTCGTGAGACAGCTCACCTCCGGACTTTGATAGTCGTCGACATCTCCTGGTCCCCGTGGCTGCAGAGTCAAGCATCCTATCTTCTCACCTGAAGCACCGACATCGGTGGGCATTCGTCTACAGAGCCCCTGGTCCCCCTGAAGTGACCCAGATCGGTCTCCTCTGCTTTCAGGTTCTTCTCACCTCGGATCCAGACTTAGATTCCACCGGACTCCTCTCATCTTCCCGGCAGCAGCACTTCTTCGCATCATGCCATTGAAAACGACAAGGGTTTCCGACACCACTTGACCCCTATGCACCGGCTCCTCTGGGGTAGGTAACACGGGTACCTCTGTACTCACAAAGGTGTTGGCCTTAGAACCTTCTATGTTCCAAAGGGTTTGCTTGAAGTCCTCTCCGAAGTGTCCTTAAACTGTAATTTCCCAACCATGACTTTCCCATTGAGTTGTACCGAACTAGTGTCTGTGTTCTCACACTGCACCCGTCCTCCGTGGGTTCCCTGTGTCACTCCTTTGGGTGGTTCCTTTGGGTCACAGCGATTCTACATGCTCTAGGCACTATATCTAGTAAAGTCATTGTTACACCATTTTTTTTTTTTAGTATATGGTTCGATCTCCCCCTTGAGCCCGCTGTGTATTGTGCTATTTACAGTTGTTCTATTGATTCAGTATTGTGTGCCTTGTGCTACAATCTCAAAGACGTTAGTAGTGTGTGTGTTTAGTAATAAATACATATTTTATATAACACTTGCGTGGTTCTCCTTTCATTCGGTCATTCAGGAGGTTCTGATCTGGTAAAACAAGCTGCTTTACATTCCTTCGAGACTTAGCCTGAAGGCTGCTCTCCACAGCTACCACTAGGATAGCTTTCTATAAAGGTTGTCTTTGACCTAATCATCAATAAGGGTTGTTTGGACTGGTAGAAGGTGCCCACTTTTAATTAGAGGACAGCATATACCAGGCCAACTTCTCAGTGGGAGCAAAGCTCCTAGGGTTTAGCTCAGGGCAAATGGGGAAACAAAGTAGCACAAAAGGTGCACCCTCAGCGGCACTGGGGCGGCTGGGTGCAGAGTGCTGTTTCGACGGGCGCCCTGTTTTCAATGGAGAAGCTCCGGTTTGCAAAAGCACTGCAGGCAGGAAGACTAATAACTTCTGTGTGCGACCACCACTTCGAGAGGTAAGTTGGGAAGTTAAGGGTTGGTTAGGCACAGTTGGTTTGGGGTGCCTTTTGGGGTTGGATCTTCTTACATGCTCCGGGTCACGGTCAGGGGAGCCTTCTGGATTTAGGCTGCAGGCGTCTGCTGGAGGCTTTAGGAAGGTCAGGGGTCGCTGGATCTCAGGTCAGGATCGCCGGAGTGACCTCCACATGGTGTTTTTCCACTCGAGCTCGGGCTGGGTTCGGCAGGTGCAGAGTGGGTTGGATATGCGGTCTCCGGCTGCTGCCAGAGGTTGCAGTGGAACAAATCCAGTGTTGACGGGAGAAGCAGTCTTTGGAAGTGAAGGCAGGCAGGTCCTCCGGGGTTTTGGAGGTTGCTGGCTGCAGGACACACCGGGATTTCGCAGGAGCAGGTTGGAGGGGAGACAGGCCTATAGGGCTGGGGCCAAGTCAGCGGGTGTCTTCCTCTTGTTAGCTGGCTGCATGGCTGTTGGGTCCTTTTCTTCTTGTCATTTCTGGATCTGAAGAAGCAAGGTTCAGGGTGCCCCCTAAATACTAAATTTAGGTGCGTTACAGGTAGGTATAGGGCAGGGACCAATGGGTCCCTTCCCTGGGGTGGGTACACCCCCTATCATGCCACCCGCCTGTGGGAAGGGGGCAGGAGCCTGTCCCTGGTTGGTTGGGTCCCCCCCATCCTCAAGATAGTGTGGAATCAGTTGTGCTTCACCTCGCCTCCCCCATCTGAGGGGTGAATTGGCAGAGGTGGGCGCACCTCTTTCCCCCACTTGTTTTTCCCGCCGGCTCTCCCGCCCAAAGTGAGGGGTAGAACCAGTGGGGACCAGTTGCTGAAAGCAGCAAATGGTCTGGGGAGGCTCACAAAGGCGGCATGCCTTTGAAGCTTCTCCTTCGTGAACCCTGCCCATCCTGGGGGAGGGGGCTTGGCACCTCGTCCCAGGATGTGCATGGTTTCAGGCCCCCGAGAGCAGCAGGCTTTCGACCCAGGGGTCCAGAAACATGTCTGTTGGTGGCAGCCTAAGCAGCCACTCAGTCGGGTCACTGGAAGTTGGTCGAGTTGCAGGGGGCATCTCTAAGATGCCCTCAGTTGTGCATTTTACATTAAATCCCACACGGGTATCAGTGTGGATTTAATGTGCTGAGAAATTTGATACCAAACTTTCCAGTTTTCAGTGGAGCCTTTATGGTGTTGTGGAGTTCGTAATGACACTCCCAGCACCATATACTCTAAATGGCAGCACTGCACTTACAATGCCCAAGAATGGACTTGGGCACTGTAGGGGTACAGGGCTCATGCACCTGTTCCCTCACCACTGGCATAATGCACCCTGCTAGAGGGGTGACTGATCTATGTGGTTTGTGACATATGGGGTGTGCGACATATGTCACTCTTCACTTTGTTCTGCACCAAGTCACGCAGCCTGCAAAGGCAGTGTGGGAGTGTCAGGGTACAGGACCTATAAGGGTGGCACAATAAGTGCTGCAGCTTCTCTGGTCACAGTGCCCTGGGTACCTGTGGTACCATTTACCAGGGGCTGACATGTGGCCAGAGATGCCAATTGGGTTTAGGTTTCAATGCAATGTTAGGGAAGGAACATAGGCCCTGGGTACCGGATTAGCATAGCCCAGGGCACACTCAGTCCAAGAACATCAGCAATTCAGCATAATGTGGGGCATACCATCCAGAAAGAGGGCACTTTCTCACACAAAGGTATTAGGAATGGCATGACTCATCGATGCCTGTACCCCAACGGTTTTTAGGCATCAGAAAAGTTGGACCAGTGGAAACAAGATGAGGCTGACCGAAAATGAGAGAATTTTATTTGCACACCAAAGTGCACCAATCCAGCATCTTTTATATCCATCTAATGGGTTTTCACTCTTGAATGAGAAACATTTTAATACATGCGAGTGTGTGGTCACATGTGCATCTCACCACTACATACTCAACATAATAATTAGAAAATTATCAATTAATGCATTTTAAAATAACCGTTTTTTAATTCGTCCTGGTGTTCTATACATATTCAGTTATTCAAAGATAACATTCAAATTGGATTTTCTTCTGCTGCACAAATATTTCAATGGACTGAAAAACAGTGAGACATTGAGCCTGGGGATATTTAAAGGTTATGAATCTGTGGTTCGCTGTATCCTTCAAAATCCGTGCTCTGGTCCAAGCATTGTCGGATTGTGTTCATGCTCAGATTGCACTCTGCATCTCTACTCTGCAGTCTTTAGCTGTGGTAAACCCTCCACCAGGAAGATCCAAGCTCATGACCTCAACAACCTACTGACAACTCATGCACTACAAGCCTTGTGACCCTCACACAGATGTTACTGACCGGGGGAATTACTGGACGCATGCATTGTCCATATATTTTCCATCAGTTGGGACCGACTCCCAGATGGAACCGTAGTATGTTACACGTGAATTGGAGTGTGGCACCACTGTCATGTCGCTGGTTCTCCTGCACTCATACATAATTACAACTAGTCTTCCACTACACTCACGGCCAATCTACACCACTCCGCATTAGACCACTCATGAGTCTGCGTTCGTGGACTCCTCCATATACAGCAGCTGATGAGAATGAGCCTAGCTCTGCACCACTCAACCTGTAGAGACACTCGAGCAATCCAACAGAACACAGCAGCTCCTCGGATACCTCCACACAACAAGCAGGGTCACTCGCAGGAGGCTTGCTCGAACTCCCCTCAAATTCAATCCAATCTGGGACCGCCTAAAATGGATAATTTTCACGCAGCAAGAGACAGGATAAACAAAATGCAGATGGGAACTGCGAAAAAGTGCAGGAAAGACATGTTGATATAGCAGATAGGTATCAAGGAGAGTATGGAAGTGGAAAGAAAGGCAGATTGTTTGAAAAAAGATTCAAGTCTGGAAGGCTAGAGGTGGCCAAGCAGTGACAGGAGACCGATACGAGAGAGGACATGTACTCTGTGAACACATGGAGAGTCGAGGCTCAGCACGCATTAATGATGGCGGACTGTAAAAAAGGACCTTCAAATCGAAGATGGTGCTGTTGTAATGGGCGAAGAGCCTCTGGGTTAACTCCTGCTTCTTCTGCTTGAAGTTCTTCACATAAGCAGAGGTCGGGTTCGTGAGGTCTTGCAGGAAACAGTTGGGGACACGACAAGCAGCGCTCCTACAGGGAAGAGATTACAGGTTAAATAACGCAAAATCCTGCATTACAATGCACTGTTTGGAGATGCTCTGGGGTTACAAGAAACAAGGGAAATATGGACTCCCCAGGATCACTCTATTCAGGTGAGCGCTCTATTCTTGCACAGCGAATACCACCAAAATCTTACTAACCTGCAACGATGGTTTGCCAGTTTCAAGCCCTGTCTGGGCAAATGCTACCATGGCATGATCTGGAAGCTGAGAATTAATTACTGACCCAGTCAGCCATGTGTCAAAATCTCCACTGAGCTCTGCAGACAGCCTTTAGCATTACTGAGGGGGAGGGGGACAGGAAGGGGAGAGGATGGGAACAAAGCGGGAAGTGTTGAGAAGGGGTTACAGCAGAGACCAAGGATTTTGCCAACAAAACAACAATGTAGGGTGCTCGAGAAGCACAGTTTAGACTTAAATTTGATAAAAGGAATACTGGATTCTGTAAAGAGCAGTACAACCTCCATCGGCTTTCATACATCAGGAAGAGGACGTGGCTAAAAACTATGACAACATGCAATGTTCAGTTGTCCAAGTCACATGAAGCACCCACTGACTGATCCTCCTACCGTACACCTGACTTATTTTTATAGGCATTTATGTGTTCAGCACCTCAAACAAACACTAAGCGGAGGTCGACAACAAACACTAAGCGGAAGTCGACAACAAACACTAAGCGGAGGTCGACAACAAACACTAAGCGGAGGTCGACAACAAACACTAAGCGGAGGTCGACAACAAACACTAAGCGGAGGTCGACAACAAACACTAAGCGGAGGTCGACAACAAACACTAAGCTGGAACGCAGCAATCAAACACTCCTGTTAGGTACAGACGCTGTGAGCAAAACATCCCAAGATTATTAAAACAATCAGAGTCAGTGGTTTTGTGGATCACTGGCTTGTCGCCAGGGCCACTTCCCAGCACAGAGTTCACTACATGCAGTATCTAGGGTAGTCCATTTAGAAGGAGGCTGTTCACCGTCCAGTGGCCAATGGGAGCCCTTGTGCATAAAACACTGTATGCATTGGTCCTCGGAGCATACACTACAGCCCGTCCCAGAGCAGTCAAGACAAGGAAGCTAAAGATCAAGCAGCAGCGTATCATGAATACTCCTAACTATCTGAAGTATAACGATACCAAAGAGGGCTGCTTGAGGACAAGAGGACGCAAGGAGAGGGCAGGGAGGTGGCATGGACAAGAATCTTGTAGAGCTCAGGCAAGGACATGGAGTGAAGATGTAGGGCTCAAAATGTAGGTTTTGCACTCAATCATGACAGTCAGGCCCGTGGAATGATCAACAGGGTTCTACAGAGTGCGGACCTGCTCAGGACAGAGGCGGAGTGATAGGCAATGGACAGATTCAAATCCTACGGTAAGAAGTTGATGCAGGACGTTTGGTGCTGTTAAACTTCAGCGTCTAATGGGGTGGCTTGTAGACAGAACTTGGAAGACGGAACAAGCTGCAAATAGTGAAGTTGAACATTTTCCAAAGGATACGAAGGGGTGAGCGGATGGCAGAGTAGGATCTGCAGCAGTCCTGCTTCATTAGGATTACACCATTTATACAGACGCTCACAGAGTCCATCAGTAGGGGGTGAACTTGTGACTGTTAGGTAGGCAAGGTAAAAGAACAATAAGCCATCAAAGAAATGAACCCCAAGGATGTAAGCGGGGAGTGAGCTGAGCAAGGAGAGCGGGAGGTGGAACAGATCTGAAAGCAGCACACGAATACAATTCAAGGAGTTCCCTCCGAACATGGCCGAGTGTGTAATGCCCTGTGTGCAGTGGCCTTCGCTATCCAGTATAAGATTGAGGCAGTTTATCTCAAATGTGATGCGCAGGCAGCTCTCGCTCATTGTCGCCTCCGAGCACCCTGCCAGCGATCAGAACTTACATATATAAATCTTCAGCACAGGACCTGTGTGTAAAATAACTGCAGTCAAGAAAACCGTGGCAGTCGTGGGCACCACTGCTAGAGTGCTGCCCCTCAACTTTCAAACGCTCCGGTTACAGCATGGCAGCCCGGTACCTGCTGCACTACACAAGCATAGCTTCTATGAAGAACTCACCCTCATCAAGGAACAAAAGGTGTGAGGTGGGTGGAGCAGAAGACCATTCTTGCACATAAGGGGCAAACACTCATCCCTGGCCACATCCACTTTGCCACTCTGCACTTTTTAGGTTGAGCTTAGCGTTGCAGCGCATGCGCTGCTCGCTCTGCGAGGCATGCTGTAGTAGGGTTAGATGTTGAAGTGCTGTGGAAGCCCCCCCTCTATTTCCATTGGCTGTTGTCATTGCCCATGGTAAACGCTGGCTTCCGATTCTATGAGGAATCTTAGTCTCGCCTTGTTTCTGCCCTGTCTCCTTTTGTGGTCGCCCATCAGGACTGGATCTTTTACTTGCGGTGTTACACAGTCTCCTTCATTAGTCGGTAAGCACTATGTTTTTTCAGTCGCCTTTGGAATGGTGGCTGCGTGTTTATTTTTGCACTGCGCTTTCACTTCAACAATAGCTGCCGCCCCACCCCGCGACTGCTGTGTGGGGCGGCAGCTATTGTTAAAGTGAAATCGCAATGCAAAAATAAACAAGCGGCTGTCTTTGTGCAATGGCGACAGCTTGTTTTTATTACATTGGTGTCCGACAGCGGTAGCAGCAGGGAAGGGGCGTGTGAACCGCCGATTCCTCGTTCAATTCATTGAAGCTGCGGAACTGACTGGTCAGGCAGAGGGAACTCAAGCTCAGCTCCGCATCGGCATAAAGTCTCGGCACACCTGCTGACCGCCCCTCCACCATCCCTGCCGGCCATGGAGTGGAGAAGACCATCTCACGGAAAACTGCGAGCCCGCTTTCACCGAGGGTCAGAGGTGGTTGTAGGTGAGAACCCTCGTTTCTGTTTCTAGTTTTCTGTTTATGTCCTTTGATAACGATGACAGCACCCACATTACGCAGCAACCACCATTGGTAATGACAACGGCTCATACATCAAGCTTGTGGCAGCACCGGCCCTGTATTTTCAGACATTTACTGCTAAGGATTGTTTACAGTAATAAAGGCCGCTACATACTTGCTATCCTTCCTTCTCAGGCCCCCTTTAGCGAAGCTTAGCACAACTCAGGAGGAGACAGGCAGCCAGCTTTCACCGGAGATGAAAGAGGGCACGCGATTTAGCCTAGTGCTGCCTCCAGCAGCGCACTTCCGTGTTCCTAGGCATGTATTCTGCCCCTCCCAAGCATGCTGCCTGCTTGCTCTCCCTGTTCTTAGTTTGGACCGAGGGGGCCGGTATCCACCCATGCTCCAGCTGGCGTTTGCACCCGCTACAGGCAGGAGACAGTCATTGTCTAGAAAAAAAAAAAGAAAAAACACGCACCAGAACCTTAATACAGCCAGCCTTTACAGGCACGAGCGTTATGTTTTTAACTGAAAGCATATGCCGGAGAAAAAAAACATGTTGCCAGTTAAAGGTGCTACAGTTACTGCTCTCCACTAAGTATTAAGCAGTGCAGTTAGTATTTTCAAAAATAACAAGCATTTGCAATGCAATCGGTCTCGCCTTTGGGACCTCATATGTATTTAGCTATGCAGCACATTAGCCTGGGCGCTGAAACATCTACTGTTCTTTAAGATGGACGGAAAGTAAGCACCAAACTGCATGACACGCCAGGTATGGGAACACATTGAGGGAAATATTGCCTTTCAGCAGGAAATGGTATAGTCCAAAGCTCTGTTTTTTAATATAAAACCAGGGCCTTCGGTGGTCATATAACTGAAAGAACAAGATTTGGAAATAATAAATGACTAGTTGTGTATAATACTGAAATATAAAAAGATCATGCCGACTGGTTGTGGAACCAAAAACATATTGTCCGGAAAAGCAGAAATGCTAATATATTTAATATTTTACTACAAGCTATCCAAAAACACATCAACCAGAGAAGTGCCAGAGCACACAAAGTTTAATTGTAGCAAACAGACTCAGACGAATGTGCGCATAGAAGATAAAGTGCGAAAGTCTTGTTAACCATAAACAATTTATTTTTGTACAAATATGAATTAGTAATAAAGTGAGAGAGAGAGTGAAGGGAGAGAAATAAGGTATAGATAGGGAAAAAGAAAAAGTCACAGAAAGAAAGAGAGAAAGACATGCGAGGTGGGCTGGGAAGAGGGCACCTTGGAGGGCACCTTGGAGAAGAGCACTGGACTGCTAAGGATGCTTATTTTGTGGTATTCTGAGGACATGTGGGAAAGGATGAAAGAAGGAAGTTTCTGGTAAGATGCGTAGAGTTTGAGGCCTGAAACATGTCCGCAGGGTGGGGAGTGGTGATCCTGGAGAAGAACGTTTGAGTGCTAAGGACGCTTAACTTGAGTGTGGTTTAGAAGCTGAGGGGAAGGGTGAGGGGACTTCTTAAGAGATTTCTGCAGATTTAGGCTTTAGGTATGTTTGCTGTACTGGGGAGAAGTCACCGTGCAGCAGAGCTGTGGCCTGGTAAGGACAATTATTTTGTGGGACTGTGATGATTTGTACGAACGGATGAGGGGATGAAGCTTGCCCTTGTTCAGAAACCTCTATAGGTCCAGGTCTTAGATATGCCCTGTGGTGGGGAGAGGTCACCTTGGAGGAGAGCTTTGGACTGCTAAGGATGCACACCTTGTGGGCGATGGCGATGTGTGGGAGAGGATGAGGGGAAGAAGCTTGTGCTATAGTAGTATGTTTGCAGGTGCAGGCCTGACATATGCGAGCAGGGCTGGGGCGAGGTCTCTCTGCAGTAGAGTGCTGGACTGTTAAGGTCACATTATAATGAAAAAATAAGATAGGACCGATGCTTTTTCAAATTGTAAATCAACAAAACACATTGTCTTGAAAAAAAAAAAAATTGCTAATTAACTATGACCAAATAAAGGAGATTGTTGTTTTTTAAACCAATTTAAAACGCCATTGCCATAGCAGCATAAATGTCATTATAGTGTAAACTATCACAGAAACTGAAGGTTTTTTTAATGCAGTTTTTATGTGTGGCATCAGGGTACATGTGTTAATGTACTTATGTGGAAGTTTTTTTTAATTGTTTTATAGTTAAGTGTTAAAAACACAAGCTGAAAAAGCTGTGCTGCACGCACGTTTTGAAGAATGAGATTGTGTATAGGGAAAGGTAGAGAGGTGGAGATTAGTGAAGAAAGAGAAATAATGTTTAGAGAGAGAAAGAGAGATAGAGAGAGAGAAAAAGCGAGAGAAACCAAGACATGTAAGGTGGGCTGGGGAGAGGTCACCTGACAGAAGAGCTCTGGACTGCTAAGCTCGCTTATTTTGTGTTTGAGGATATGTAAGAGGAAGCTTGCGGTTCAGTAGTTTATGTGGAGTTTGAGGCCTCAAATATGTCCCCTGGGTAGGGAGTGGTCACCCTGGCGATGAATTCTGGACTGCTAAGGATCCCCACCTTGTGGGTGTTTGAGGGGAGGATGAGGGGAGAAAGGTTGGGCCATGGGAGGATGCTTGCAGGCCCAGTTTAATTATAAGAAACAAAAGCAGACCAATGTGCACCCAGCTTGATAAAATCTAAATTACTGCTTGATATAACAAAGCAGGCTGGTAACCAGACACACTATTTGAATACTGCCTCTTGTCCCAGCAGGTCTGTCTCCGTTGTGTAGCTCCCTTCTATTATGTATCATGAGGTGTGAACACTCCATAGTAAAGTGTGTGTAACATATACACGCATTGGCATAGCCAATAGGTTTCGCCTTTGGGTCCTTATAAGTGTTTAGCTAGAGTTCTTGACTTAGCCATCGAGTTTCAGCTATGAAGTAGAGCAGTGTGGCTGCCGGCAACTATGTCAGCCTGTTTTGAAACGAAAGAGAATGAGTAAGGAGTTGGGTGTGTGTGTGTGTGTTGATAGCAAGATGGAAGTTGAGGTCACTGAAGTAAGCAACAGCAAGAATTATTAAAAATGAAGGAGGGAATAAATAGTGTGTGTTATATTGAGAATAAATGTAGGGGATATAAATTGAAATAGAGGACGAGTGTTGGTAAATGTGAGATACAGAAAGAGAGAAGGTAGAAGAGTAGAGACAGAGGAAAAAGAGTAGTATTCCGGAAAAGCATGGTGAGAGGATTATTGGAAAGAGACAGAGGAGAGAAAGTGGAGGAAGAGAAAGGGTGATAGAAGAAGTGTGAAAGGGATAGAAATGAATATTACGGATATTGTGAATTGTAGGAAAATAAATGAAAATTAGGGAGAAAGGGAAAAAAGTGGAGGATAGAATGTGAAAAGTTGTTGTGAAACAAAATGCGAACGTATTGTTTCAAAATAAAATAAAAAGAATGTTTGAGAAATAAAAAAGTGTAGGTAATGTCAAATAAAAATCTGAAATACTAGAGAAGAAAGATGGTAGTTATGAAAGAGTGAAAGATCAGTGGGGTGAATATAGGAGCTTAGCGGACGGGCACTAATAAAAATGCCTTTTCATGCGCTTGTTTTCGCTATTAAGAAAAACCGCACACGTAAGCGGAGTCAAAAACTTTGTATGAATATAACCAGATTAAGTGATACACTTGTTATTAAATAACAAATCTTGCTCCCTAAAACAAAGGCTGCTCTGATTAGACAGTGATAACAGAGCTTGGTACGCAGAGACGACTACTTCTGGCCACCCTGCCTTTCAATGTTAACGCTTGCATAGTTATCGTCGTATCAAGATGATTGTAAAGACACTATACTTATTTGTGTCTTAGACTTTTCTCAGTTATTAGAATACAAACAGAAAACGTGCTCTTAATTTTAAGCCCTGAAGAAGTCTCTTTTGAGACGAAACACGTTGGCTAAATGAATTTTGAATAGTGGATTTAAACAACTTTGTATGTTCGTCAATAAAGGAATTTTTGAGATCATAAGAAAATTTGGGCCTGGCATATTCTTCAGATCATCATGGACAACTAATTTTTAATGAACTCTAAATATATATACAATTGATGGGTGCTGAATCCATGTTATTGTTGGAGCTTGGGCGGGGTTTGACACTTGCCTGTATATGGTTAAAAAAAAAATTGAATGTCTTGTGTGTTTCAGAGAAAATAATGCCATCAGCGTAGCGCGGCAATGAAAGTAACCAACTAACCAGTGCAACTAATTCATGGGATTTGAAAGCTTAATTCGCTTGGCAGGGTATTCTGTGATTCTTGTTCCTGTTTTATTTAGCTGTCAATTGATAAAGTTCACATTTGTGAAGGAAATAAAAGCTGTAGGCAGAGAGGGAAGAAGCTGTAGTATGGGCCGGGTTGGGAGGGGTTAAACAGCTTCAGCACTGCTTCCTGATAACGATCGGAACCGCAGCAGTAATAATGCACCAGACTGCATGCAGGGACTGCGTGCGCGTCCCTGCTCGTACCCGCCGCAATACTCCATGGGAGTGAACGTCTCAGGAAAGGTGGAACATGCACCCACCGTTAGCTATTTGCAGGCTACAATTTTTAAAGATGCACACAAAAGCCAATCTAAAGTGTGGGAGGAGTCAGACCCCACAAAGTACAGACAAGATCTAGACTAACAGAGCAAGCGCTGTATAGGGTCGCCCTAAAAAGGCAGCAAGTATGGTGCTGTGCCTTAGCAGACAACTCAGCATTGCTTTAGGAATGGGGATACTGCTAGTGATGTGCAGAGGCTGCTCTGAAACACTGCAATAGAAAACGAAAAGTTTCTTACCTGTCGGTGTAGTTTTGCAGCTTGAAGATCTTTCTGGATTCACTATGCTGTGCATTATTCCGCGATCTTGTGGTTGGGTCCGGATTCGTAGTCTTTTCTTTGTTTTTTTTTTTTTTTTTTTGTAGCCCAGGTGGGCGTCGACGTCCACCATTTGGTGCACCTCCCGTGACGTCGTCGTGCTTCCTGCGGAAGTCCCACCTTTGGGGCGCCATCTTCAGATTCTTTTTTCCCTGTTTTTTTTTTGTTTTTTTTTTTTAACCCTAGGCGATTGATTAATGCTTTTGTCCATATTTCTGTACGTTTCCATTTCTTTGATCCTATCCATTTCACCCCCTCTTCCTCCAGCCTCATCTTCCTGGCGGAGGTGGGTGGGTTCGCTAGTGAATCCAGAAAGATCTTCAAGCTGCAAAACTACACCAACAGGTAAGAAACTTTTCGTTTTGCAGCGTGAATCTTTCTGGATTCACTATGCTGTGCATAGACTTTGTAGCGGTTTTCCTATTTTTGTGGTGGCTGGGTGGAAGATGATCGCTGGTCGTTGAAAATGTGTTGTAGCACCTTCTGTCCGACCTGTGCTTCCTTATTCATTTGAATGTCCACGCAGTAGTGCTTTGTGAACGTGCACAGATGCCCAAGTTGCTGCGAGACAAATGTCTTGGATGGGCGTGTTTGCCAGGAAGGCAACTGTGGCCCCCTTCTTCCTTGTGGAGTGAGCTTGGGGCCCCTCCGTTAGCTCCTGTCCAGCCTGTTTGTGACAGAATTGAATAGTGAGGGCAATCCACCTAGCGATGGTGCCCTTGGTCACTGGTCTACCCATGAAGCTAGTAGCAAAGGACACAAACAGCTGCTTCGACTTCCTGAGTTCCTTGGTTCTTTCAATGTAGTGCATCACCGCTCTTCTGGCATCGAGGGTGTGCAGGGCCTTTTCTGCGTTTGTAGTCGGGTTTTGGAAGAAACTCGGTATCTGGATACTCTGATTCATGTGGAACGCCGACACTACCTTGGGCATGAAGTGTGGGTCCGTCCTCAGGACTACCCTGTCTTTGTGAATTTGAATGTAGGGCTCCTGTAGCGTTAGTGCTTGAAGCTCGCTCACCCTGCGTAGTGAGGTTATGGCCACTAGAAAGGCAGTTTTCATCGTCAACATTTGTAGAGTGGCCTTGTGAATGGGTTCGAACGGCGCCTTCATGAGCTCCGTCAGAACCACGTTTAAATTCCATGCCGGCGGCGGCAACCTTTTCGGGGGTGCCATTCTTTTGGCTCCCTCCATGAATCTCTTCACCACCTGCGAGGCGAAGAAACTTCCACCCTTCTCACCTCTGGTGTAGGCAACGATCGCTGCTAGGTGTACCCTTAGGGAGCTCGAGCAGAGGTTACTCTTTAGAAGGTGTGTGAGGTACCTCAGCACAGTTGAGTCTCTTGTCATTCTGTTTTGCAGGCCCTTTTTCCTGCACCACACCGTGAATCTCTTCCACTTTGCGCTGTAGCACTTTCTTGTAGTAGGTTTCCTTGCCTCCCGTAGCACTCGCATAGTGCTCTGAGGTAACCTTAGGTGTGCGAACTCTAGGTCTTCAGGAGCCATGCTGCTAGGTTGAGGGTCTCTGGCTCTGGGTGCAGGACCTCCCCGTTTTGCATTGAGAGCAGGTCTTTTCTCCTCTCGAACCTGTACGGATTGCCTTGCGCCATTTCTTGAATCTGTGAGAACCATGTCTGCCTCGCCCACTGTGGAGCCACCAGGATCAGAGTCATGTTGCTGGTTCTGCACTTGTCGAGCACTCTGTGCAACAGGGGTATCGGTGGAAAGGCGTAGGCAAATGTCCTCCACCAGCTTATCCATAGGGCATTTCCCTTGGATTGCTGATCTGGTTACCTGGACGCGAAGCTTTGGCATTTTGCATTGTGGCGTGTTGCAAATAGGTCTATTGTGGGAGTCCCCCATCTCCGGAAGATTTTCTCCGTTTCCTGGCCATTGAGCTCCCACTCGTGCGATGCTGAGGTCTGCCTGCTCAGCCAGTCTGCCTCCACATTGTCCTTCCCTGGTAGGTGAATTGCCAGTAGATCTATCTTGAGAGGTATGGCCCATCTCCAAATCTCCTGAGCTAGGGATGAGAGGGGAAACGACTGTGTCCCCCCCTTGTTTGTTGATGTAGAACATCGCCGTGGTGTTGTCTGTTTGTACCAACACCCTCTGGCCGAACAGGTGTCTCTGGAATGCCTTCAGGGCTAGCAGTATCGTTTTCAACTCGAGGTAGTTGATGTGGCGGACCGCGTCTGCTGGAGCCCATAGACCCCTCACTCTGAGGTTGTCCATGTGCGCTCCCCATCCCTTCTGCGATGCGTCCGTGGTAATGGTCACTGTTGGGCTTGGTGGTGTCAGGCTTCTCCCCGTTGTTATGTTGTCTCTGTTCCACCAAGTTATCTCCTCCTGCACTGCGTGCGTAACAACCACTAGATCCTCCCAACTTCCGTTTGCTTGTGACCATTGCTGTTGCAGCCATTCCTGGAATGGTCTCATGTGCAGGCGTACATTCGGCACCAGCTGGATACAGGACGCCATCATCCCCATCATCTTGCTCACCGCCCTCACTGTCAGAGCTCGCCCCTTCTGGTAGAGCTGCGTCTCCTTCAGTAGAGCATCTGTCCTCCTGTCGCTGGGCACTACTGTACTGTTGAGGGAGTTGATCTTTGCCCCCAGGAAAATCTTTACCTGTTCCGGTTCCAGCGATGATTTTCCCCAGTGGATGGAAAATCCCAGATTTGTGAGGGTGTCTGTTACGCGTTTTGCGTGCCTCTCGCACTTCTCGCGTGAGTTTGCCTTGACCAGCCAGTCGTCCAAGTAGGGGTATACGTGTATTCCCTGCTTTCGTAGGTGTGCCGCTACCGCCGACAGGCATTTTGTAAAGACCCTTGGCGCTGATTTTAATCCGAAGGCCAGGGTTGTGAACTGGTAGTGTTCCTGTTCGATGTTGAATCTTAGAAGGCCCTTGTGCCTTCTGTTTATTGGGATGTGAAGGTAGGCATCCTTGAGGTCCACGGTGACCATGAAGTCCCCTTCTCTTATCTGTGGTA
Source organism: Triturus cristatus (assembly GCF_964204655.1). Classification (NCBI taxonomy): domain Eukaryota; kingdom Metazoa; phylum Chordata; class Amphibia; order Caudata; family Salamandridae; genus Triturus; species Triturus cristatus. The sequence goes on along the minus strand of NC_140588.1, from coordinate 1,093,580,709 downwards.
GCACCTCCTGCAGTGAAGTCATTTTGAACCTCTGCGTTCTGATGAACTTGTTTAGGTAACGAGGTCCAGTATGGGTCTGAGGTCTCCGTCTACCTTCGGAACCACGAAGTAGTTTGAGTAGACCCCTTTGTTGCGTTCTCTGAACGGCACTGTCTCTATGGCTCTCTTTTCTAGGAGTTTCCGCGTTTCTTCTCTGAGTATTGCCAGTTCTTGGGCCGATCTCTGTCTTCCCTTCGGCTTCCTGTTTGGAGGTCTTTTCTCCAAGTCTACGCAGTATCCGTACTGCACGATGTTCCGTATCCACTTGTCTGTGGTTATACGCCGCCACTCCTGAAGGTAGAACCTCAGTCTTCCGCCTACTGGTGACGTATGCTCGTAGGCTCTTGAATCTTCTCTTCCCCCTGATGACACTTTTTTGCGCCTCACCCTTGGGGGCCTGACGAGGGTAGGCGTCTTCTTGCGTGCTGAGTCACTTCGAGGAGGGCTGATCGCCCCCTCTCCTCCTTTGGCCACGTCCGTTCCCTCTCCCGCGAAAGGACTGGCCCCGAGGTTGATATTGCCAGCTTTGCTTCTGCTGACTTTGTCCGTGACCTTCGCCCTGCTGACCTTGTTGGAACGCCTGGTGCGACGTCCCCTGTTGGCTTCCACCCCTACCGTAGGGTCTCCTCGAGGGATTTCCTCGTCTCATTCCCCTCAGCTGTAGGGCCCCCATGGACCTCGCTGTCTCGTTTTCCTTCTTGAGCTGGGTGAGCTTTTCGTCCACCGTTGCTCCGAACAGTGTCTCACCGTTGAAGGGGGTGCCAAGGATGTTGTTCTGCACTTCCGGTTTGAATCCCGAGATTCTTAGCCATGCATGCCTCCTCTCTGTGACCCCTATGGCCATGAGTCTTGCTGAAGTCTCTGCCCCATCCAACGCCGTCTTTATACAGGAGTTGGCGATGTTCTTGCCTTCATCTACCAGGTGAGAGGCTCTCTGGCGGTATTCTTCGGGGAGGTGCTTTACTAGCTCCCCCATCTCATCCCAGTGTTGGTATTGGTGTCTATTGAGGAGTGCATTCGAATTCGCCATGCGCCAGTGCATTGCGGCGTTCCTCTCGACCTTTCTGCCTGTGAGGTCGATCCTCCTGCTCTCTTTATCCGGAGGTGGGCCCGAAGTTGCTGGAACGTTGGCCCTTCTCCTGGCCGTGGAGGCTATGATGGAGTCTGCAGTGACGCTACCCTTGATGTAAGGTGGGTCCAGGGAGGAGTGCTTATATTTCTTCTCTGTCCTGGGCGTGATCGACCGGCAGGTGGCAGGCTCCTTGAAGGCTTCTCTCCCCTGGTTCATCACGCTTTGTAGCATGGGGAGGAACTGACTCCTAGTCTGGATGGGGAGCAGTGTTTCGACGAGAAAATCGGCTTTCGGCCTCTCCTCGTCGAGTTTGACGCCGAAGGCCATTGCTGCGCTCTTCACCACCATATTGTACACCCCGATGTCGTCGGGTGGCGAAGGCCTCGAGGGGTACGTGTCCACGGGCTCCTCCGGGTTTTCGGTGTCGAGGTCGTGCCATTCGACGTCGTTGCTGGTAGATGCCGCCGATTCGTAGAACGACTGTTGGTCTTCTTCCTCGGCTTCTCCCTCATAATAGGGCTCCTCTTCTTCTTCGAGATCCCTTGTCAGCCCTTCGGCGTCGAACTCGTCTTCGACCTCGACGACGTCCGCCGACGAACCCGTTGGAATCTTGAATTCCTTCATCCTGGCGTCGAACTCCTTCTTCCTTTGAAGGATGTTCTCCATTTCGGCCTCGAGCCGCCTCTTCTTTTTCTCCATTTCGGAGATGCTTTCGGCGTCGACCGCGGGTCTTTTCGACGAAGCTTGCGTCGACGTCGAACGTTCTTTCTGCGTCGATCGGCCCGTTTCATGGGATGATTTCGACGACCCTTGCCTTTCGGCGTCTTTCTGCACCAGGGAGTCCTTTTGTGAGGATCCGCTGGGCCTTTTGTCCGAAGTTCCCCCTTTGGACGTCGAAGTTTTCGGCGCCGGGGCTCCCTTCGTGGACCTTGACTCAGTTTTTCTCGAGTCACCCTCGTGTTTTCGAGGTGTTTTCTGATTTGCGCTCGACGATTCTCTTACCTAGTCTTCTTTTTTCTTGTCGGTCTCTGCGACCGTGAAGTTTTCGGCTGTCTCGGCGACGTTGTCCTCGTCGTCCGTGTCGAGGCCCAGCTCGTAGAGTGTCGGGGGTTTCCCTTTGCCATCCATGTTGGCGTTGGCTCTTCTCTGCCTCTCTCTCACCCTGAGTGTCTTCGGCGCGAAGGCTGAGCAGGCGTTGCAGTCGATACTCTGGTGATCCACCGGTAGGCAGAGGTTGCAGACCGGATGCTGGTCTTTCTGCGCGAACTTGTGGTGGCAGTTTGGGCAGAACTTGAATGGCGTCTTGTCCATTTCGCTCAGGGTCTCTGAGCGCGCATTCTCCAAGGCTGTCGAAGAAAAAGCTCGCTGGTCCTCTTTCTTCGCGCTCCTGATGAAATCTGTTCTATTCCTGATGTCTTCTCTTGATTCTATCGATGAAACTCGCTTTTCTTCCTTCTTCCTCCGAGTGAATTTCTGGAGCTTCCCGATGACGATCCAGACCCAACGGCGGAAAAAAGAATCTGAAGATGGCGCCCCAAAGGTGGGACTTCCGCAGGAAGCACGACGACGTCACAGGAGGTGCACCAAATGGTGGACGTCAACGCCCACCTGGGCTACAAAAAAAAAAAAAAAAAAAAACAAAGAAAAGACTACGAATCCGGACCCAACCACAAGATCGCGGAATAATGCACAGCATAGTGAATCCAGAAAGATTCACGCTGCAAAACAAGAAGATCATGACCCGGCATACAGTGCAGTACAGAGGTGAGAACGGGGAAAGCAACATAACATGGGCGGAGTGCGAGGACAACAACGGAGGACGGCAGGCAGGCAGGCCCCCGAACTGCATGTCAGATGTGGTCGTGTTCAGAAACACATGGGCTCTTCACCCGCAGATGCACTCTACTTGTATTTGGGACACAGCAAAGGGCTGCACTGTGTTCTAGTGTTTTCAGTCCTGTTAGGTGCATCGCACTAACAAATCACAATGGCGGCTTGCAGTTGACCATTTAGCTAGCTGAAAACCTGCCAGATCCCTATCAGGAATGAAGGGCTGGTCGGCAATCCACGGTACTCACCTGAAGCACTGCAGTGAAAGTTTACTTAAGGTGTTTTAGAAAAATGAAGGACAGCTTCATTTAGTTATCTAACAGTATGGTTTTTATAATGCACTTAAAACAAGCATTTGCAATGCAATAGGTCTCGCACTGGTGAAAGTTAGAGCTATTGACAATGTAAATGGCAATGTTTCCTACTTATGTTTTTTTTCTGCAGTCGAGTGGTTGTGGGCATGCATGAGCTGTTTGATGTTTACAATCAGCAGGTTTGAAAACATCTAAACAAAAAGCAAGCTAATAAAGCGGATGGTTCAGGAGGCAGAAAGTGAAACCAAAAAACCTGGATTAATCACAGCTTCCAAGCTTAAGTAAATTGTGTGATACCATGCCCTTCTCAGTTAAAGTGTCACTGCTGGAGGCGCAGTATGCAGGATATATGACATCACAGCAGGGAAGCTTTATGACCTCACGATACACGCCACTATGACGGCACAGGAGCCTTATTACAACACAGCAAGTCTTTATGACATCAGAACACATGGTATATCGACAGCTTGGGAGAGTTCTTCAAAGCTGGAGCTTTATGACGTCAATGCAGGGATGCTTAATCAGAGAGAAGCTTTGTGACATCACAACAGCTAGCAGCGTGACTTTACAGTATGGGCTATTGATAGGCAGTATGATGTCACTGGGTGGGCTCACAAGGCGATCTGTGACATCACAGCAGGAGGAATCCATTTCACCAGAAAGACGGGCATCCGCGGCATCACCACAGCAAGAAGAATCCATGGCACCAGAAAGGCGGCCCTTCGTGACATCACAGCAGCACGGGTGACACTGAATAAACAAGCATTGGCAAGGCCAATCGGTCTCGCCATATTCATTAGGTTAGCGGTTTATATTATATCATAAATAATCTAATTTGTTTTTGTGACATGTAAAAGTAGTGTGTAATAGAATCCATTTGATGGCTTAGTTTGTTTAAAAATAGTTTTATTATCACGGCAAACATTTGTAAGCATAAAAACAGTAAGTAATACAATATATTTAAGTAATCATTGTTACTTTATATAACTTTTATTGCACTTTGTAATTTTAGACTTATATTCAACAGGAAAATGAGGTCTTTTTCAGGATCATGGTATAGCATACATGTTTTTAAACTTGTAAGTAAATGAGGTCTGCAGTTTATAGTGGTAGCTCTTCGTAAAAGTGCTGCTGGGCGGTGAGGCATGGTGGGAGAGGGGCAGGGTGTGGGGTAGTAAACTCTGGCATTAAGCTGAACGGAGTGCATTGAATAAATAAATAAAACCAATTTCATTACGCGTGCTGCATCGCATTGCAGTGCGTGCAATGAAATTTGTTTTATTTATGTAATTAAGTGAACTCCTTTTGTCTTAATGCCGGAGTTCACTACCCCTCACCCTGCCCCTCCCCTGCCTACTGCCCTGCAATAGTCCCACAAGGAGGTCCACTGCAATTATGGGTTTTGTTTCTCTGTGCAACAAATGCAAGGACACCTGTCTGCTGAAAAAACAAGGCTCTGGTGACATTGTAGGGTGGAGGAGTGTTATACTTTCTTTAGTGCGGCGGCTATGAAAGCAGATATTAGAGGGTCTTTAGAAGAGGTGATGAGTGGCACGCTAACCTACTGAGCTGTATGAATTTTGATGTATAAAAAGGTGCAGCAGAGCTAAGGTGGCGAAGCCTTTTTAGCCAACTATGATAAACTATAATCCAATCCATAACCTGCTTCATGCACTGCATATAACCTCACGGGCCATCAAGGACGGGACATCACAACAATGATTCACATCACCAGGGACAACGTTCATGTTAACCCTGACTAAGGGAACAATTGAGCTTTTTCACACCGGTTTCCTGAAAGTGCAATTATAGGTTTTGTTTTGTTTCTGTGCAACAAATGCAAGAGCATCTGTAGCTGAAAAAAAAACATTATTGAAAAGTGTGTGTCCAGGTTTGTACGGAGGTCATATAGGTTGGCTACAGAGTAGATAGCAGACACACGCATATGCAGCAGGCACGCTAACCTACTGAGCTATATGCATATTTAACAGAGAAAAAAGAGCAGGTGGCACAGCCTTTTTAGTCCGAGGCAAAGTCACATTGGAGCATAAAACCGGAACTAGGTTAAGTTTCCCTGAGTAGCAAACAGCCACAGCTGAACGGGAAAAGAGAGGAGATATGAAATATATGCATGGAGCACGCACTACAACCCGGATGCTGTAGGCTCTTTAGTGCGTTGAGAATAGGTAAGAGGTGCTGCAAAGGAAGCCCCCAAGGCTGTGGTGCCAGTGTACGGTGGAGGAGGGGGATACTGCTGTTACTGCGTGGGTGTGAAGGCCTACATTAGAGGTTTTTATAAGGGGTGATGTGTGACATCCAGACCAACAAAAGGAAGCCTTCCCAAACATGTGGGCAAAGGTTTGTATGTGCTTATATAGGCACAGCTGGTTGGACGTTGCGACACTGTGCGTGGTGGCCTATATGGCTATATACGATGGAGCAACGATTTGAGTCCTTTTAAGTGGAGGTACGCTTTATAAATGATAATAAAGTGGGTTGTGTTCCTGTTTGTATGGAGGACACATGGGTTGGCTACAAAGGCAAAACAAGCATTTGCAATGCAATAGGTTTCGCATTTGCGGGAGTTTCAGCTATTGGCATTGTAAATGACAATGCCTTTTATTTATATGTTTAGAAATGCTGCAAGTGGTGTGTAAACACTTTGTACTTATAGTCCTTGCTTACGAGAAGCAAGGCTGGCAGTAAAAGAGTCGTAGTTACTGCCAGCGTTGCTTCTCGTAAGCAACGACTAAGTACAAAGTATGTGTTTATGCACCACTTGCGGGTTTTTAAAACACATAAATAAAAGGCATTGGAGTTTTATTGCAAATGCTTGTTATTTCTTTTTTTTTGCAGTTTATATAGAATGAACTCGGCCCAGAGCATTGGAGTGCTTTGCATGAGCAAGAGCTTACATTACATAAGCCAAGATTCCTTTTTGGTAAGGCAGTTATTTGGCCAGGAACACAAAATGGTGAGCAGATACCAGAACCTGGTTTCCGAGTTGCTAAGTCTGCAGTGGCTTTGGCCGTTAAGCCATATCTCCTAGAGTCTACTTCAACTATTGCGGGATGTCCACAACTTTTGTCAACCATTCGTCGGAGTGATGTCTGGGTAGGAGCCTATTGACCACTTTTAGCATTTGTACCGTAGGGTATGGTTGGCTGATGGTTGAAAATGTAATTAACAAATTTGCTAATGTACCGATATGGTTTTGTAGTCTATTTTTTTAACTGATTCATTAAATAGATGATAGCTTTGTTGAAATGTGCATAAGCTAAACGAATGTGGACAAGATATGTTTAAGATGTACATCCAAGCATGAAATGTTGGCAAATTACTATTAAATATATTTCAGACTCGTTGAGCTGTGCTTGCACTCAAAACCTGATAAAAGGCTGGATTGCAGTGCACCTCAATTAGGCAGCAATGTTAGTGCCTGTCACAAAAGCCAAAACAATACACGGCACTACATATTCCGAATCTAAGGAGATGAATAAATACATCTGCACGGCAGTCACTTTGACAAGGGCAGACTGAGTTCTCAGAGAGCTAGCAAAATCAGACTCCGGCGATTCTCACCTGTGCTGTTGCCGTCTGGCACAGACAGGTGGGACAGCAGTCCGCGTCACCGGCGTGCAGAGAGCATCAGCCCCTCGGATCAAGCCACGCCGGACTCCCATCATAGCAGCTGAGGCCAAGAAACACTTCCTTCGAGTGTAAACACGCTGGAGTGACTGCTGCAAAAGACTACACTGAGGAGCTCCGCCCCCTCAATTCAAGTAAACATTGCAGCTGTCTCCAATTACATTTATACACATTTTTGCAGATTTATATAGCGCAAACTCCACCCAAAGTATTGGAGCGCTTTACATGAGAATCAGATACATTAGACAAAGAAGCATTCTGCTATTTTCAGACACAGGTAGATTGAAGTGATTTGCCCAGAATCACAGACAGTTGAGCAGACGCAGAGATTCGAACCGGGTTCCCACATTCCAAATTCATCAGCTCAGGTCGTAATGCCACACCGTCTCCCAAACACCGACGCTCTGAAGTAAACGTTAGGTAACCATGATCCGCTCTAGGTTTGCTGAAAGGGGCTCTTCAAGTGACGGTGGATGAGGTGTGATCTTTTTGTCCAGGACAAATCTTCGATAGACTGGACACTGATTGTGTTTATAGACAGCAATGACTTCCTGCTAACACTGCCAGCCTTGAATTTACCAGCTTACACCAGACATCCCAAATTATGATCTTGTAAAAATGAAACTCCATCTTTATTTTGTCAGTTCGAATATAATATAAAGGGGATTATTATGTTGCCAGTCATGCATGTGTAACAGTTAATCATATATCATCGCTCTAGTTTCTTAGAAAATTCAAATGCTGTGTAATATCAGCTCCTTCCTTCATGATGGCGAATGCTTCACAAAATAGCGCGCAAAATCAGTTTACTATACTTTCCCCAGGTGTAAAACCGTACAATGGACGGAAAGGAGACAAATGAGAGCATTTTAGAATTTAAAGGACAGATAGGTGCTTAGGAACTTTTGAACCAATGAAAACTCTTATCTATGTCACTTCATGCTTTCCCAAGTGTCACTCAAATGAAATATCCCGGCACCCATGTCCCCCAGCTCTGGATGTATGCGAGAACATTTCTGTCAAGGTTGGTGCTAGCTCCAGAGTCAATGGTTAACTTTGTGACTATGATTCCTATTGGTCCGTAGCATCTGAGGTAAATCTGATATGGTGTGCAATTGCAACATGAATATCATCTGTGTGCACCAGAAAATGCCTTAAATAGTTCATTTAACTTATCTTGAAATGTAACATCCAATGGGTGCAAGCCAAATATTGAGAACTGACCTCAACTGGCATTGGTAGGTGTGTGGTTTGTGTTCTATGCGCTTATGCTGCGGAAAATCGGTGCCGCGTCACAAGGGGCCGCCAGCATAGTGGCATAACTTCACCAACATCATATTGGAGGCAGCATGTGTTGCTTCATCTTCTAGCAACATTAGAGGACGTGGCATCGCACAACCTTGACCTCTTTAGTGTGGCAAGGGCAGTTTTATTTCTTGAAAACTCAGGCTGCAGCACAGTAAACAAGTTTTTTTTTTTGCTGATTTACATAGCGCGAACTCGCCCCAAGGGTATTGGAGCGCTTTACATGTGCACCAGTTACGTTACAAAAGGACACATACATTTTTTTTAATTTTTGGTAGGCACGGTGAGATTAAGTGATTTGTCCAGAATCACACGATGTGGAGTCGACCCCAGGGCTCGAACCTTGGTTTCCAGCACCAAAGTCAGCAGCTTAGAATGCAGATTTATTAGCACGGTTTACCGCAAATTAAACTGAGATGTCAACACTGAGTCTACACTGGAGTCTATCCCGGATGGAAACGAGTCTCTGCGTCGGCTCAGCCTCCGGTGATTCTCGGCAAATCACTGAATCTCTTCGTGACTAAAACATGAACGTGTCCTTTGTAACTTGTGTTCATATAAAGCGCTCCAATGCCATCACTTTGAGTTCGCACTTTATAAACTGCGGAAATAAAAGTGAAAAGTGGTGTCCAAGCTTACCCCAGCCAAGTGCGCTAATGATGGCCTATATTTAACGTTTTTTAAAGTATCTACAATTTTAAAGGGTTATCGTAGTACACTAGTTTACCAGCAAGAAAGGCATTCTGAAGTGGATGCCTGCTTGTGCCCCGGGGGACCGCAGAGTGCATTCTGATAGAGAAGCACTCTAGTAGGTCCCTGCTTGTGCCCCAGGGGCACTGTAAAGTGCACGCGATGCCGAAGACCGCATGGCGCTGGAAATGATAAGGCAGGGACTGCGTGCGCGTCCCTGCTCCTACCCGCGGCAAAACTCCAGGGGAGGAAACTTTCATTTAAAATAAGTAGTTACCACAAATGGGTACATTTATATCAAGTAGTTCCACTGTTAATCTCACATGTGTCTTTTGTTCCGAAAATATGGGGCCCTCAAAGCGAAGAGTCGGTACCTCTTCAAACTGTTGCTGCTATGAAGATGCAGGCACTAGAATGGAGGCAGCACCCGCGTACCAACTTCACGAGAATAATTCTGTGATTATAAAATGGTTGCGAAATCCCTAATGCACAGTGCGTGGATGTTGTGAGGGCTGGCAGGGAGGAGCTCTGGAGAGAGCTCCGAGGCTGCTTTACATTTAAAGTGATAGCGCTTGTAGACTTCCCATGCACTTATGGGGGAGCGGAGGGAAAGCGAGAGGAAGGAAGGGTTTAAGGGTGGGTGCATGGTGGGAGGGTGTCTCGGTGACGGAAACAAAGATAAACCCCTTTAAGGGGGCTTGACTTGAAGCGAGGAGAGGTGGCTTAACATATAACGCTGCAGACTTTGGAGCTGGAGAGCAGTGTTCGATCCTCGGCTTGGGCTGTATTAATCATAAATAATTAAACAGATGGCTTGGGCTGTATTAATCATAAATAATTAAATGGAGATCTCAGATGAGAGTAGGGAGACAAATAAAAGAAGCATTGTCAGTGCAATAGTATGGGGGTGTGAGAAGGCATCTGAAAAAAGTATTCTGTGCAGTTGAGAGTGGGGAGAGACAAATAAACAAGCATTGGGGTGTGAGAAGGCATCGGAAGAAAGTAATCTGTGCAGTAAAGGGGCCAATAGCCGTGGAAGGACACAAATGAAGAGATGTCCATCATAAGGAGGGACTAACAATCCTAACAATCCTACAGCGAATCAGAAGTCACCATTTAAGGCACAAGCTAATGAAAAGATGATGGGTGGAGATGGTTGGAGAGTGGGCGGAGTTTCCATGCTATAGTGTATACTGCATGTCTCAATGAGACAGCGCAAGCGCTGCCTAGGCGAGACCTAAAAAGCTAAGTGATTCTCCTCAGCCCGTTATCGTTGGCATAATTACAGGGGACTTACACATTGTTTTAACGATACTAATTGAAAAGTAAAAGCATCAATGCTCAACTTGGAATGCTGCATGATTGTTCTTAAACTCGCATGGCAGGGTTTGCTCCAAATACGATACCAAAAATCTTTTGCCCATGACTCATCTCCCCGATCTCCTGTGCCGTTCCCAACACCATTTCACCACTCCCACTTGATCGCCCCACCACCCCTCCAAGGTCAAGACCTCTTTCCGCTGTATATTGATTTCCCACGCCTTTTTGTTCCAACTATGTACAAAGCACATTTCACTGCTTTATTTCATTCTTTTGCCCGCTCTGCTCGTTGGATAAGGCCTCCCCCCTTCCTACTCCTTGCTCACTCTCTGCCTCGGACCTGGATTTAATTCCCCCACCCACATGTATACAGACTTCAGGCCCGCTTGCCTCAGGCTTCCGGAAACAAAAGACTGCACGGCAACTAGTAAAATCCGGGGCTGTAGGGTCCTAGACTACAGACTATGTCAAATCCGGGGCTGTAGGGTCCTAGACTACAGACTATGTCAAGCTGCGCCGAGAGGGGAGGGCAAATGTGCTGACCCAGCTATCCACATAAAACTGGTCCTTTCAAGTCTCCCAGGTAGGCCAGTGCAATGATCTTTAAGTGAACATAACAGTATTACAAATAAACAACATTTGCAAACGTAATTGAGAAAGCATTCTGTTTTTTTCTCTCCATTTGTCATTGCTTTTCTGCTGGTAAAAATATACATTTTATGCTTACGAAATGCTCATTATCATATTCTCCCTTGCATAGAGAACATTTACTATGCCAATCTACAATACCTACTTTGCTGTGCACTGGACTGTTGCAGACCACACTTGGTGACCAACTTACTATCGGCCATACTGGGAGGCTACTCTGATGCTCGTCTAACTGAGAAATAATCCTATTTCTACTTACACTGCACCATTCATGTTATATATGTGTTTATATGTATGTGTATATATGTGTGTATGTGTATATACTTGTATGTATGTATATGTGTGTGCATATTTATGCCCGTGTGTGTATGAGGGGTAGCAAGCACTATAAAAATGCAAACCCTTCCCTCCTCTATCCCTCCACGATTCTTTTACAATCCAAATAACAGACTGACACGCCCACCGCTCAAATCAAATTAATTTCATTTCCCTGCACTAATTCACCACTAATCCTTCTTGGGTTCCAGTGTAGCGTGCTATTCGTCAAAAAGCGCTTCGATACCTCATTTGCGGTAGCAAGCACTATATAAATGCACACCTTTCCCTCTTTCATACCTCCTCTGCTCTTTTCAATCTAAACAGACTAACAAGTCCATGCTACTTGCCGAAATCCACTTCAACACCTCATCAGGGGTAGCAGGCACAATATGAACTAAAACCTTTCCCTCTTCTATCCCTCCACTATCCTTCTCAATCAAAATAACTGACTAACATATCCACAGCTCAAATTAATTTCATATTTCACCATACTAATTCACCACTAATCCATTTGGATTTGGGAATAGAATGCTACTCGCCAAAAAAGCACTTTAACACCTCAAAAGGGGTAGTAAGCGCTACATAAAATCAATTAAAATTACAATACAATACAGTACATAAGCTCCGGTTTCATTACACATAGTAACATTCTTTTTTGTCAGCTTGCCCATACAAATGCCAATCGCAATGTGCAAATATCACTCAGCTGCATAAAAGAAAAAATATTTGCAAGGCAATAGGTTTCGCACGAGAGAGTTTGAGCTATTGGCATTGTAAATGACAATGACTTATTTATGTGTTGGTTTTCAAAACGGAATAAAAGGCAATGTCATTTACAATACCAATAGCTTAAACTTTCGCAAATGCGAGACCTATTGCATTGGAAATGCTGGTTTGTTGTGCCACACAAATGGGGGAAATACTGTTTAGAATAGTGCACGCGAAATGTAATTTAATGGGATAACGACTTTACAACTGGCCCTCACCTACAATGGGCATGAGCCTCCCAGAACGGGAGTCGCAGGACATTCGCACTTGCACCCCCTCAAGGAGAGACCAAGATAATAGGGGTCAGGGTTTAAGAACCGACACAGCACGAGAGCTGCGTTAAGCAATTACCAAAAGTTTAACAGTGAGAAAGAAAAGCAACCTACCGGCTCTGAGTGGAAGGTGGCACCATGTCACTGATGCCTTTGATTGGGGGCGGCGACCACAACGGGAGCGGCGGGCTGTACTCCGCGTCCGCCTTCGGAAGAGACTTCGCTTTCAGTCGACTGTTTTTTTCCGGCTTTTTCGTAGATCCATTGCTGGTATCACGCAGTGGTTTATTATGTTCCAGCTCTAGTACAAAAAGTGAGAGAAGAGGTTGAAACAGGAGATTGAAGCTCTACGATGACTACATGAACCACTGTCTGCAAAAACCACAAGAACCCTCCAGCCCAAGAACCAAAGACAAAGCATCGCCTGAAGTCTGGACACGCTCCACAGCACATTTACAACCCCTTTCCCCCTCGAGCGGACCAGTATTTTGAGATGTACGTATTCTCTGCCCATCTTCTGCTGTAGGGAGGTGTAGTGGTTTGAGATATCCGATACAAATCGTTCTGAAAGTATCACATGTTAATGTGTAGTTGGTTTCAACTTTAAAGTCCATTATCCACTATGAATAGTGTAGGAAGCTGGATCTGTAAATACTATACCAAAATGAGGTATAGTGTGCACACAGTCCGGTGGAAGCCCAAAGGTAGGCAGAGGTAAAAGTAGATAGCACCTCACTATTTGTGGTAGTGTGAGCGAGCAGCAAGGATTTATCAGAAGGTAGTGTCAAGCATTTGTTGTACACACTCAGTCAGCAAATGATGTCACACACTCAAAGACTGAACTCAGACCAATTTTGTTTTTATCAAAAACAGTATTCACTTATTTTATTTCGAAAACCAAGTCAGGCCTGGCACACGTAAGTGAAATACATGCTTTGCAAAATATGATGCAGTTTTTACAGGAGAATGCAAGTTCAAATTCAGTTGTTTGGAATACAGGTAAGTCAAAGTATTGAAATTGCTGTACAGATTACTTTAGTTACTTTCAGATCGCTTTTTAGATTACTTTTCCTACTCCGTGTGATATGCCTAGATATCACACTGGCACATTTCCTATAGAAAAGATAAGTAAAAACAGTTTTGCACAATTGTACTTTTTAGGTTTCCATACAAATCAACTCCACACAGAACATTTTCTCATAGAAAAACAGTCAATAGGTTCCCATGGAGAGAAATGAAGTTAACGCTTACCGGGTAAGTACTCTGTCTTTGAGGTTGAGTTACTGGGGTTAGAACAAGGGTTTCCCCAGGGTCAAGGATGCACTCTCGTTACACCCTCAGCGGCACTAGGGCGGCCGGGTGCGGAGGTCCAATGTTATCCAATGGGGGATAGGGGCACTCTGGTTGGTGGCTGCTCACGAGCAAGCCACAGGGTTGTGGGAGCAAAGCACCTGGTGTTAGGCTCAGGGCAAAAGGGGGATCAGAGTTAGCACCCAAAGTACACCCGCAGCGGCGCAGAGACGGCTGGGTGCTGGTTTGGTGTCGGGTGCCCGGTTTTCTTCAATGGAAATTCTCCGGTTTCAACAAAGACTGCAGGCTCGGGCACAAAGATCTTCTGGAGGCGACCACCGGTTGGAGAGGTAAGTTGGGATGCCTGGGGATGCTGGGACAATGTCGGTTGGGCCACCCAAGGCCGTGGGGCTTCTGGTGCAGGGGTGTCTTGAGGTGTCCGGTTTCGCTGGGAGATTCGAGGCAGGTCAGAGATCACCAGATCTTGGGTCAGAATCGCCAGGGAGACGTCCTTGTGGTGTTGGGCCACTCAGGCTGTGGGAACAGAGTGAGGTTGCAGTCTGCAGAACACACCGGAGTTTCGCTTCTGCAGGTCTGAGGTGTCCAAGTCAGTGGGCGTCCTCCTCTTAGCTTCGGCATGGCTGTTCGGTCCTTTTCTTCTTCTTGGTCGTTGCTTGTCTTAGGCGGCAAGGTTTGGGGTGGCCGCCTAGGGGTTCGGGGTGGCCCCTAAATACTAAATTCAGGGGCGTTACAGTTAAGTAAAGGTTGGGACCAATGGTTCCCTTCCTTGGGGTGGGTACGCCCCCTATTTTTCCACCCTCCAGTGGGAGGGTGGCATATACTTCACTCTGGTTGGCTAGGGCCCCCCAGCTGCAAGATGGCGGTGACAGTTGTGCTTCACCTCGACTCCCCCACCTGAGGAGTGGGGTTGGCAAAGGTGGGCACACCTCTTCCTCACTTGGTTTTCCCACCGATTCCCCCGCCTAAAGTGGGCGTCAGACCTGGTGAGGGCCAGTACCTGAAAGCAGCAAGTGGCCTGGGGAAGCTCACAAAGGCGACAATCCTTTGAAGCTTCCCCTTCGTAGACCCTGCCCATCCTGGGGGAGGAGGCTTGGCACCTCTTCCCCGATGTGCATTGTTTCAGACCCCCAAGAGCAGCAGGCTCCTGACCCAGGGGTCCAGAAACATGTCTGGTGGTGGCAGCTGGGGAGCAGCCACTCAGCCTGGACAATAGTGTTGTGTCATTTTTCAGGGGGCATCTCTAAGATGCCCTCTGTGTGCCTTTTTCATTAAATCCCACACTGGCAAAAAAATATATATATATTGCTGTATTTTGGCTAATTTCGGAGTCCCCTCCAGGGGAATCCACAAACCCTGGGTACCTTTAGAATCCTTGTGATGTTGGAAGAAAAGGACGCAAATTTGGCGTGGATACCTTATGTGGTCAAAAGGTTACAGGGGCCTAAGCGCAAACTACCCCAAATAGCCAAAAAAGGGCTTAGCACAGGGGGAGAAAGGCCCAGCAGCGAAGGGGTTAATGAAGGTTTATTCTTGTATTTGTGTGTAATGTTTTGTGGTTCAACTCATCGAAAATACAGAGGCCGGGGTCCACAGCTTCCAGTAATGATTAATTGCGGGTCCCTGGTTTTCATAATGATTCATTGAGGGTTCCAGTAATGATTAAAAGTCAAAAAGGTTAAAACGACTGCTCTAGAACCCACCTGGAAGCAATCAGGGAACAGGAAATATTTACACACAGAGCCTTAAGTCTCATTTGTATGAATAGTTTTGCTTTCATCTCCCTGTTCAACTCATCTTGGAGGCAAGAGAGGACATGTCACCTCCCTCTGCTATAATCTACAACTGATCAAAGAGCCAGAAGACAGACTATGTTAAGGAACTGCAAAGCCCGATTTCTTAGCCTCATATGGTTCTCTCACCCACTCTTGACTTTAATTCCTATCCTAACCCTACTTGGGCTTTCTTTAGCGCCTAATGCAGCTTCACCCCACCAAAGTCCAACGAGTGCACATACAATATAGCTGCTTCAGTTACACCCTTCCTAAGACGCTCATTCAAAGCAACAGTCCGTCTTGTGCACCCCGCCCCCTACAAGTCATTCTTGCATCATTCAATCCCCAGATCACCAGTAACTACAAATTAATCACAAGAGTGAAAACACGAAGATCACAGCCTTTCAAAAGGAAACGCATCTCGATACCAACAATCGGACCACAGCAGGAAAGGCAGGCTCCATCATGAAATGGTTCCTCCAACTTTGGAAGAATTCACTTAACACAAAGAACTTCCTCCTGATCCTCTGATCAAACAGCAGCTGACCCAATGACTGCTTTCACATCTGGATGGACAGAGTCCCACAGGCAGCTCCGCAGTTACCCATCGCACCAGGCATCCGATCACAGCATCTAGGATCTCTCTGCTCAAGTCTTGCCAGATCACTGTAGGAGCTCCCCAAGGATCTCAAGGGCAGCATCTCTCCTGACCACCTCCACTGCTATTCCTGCTTAAGAGACAGGCACACAAGCTCCTTTCCTGAACGATGCAGCCTGTGCAGCTTGAAACTAAGGCCTAGAGATCAGCCCTCTCCAGTGGTGTGTAAAGCTTACACTGTGGTGTTACCTGGCAGGGAAACACCATGACGTTTTCTGGCATGTTACAATCAATCAGGCGTTTGTTAAGCGCAACTACTCACCCGTAAGGGTCTCAAGGTACTGGGGTGAAGGGGGGGAACGGGGTGCAGGTTCCATTCCATCAAGGAGGGGGTCCCTCAAAGAGCCAGGTTGAGGTTTCTTGCGAAGATGGAAAGCGATGTCTGCCTGTTGTGGAGCGGAAGGGCGTTCCAGGCTTTGCCCGCGAGGAAGGAGAAGGAGCGGCCTCTCGATCTGGTTCTTCTGGTGCAAGGGCGTAGGAGAGCTGGGCTGATCGTAGGGTCCTTTGGGGTGCGTGGAATTTGAGTCTGCTGTTCAGGTATTATGGTCCGGTGTCGTGAACATCTTGAAGGGGACTCTTGCCTCGATGGGGAGCCAATGGAGTGTGCGCAGGTGCTGGGAGATGTGGCAGTGCCAAAAAGGCGACAGCCATCGAAGGTCATGTCCATGAGGGTGCTCTGGACATCCCGGAGAAACTCGTGGACCTCTGCCAGGCGTAGTGACGAATCGCCACCGTGGTCGCCATTGCCCTGCCTAGCGAGTCCGTTGTGTCCAGTCCACATCGGATTGCATGCCGTGCCGCATCCCGCCCCTCGGCAAGAGCCTGGGCGAGCCGTGTCCGGGCCTCCTCCGTACACTGGGGCAGCACGTCCTCCACCGTATCCCACATTGTGAGAAAGTGCCATCTTTCTTGCATGGTATGCCCCCACTTTTTGCTGAATGTACTTTGACTGAGTGTGCCCTGGAATCCTGCCAATCAGGTGCCCAGGGCCCATGTTCCTTCCCTAAAACATACCAAACACAAATTGGCAAACCCTGGCCACATGTCAGCCCCTGGTAAATGGTACCCTAGGTACCCAGGGTCTTGTGACCAAGGAAGGCCTCTAAGAGCTGCAGCACTCCATGTGCCACCCTTAGAGGTCCTGTACCCTTACACACACACACACACACACACACACACACACCCACACTGCCTTTGCAGGCTGAGTGTTTGGGAGCAAGACAAAAACAAAGTCGACATGGCACACATCCCTGTGTGCCATGCCCATCACCTACACTGCCATGGCATACATCAGTCACCCCTCTAGCTGGGTGCCTTATGCCAATGGTGTGGGCACAGGAGCAGGAGCCCTGTGCCCCTACAGTGCCCAGGTCCATTCCTGAGCACTCTAAGTGCAGTGCTGCTATTTAAGAGTACATGGTGCTGAGAGCTAGTCAAACACGAGCTCCACAGCACCCCCAGGATGGGCAGGGGGAAGCTTCAAAGGCATGCCACCTCTGTGAGCTTCCCCAGGCCCCTGCAACCCCCCACTCTGGGGGGAAGCTTTGACCGGAAACCCCATACAAGGACAGGGGATGTGCCAGCCTGCCAACCCCACCCCTCAGGTGGGGGAGGCGAGGTGAAAAGCACATCTCCGGGCTCGCGTCATCTTGAAGATGGGGAGCCCTACCCTATCAGGACTAGGCTACTGCCCCCCTCCCACAGGAGAGAGGCAGGATAGGGGGTGTACCCACCCCAGGACAGGGACCCATTGGTCCCTGCACTTCACCTACCTGTAACGCCCCTAAATCTACTATTTAGGGGCACCCTGAACCTTCCTTCCCCAGATTCCAGATTCAAAACTACGAAGGGCAAGAAGAAAGAAGACCTGCTCTGCAGCTGCTGAAAAGAGGAAGACACCAACTGCTTTGGCCCCAGCCCTACCAGCCTGTCGACCCTCGAACCTGCTCCTGCTCCAACCCGGCATCTTTTGTGGCCAGCAACCTCACCAACCCCGGAGGACCTGGCTACCTTTTGGTTCTAAGCCCCTGGGACTCCCATGAGTAGAGGCTCTACTCAAAACCTATCTCTAATCCCTGGCAGCAGCCCGGAACCGCGAACCCAGCACACTCTGCACCAGCTAAGCCTAGCCAGTGCCGGAGTGAACAAAGACCCTGAGGACAACCCCACGACGACTGTGACCCCGAGTCCGGCACCCAAGGACCTCCCTCGACACTCCTGAAGAAGCCTGCAGCCTCAGAACAAGGTGCCCCCCCTACCGCGTTCAACAGAGGGTAAGATTTCCCGACACCAAAAGGCACCCCTGCACGCAGGGCCCCACGGCCCCCTGTGCCCAATCCCGGGGTACCTACCTATCCTCCAACTACCCAACTTACCTCTCGAAGTGGTGGTGGCACCTGAAGAGTCCTCGTCCCCGAGCTTGCAGTCTTTTTCTAAACCGGAGATTTCCCATTGAATTCAATTGAGCGCCCATAGACTCAAAAGCACTCTGCACCCAGCCGCCCGAGTGGCCCTGGCAGTGAAAACTCTACACCTACCTACTTCCCCACTTGCCCTGAGTAAGTGACCAGGAGCCCAGCTCCCACAGCCGCGTGGCTTGCCAGTCAGCAGCCACCAACCAAGGCCCCCCCCCCCATCCCTCATAGGATAACATTGGGCCTAACTCTCTCTGCACCCGGCCGCCCTAGAGCCGCTGAGGGTGAACCAACTGTACCTACCTGACCCTGAGGGACCCCTGAGTCTATGCCCAGAACCTCAACTCTGCCAGTCGAGTACTTACCCTTAAACCGCAAACTCTATTTTCCTCATAGGGTAACATTGACTGGCTTTTTCCTGAAATTTCTTCTAAGTGTGGACTTTTCAAATCTTAAAATATTCACCAAAAATCAGCCGAGTAACGAAAACTGAATTACTCACCTGCTCTTAGGTGAGCTCCCAGTGCTGGATCTTGGTGCCCACCACTGATATACTCACAACTGTACTTACCAGTAACCCAATTTTCTTCCATAGGAAACCATTGACTGTTTTTCTGTGAAATTTCTTCTAAGTGTCGATTTCTGCAATCTTTAAATATTCTTCAAAAATCGTATAATATCTGAAAACGTAATTACTTACCTGTTTTGGATAAAGGTCCCAGTACTGAGTCTAGGCACCCAGTACTGGATTACAAAAGTAACGAGAACATACTGTACCTGTAACCTGAATTTTCTTCCATAGGGAATCATTGACTGTTTTCTTGAAATATTTTCTACGTGTCAACTTTTAAAATAGCTAAATATTGTTTAAAAATCATTACAGTAATTAAGTCGACTTTCATCACTTGATTCTGAGAACTGACCCAGGACTGAATCTAGGATCCAGTCCTAGGATCCAGTCCTGGAATTCCAAAAGTAACCTAAAAAGTAATCTGTTGCAAATAACTTGAATTTACCATCAAGCTCAATGCATTGTTGTGTTTAAAAATAGAGTTGCCTACTGCAGCCACTTGTAACTGTTTACAAAAGTCTATTGCAAAAGTATTTATATGCAACATCTCCTGCTGAGAAAGTATATTTTAAACCCAAGTGTTGGTTCTAAAATAAAACAAGCATATATTTTTTATATATAAACCACTGGCCTAGAGTTCAGTTATTGAGAGTGTGAGACCATTTGCTGACTGAGTGTGTACAACAAATGCTTTACACTGTCCTCTGGTACTGCCTTACTGCTCGACCAAGCTACCACTTCAGAGAGTAAGGTTACATCTAACTTTAACCTGTCAAACCCTGGGGGACTGTGGACTCTGTACACCCTGTACCTATTAAGGAACAGTATATACAGAGCCACTTTCTCACACACATGGAGTGGGAGTAACTGTCCAAAAGACCGCAACCACAAACTAAGGGAGGAGAACAGTTTCTTCCCAAACTGTTCTAACCTTTTGGATTCCTGATCTGGGGGAGCGGACGGGAAGGAGGTCTGGGAAGTAGAGGTCTGGGAAGTAGAGGTCTGGATAACCCGGCTCTCGGGCGTGGGGTGCAACGACAGTAATCTGGCGTCGCCCGGTGCAGGGCGGTGGCGCCGGGCCACGTTCCGGTCCATAGGAGGGACTGTGGAGGGCTTGGACCAGGTGCCCTTCAGAACGTCCGACGGAGCCTCTGCTGCAGTTCAATGAAGCACTGAGGAGCTTGCTGACGGTTGAAGCACTTCAGTGAGGAGATTAGTCCTCACGACCACAGCAGGCAGCTCCAGCCTGAGGGCTTCAGCCGCCTTGCGCAGCACCACAGAAAATGTAGCACCTTCCTCCGAAGCCACGGACGGAGGAGAGATGAAGCCAGTGTCAGGGGAGGTATCAAGACCACTGGCATCCCCCAGTTAGTCTGCCCAGTCCTGAGATAGCTGCCACTGCCGTGCCAGAGGGCCCTCAGACCCCTCCCAGTCGTCACCGTCATCCGATTCCTGGTATACAGGCGGAATGATCGGAGCCGGGCGGAAGATGAACCTGTCACCCATCGGCGTCGGAATCTGCCCCGGGCGGCGCCGCTCTGACACCAGGCCCGGACCGGGACTAAACCGGGGAATGGCGTCGTCCGAAGCCGGCGCAGAGGGCGGCACCAGAGGGGTCGGTGCCGGCGGAGGGGTCATAAGGTTGACCGGGACCCAGGCCTGGATCCCACGGGGACCTGCGGCGTCGGGACAGGAGTCGACGCCGGGGCCGGAGCCACCGGCTCGCTAGGCCTCCCAGTCGAGCCTGCGGGGCCCGAAGGCGCACCGGCAGGAGTCAACGGCAGAGCCAGGCTCCTCATGGCCACGACCACCTCCTCGACCGGGACTTTGAGCGGTGCGGAGCAGACCGCCGGATCTCGAGCAGCTTGCAGGACCGCTCCCGCCTAGCCTTCGAGGTCAGCGTCTAAGTACTCAGACGACGTCATCCCAGCGATCATGACACCGACGACGGACGCAGAGCCGCAGACGACGCCTAGCGACGCGCAAGGGTAATGCGGACGAAAAATCTTTCCGGATCCAGCCTGACGCCTGGGGATATTCTAAGGTGAGGAATCGAACGTGTTTCTTTCAGATATATTCATTTTTTTTTTTTAGACGCAGGGAGATTAAGTGATTTGCCCAGAATCACAGAATGTTGAGCATCCCTGCAGAGACTAACCCGGTTACCCAGCTTCGACATCGACCGCTCTTTCAGTTAGGTTTTTTCGGGTTCAGGCATAGGTAGTGGTAGTGAGGAGTTTAGGTTCAAGGATAGGTAAGGGAAAGGGGTTGCAAAGGTTTTTAGGGTTCAGGGATAGGTAGCTGGAAGGGTAGGGATTGAAAGTGTTTTTAGGGTTCTGTGATGGGTAAAGATGCAGGGCAGTGAGGGGTTTTTAAACTTCAGAAATGGATGTGGTTGTAAGGGATTTTAGGGTTTAGGGATGAGTAAGGGGTATTTTGGGATGGGCTCGGGTACAGGACAGTAAAGAATGTTTACGGACCAAAGTAGCAAATACAATGGCAACAGAAGTGGGATCACCGGTCCCGATGGAACCCAGGTGGCTACTGCTCATGATTAGGCTTTCCTGTTTTCAGTTTCTATTTTTGGTAAATTCTGGTGGTGTATTTTCAGTGGTTACTCATTTTCGCGCCATAAAAAACAACTGAGACGTGTTTTACCGCTGTTTATGGAACGCTCTGTTTTTATTATTGCTCTTTCCATTTTTCTTCAGAAATTGTATACGGCTCTACATTTCAGAAGCTTAATACAGTCATGAAATACATTCCATTGTCCTTTGATTCTGCAGCTCAGGTTTAACAAGTATTTGCAATGCAAATGGTCTCACATTTATGCGAGTTTAAGCTATTGACATTGTAAATGACAAAGCCTTTTATTTATGTTTTAAAAACAAAAACAAAAATAAAAGGCATTGTTATTTGCAATGTCAATAGCTCAAACTCGCGTAAATGCGAGACCTTATTTTGTAATTAACGGTTTCATATCTTCCTGCGCGTTAATTATACCAGTATGTTTTTTTTTTAATTCTTAAAATGCAGTCCGTGTGACTATTGTGGGGCACAGTTCCAGCTCAATAAATACGAAAGTCCAATGAATCAATAATTGCCATAACATTTTTTTACATTTTTGGTTGATTCTTACAATGGATCTATTCAATTTAGAATTTTTATTGTCTTCATGGTAACTTATATTCAGCTGTTGATTTTTATTCTCCAACAACATCCTGAAGTGCCACAAATAATCATATTCTTGCTACAATACCTTCAACTAAATTTGACTGTATATAAAATTAATAATCAACATTGGAGCGCTTACCATCTAAGTTTTATTCCTAAACAAGCGGACCTCTGTGACAAAAGCAGTACCCACTGAGCATTGCAAATAAAATGCTGCTCTGTGATCCGCCTAGTACGTAGTCTTTGCAGCAGACATAGTAACCCTCCGCACTACCTTAGATGACTCCACACTGCCACCAGACAAAACTCCAATCTCTCTCCAGCAGGTATGTTAATTACCAGAGTTATCTTGGCACTTTTATAGTTGCCTGAAAACTGTTGAATACAAGGACCTCTGCAGTGCTTTTAAAACCGCTGCACTGCTACAAAACGGGCCCCCCAACCCTTCTAGCCAACCTGGAAACGTCTGATGCACAGTACAGCCAGGAAACCGGCCCCCAACCCTTCTAGCCCCCCTGGAAATGTCTGATGCACAGTACAGCCAAGAAACTGGCCCCCAGCCCTTCTAGCCCCCCTGGAAATGTCTGATGCACAGTACAGCCAAGAAACCGGCCCTCAACCCTTCTAGCCCACATGGAACATCCTGATGCTCAGTACAGCCAGGAAACCGGCCCCCAACCCTTTTAGTCCCCCTGGAAACTCCTGATGCACAGTACAGCCAGCCCGCTCTTGATGCAGAGGCTAATGCAGCGAGCATTATGATTGAGCATATTTTTAAATTATACTTAAATCTCTTACGCTAGCCTAGCTCAATTCATGCAAAACGGAATGACCAGTAACCGACAATGACCGATTTATTGATGCTTTTAAACAAAAGTGCCCTCTGCCGGTGCGCACCTCCTTTCTGCGCTGTCTTGTCTCATTACTTTCAATTAATGGCCTGACTCGGCGCACGCTCGTCTTAAGTTACAAACAACACTATTTTTAAATCATGTTTATTTCAAGTTGGAGCAGCTTTCAATAAAAAATAATGTTTCAATCAAATCTGTTTTTGGTAACGAACGCCAGATGTGGAGAGGAAATACACCAGAGCACGAGTGAGTGACATCATTATCTATCGAAACATTGTCATGTAATACCGAGGGGAGGGAGTCACTGTTACTTGGCCTCTTTATTGTGGGCTTTATTCGCAGATGTCAGGAGCCCTTTGGTGCATGAGGGGGTGTGAGCAGTAGGGGTCAGTGAGATTACCCTCCCCATGTGCCTGACAACACTCCCTGGCAGGAGTTAGTTTATTTTACTAGTAGGCTTTTTCATTCTTAAAATGCAGTGCGTGTAACTGCATTGTGGGACACAGTTTCAATTCAATGGTTACGAAACCTCGAACAGTGTGTGGCTTTACAGACAGAGCTGATACATTTGCAAATAGAGAAACACATTTGACACTCAGCGTCACCCTAACATTTTGTGATCTTCCGCAATTCGCAGTCTTAAAACCCATTCAGTGTGGCAACTCCAACAACATTACAGCGCTTGATAAAATCTCTTCTCACTAAAGAACCAGCGGGCCACTGCTTACTTTCCGCATTTGGCCTTTGATGTGCAAACAGCAGGCACGCAACAGCCATTGGACTCAAAGGACTTCAGCCCCGGACCCCTCAACCCGCCCCCCGTGTCGTGTGTGGCAGCCCGGAATGAGACCGCTTCCTGGGCACCTGAGCACTTCACAGGTCTTTAAAAGACCATTTGCATGCTAATGAAGCCTCACTGTTGTTTCACCCCTTCTAAGAGCCCCTGCAGCTCCACTCTGCCTATTGCTTAAAGATTCTGTCCCCTCCCCTGGAAATGTGGCTCTAGTTGCGCCTCTGGCAAGCAGCATGCTTCAAGCTTAAACCATATGTACCATGTACTAGCCTCGGTTCAGTTGTTTTAAAAGCTTGAGGTTAGCCACTAGGTCTATTACTTAGAAGCTTGCCTACAATGCGACTTTAAATTTGAAACATATTTAATTGCCGCGTTTCTTTCTCACCGCCAATATTTTCCTATTAATCGTGTATTACATGCCTTTTTAAAGCAAGATTTACCCTAAAACAGCAGTTTTTCCCTCGTTACGCAAATGGTCTTTTTAAAGACCTGTGAAGTACTCGGGTGGGCCGCAGTAAGACATCCGGCAGTCCACAACAGCTCCTCTCCCCTGGCCCCCACGTGATCCAAGCAGGGGGCCTGGTGTTGCTCTGGCCCTTGGGCCATTCACACCTCCCCATGTGCAAAAGCAGTGTTTTCCACTAACGCCTTCGCGCAAGCCCACCACATGCAGGCCGATGGTTCGTAATGCTTTGGCTCCATCAAGTGGCCAAAATGCGCAACAACTACAACTATGAAAATCAGTGACACTCGGTTTAACCTCTTCTGTGCCCATGACGAGATAGTCTCGTCATGAACCCCACCCACTAATGCAACGCCCGGCACAGGAGGGGGAAAGGGCGTGGCACTGAAGGGGTTAAACCACGTCAGCTGATTTACATCCGTTAGGGTACTGTCGGTCACATTAGGTTTAAACCGAATTCCGGACAGCCTACTTATGATCAAAGGAGCCACGGACTGGTACAGATACAACGAGATCTGGTTGGCTATGGCAGGCGGGGTGGCAAAACATAATATAGCCAGTTGCTGGGGGCGCAGGCGCCCCCACAATGGGACCAATGGCTGTGACACTTGGACTGGTGTCAGAGGAAACGATCTACAAGTCCAGGGGGATGTGTTAAAAAATGGAAGGTGTGGGGGCCTTGGCAGGAGTATCAAGCCATACGGGGTGGGGGCAGGCAGGGGGGAATAGTGTAATTGGTCCACTGTACAGCCAAGTTATCCTTCGATTATACGATGAAGTGTTCTCCTGCATACCAACTGAACACTGCTATGTATTGTATGAGACCTTGAGCAAAGTTAATAAAAATATAAAAAAAATAATGTTTACAGGATTTGTAAAGGAAGGTACTGGGTAGTAGAGAGTACTGAGGATATATATATGCTTTTATTTTGGCAGAATAAATCCTGGATTGTGTACCTGCATATGTCGGGCTCATTCTTTCTTGGAGTGGGCATTGGGTTTTGATATTATGCCAGTATGCTGGAGACTGGCTGACCGGCATGCCCTCCCGATCTGGTGTGACGCGCAAAGACCAGCACCTTTGGATGTTTGTATGCAACTACAGCGCGTCACCCCCCCAAGTGGTTTAAACAGCACAGGCTGTAATGTACCACACGGGGAGAGAGGCTGCAGCAGATGCTGCGGGGGACACACCAGGTACTGCAGGATAATCCCTGTGGTCGAGAGCGGATGTTTGCGAGTTGCCGAGACACGCCACTTGGTGTTTGGCAGTCCCTCACTGTATGGGCTGTCATTTTGGACTCGACTTACCAGCATGCCCCTGTTCTCAAAATAACACGGGAGGCATTACAGCCAATAGCAGAGGCGGGGAGTAACAACGTGTGGAAGGGAGTGGCCTGAGATCGCCACAGGACCTTTAAATAATCCCCAGGTGTGAGGCTCTATTGGGAAACAAGAACCGGCACTGAAGAAAGCACGAAGACTCGCTGAAACGCGTCTGCCTGGTGTTTCCTGGACTTTGCTTTTATTTTGGCAGAATAAATCCTGGATTGTGTACCTGCATATGTCGGGCTCATTCTTTCTTGGACTGGGCATTGGGTTTTGATATTATGCCAGTATGCTGGAGACTGGCTGACCGGCATGCCCTCCCGATCTGGTGTGACGCGCAAAGACCAGCACCTTTGGATGTTTGTATGCAACTACAGCGCGTCACCCCCCCCAAGTGGTTTAAACAGCACAGGCTGTAATGTACCACACGGGGAGAGAGGCTGCAGCAGATGCTGCGGGGGACACACCAGGTACTGCAGGATAATCCCTGTGGTCGAGAGCGGATGTTTGCGAGTTACCGAGACACGCCACCTGGTGTTTGGCAGTCCCTCACTGTATGGGCTGTCATTTTGGACTCGACTTACCAGCATGCCCCTGTTCTCAAAATAACACGGGAGGCATTACAGCCAATAGCAGAGGCGGGGAGTAACAACGTGTGGAAGGGAGTGGCCTGAGATCGCCACAGGACCTTTAAATAATCCCCAGGTGTGAGGCTCTATTGGGAAACAAGAACCGGCACTGAAGAAAGCACGAAGACTCGCTGAAACGCGTCTGCCTGGTGTTTCCTGGACTTTGCTTTTATTTTGGCAGAATAAATCCTGGATTGTGTACCTGCATATGTCGGGCTCATTCTTTCTTGGAGTGGGCATTGGGTTTTGAGATATATATATATATATATTTTTTTATTATCTACTGGCGGTCGCCAGTAGATAGTTCTAGTTAGGACCGTGTTTCCATAGGAAATCTGAAAATTCTATTTTGAATAACTTTGGCGCCGGTTCACGAATCCTCACGAATTTTTCAAAATAGGTGGGGCGCTCCGCTCCTACCATGAAAGCCTCGGGGTGATTAGTCAAGCGGGGGCCGAGAAAAAAGGGGGGTCCCAAAACGCGTTTTCCCCATGCATTTTTCCATGGGGACCTTTAGTCCAAGGTACAGCCCTAACGGCTGAACAGAATGACTTGAAATTTGGCAGAGAGGTAGTCCTCAGGTCAGGGATGTGCCTTTTGAATATCAATCAATCTGTTCAGTAGTTCCTGAGAAATTTTCAGTTAAAAGTACATATATATCTATAAGCGCGCACCGTGACGTGCACGAGCGCAATTCTGATTGGTTGTTAGATGTCAGTAAACATTCGAATCGGTCGAAATCAGGAAGTGTCGTCCGCCATTTTGTCTCTCGCAGTCTGAGGCAGTGAAAAACAAAGGTGGAGAACGTGAAAAGGGGGCAGGGTGGACAGTTCCTGACCCCCTAGCCTTTGTCAGGGGGTCACTGAAGGACCCCCAAGGGTGAAAAAAACTTTTTTTTTTTACAAAAAAGCGCGGGGTGCGCGCACCGTGCGCGCACGGCACGCACAACGCATCGTGGGCGCTCTGTGCGCGCACGGTGAAATACCTGAAAAAATATATATATTTTAATAAATACATAACTTCACATTTAAAAACCGTACAAATTCACTTAAAAAACCATAGGTTTCACACATGTTATAGTTAGCTGGACATTTCCCTCGTAAAAAAACAATGAAATTCCCCTGTTATAGTTAGTGCAGGCAACTATAACTCACGCGACCGCAATCCTCTGCTGATGACGTCAGATATTACATCACTGTATTTAGACACCTATTTACCCATGTCTTCTTCCATTAATCTTTAGCTATACATATATTACAAATATTTATTTTTCAGAAAGACACATATGTAATCAGTGATGTAATATCTGACGTCATCAGCAGAGGATTGCGGTCGCGCGAGTTAGTTGCCTGCACTAACTATAACATGTGTGAAACCTATGGTTTTTTAAGTGAATATATATATATATATATATATATATATATATATATATATATATATATATATATACACATATATACACACATATATATATATATATATATATATATATTCACTTAAAAAACCATAGGTTTCACACATGTTATAGTTAGCTGTACATTTCACTCGTAAAAAACAAATGAAATTCCACGTTATAGTTAGATCAGGTAACTATAACTTGCGCGACCGCAATCCACAATGTGTAATTTCAGATGTCATTATTGATGTCATGAGTGATGTCACTGACCATGTCATGAGTGATGTAATATGTGATGTCATCAGCAGTTTATTGTGGGCGCGCAAGTTATAGTTACCTGATCTAACTATAACGTGGAATTTCATTGGTTTTTTACGAGTGAAATGTACAGCTAACTATAACATGTGTGAAACCTATGGTTTTTTAAGTGAATATATATATATATATATATATATATATATATATATATATATATATATATATATATATATATATATATATATATATTCACTGAAAAAACCATAGGTTTCACACATGTTATAGTTAGCGGAAATTTTACTGATAAAAAACCAGTGAAATTCCCCCGTTATAGTTAGTGCAGACAACTATAACTCACGCGACCGCAATCCTCTGCTGATGCTAATACTGTATTTAGACACTTATTTGCCCATGTCTTCTTCCATACATTTTTAGCTATACATATATTACAAATATTTTTTTTTCATAAAGACACATATGTCATCAGCAGAAGATTGCGGTCGCGTGAGTTATAGTTGCCTGCACTAACTATAACGGGGGAATTTCACTGGTTTTTTATCAGTAAAATTTCCGCTAACTATAACATGTGTGAAACCTATGGTTTTTTCAGTGAATTTGCAAGGTTTTTTAAATGCTAATTCCTAACTATAACGTGTGTGAAACCTATGGTTTTTTCAGTGAATTTGTACGATTTTTTAAATGCTAAGTTACTTTACGCCATTTGAGGCGTGCGCGCCCACCTAACGCAGTTCGTTCCGTGCACGGTTTTTATCAACTTTAATAAGCCCTGTACATTTGGTGGCCTTCGGCCACCAAAAGCACAGGGGGTGGGGTCAATGTGCATAGTGTTTTTTTTATTTCGATTTTATAATTTCATGTTGCCAAAATTTAGTTTTTTTTACCTATTAATAAGCCCTGTAAATTTGGTGGCCTACGGCCACCAAAAGCACAGGGGGTGGGGTAAGTGTGGATAGTGTTTTTTTCCCTTATAATAAGCCCTGTACATTTGGTGGCCTACGGCCACCAAAAGCACAGGGGGTGGGGTAAGTGTGGATAGTGTTTTTTTCCCTTATAATAAGCCCTGAACATTTGGTGGCCTTCGGCCACCAAAAGCACAGGGGGTGGGGTAAGTGTGGATAGTGTTTTTTTCCCTTATGATAAGCCCTGAACATTTGGTGGCCTTCGGCCACCAAAAGCACAGGGGGTGGGGTAAGTGTGGATAGTGTTTTTTTTATTTTATTTTTTTTACCGTACGCTTACGGTAAGCGTATGGTAAGCGTACCCCGTGAAATTGCCGAAAAAAAAATAAAACCGTTTTTGCTCTTGGGGGATGTTTGTGGACTCCCTCAACATGACTATGTGGGAGGGAGTTGTCAAAACAGCCCCGTAACATGTTTTTGGCCATCATGTTTGATAAACAACACTCAGTGCGAGAGACAAAATGGCGGCCGCCGCTTCCTGGTTTCGGCCGATTCGAATGTTTACTAAGATCTAAGAGCCAATCAGAATCGCGCTCGCGCACGCCACCGTACGCTTACCGTAAGCGTACGGTGAGCGTACCGTAAGCGGGCTCAGATATATATATTGATTTAAAGGCTATTTTCTCATAATCTACTGAACAGATTTACACCAAACCTACAAAAGGCACTTCCTTGACCTAGGGACTACCTCTCTGCCAAATTTTGAGTAATTATGTTCAGCCGTTCGGGCTGTAGCTCGTTCTAAAGGTCCTATGGAAAAATGCATGGGAAAAACGCGTTTTGGGACCCCCCTTTTATCTCAGCCCCCGCTTGACGGATCCCCCCGAGACTTTCAGGGTAGGAGCGGAGCGTAGCGCCCCACCTATTTTGAGAAATTCGCGAGGATTCGTCGACCGGCGCCAAAGTTATTCAAAATAGAATGTTGAGGTTTTCCTATGGAAACGTGGTCCTAACTATAACTACCTACTGGCGACCGCCAGTAGGTAATATATATATATATATATATATATACACATATATACATACACACACATACATAAAAAAAACAGGTTTCCAGGATGTTTGTTACAAATTATCATTTTAAAAACCTTTGAAATTCACTGCACATTTCACTCGTACAAAACCATAGAATTTTGGACGTTATAGTTCGTAGAGCTAACTATAGCTCGCGCCCCCACAATGCACTGCTGATGACATCACATATAACATCACTCATGACATGGTCAGTGACATCACTGATATCACTGATGACATCTCAAATGACATCACTGATGACATCATCCACGTGATAATTTGATGCACCTCTTCACACCCTAATAGAACCTTTGATACACCCACTCTAAAATACTGACTACCATTTTCTAAACCATAGACAAATCAATAGCAGTTACTATATACCCACTGACTTTCTAGTTATACACACACATTCATTCACCCATACAGTAACTCATACATGCAGTCACTCATCAATATAGCACTATATGTACTCATACACCTATACAAACACTCATACACCGTCACTCATCCACAGAGTTATTGACACGCGTAGCTAGTCATGTAAAGAATCTATAACACTGCCGTTTACTCACCTATGCAGTTATACATTCAGTATCTAACCTATTCAAACAAATAGTAACATATACTGGCTCTCTTATACAATCACTGACACAAGCACACACTCATTTATACAGCCACTCTCACAATTACTCACTGTCGCATAGAGTCATTTATATACTCCAACACTCACATATATTGACTTTCACATAGGTAGTTACTCACACATATACCAGTGAGATTGAATATGCTACTTACCAGTATGCATCTGTTCTTGGCATGTATGGCTGCTGACATTCATATCTGTGCATAGATCGCCGCCTAGTGTTGGGTCCGGATGTTTGCACGTTGTTGTCCTGGAAGAGTCTTCGAAGTATCCTTGGATAGGTGACTCCTCCCCTGGACTACAGTGCGCATGGGCATCCTCTCCATCCTCAGATTGTTTTTCGCCATTGTGGCAGTGATGGAGTAGGTACAGAAAGTGATGACCATGCTATACAGTAATTCTGAGAGCTGCAGCTGCTACAGGCGCCGGGGAGGAGGGAGGGCGATATGAATGTCAGCAGCCCTACATGCCAAGAACAGATGCATACTGGTAAGTAGCATATTCAGTTCGAGGCATGTGGGCTGCTGAATTCATATCTGTGCATAGAATACATAGCAGTGCCCTCTATTAGCGGCGGCTACCAGTGCCAGCTGCAGCGGTCTGAAAAAGTGTTTTGAGAACAGCCTGTCCTACAGCTGCCTGCTGTTTTGACTGCACATCTACACAATAGTGTTTTGTAAATGTGTGTGTAGTGGACCATGTGGCTGCTCTGCATATATCATGCAGGGGAATATTTCCTAGAAAAGCCATGGAAGCCCCCAACTTACGTGTTGAGTGGGCTCGTGGTGGAATAGTTAATGTGCGTTTTGCCTTTTGATAACAGATTTGAATACATTTAACTATCCATCTGGCTATCCCTGCTTTGGAGATGGCGTTACCTTTGTGGTGCGGGGCAAAGGCAACGAACAGTTGTTTTGTCTTCCTGAAGGGTTTAGTCCTGTCGATGTAGTACATGAGGGCCCTCCGTACATCTAGTGTATGTAGTGCCCTTTCTGCGACAGTTTGTGGGTTTTGGAAGAAAACGGGCAGTTCAATAGTCTGATTCATGTGGAACTGCGATATTACTTTGGGCATGAATTTGGGGTTGGTACGTAGTACGACCCTGTTGGCGTGAACCTGTATAAATGGCTCTTGAACGGTTAGTGCCCGGAGTTCACTAACTCTTCTTAAGGAAGTGATCGCTACCAGGAAGGCTACTTTCCAGGTAAGGAATTGAATCTCGCATGAGTGTAGAGGTTCAAAGGGTGGACCCATCAGGCGTGTGAGGACCAAGTTGAGGTTCCACATTGGAGCCGGTGGGTGGCTTGGTGGAATGACTCGTTTGAGTCCCCCCAAGAATGCTTTGATGGCAGGCACTCTGAATAGTGAGAGGTGCTGCCTGGTTTGCAGATGGGCTGATATTGCGGTCAAATGGACACGTATAGAGGTGTACGCCAGATTGCATCGGTATAGGTGTAAGAGGTAACAGATGATGTTTGGGATGGATGCGTCCAGCGGGTTGATGTCATTATTACCGCAATAAATGACGAACCTTTTCCATTTGGCTGCATAGCAAGCTCTTGTAGTGGGTCTCTTGGCCTCCTTGATGATGTCCATACAGTCAGGTGGCAGGTTGAGATAGCCAAACTCTAGGACTTCAGGAGCCAGATCGCCAGGTTCAGCTGTTGCGGATCTGGGTGCTGAATCTCTCCATGGTTCTGCGTCAAATGCGCGGGTTTGATCCGCAGCCTTTGATGCGGCACCACGGAAAGTTCGAGGAAGGTGGTGTACCACGGCTGGCGTGCCCACGTGGGAGCAACTAGGACGAGTGTCATGGAGTGTTGTCTGAGTTTGCCAGCCACCAGCGGTATCAACGGCGCTGGGGGAAAAGCGTACGCAAATCTGCCGGACCAGTTCATCCATATCGCATTGCCCTGCGACTGCGGATGTGGGAACCTGGCGGCGAAGCTTTGGCATTTTGCATTTTCGCTTGTCGCGAATAGGTCGATCTCCGGATGACCCCACTGCTGGAAGTACGGTTGGAGTACTGATGGGTGTAACTCCCACTCGTGCATCTGGTGGCTGTGTCTGCTGAGCAGATCCGCCATCTGGTTGTCCTTGCCAGGGAGGTGTTCCGCCATGAGGAACATGTTCCTCTGAATGGCCCACTTCCACATGCTCTGAGCCAGATGAGACAACTGTGGAGAGTGTGTTCCTCCCTGCTTCTGTATGTAGTACATTGCGGTCATGTTGTCCGTCCGGATCAACACGACCTTGTTGCACAGATGTACTTTGAATGCCTTCATGGCCAGGAAGATTGCCATCAGTTCCAGAAGGTTGATGTGCATCTTCTTTTGTTGTGTCGTCCATAGTCCCTGCACTGTGTAGTGGAGTACATGAGCTCCCCATCCCTGGAGAGACGCGTCCGCGGTCAGTACTATCTGTGGGACAGGCTCTTGGAACGGTCGGCCCTTGCAAAGGTTTTGTGGATTCCACCAATGCAGAGAGTTGTATGCCCGACCGCTCACCAACACTAGGTCTTTTAACTTTCCTTGAGCCTGATTCCACTGACGTGCTAGGCACTCCTGAAGCGGGCGCATATGTAATCTCGCGTGCGGGACTATGAAGATGCAGGAGGCCATCATGCCTATTAACTGCATAAACACTCGCGCTGGAAGTGAGTGATTGGGTTTGAACTTGGAGATCAGCAGTTGTATGCTGTTGATCCTCACTAAATTTGGCTGAGCTGTGGCCGCCAGAGTGTCTATAGTCGCACCTAGGTACTGTTGTACGTGTGCGGGCTGGAGATGGGACTTTGGGTAATTTAGTGAGAATCCCAGACTGTGAAGAAGGTGAATGGTGCGGGACATGTGGCTGGCACATTGCTGGGCTGACTTCGCTTGAACGAGCCAGTCGTCCAGGTAGGGGTAGACGTGTATATGCTGCCTCCGTAGATGTGCTGCCACCGTAGCTAGGCACTTCGTGAAAACCCTGGGCGCTGTTGTCACGCCGAAGGGAAGGACTTTGAATTGATAGTGCTGCCCCTGAACAGTGAACCTGAGGTATTTTTTGTGTGAGGGGTGAATGGGTATGTGGAAATACGCATCCTTGAGGTCCAGCGTGGCTAGGAAGTCTCCCTGCTTGAGAAGCGGAAGGACTTGCTGTAGAGTGAGCATGTGAAAGTGCTCTGAAAGAATGTACTGGTTCAGGGGTCTCAGGTCTAATATAGGTCTGAGTGACCCGTCCTTTTTTGGAATTAAGAAGTAGAGGGAGTACACCCCCGTACCCTGCTCGTGGACGGGTACGACCTCTATAGCGCCTTTTAGAAGCATACTTTGCACCTCTTGCTGTAAGAGCGTTAAGTGCTCTGAGGACATAGGACGGTTTCTTGGTGGTATTGTGGGTGGAGTGGAGGTTAACTCCAGACAGTAACCGTATTTGACAATATCTTTGACCCACCTGTCCGTGGTGATGGAGTTCCACGTGGACAGGAACCTTTGTAGCCTTCCCCCGACAGGTGTTATGTGGTCGGGAGGAAGGGAGAGGGCGTCACTGCTTGTTCTTGGGGGGGGGACCTGGTGTTGCCGTAGCCGCGTCCTCTGCCCTTTGTACTGGAGCCACGATATCCACCTCGGGTGTTTTTATCGTAGGTGGTCTGTGTAATGCCTTTGTTATACGTTTGTTGTGACCCCTGTCCTCTACCTGCTCCCTTGTTTCCAGGGCGACGAAAGGAGCCGCTCCGAAAGGACTGAGTTTGGAGAGCGCCCATGGACTTTGCAGTGTCCGTGTCCTTTTTTATCTTCTCAAGGATGGTGTCAACCTCTGGCCCGAATAAATAGTCGGGGTTGACAGGCTGGTTGAGTATATTATTTTGTACCTCAGGCTTGAATCCTGAGATTCGTAACCAGGCATGGCGTCGCAGCATGACGCTTGTGTTTATGGCCCTGGCAGCCGTGTCTGCAGCATCTAGTGCACACTTGATGGAAGCATTTGTGAGTAGCTGTCCCTCTCTGATAAGAATTTCTGCACCTTCTTTGAATTGGTCAGGGAGATGTTGGAGTAGTTGCTCCATTGTGTCATAGTGCGCTCTATCATAGCGAGCGAGGAGCGCTTGAGTGTTGGCTATGCGCCATATGTTGGCAGCTTGGGCGGCAACTCGCTTGCCAGAGGTCTCTAGCACCTTGGACTCTTTGTCCGGGGGAGGAGCGTCACCTGTCGTTTGCGAGTATGCCCTTTTGCGAGCATTCGCTACGACAATGGAGTCTAGTGGTAATTGGCCTCTGATGTAAGTAGGATCCCCAGGTGCTGATCTGTATTTCTTATCAATCCTGGGGTTTATCACTCGTGCCCTGGTGGGTTCCTTGAAAATGTCCTTGGCTGGTTTGAGGACTCCCTTCAACATAGGCAGAGTCTTTACATGCCTTTCTGAGGATGCAAAAGTGTCCATAAGAAAGTCATCTTCGATGGTATCAGAGTGAAGCTGCACCCCATGGTTATTTGCAGCACGTTCAATAAGAGCGTTGAACGCTGCAGTATCCTCTGTGGGAGATGTTTTTGCCCCATAGAGTTGTGGGTCCTGTGCATCGAGAGGTGCACCTGGGTCTACAGGGTCGCCCCAAGTGTGATCAGGGTCCTGCTGGTCATCAGGGTCTGTGTCTCCATGGTAGGGGACTTGGTCATCCATGTAGTCCTCCAACGCATCCGTGTCGGAGCGTGTGGGGGAGAATAGTTGTGGATCCTGGTAGGATGAGTGGAAGGGTTCATAAAGGAGAGGTTCTGATTCTACAGGCAGCTTCCTTTTCAGTGGGATCCTGAAAGGGTCCAACGGTGGCTCCGAAGTTATCCTTCGCTCGTGGAGAATCATCCTGCCAGTGTTGGCGTCGATGACCCGTGATGGAGACGTCTCAG
Organism: Triturus cristatus; assembly: GCF_964204655.1. Lineage (NCBI taxonomy): Eukaryota > Metazoa > Chordata > Amphibia > Caudata > Salamandridae > Triturus > Triturus cristatus. Next base: position 1,093,545,339 of record NC_140588.1, on the reverse strand, counting down.
CAGGTGTAATTGTAGTCTGGGTGACCCGTGTCCTAAGTTGGAACATCTTCGGGATTGTGGACGGAGGCAAGCCAAAGGTGATGTTGGCTGGCACCGAAGAGGCTGCTGGAGCTTCGATCGGTCCGGAACCCGACGGGTCCTGGAGGGCAGTCTTGGGTTTGCTGCTTTGTGCCTTAACAGGTCGTACTTGGAGCGCCTTTGAGGCTTTGGCACCGACCAGGTTCGTAGAGGCGGCCGTGGACTTTTTCGGCGCCGGTGGGTCATCGAGTCGAGGTGCGGAGATGACCGTCGACGTCTTCGATGCTTGAGGCTTTGGTGTTGTCGAGGGAGCGGGACGCAGCAGGCGGTACGGCCCTCGGTGTCAGTGGCGTCGGTGCCGGGAGCCGAGCAGGTTTGTCGGCGCCGAAGGCCTTTTTCCGTATGTCGACTCCGACGTCGCCCGCTTGAAGTTCGGCACCGAAGTCTCTCTTGGTGCGGTCGGTGCCGACGCGTTTCGCTGGCGTCGAAGGCATGGAAGGCCTCGATCCGACCAGCGCCACTTTCGGTTTCGGTTTCGTTGGAACCGGGGCAGCTTTCGGTTTCGGTTTTAGGGAAGGGAAACCAGCTGGTTTAAGCAGTAATGGCTGCCGCTGAATGTCCGAGGCCGGGCCCGAGGGCGGGGCCGAAGAACTGCGGGATGGGTCTCGGGTAAGGCCCGAAGGCGATCCCTCGACCGGAGCCATAGTCTGTGGCACTGGGCTTTCTTCGGTCTGAACAGGTAGGCCTTGTTCATCATTGGAGCTACTCTCTTCGGCCCCTAAGGCCTCCTCGTCGTCTCCTACCTCGGTGTCGTCTTCACCTCTGTGGAAGAGCGATTAACGGGACTGGAGGGTAAGACTTCCAATTCTTCGACGTCTTCGGTCTCGTTGAAGATGTCTGCTGGGGCCGGTGCCGCGTGCTGCGCTTCGAGTCTCGCCGCTCGTCGATTCCGTAGAGTCTTCTTGGAACGGAACCGAGCACAGGCCATGCATGTCGATTCGTCGTGGTCCGGCGAAAGGCATTTGTTGCACACCGGATGGACGTCGATGTGGGGGTACTTCGCATTGCATACCGGACACCTCTTGAATGGCGTCCTCGATTCCATCGTCGAAGTCGATGGACAGGTAAATGCGAAAAAAGTTGGTGCTGAAAGTTAGTAAACTAACAGGGTAGTATCGAAAACCGATCGATAAACAGTACCGACGCGAACTAAAGGCCTTTTGGCCTCGACAAAGTATTTTCCTAACTTGAGCTAAGATAGCACATCCGAACCCAATGGCGGAAAAAAACAATCTGAGGATGGAGAGGATGCCCATGCGCACTGTAGTCCAGGGGAGGAGTCACCTATCCAAGGATACTTCGAAGACTCTTCCAGGACAACAACGTGCAAACATCCGGACCCAACACTAGGCGGCGATCTATGCACAGATATGAATTCAGCAGCCCACATGCCTCGAACATACATTCACTCTCCAACACAGTGATACACACACTCTCCGAAACAGCTATTTCCACAAGCACTATTTAACCCATACACCTAGTAAATTAGCCACTCACACATGTTGGCAGAAAGTTACACACTGCCCACCCACCTACACACACACAAACACTGAGCCACCCATACTAATACTTATGTTACCAATAAGTAAGCCATATAGACAGTCATGTACCTAATCATCAACCCATGCAGCAGCTTATACAACTGAGAGACTGATACAGACATTCAAACAGTTTAGCCACTAACCCATGCATTCAGTAAGAGACATTTAATCACTAACTTATTCAGTCAGTCACACACCTATTAAATCCTCAACCCAGACACTTATACACCAACTCATTCTTCAATACACCTTGGTATTAACATATATAAAATATATTTAAAGTTTACAAAAACACACATTCACTGGATGATGTCATCAGTGATGTCATCAATGATGTTACTGGCCATGTCATCAGTGATGTAATATGTGACGTCATCAGCAGTGCATTGCGGGGGCGCGAGTTATAGTTAGCTCTACTAACTATAACGTCCAAAATTCTATGGTTTTGTACGAGTGAAATGTGCAACTAACTATAACATCCCTGAAACCTATGTTTTTTTCAGTGAATATATATATATATATACACACACACACACACACACACACACACACACACTTTCACTGGAGAAAAAAAAGTTACTGTGACGTTAGTTAGGTGAATATCTACTCGACAACATTCACCTTTTGAACTAAAAAACAATTAAATTCGCCAGATAGTTAGCGGAGCTTACTTTAACTTGTGCCCCCAGTCAAACACTGCTTATGACCTCAAATATTACATCACATTCTCAAGCTCCTCCCGCATGCCAAGGCCCTCCACAACATCAAACCTGCATACCTCAACCACCACCTCTCCTACACTCTCACCAGACAACTCCACCCATCAAGCCTAGGCAAATATCCCACGGATCCTCAAGATCTTCAGCCGGTGGAAGAGCCTTCTCCTACCTCGCTGATGAGACCTGGAACTCTCAAACGCAATCGCCCTCACTGCCTCAATTCAGGGAGGACCTCAAGACCTGGCTCTTCGGCTGAACTGGCCATCCAGCTCTCAACTGAAATGCAGAATCCCCCAGCACCTTGAGACCCTAACGGGTGGTCATCCGCACTCCATGAGAACTCAACTTGATTGAATGACTCATCACATGCTCTGACCAAACTATAAAATCACTTTAACTGTTTTTGTAAGTGAATTTGTAGGTTTAAAAAGAGATCTTTTTATCACAATTACCTATAACATTACTTTAACCTTTGTTTTTTTTCTGTGAATTTCTAGTTTTTTTTTGTTTGTTTTTTAAATGTAACGTATACTCCCCTACCTCACACGGCCTTTTGCCATGCGCAGTAGGGGTTTGGCCGCAGGCGAGGCCCTGTGGCCAACACCCCACAGGCAGCCCAACCCCAAGCTGCACACTCCCTTTGGCCATGCAAAGCAGGGGGTTGGCAACAGGGCTTATCCTGCTGCCAGGGACTGTGGTCAAACCCCCTGCACAGTACCAGCACATAACCTTTTACATGCACAGTTGGCCTTCGGGCCCAAGAGACCCCCATCTAAAAGGGCGATAGATAGATTCACTGAAAAAAACATGGGTTTCAGGCACGTTATAGTTAGAGATTAGCATTTAAAAAAACCTTTGAAATTCACTGAAAAAACCATAGGATTTAGGGAAAGTTCTAGATAGGTGGACATTGCACTCGTACAAAACCAAAGAAAATCCCCCGTTATAGTAAGTTCAGCTAACTAAATCGCGCCCCCGCAATGCATCAGTGATGTCATTTGAGATGTCATCAGTGATGTCATCAGTAATGTCACTGACCATGTCATGAGTGGTGTAATATGCAACGTCATCAGCAGTGCACTGCGGGGGCGCGAGTTATAGTTAGCTGAACTAACTATAACAGAGAAAATTTCTATGGTTCTGTACGAGTGAAATGCCCATCTTACTATAACTTTCCCTAAAACCTATGGTTTTTTTCAGTGAATTTCTAAGGTTTTTTTAAATGCTAATTTCTAACTATGCCTACAGAGATGGGACATGTGAAGAAAGAAGAAAAAACACACAGAAAGAAGCAAAAGAAATGCAGAAAGAGGCAACAGAAGTCCACAAAGATGAAGAAAATTGCAGGAAGAAGCAAGATGTGCAGAAAGAACCAACAGCGGAAAAGAAAGAGGACTTGTTGCAAAATCATCCTGTGCCCACAACTTTTCTGACGGGTAGTGGTGGTAACTGACTGACTAACCAAGCCTAGAGCCAGTGCTATGCTAAAAGACACTTAGAATACAGTGAAAACACCTACATACACTAGGGAACACTATGCGTTGCGGTACCCCTTTGATTAGCATGACCTCCTCTGTAAAGCCCTAGTACATAATAGGACAGGGGGATTAAAACTACCTCTTAAAACCCGTAACGGGCACGTTTGCACAGTGAAGGGAGGGAGCGCAGGCCTGAGGCGACATGTGCAAATTCGCCCGTTGGTGTGTTTTAAGTTGTGGAATTAATTCCCCTTCCATCCTGATGGCCCCTGGGGGCCAACTAGCCCACCAGGTTCCTCCAGTAAGCGCCACAAAGCTGGGTTGCAGAGAGGTGTAAAAAGGGGCATGGCCTGGACCACCTCTCTGCAACGCAGCGCAGTGGCGCTAACTGGAAGAACCTGGTGGGCTAGTTGGCCCCCAGGGGCCCTCAGGATGGAAGGGGAATTAATTCCACAACTTAAAACACACCAACGGGCGAATTTGCACACGTCACCTCAGGCCCACCCCCTCCCTTCACTGTGCAAACGTGCCCCGTGGCGGGTTTTAAGAGGTAGTTTTATTTAATTGGAAGAACCTCTACCACAACACTGGCATCCACACCTTATAGCTACATGCTGCTCAAAAAAGTGGCTGATCCATCAATGAAGTGTTTTACATCAAGATAATTCTGCACAACATTTGTGGTACCTCCAACAATGTATGAATAACAGGAAGAGGAAAGCAGGCACATGTCCAGAAGACCATCCCACAATACTTTCAATCTGCAGAGGACTCTCTGTCGAACATTAAACTTACCCCCACCACCTGTTTTCAGATCAACATTCTTGCTGGCTGTAGAAGTTGGTGTCTGTGGCCGAGTTCGGTTCTTTATCCGTACCATTAAAGACTCAAACTCATCCTCGGAGCTGTCAGACTCATGAACAGTGAGAGACCGTGGCTCCCAACTCGCTGCTCTGTGTATGGCATGATTTGTTGCAGTCAACCTGTCCTTTGGGTCCAGCACTTTGTTTGGGAGCAGCCTGGCAGGAATGGGGCCTGCGGGGAAATCAGAACTGATTGGCCGATCGTCCTTTAGACTTTTCGTTTTAGCATTTCTTGCTTTGGCATTTCTCCGGTCCCGCAAAGTGCTTTTCACCACAATGGAACTGTCATCCGAACTATCATTCACAAACACTGGCGACGCCCACTCCTCTGGGGATGGAGGCCTTTTTACCACAGGTGGGACCAGTCCATGGATCTGGCCATTCTTCCCTCCTAAAAAGATAAAAGCAAAACATAAAAATGACAACAGTGCAGGCAGCGCTGATAGAGCTCTGACCAACAAGATGGATGAAAGAGCCTGGATGAACAAGTGAATAAACAAGTCACCTGCAGGACCAACCTGTAGGAAGCTGGACCTATATATACAAACTATACCAAAGTGAGGTATAGTGTGCACAGAGTTCAAAGGCTAAAGTAGATAATACTTACTCTCTTTTGTGGTAATGTGGTTGAGCAGTTTGGCTTATCAGAGGGCTTTAAGTATTTTTTGTACACACTCAGGCAAGAAATGGTTACATACACTCAAAGACTAAATCCAAGACCAATTGTTTTGTATAAAAAGTTATAACTTTGTTTTATTTTAGGACCAAGAGGAACACAGTTGCAGGTAACAGTTTCAAGAATAGCAATAATACTTTGAGATGCAATAGCAATTGTTCTGCAAGGCAGTAAAATGCTTTGCGCTACTCGAAATACTTTAGTATTGTCAATTAATAACAGTAGAACTTAGCAATTGAATGAAATGGAAATTTAAATTTAAAAAGGCAGAAATAAAATGCAATCCTATGGAAGGAAAACTGTTTTATGCATTTATAGGTAAGTACTTGACTTACACATTCAGTCTTCAGGGGTTTGGACTAACACTGGGCAAGGGTCAGACCAAGGTAGGTACTGCACCACCAGCGGCACTGGGGCAGCTGAGTGCAGAGGTCACTGGGCCCAATGTTAGTTAATGGAGACTGGGGCATCCACAAGAGGTGCGGTTTGCAAGTAAGTACCCGCGGTTTCAGGGCAGAGGCCCGGCGGTCGAAGCAAGCACGGAGGGGGCCACAAGGCAGCCTCAATCTTACACCACCAGTGGCACTGGGGCAGCCACGTGCAGGGTGCAAATCAACATCAAGCGTCCAATGCATTTCAATGAGTAATCTCAGTCGCACAAAGAGGCTACAGATTCAGACCAAGATACTGGCTGAAGGTGACCACCAGCATGTAAGTTGAGATGTCGAAGAAGGGCTGGGTACCTATGGATTTGCTCTCCAAAGTCTAGAGGCTGAAGCCGGGGTGCCCTTTGGTGTCTGATTTATTTTATCGGAGTCTAGGAGAACTCAGCCACCGATTGAGTAGAGGTCAGGATCACTGGGGAGACTTCACTGGACAGGTAAGCTACTCGAACTTGGGCTGTGGGCGTCTGGTGCAGAGTGGCAGGTATTGTGGTTCCAGTTGGATATGGAGTCATTGTAGTTGGATTCTTCTGGACATGGCCGCTGTCCTCGGGAGAGCTGAGTGCACAGTCTTCCACGGGCTGTGGAAGTCGCTGGCCACCGGACAGACGTCTTCTTCACAGGGTCTTTGGGCAGGAGACAGGCCGGTAGGGCATGGGCCATATCAGTGGTCTTCAAGCTTGGCTGCACAGCATCTTTATCATCCTTTCTTCTTAGGTTGCAGGAAACTCTGGATCAAGGTTCAGGGGTGCCCCTAAATATTGAATTTAGAGGAGTTACCAGTACTGGCAGCCAGTAGCTAATAGGCTACTTGCCTTTTTGGGTGACTACACCCTTTGTATGTCCCCTCCTTGATTGGGTAGAATCCTTTCATTCAAGATGGAGGTTTTTCTAAGGAGGGGGTCACCTCGGTCCAAGGCACCTTAGAGGTGTGCCTGGCAGAGAGGGGACACACAACTTGTGGGAAGCTGGTTTTGTATAGGATCTTGCCTGTAGGTGGTAACACGGAGCAGAGTCCAGGGGTTCCCCAAATGTGTAAAGGGCTCAATGTAAAACCCAAAGTGCTCTATTAGTAGTAGTGCGAGCGAGCAGCCTTAGGTGTAATACAGAGTGAAAGACACTTATTTAACAACTATGATCAATAATGGACACACGACTCAAAAAGGAGATCTAGGCCAATTTTAGAAAAATATACTTTTCATTTTATTTTAAGACCAAGATCTTCGCAATAAGGGTGGTAAGTTTTTAATTTAAAATACTTTTCACTTTGAAAAATCGAAACTTTACAGCACAGTCCAATGTTATCCTATGGGGAAAACAATAATGCGGTTTAACAGGTAACTACAACACTTACAATCCCAGTCTTCGGAGCCAAAAATCAGCAAGGGCAAAGGGTCAGGTGAGTACCAAAACTGCACCAGCACAGGGGCGGCCGGATGCAGAGGTCAAAATCAGATTTCGGCCCAAAGCTTTTCAAAGGAGACTGGGGGTGCCTGGAGCCACACTCCTTGCAGGTAAGTAGATCGGTTTCAGGGGCCAAGCTTTAGGGGTTAGGTTAAGCACCAGGGGCCACAAAGCAGCATCAAACATACACCACCAGCGGCACAGGGGCAGTCGGGTGCAGGGTGCAATTTCAATGTCAGGCTCCCAATGCTTTTCAATAGGGATTCTTCTTTTGGCAAACAGGCTGCAGGCGTGGCGCCGGAGGATCCGGAGAGACACCAATGACAGCAGAGGTAAGTAGAGATGTAAGGGGTTGTAGGGGCACCGTCTGTTGAGCTCACCGAGGCCCAGGGGCTTTGGGTGCAGGAGTGCTTTTCGACATCAGAGTCTTCTTACCGCAGCAGGTCAGGGGGAGCCTCTGGATTCACACTGCAGGCACCGATGTGGAGGGCAGGAGAGGTCAGCCACTACTGGACACCAGGTCAGGATCACTGGGGAGGCTTCACTGCACAGGTGAGCCACTCAAACGGAGGTCAAAGGCGTTGGTTGCAGAGTGGGCAGGAGATGCGGATCTGGGATCCTTGGAACTTGTTTCTTCTTTGACAGATCTGCTGTCCACTGGAGAATGGAGTCTTTTTTGTTTAAGGTAGCAGTCCTCCCAGGGTTTTCAGAGGTTGCTGGCTGCAAGACTGGTTCACAGAAGCTAGAGTCAGGACAGTAGAGCTGGGGCCAAGGCAGCCGTTGTCTTCAGTCTTCTCTGCAGGGTCTTCATCTTTCTTCTTAGGTAGTTGCAGATCTAGTTTCCAGTCTGGGGAGCCAGCTAAATACTAGATTTAGGGGCGTTTTAGGAGAGTAGTAGGTAGAGTCAATGGGCACCTTACCTGGGGTGACTAAACCCTCTAGTATGCCATCCTCCTGTGGGAGGGGGCATAGACCTAGCCCTGATTGGAGGGTTCTCCCCATCTTCAAGATGGCGGAAACTGAAAGACTTGCTTCACCTTGCCTCCCCCACCTTAGGGGTGGAGTTGGTAAAGGTGGGCACACCTCCTATTTTTCCAAGGTTTCCCACCGGCTATCCGGTGGGGGTGTAAACCAGGCACTGCCATGAGCGGCTAGCAGCAAAGGCTGGGGGACGCATTACAAAGGCAGCAGGCCTTTGAAGCTTCTCTCTTCAAGCAATTGCTCATCCTGGGGGAGAGGGTGCGACACCTCTACCCAGGATGTGAATTAAACTCCGGTCCCAGAGAGCAAAGGGAGGGGCAGGGGGCAGAAACATGGCTGGAGGTTGCTGGCTGCCTACAGCTGGTCAGAGATCCCACCAGGAGTGGTAGGTTTTCAGGGGGGCACCTTGGAGGTGCCCTCTGGGTACATGGTATAATAAATCCCACACGGTCATTAGTATGGATTTATTGAGAGAAGTAGTTTGGCACCAAACACTCCTGTGTTCAGTGTTTCAATGTTCAGTGAAGCAATCATGATGCTGTGAAACTCGAGTTCTCTGGTTTCCAGCCCATGCACTCTATGGCTTCCCTGGCACTTACAAAAATGCGAATGGACCTCAATATTTTAGGGGTATCGCTGCTCCTGCAGATATGCCCACACCTGCGTTATAGTGCACCATGCCTTTGGGTTGTGAGGCCTGCTAGAGGGGTAACAACTATGCCTTCAGGCAGTGCTGGTTAGCATGGCACCCAGACAGGGTGTCCTGTCGACTTTGTCATTTACTCCCTCACAGAGGCATGCAAGCTGCAAGGACAGTGGCGTGGTCCCGCTGAGGGTTGTCCAAGGGGACCCTCATCAGCTCCCAGGCCCTAGGTAGTCACAGTACCATTTACTAGGGACTTGCAGAGGGTAGAAGTACCAATAGGTGATTTGTTTTTAGTTCAGAAGCACTGGCACAGGGGACCTGGTTGGCAGGGACCCTGTGCACTACAATTGAAACCACACAAAAACCAGGAAAATACTGGGGGTGCTAACCATCCAAAAGAGGCACTTTCTCACACCTCTCCTGATGACTAATGTTACTGCCGACCTTCTCGCCAAAGGTGGGGCTCTGTCAAGGGGGGTTACTGGGGGGGGGGGGGGGGCGGTCAGGGTCATCTCCACTGGCTGGAGGGACCCTGGCTAGAATAACAAAGGGCAGGAAGCCTTTGCGGCTCACCACCCTGAATGCTGCTCCTGCATGGGGGTAGGTGTGAAGCACCTCCAACAAAGACTCTGTCCCTGAAGCACGAGAGCACAACAGCTCCCACCTCAGGGGTCAGAAACAGGTCTGACACAGGCTGGTGCAGACCAGTCAGCTGAACACAAGGGAGTTGGTTGATTTTCAGGGAGCATCTCTAAGATGCCCTCTGCGTGCATTCTACAATACACCCAACACTGGCATCACTGTGGGTTTATAGTGCTGAGAAGTTTGATACCAAACTCCTCAGTATTCAGTAAAGCCATCATGGATCTATGAAGTTTGTAATGACAAACTCAACGCACATGTGCTCAAAATGGCTTCACTACACTTCGAACGTCTAAGAATGGACTTAGACACTGTAGGGGCATATTGCTCAAGCAGCTATGCCATCACCTGGGGTATGGTGCACCATGCCTTAGGGCTGGGAGGCCTGCTAGAGGGGTGACTTGCCTAAGTCACCGGCAGTGGCTGTAGGCCTGGCACACAGGGGTGTGTGCCATTTCGACTCCGCTTTTGACTGCATCAAAACATAGTCTGCAATGGCAGTTTATGTGCATTAGGTGAGGGGTCTCTGAGGGTGGCATAATACATGCTGTAACCCTTAGAGATCCTCTCTGGTCACGAGGCCCTTGGTACCTTTTATAAGGAACGTGTGTGCCAATTGTGGAAACAGTGGTACAGTTTAGGCACGGAACACAGGCACTGGGCTCCTGATAGCAGGGAGCCAGTGCACATTTGTAGGACAGTGCCCCTTTTTGCATGGTTACCCCTCCTACACACACGTTTTGCCTGACACTTGATGCAGTTTGACTTGGTGAGCCCTGGGATCCTGCCAATCGGGTTCCCAGGGGCTGTGTTCTTTTTGAAAGCTGTACCTTTGTACCACCGATTGGCACTTTCCTGGCCACAGGTCAGCCCCTTGTAAAAGGCACCATAGGTACCCAGGGCACTGTGACCAGAGAAGGTCCCTAAGGGCTGCAGCACATATTGTGCCACCCTTAGAGGCCCTGTACCTTTACACCAACACACTGCCATTGCAGGCTGCGTTTTTTTTTCTTCTAAAAAAACAATTTTACGGTGGTTTTGAGCACCCTTAGGCAACTCACATAAGTATTACCAACACAGCAGGCTTCAATGATCCCAGCGTCACATGTACCCCAGAAAATATGCAAAGAAAAAAAAAAAGACCACCCCCCTGAGCCGTGGTCAGTAATGATACCCTTCAATGAGAGTCCTCCATTATCTCCCAGAGCCATATGACTGTATCTCTGCCTCCATAGTGGCTTCAGCGGATTGAGCTGGGGTAGCGGAGTACCGCGGTAACCCGCCCAGCTCAGATTTCTAAGTGTGGATTTGTTTTTGTATGAGAGAAAAGTAACCGTTTTAAACCAAAAGTGTTGTACTTCCCTCTGTATTCCAGGATCCATGGTGTGTGATATCTAGGCATATCACCCGAGTAGTCGATGTAATCCAGAAGTAACGCAAAAGTAAATTCTATGTATTTTAAACTGTTTTAAAAGCAAATTCAAACCTGTAACAACCGCATTTCCATTTGAAAGTACATTTTACCTACCTGTGCAAAGTCCCGTTTGGTTCTAGAAATAAAACATAAGTACACCTTTTTTATACTTACATATTTGTTTATGATTCTGCCTCAGAGTGTGTGTTATCAGTTCTTGATTGAGTGAATACAATAACTGCTTAACACACCCTCCTGATAAGCCAAACTTAGACCACACTACCACAAAGAGAGCTGTATATACAGAGCCAGCTTCCTACTACATTCAGTCAGAGTGCATCGGATATCAGGCAAAGTAAGAGCAAGAGGGTGAGTGTGGGGGTGTGTGTGGGGGGGGGGGTGAGGGGTGTAGGGGGACATGGTGGGGCTTGGAGGTGTGTGAGGGGCTGTGGAGGGTGCGTGCGGGGGGGGTGGGTGTGGGGAGCGGGGGTGGGAGGGTGTGGGGGGGGGGGGGTGGGGGTGTTAACTGCAACAGAGCCCCAGTTTCCTAAACAACCACATTGGCATCCAAACAATGGTCTTTGACTTGCTTTCTTCAAGGTAAAAAATAACAAAACCACCTACTTTTCAAATAAATATACACAGATAAGATACTGAATTCTTCTTCCAGGCGGTCTATAAGGCCTTTTTCGTAACAAACATATCAGCCTATGCAAAACTTGCCCACATGTGGCATTTTTGTACCAATGCTGGGAGTGTTTCCCCAACGTGAGCCTCATAGGAGCCAAGAGGTTTATAAAAACAGGATGTGTACCGCACAGTGGATCTGAAAACCTGTTTGCAACACAATGGTAACTACTCTCCCGTCACGATGAATCCATTTTCTTTGGACTTGTCATCAGGAGTGGCCTTTAAAAGGTTACAGATGTGTGCAAAGTGCATACAAAAGGCCTCAGTCACCATATAATGCTGCTGTCAACATCCACATGGAACACGAAAAAAGACCAAACCTACTCAGGTCAAAAACCATTCCCCAGGGGTTATTTGTACGATACCTATTCCAGCCATAACATGGAGTACAGCAGTCTTGGGGAGAGCGCTACAATGTCCTTGAGTAGGAACAAAGGCTAAGCTATACAATTTCTACAGTAGGAAGCAGGCAGGTAAATATAGCGCCAATGATCTGTGCTTTAAAGAGAATAATGCAGCAATCAGCAGCACCCTCAGAGGACTACCCAAACCCACAGAGCTGTGGATCCTGTCAGAGACCCTAAGCAGTTTAATTTATTGATTTAGACATATCTTCGTACAATAAACACAAGCATTTGCAATGCAATAGGTCTCGCATTTGCGAGATTTTGCGCTATTGGCATTGTAAATGACAATGCCTTTTATTTGTGAGTTTTGAAAACCTGCAAGCAAGGACTAGAAGTACAAAGTGCACATAACTAAAAGGCATTGTCATTTACAATGCCAATAGGTCAAAGTTTAGAAAATGCGAGACCTATTGCATTGTAAATGCTTGTTTTAAAGGGTGGGAGTGTACATGGGTTTGAAATTGCTTTTTTCGTCCTTTATACTAACGTACAGAGAAGGAGGTTCACACTGAATACTGAAAAATATTCTCTACTTGGAGGATAAAAGCACGTACAAACATCCTTTTGATAAACAGTTACACTGCATGTATGTAAACCCTGAACATTTACGCATGCCTAAAGAATTACTTAGGTTAGTGGTCCAACACATCAGCGAGTATTTCAGCTTCCCAGGACTATGTGTAGACTTTTGGGGAGAATTAAAAAGAAAATACACCAAAGTTCGGCGTAAAACGTACGGTCCTTTGACTTCAGCCAACCTTCCCCATGACTAAGGTTGCCCATGAAACTCACTGCACCTAGAAGCTTATTATATTACCTTGAGATGGTTTCGTAATTCTTTTTACCTTCATTTTTGGGCCAAATGCTACGCAACAGAGGAGTGAACATTTCCAATCGAGAAAAGGGCCAATCCAATTCTGAAGCAATCTTAGACAGTTTGTAAAAAAGTGGAAAACAGAAAGGCAGGAAGGGCTGCTGGCTGGTTAAGATTCGACAGAGGAATGGCCTTGATGGCGCGGTGAAGCGCTGCCTTCCCGAAAAAATATAAGTACCGGGATGGAGTTTAGGGATCGTGACATGAGTCGCTAGCAGCTACCAAAGACATGTCTTTGAAGCTTCCCCTTCCTGAACCTTGCCCATCCTGGGGGAGGAGGCTTGGCACCTTGTCCCAGGATGTGCATTGTTTCAGGCCACTGAGAGCAGCAGGCTCTCAACCCAGGGGTCCAGAAACATGTCTGTTTGTGGCAGCCTAAGCAGCCACTCAGTCCGGTCACTAGAAGTTGGTCGAGTTTCAGGGGGCATCTAAGATGCCCTCTGTTGTGCATTTTACATTAAATCCCACACTGGCATCAGTTTGGGTTTAATGTGCTGAGAAGTTTGATACAAAACTTCTCAGTCTTCAGTGTAGTCATTATGGTGTTGTGGAATTCGTAATGACAACCTCCCAGCACCATATACTCTTAATGGCAGCACTGCACTTACAGTGCCCAGGAATGGACTTGGGCACTGTAGGGGTACAAGGCTCATGCACACGTACCTTCACCACTGGCATAGGGCACCGAGCTACAGGGGTGACTGATGTGTGCCAGGGCAGTAGTTTGTGAGAATGGCACCCAGGGATGTATGCCATGTTGACTCTTCACTTTGTTCTGCACCAAGAAACAGCATGCAAAGGCAGTGTGAGAGTGTCAGGGTACAGGATCTCTAAGGGTGGCACAATAAGTGCTGCAGCCCTTAGAGGCCCTGGGTACCTGTGGTACCATTTACCAGGGGCTGACATGTGGCCAGAGATAACAATTGGATTTAGGCTTCAATGCAATTTGTTAGGGAAGGCACATAGGCCCTGGTACCTGATTAGCACAGGAGCCAGGGACACACACAGTCAAAGAACATCAGCAATTCAGCAAAAGGTGGGGGCATACCATGCAAGAAAGAGGGCACTTTCTCACAAGTTGTGACAGTGTACCCACCCTGTATCCAGGGACCATTCAATGTCAGAGACCCTCACCTGTTACAGCATGCATAAATCAAGGAAACCACGCGGAGATCAGGCAAGACCAAAACACTAACCATAATCCGGATATGTCTAACCTTTTGGGGTACCCCTTGCTGTGGCATACCCCTCTTTGCAGCAAAGCACAGATCTGTGGACACTAGGATTAGACAATCGGAGTAATCTGGCTGGCCCATTTCCATCCACACACATGCAAGTGACTGACCGTCTCAAGGTAACAAATGTTGGTTCTCATTCGGCATGCCTTCCCAGCAGGTCAGTTTATCAATGTTGCTTCACAAAACTTTACATAATATTTCTGTGACTTCTTCCAAAAAGACTAGAATTCTCAGACGCTGCCAGGGGCTGTGACCAAAGCTCGTTTCTCTGCCACATCCACTAAAACACTAAACTGTGCAACCCCACAAATCATTTGCAATCAGACCCCAGAAGAGAATACCCCATGAGTGATCTTCAACAGCAAAAGTCTAAACCCAAAACCCACCAGGAGTCTGCCTCCTCTTTCCCAAGTAGCACATGTGTGCCCCTTTCCAGTCACAGTCTTACAATGTCCTGACATTTGCCAAACTCTCCCTCAGGACAGGCATTCTGCAGAACATAGCAAGCCCCGTGCTTACACTGGTGTACCTTAGTAGGACAGCTCGGATCTGAACAACTCAGAACTCCAAATTAATGCTCCCTTTGTAACTGGTCAAACGTCTTCATATCATGAAGCCGCAACAAATCTATCACTATGAACAGCCCCACTCATTCCAGTGGCCTGGCCCATTCAGTCATTCAAGATCTATCAGTCCAACGTGCAACCACAGGGAGATCCTGAGAGTAAGCTTGCCTTGCTATGTGGTCATGGATGTAGATGTTGGCTATCTTGTTGTAGAAGAGGTTTGTAGGGTTTTCGCAGAGTTGCTGAGAGGGGATTTGTCATCTGGTTCTTGGTCCCAAGGAGAACCCTGAATTGTGGGGTTCTAAACGCGTCGATACTTTTCAAATCAAGGGAGTTGGCCGAGGGATTTTAGGGCACAGGGAGCCCGTGTTGAAATCTTGGTCCCTGTGGTAGGCCCATCTAAAAGCAGCACCCCAAACCCTAGGTTCAATTCACTGAGAGAGTATGCACAAATGGGACAATTAAATATTACGCCTTCACTTTTTGAATTTAAGACCTGGGACACCAACTTTTGTTACGAATTTAGATGTTTTTATGTTTAACAAATTCCTCCCAAAATGTTTTTGTAAGCTTTTGTCTGATATTTATATTATTTGAAGTTTAGAATATGGTGATATATGCACTTCCAAAGTTGTGGTGGCTTCAAAAAGTTTGTTTGAACCTTCACAATTGATTGAACCTTCACAATTGATTGGATGCTCCAAAGCATTTGACATGTTGAAAAAAAATGTTTTGATAATTTGATGGTAAAAAATATAAGTTGGGATAAATGTGAATTTTGTGACCACAATGATGAACTCAATGTGTTGATTATGGATGTCAGTAATGGTTTTATTTGTTGAGTTTCAGTTTACAGTGGCCTAACCTTACTGACAAGAAAAAGGCCCAACCCCTTGGAAATCAATATGGCAGGTGAAGTAGCAGTGGGTGCACGCGAAATGTCATACAATGGCACGTGGTCGTCACGGTGACCATGTCTGTTTAAGCATCCAGGGACGAGGTTTAGAGCTAGAGGTCATGGAGCTGGGTGCGGTCCAGGTGCGGACGGGGGCAGACCGGCTTGCCGTCGGCACAACAGCAGCACGTGTCTGCTGGCGCTGCAGCCTGCATTAATTGGGTGCTGGGGAGGGCAGGGCTTGTGTTGGCGGGAAGAATGGTGAGCAGGAAAACCTGGGCAGAAGCGGTGACAATAGATCAGGCTGGAACAAGCAGGAACTGGAGGCCAGAGGCAAGTGGCAGGCTAGGTGCCGAGGTGCCTACTTATGCGGTCGCACTGCGGCCTGCATGAAGTAGATCCTGTGGTGGGTGGGGCTTCTGTTGGTGGGAAGAAGGCGGGAAGAACGGTGAGCGGGAAAACCCGGGCAGCGGCAGAGTCATTGGATTCGGCTGGAATCTATACATTTTATTTACACAACACTCATAAAAGCAAACCAGCCATCTGCATAGTAAGGTGCCCCTTGCACACATAGCAGTAACTCCTCTGCTCACTCACTGGCTTTATTTTTAATTGCTGGCCAAGGTTGAAACACCTAATCCCCCTAGGAGCTACTCCCTCCCATAGGTAAACCCACGACCAGCAGATGGAATATTAAATCAAGCAAACAAAAAACACAGAGGTTGTTTACATAGGAAACACTGCTTTACATCAACCATCTGACACCACCCAAGGTGGAAGATTTCTCTAGAAAAGATCCAGCACTCTGGGTCACAGGAATACTTGTGGAATAGAACTGTACAATATGAACTTGGGCACAGTAACAGCGTCCAACTTGCTCAGCAGCATAATTGGACATGAACACAGTCAGCTAAAGTTTTAATATTGGAATACTTGGGGTATTTGTTCCATGTAATTTCTGTCCCCACACATATTTCTGCTTTGAAGTTGGGTCTGGACAGCATTGGAGCTACAGAAAACAAGGCTAAAAACACAAGCAGCAGAAAAGTAACAATCACAGATGGACATCTGGCAGCTGTTACCCCATCCTAAGAGGGGGCACGATCACTTACCCTTCTTGCTTGATGAGCCCTTCCTCTTACTTGTCAAATCAAAACTGAATTCTTCATCCGACTCAATGATGAAGTCTTTCAAACTACAGAGGAGAAAAAAAAAAGTATGAAATCTTTAAAGTGCCAAAATATGATGAAATGCAACCTTTTAGATATGATTTAATGAAAATAATAAACTGGTATTGGTGAGGTTCTGCAGGAGAAAGATAACTTTTTTATATTAAAAATGTAAACAATCATTAAAATGTTCTTACCAGCAGTTCCACACATTGATCATATTAAAGTTATAGGACCAGATGTATGTAGATAGCATTTTGCGATTCCCTAATTGCGAATCACAAGGATTCAAAATTAAATGTATGAAGGTGTATAGTACACCTTTTGCGATTCCAAGGGGGTCGCAAATGATCTACCTCATGAATATTAATGAGGTAGGTCGCAATTTGCGATCCCTAAGAATCGCAAAAATCACGGGGATGGCAGCCTGCTGAGATCAGCAGACCAGGTCTGTGATTGCTTTTCGATAAAGCAATCTTTTTTTTTTTTTTTTGTAAAGCAGCCCGTTTTCCTTAAAGGAAAATGAGATGTTTTACAAAACGAAAAATGAAGTTTCCTTTTCATTTTTTTGAGAGCAGGCAGTGGGACCACTGCCTGCTCTTAAAAAATGCTTTAACAAACATTCACAAAGAGGAAGAGGTCCCTTGGGGAGGGGCCCCTTCCCATTTCTGAATGGTTTACCAACTACTTGAAATAGGCGGTAAAATGCAATAGCGGTCACAAAACATTCATACATACTGATGTGATTCAGTATTAGGAAGGGATGCCCTAAACACGCCCCTTTCTAATACCGAATCACAAACCCATTTTGCGATTCGGTAGCAGGTTACCAAAACTAGGTTTGCAGCATCGGAAAAGCAATTTGTGCATTCGCAAACAGGCAGATTTTGCGAATCTGCCAGTTTGCGAATGCAAAAATGATTGACACATCAGGCCCATAGTTCAATAACACAGCATAGATCAATGAAAATTGGCATGGTTTGTGAGCTACACACTTTAAATTCAAGTAAAAATCCTCTATATTCCTTATCGCCCAGGGCTTCCATACTCCTAGTTCAACGTAGGTACAGGAGGGCGAACACAGGCCCACAACTCACAATGTGTGCAGCAATAAATCCTTATTCGGCCAAATACTAATTTTTATGAAAAAAAAGTATTTTATATCTGCCGCTACCCATACAAAGGAAAAATATGACATTCACAAAAGAACACAATTACCCTTGAGGTCGTAGCTGTAAGGTTTCAATGGCGATTCTCTGGTCCACTCTCTCCTTGCGTTAGCGATGCAGCTTATTCCCCATTCACTGTTGGCAACCTGCAGGGAATGCCCTACTAGAAGTCTGTGTTGCAAGAGTCCACCGACTCTTAAAGTCAAAACTGTCCTAGGACCACAGCGATCTGAGCAGCGAATTCCCCCGGGGCTGATAGGCCTGAAACAAGTCTAACCTGCTCTGGTAGGACTGAAGCCTACAGACTCCTGGAGGGTGTCCGATCAGTGGGAACTGCAGAGGGTCAGGTGAGTTGGCTGCACACAGATACTGCAGGGGTGGGGAAGTTGGATTCCAAAACTCTGCTCCTCAATCCCAAACTAGGGTGAAGGTGTTCCAACGGCAATCTCACTTGCTTTACAGGGTCGGACCAGTCGCAGTTCTCATTGCTACAGCCCCATCAACATGGCACAAGTATTCACAGCAGCCCCTCCTTGCATATAGGGTTGCCACACAGCTGCCACACAAGGCTTCAGCCATTATCAAACAGCAGTCTTCACAATGGTGGCTCCTCCTGGCATACGGGGTTGCTGCAAGAGTACCGTGCAGGCTTCGGCCCTTCTGACTCAGCACTCTTTTCTAAGGCTATATTCATGGCGGCTCCTGGCACACAGGGGTGGCCGCAAAGGTACCATACAGGCTTTGGCCCTTTTTACTCAACACTTTTTTCTAAGGCTATATTCATGGCTGCCCTCCCCTGGCACACAGGGGTTGCAGACTCAGTCCTGAACACAGGCAAAGACCCAATCGGTGCAGCAGCCAATTCTGCACACCTTGCACAGGGAGTTCACTAGGCTGGGCTCCCCACTGGACCTCGCTCCCTCCAACGCTCTCCTCTTCCTCACAGGGCACACTGGTCTTGGCTTGCAATCAGGCGCTGGTGCTCCAGGCCAGGAGGTCTTGGTTTCCCGGGGTGATGTCCACTCGCCCTGCAGAGACAAGCCGGCCTTGGTACCCAGTCCTGGTCACAGACATAAGTCTTGCAGACCATACCCATCTCACACAGCCCACCTGGATTCTTTGCAGATGATCATTTGTGGGGTCACCCCCCTTCTTCTCGGTTTCCTCTTCCTCTTTGCAGCCTGTCAAAACAGGAGCGTCTCTGAAGTGAATAGTCCCAAAACACAGGCCAGGGGAGTGAGTAGAGTTGATACCTTCATGTCAGCCATAGTGATGTGTATTCAAAGGATACCCCAGGGATCCAAGCCCTACTCTTATAATTCACTTAATAGCGTCATCTCCTTCCGGAGACGTACCCAGCCAGGAACCGCGAACCCTGCACACTCTGCACCCGCCAAGCCTGGCCTGTGCTGGAGTGGACAAAGACCCAGAGGACGTTCCCCCAGGCGACTGTAACCCCGAACCCGGCACCCAAGGACCCACCTAGATGCTCCTGATGACGCCTGCAGCCTCAGAACCAGGAAACCCCCCCTAACCGTGATCAACAGAGGGTAAGATTTCCCGACACCTAAAGGCACCCCGGCGCCCTCACTCCTGGGTACCTACCTGTCCTCCAACTACCCAACTTACCTCTCGAAGTGGTGGTCACACCTGAAGAATCTTCGTCCCGAGCTTGCAGCCTTTGTTCGTCATTGAGCTTTCCCATTGAAATCCATTGAGTGCCCGTAGGCTCAAAAGCACCCTGCACCCAGCCGCCCGAGTGGCCCTGGCAGTGCAACTTCTACTCCTACCCAATGTTGCCTCTAATTTTTTCCCTGTGTGTGGCAGTGTAGGGTCTATGTGCGCTGCAGCCATGGCTATGTGCGCCAGGAACCAGACAGCGCGTGTGGGTGCAGCACCACATATCTCTCCAAACTTATGCTTAAACAAGTGAATAGACTGCATTTCCACACATACAGCGCCACATTAAGAGTCTTAAGGCAGGTTTGCAATTTAGATACACAAGCCATGACATGAACTGGTTACACAGGCAAGTACACTTCGGGTTTAGAAAAGCACAAGACTCCAATGCTGGGACCATCATAAGATTTTACTGCTGTAGGTGTAATGTTACTTGTTGTATTATATATCGGGATGCACAGACAGAAAGAAGCACCAAAATACCAGCCGGGCGGCACACCGGGCGAAGCAGAGAGATTTCTAACTTACCTGTTACCTAGAAGAAATGCAGCAAGTCCAAAAGAACGACGTGTGCTTTACACGTCGTGCTTTTGGACTTTGGGCAGCCAACTTCCACTAGGCACAGCCAGGGCCGCCTTTAACAGTGGTGGCGGCCTGTGCGACAATGTTGGTTGGCGCCCTCCCAATGGCCACCTCTACCACGGATTCCCTCACTAGCACCCTTGAATAGCGGCCCTCAAGTCTCCAGAACCACTGTCTCTCTGATTTATTTAGTTTTATAGCACCACTCATAGCAGTGCAAGGTGTCAGAGCACTTAACACCACACACACATTGCACAGAGACAACCATAGGTGTGTAAATCAGTGTATAGGAAGTGTTACATCAGACAGGACTATAAGGTGCAGTGTAGGAGTAACATGTCATCGATACTAGTAGGCAATATAGTTTAAGAGTGCTTATGCTGGAAAAGTACAAATTCAGAATTTAAAATGTAACACCATTGTTAGAGGTTCTCTTAAAAAAAAAGAAAAAAAAAAGAATTGTTTATTTTACCCAAATGAACCCTTTTGGCAAGATTAGGATAATGAAAGACAGGGCAAAAAGTACATTTTGCTCTAACATAATACTTGCAGTTAACACGCCGCTGTTTGAGGACAGTTAATAGCGGACTACTCTATATCAGGATTTTGTCTTACAAACCACAAGTAACAAAATGAGCTCTCTTACAGAAGCAGTAACTCACTGACCTATGTACATTACATGCACTTTGTGATCTGCATGGTACATGTTCTTAGCAGCACTGCGCGACTTCCACTAGACTAACCTCGATCTCTTTCCAGGAAGACGATTAATCACCGAAGCTCTCTACACATTTTAATTGATGCCTGAAAATTGCTGGAGGCCAGGAACACACAGGTGCTTTAAAAAGGTTAATATACTTGCAAAAATGATGCCTCCACCCCAAGTCAGTGCCCTGTGTGGTGGCACCGATCTGGAGCCGGCCCTAGGCACAGCTTTCAGCCAAAGTGTTTGTCTGCATGGAAAAACGTCTGCCATTCCCTGCATCCAGCTCTTCACACGCGGAAAACACCCTCGTTATATGTATAGTCAGCTGCATGCAGCGGCCTTGGCCTATCTCCATGTACAGCTCACAATCTGGCAGAGACCTGTACCGCTGGTGAGGGGCTGGTGACATGATTAATGTGGCGGCAAAATAGAGGCGGGAGACGCGCGCCTATTCACGGCAAGATAGAGGCGGGAGACAACGCCTATTCACGTCTTTTCTTTTGCACTTGCTGCATTGCTTTTTAATGGGCCGTGGCCTGTTGGTGGCCCTTTGTGAAAATATTTGTTAATTGCAGCACCGTCATGCGCTGCAATTAACTTATTTTCACAATGGCTCACAATCAGCGCCAGCTGCGCTCCATTAAAAGAAGAAGTGCAGTAAGTCCAAAAGCACGACGTGTAAAGCACACATCGTGCTTTCGGACTTGCTGCATTTCTTCTCTTAATGGAGCGCGGCTGGCGCTGATTGTGAGCCATTGTGAAAATATGTTTGTTAATTGCAGCGCATGACGGTGCTGCAATTAACAAATATTTTCACAAAGGGCCACCAACAGCCCACAGCCACGACCTATAAGGAAAGAAGTGCTGGATGTTCCCCCAAACAGAAAAATTACTGTTTTAGCGCCGCTCGAGTCTTAAAAGCGGCAGCGCGAAAGCGTTAACAGGATGTGTGCGCGCTTCCCTCGGGACACTGCGCGCTCGGGGGTTAGTGAGGTGTGCGCGCGCGCACACACCTTACAGGGAACACTGCTTCTACCTACTTCCCCGTTTGCCCTGAGCAAGTCACCAGGAGCCCAGCTCCCACAGCCGCGTGGCCTGCTAGTCAGCCGCCACCAACCAAGGGCCCCCTGCCTCCCATAGGATAACATTGGGCCTAACTCGCTCTGCACCCGGCTGCCCCTGTGCAGCCGAGGGTGTAACTGTACTTATCTGACCCTGGGAGACCCCTGAGTCTATGTCAAGAACCTCAACTCTGCCAGTCGAGTATTTACCCAAAAGCCGATAACTCACTTTCTTCCACAGGGTAATATGGACTGGCTTCTTCTGAAATTTCTTCTAAGTGTGCAGTTTCTAAACTTTAAAATATTCACCTAAAATCAACAGAGTAACGAAAATAGAAATACCCACCTGCTATTAGGAGGGATCCCAGTGCTGGATATTGGTGCCCAGCACTGACCCTGAAAAGTACTCACAACCGTACTTACTACTAACTCAATTTTATTCCTTAGGAAACCATTGACTGTTTTCCTGTGAAATTTCTTTTAAGTGTCGATTTTGCAAACTTAAAAATATTCGTTAAAAATCGCATGTATAACTTAAACGCAGTTTCTCAACTGCTTACAGGTGGTACACTAGTCCTGGATCCAGGATCCAACACTGACCTAGAAAAGTAACCATAACCCCACTTACCTGCTAAGTGAATTTCCTCCCATAGGATAACATTGGTAATGTGATCAGAAAAAGTTTTTAAGAGTCAACTTTTAAAACAGCAAAATATTGCTTAAAAATCACAACAGTAACTAAAACGTATTTACTCACTTGTTTCCAAGAACTGTCCCACGACTGAATCTAGGATCCAGTCCTGGAGTTAGAAAAGTAATCCTGAAAGTAATGAATTGCATTTAACTTAAAATTCCCATTGAGCTCAATGTATTGCGTTTGAAATTTTGTTGCCCATTGCAACAAACTAACTATTACATTCCAAGTCAATTGCCTCTTGCAAAGTATTTAACTAAAGCATCTCATTCTGAGAAAGTGTATTTTGATACCTATTGTTGGTTATAAAATAAAACAACCATATATTTTTATATACAAACCATTGGCCTAGAGTTCAGTTATTGAGTGTGTGGAACCATTTGCTGACTGAGTGTGTACAACAAATGCATTACACTGTCCTCTGATACTGCCTTGCTGCTCGACCAAGCTGCCACTTTAGAGAATAAGGTTATATCTAACTTTAACCTCTGCCAAACCTCTGGGACTGTGGACTCTGTACACCCTGTACCTATTTGGGAACAGTATATACAGAGCCACTCTCTCACACCCCCTGCAGGGGAAAGCTCATGCTTTGAGGCCAGAAACAATGCCTGCTCCAGAGGAAGGTGTTCACACCCCCTCCAGCAGGAGGACTAGTGATTTAGCAAATCAAGGCCAGAGGCTTCAAAGCCTCTACTGCCTTTAATGTGCGACCCCGGCTCCCCCCACCCTGCAACCTGGGAATGAGACCCTGGCCTCCCCCCCCCCCATTCCAGGGACTCACCTGTCCAGTAACTCATGCTGTGGACGATCGGGCCCACCAGAGGAACAGCGCAACATGAGGAGGTCCCCGAGGCTCTAAAATAGCAGCCCCTTCTCTCTGGTGGGTTTCAGGACGCTAGACCCTCCAGGAGCCCCCCTGCACCAATACCTCGACTACCAGGGCACTTGCGCCCACCAAGGCTCGTTTGTGTCTAGTCCGTACACCACCGCCACTGCATGTCGAGGGACTACAAGAGAGACTAGCTCCACAACGAGAGTGGCCCTACTGTATTTCTTTTCCCTCCTCTGCAGGTATACCTAGAACCGTGAGAGCCTCCAACGCTGAAGTGGCCCACCAGCCAGCACATCTGCACCTGAGCTCCATCTGCGTCTTATGCCTGTGTCTCTGCGGCCTAGGAGTCCTCACGAGCTAAGCCACCACCTTTAGGTTCGGACAGGCTTGTGCCCAAGTTCCCCTTTGTAGACTGTTATTATAGGTCTTATTAAACTTTGACAGCTGACAGACCTCGAGGCTACCCAGCACCTCTGCACCCGAACACACTAGAACAAACCGAACTGCTGGTGATACTTTGTACCTTGTCCCCACCCGAAGCACCTTAAGTCCTAAAGTGTACCCTCTACAGCAGTTTGCAAATACCTGTATGCAGCACATCTTTTCATTCCATAGGATAACATTAACACGTTCAAGAATCATACCTAGAGCAGCGTGGCCAACGGAGACGGCTTTCGCCGAGCTCTGGCCGAAAGCTTTATCCGTTAGTTAATCCGGCGACCCGCGGGCCGGAAGAACATCAGTGTTTACTCCCTGGGTGCTGAAAAGTGCTCTGGCGCGGACAGAAGCAGAATCGGAGGTCCCGGCCGACACTTAGGGCCGAATGTCGGACCGAGCTGGTGAGCCTGCTCGCAATCCAAGATGGCACGAGGAGGGCCTGATTCGGCCTGGGAAACCTTTGGCCGCGGAGCGGGGCTGTGAGTCAGTGGCTGCATTGAGACTACACAAGGGAGGTGTGCTGCCCTCAGTCTCCGCCCCGGGTGAAAGAGGGGTACCGCTGTTTCCGGAGGGGCTAGCCTCGGTGAAGAGGAGCCTCGACCACGGTCTGCGCGGACGCCCCGAGGAGCTCTGGAGGCATCTGAGGCCCCGAGAGCAGAGCTGGCCTGCGGAACGACTTCGGGAGGTACGACGACCTCCGTGGCTGATGCCCTGAGCGGCGCCCCAAGGCCTGACAGACCGCGCCGGAGACGGGGTTCTTGGCGCCCACCTGCTGTGAGGCGAGGCCCCGGGAGGTGGCTGGAGACCTCGGGCCATCAGCATCCGGCACTCTGGCGGCGAGTGCCTGCGGCGAGACCGGCGAACGCTGTGTGTGGCGACGGGGGAGGCCGCTGTCCCACCTGTGGCAGAAGACTAAGAACAACCGAAGGTGCGGTGGGAGCTGGGTCGGAGGTGACCTTGATTGAAGTCTGGGCACGGCACGGCGCCACACACCACGAGGACTCTGGGACGCTGGCGGAATAAAAGGGTCTTGACTGTGGGGTGCCCTAACAGATACACACTCGCAGCGGAGTTCCTTGAGGACCGGAGAGTGGCTTGAGACGGACGTGGGGTGCCCTCTCCTAACCTCCCACCCCAACTGGGGCTCGCTGAATCAAGTGAAAGGTCAAGATCATCAGGGAGCGTAGGAGGATTCAGAAAGAGTTGGGTACACTTGCTTGAGTGAGCTGAGCACTACCCCGGGGGTACTCCCCTAACAGGAGAAGGCCCTACATACCCCTGCCCAGAAATGACGATCATGGGTAAAGATAGAGACCAAAAACCGCCGCAACAGGGCAAGATGGACCGTTATACGAAGGTCATCACCACCACCTCCAGAGGAACGCCCGTTCAGACAGACACCCATCTCCAGGCGATCCACGCCTCCAGAACGGCACTCGAGGGGAAAATTGGCGCAGTGGGCACAGAGGTGACACTCTTGCGACAGGACCT
Source organism: Triturus cristatus (assembly GCF_964204655.1). Taxonomy (NCBI): domain Eukaryota; kingdom Metazoa; phylum Chordata; class Amphibia; order Caudata; family Salamandridae; genus Triturus; species Triturus cristatus. Next base: position 1,093,519,959 of record NC_140588.1, on the reverse strand, counting down.
GCGGAACTTGACAGATAGGGTCACTGGGTCAGAGACTAGGCTGGAAGAGGGGGAAGATACGCTAAAGGATCTACGTCGAGGCATGACGGAGCTACAATCGTCACATAAAGACCTACAGTGGCGAGTAGACGATGCGGAAAACAGAGCACGCCTCAACAACCTCAGGTTTGTGAGCTTTAGAGAAGGAATTGAGGGAACGAACATGTCTGAGTTTCTTCATTCTTGGCTTCTACGCATCTTCCCGAAAGACAAATTTTCCACCTGTTTTATTATAGAGCAAGCTCACAGGGCGTTGATGGCCCGACGACCTGTAGGAGCACAGCCACGACCAGTAATAGCGCACTTTTTGAACTTTCTGTACAGAGACATGATTCTCAGGGAAGCCAGGAAACTAGGGGAGATCCGGCACGAAAATGCACGCACAATGATCATCCCAACTACAGTAGAGAGGTGCAGAAACCGAGACGCACCTTTGACTCCGTGAAGGCCAAAACGTGTGCGCATAAGATCCAATATATGCTCCTCTTCCATGCAAAGCTGAAAGTGATGTTCTTGGGCAGATCACATTTCTTCCAGACCCCGAAGGAGGCATGGCAATGGCTGAAAGAACGACCCACAGTACTGGAACGGCCAGAGATACTACCGCGTCGCAATATGTCATTAGTGGGAGATGCCGGGCCCACAAAGAACGCTGAGACATCGACAGGCTTGCAAAGAACGACTTCTGGAGGCGAGCCCCTATGCACCAAAAGACACTGGCAGACCTCGAAGGCGCAGCGGCCACTCTTTGGACTCTAGTCTCTCTGAGGGCTCCCGCATTCTTCACCTTTCCGAACATCCTGATCCAGACACAGAGGCTGAAAACAGGGACTCTACCCCCGGAGAGGGGGAGGACGAGAGTCCCTCCTTACACCCCTTGGCGGCTGAAATAATAGCAATGGAACAAGACGCAGTAACAGACGCTCTGGCCTCACAGGGAGAACCACCGGATTCGCATTCGTGACCAGGGACCTGAGAGGTTGTCCGTGGACACAGACAAACTCCGGAGCATGCAAGCTGGACACCCCCCCCCCCCCCCTCTTTTTCTTTCCTTTTATTCACCTGCTCCATCTGCCGGAACCTGCGGAGTGTTCGTAGACATCCACGGAATCGTAGGAGAGAGGCTTGGAGTGGCTATAGACTTGGCCTCCCTGCAGCCCTTTCTATCATTTTCACACACTATTGTTTTTTTCTTCCTTCTGTCTATTCTCCTTTTTTATTTCAGTGTCTCCTCTTTTATTGACCTTCACTGTTAGAGGAGGCTCCCTCTCAGAGGACTTTGGGAATGCTGCAGGTGTTGGAACTTGTGGCGTAAGTTGGGCTTGGGAGGGCGACAGACCACCACTACCCTAAGGCTCATTCTCTAGCGACTGGCGGGGATGAGACATCGAGGAGGAGGGAGGTGGGGGGCAGAGGATGGGAAGGTTTCAACAGCTCCTATTGTTGGGTTTATTTTGTTATGGTTCACGCAGTCACGGCGACTAACAATCACCTACTTCCCCCGCACGAGGTATAACAATCATCCATGCTCATGGGTCCACTATCTGATCATAAGCTTCCCGCGGATGGGATGGAGACGGACTCTTACACGATACTCACCTGGAACACAAACGGCCTAGGGGACAAAATCGAGAGGGTTGGTGACCTCATACGTAAAACAGGTCCCTCCAGACATGGTCCTCTTACAGGAGACCCACCTCAAGGGCACAAAATGTGGGTTCCTAGCGAGAGGGGCCTACACAGTGCTAGCACACGCAGGCTATTCCACGGGCTCCCGGGGGGTGGCCATCCTGATTACAAAGTCCCGCCCCGTACAAGGTAACGCGTACATGGACGGACCCCCAGGGAACATACGTGGGAGTGACAGGCATATGAGGGAGACGGAAGGTCACTATTGTGTCGGTCTATGACCTCCCCAAAGCTACAGGCAAGGACTCTTCATGGGGTGACGGATATCTTATTGGAGACACCGGGTACGTTACACATCATAGGGGGCGATTTCAACGATGTAATGTCCATTCCTATGGACCGCTCGGGGGACCGTGCTGATGCACCTCCAACTACACAGCTGGCTCGGATGACAGATACCCTTGGTTGGTGGATGCGTGGCGACGATTACTTCTAGACACACTTCAGTACTCATACTATTCTGGGGCACACAGGGTTCATTCACGACTGGACTACGTCTTTCTTCCAAGAAGTGTTTTGGTACCATCTATGAGGCAGAGTACCTGGCACGTGGAATCTGACCACTCACCCCTGCTTGTTAATGGAGGATGGAGGCCCCGGGCGAGACAGGGGAATTTGAGGCTATCGGCTTGGGACCTGCAGAAAAAAAGGTGTTACAGGGGCTCTGGGCTGACACGAAAGTGTATTTTGCCGAAAATGTGGGTTTGGTGCAGTCGGGCGTTATATTGTGGGAGGCCTACAAGACAGTGCTCCGCGATAGGGCCCAAAACCGAATAGCCTGGGAGAAGTGGAAGGCACAGGAGGAGCTCACCCCTCTGGAAACCCAAATTCTGGCGCTAGAACACAGCTATCTCGCAGGTAAGGACTCACAGGTCCTCTGACAATTGACAGATACGCAACAGCGCTACAGAGTCCTGGCTACAGAGGAGGGTAAAAAGCAGGCGACGCTTCATGGGCTATATGATGTGGGAGATAAGTCTGGCAAACTCTTGGCTGAGTCGCAAGGAAGCGGAAGCTCGATGGATAGAAAGCGTAGATGATCACCAGTGGCAGATTTCAAAAGGGAGACGCACAAATAGTACGGACGTTCGCCGCCTATTTTAAAGATTTTTATGAAGCCCGGGAGCTGGGTACACCGGTGGAGGGTTCAGCATACCTAGACACTATCCAGACCCCAACCTTAGATGGTAATGAGAGGGAGGCGCTGGAAGCGGACATAAAGGTGGACGAACTAAAAGATGCAATAACTAAATTGCGTCCTGGGAAATCCCCGGGTCTGAACGGATTCCCAGCTGAATTTTATAGGAAAGGGGCAGACCTCCTGGCGGTGCATCTCTTAGCACTATTCCGAGACGCGGCACAGGATGGCATTCTCCCCCTAGATCTCAGTATGGCCACAATTATCCCCATCCATAAACCGGGAAAACCCCCTGAGGTTTGTGCATCCTATCGTCAATCTCACTCCTCAACATAGAGGTCAAACTCCTGGCGACAGTCTTAGCCCTCCGTCTACGCAAAGTAATCTCGGGCTTGGTGCATCGCGACCAGACTGGTTTCCTACCAGACCGGACGACCAGACAGAACTTACCCACAATTGGCTCATGGAGCTGCAGGACCGTGACTATTCCCACATGTTCCTCCTTAGACGCTAAAAAAGCGTTTGACCCTATACATTGGCCCTTTTTGGAGGCTGCTTTAGTCAAGTTTGGCATTGGACCCAAGTTCCGAAAATGGGTCGGACTCCTCTATGCAGACCCCTGAGCTCGGGTTAAAGTGAATGGACTGTTGTCGGATGACTTCCCCATCAGACGGGGAACCCGGCAGGGATGCCCATTGTTCCCCCCCACCCCCTACTATTTGCCAACACAATCGAAATAGTGGCGTGCGAGATCCGACAGAAAAGGGAGATTCAGGGGTTTTAAATTACACGGACGGACACTGGGGAAGAAAAATATCTTGCTATATGCGGACGATATCTTGTTATATGTTGCCCGACTGGATGACACGGTCCCCGCCCTGTTTGAGCTTCTGGGCAAATATGGGTCCTTCTCGGGCTATGCCAAAAACTGGCATAAATCGGTCATATATAGCTCAAGAGCCAGAGAGGCGTGGCCTCCCCTTCCTGGGGCCCTCCAGGTAGCGCAGATGGGATTTACGTATCTGGGGATCTATCTAACCACGGATAAAAACCTCTCGTATCAAAATAATATCCAGCGGGTCATAACTAATTTTGCAGCTGGCGCACTGAGGTGGAAAGCACTCCCCCGCATGATCCGTGCTGCGATATTCAAAATGATCGCCCTGCCCAGCTTCCTATATGCCCTCCAAAACGAGTACTTTCCCCTCCCTAGGCAGACGTTCCGGGTTATTGACGCGGAAGTGCGCTCCCTGCTGTGGCTTGGGAAGCAACCAAGGATTGCCCCAAGTACGCTGCAGCGGATCCAATATAATGGAGGGATATCCTTGCCCGACTTCGAGGCCTATTATTGGGCGGAGCATTTGACGCCGGTGAATGAATGGATCCATGTATAGGCTAGAGAGGGACACGTTCATGCCTATATTTTCTATATGGGGGGGGTCGAGTTAGGGGACGACTACTCCCGGCCATGCGAATGACATTGGAAGTATGGGACAGGGCGACCAAGGTAATGGGCTGGGCGCGCAAACCAACTAAACAGACACCGATCTGGCACTGCACCCAGTTGAGGGAACTCCACAAACTAAGGGGGTTGGGATGCCATTGGCATTTCCAATTTAGGCGACGTGGTGGCGAAGGGAGAACTCAACTTTCAGGACACTTGCAACGGAGTTTGGGCTGCACACTACTCAAATTTTTTTAATAGGAGCACTTGAGACATGCCTGGACAGCCGAAAGCTCACTCTCTCCTTCCCTGTCAGAATATGCCCCGCTGGAGGGACGCCTATTGCAGGAGCAGATACCCAACAAGGCAGTCTCTCTAACGTACAGGACACTGAATAACAACATGCCCGACAGACTGGGAAACCAAGGGAAGCATGGGAACAGAACCTGGTCATGCTAAAAACAGTGGACTGGGAGGCGGCCCTGATGCACCACAGGGAAGTAGCGTTTAAATCCCGCCTCCTACTCATCCAATACAAGATATTGCACAGGGTGTATTACGACAGGGACCGGCTCCACCGCATGGGCCGAGCCAGCGAACCGCACTGCCTGCGTTGCAGACAGCCACAGGGGGACTTCTATCATACTATCTGGGACTGCCCCGTCATGCACACATACTGGGTACACGTATTAGGAGAATTGAGTAAAGTGCTGGACGAAACATTACCTCGCAATCCTAAATTTGTACTGTTGGGCATACCCGGAGATGTTGACTTGGGTCACCCGCAGCTTATTTGTGTACTACTGGCATTGGTGGAAGCGAAACAAGACGTGGCCCTCACGTGGGGGGGCGTCGCTACCTCCCCAATTAGGAGAATGGAGGAGGGGGATGGACATGCATATGGCGGCAGAGAGGGTTACATACAAAGCGAGAGGGTGCCCGCGGAAGTTCCGTAAGGTGTGGGGGAAATGGAGAAAATATTATGGATTGGATACAGGGTTGGGAGCAGACTAGCATAATACGGTTTTTGGACCTAACCGGGCTCTGGATGAGAGGACCACTTGGTCTATGTCTCCGACTCCCGGGGAAGACAAGGATGATGGGGAGGATTCTGCTAGATCTGAGTCCGGCGAGGAGACTGTCTCCCTGGTTCATGGAATGAGGGGGATGCGGTATCTTTTGATATGGACAATGTGTGGGTGCTCCGACGCGGTTGTGACTAAATGTTACAGGCTAGCTGTTTTGTATTGGTTAAAAATGCAAATTTAAAAAATATATATATATAAATATATATATATATTTTTTTTAAATGAATCATACCTAGAAGACAGCTTTGTTATTCAACTGTTTTACTGTGTAAAATGATAATCTCTAATACTTACCGGATACCGAAGATCTGGTGTCTAAATACTATATAAGATAGTGTTATTTTTCTAAATAGGCCTCAGGTTTCCTATTGAGTGTGTGTTTCATTTATTGACTGTGTTCAACAAATGCGCAACACTCCCTCTGATGTGCCTAAACTGTTCAACCACACCACCACAAATAAAACACTTTGGGATTGTTAAAGCAAGCCCCTGTAAGCCAATAAGGGCCCCCTTGACGTTCTGCATAGTGCAACTCGCTTTGGTATACTACATAGAAAGCCAGCTTCCTACACGCCTGCAGACCGCTGATCTACAAAAACAGCCTTATAGTAAAGAGAGGAAGTTCACTGCAATAACCGCTTGAGCTTCGGTGTCAATATAAATTTATAAATGACCAACAAGGAGATCATTTACAGGAATTACTACATAGTCATTTATATCTTTTTTGTAAGTCTATAACAAAAAAAAAGACAAAATAAATCTGAGTACTCCGAGAGACAAGTCAAAGTGTTAATATGATGCCTTCGTCTTGAATAGGTGAGGCTTTGGGTAAAACTACCCATTGTTATCGAATCGGCCAATACATTTCTAAGCATGGACTTTCTCAATTTATTTGAATTCTTCCTTTACTTTGTACATGATTAAGGTCTCATTCTTGCTGGTTTTCTACACCAGGACTACTAATTGCAATTTCTCTTCATTTTATTTTCAAAGCTCATTAATTGAATTCTCTGGCTCGTACGCCTTTTGTATGGTTTGCTTCGTCTCCTGGGGTACTGTATAGATGTAATCTAGATTCCTTTTTGTATAGACCTACAACTAAAATAGAAGCCACTGTGAACTAGTTTCAGTAATTGGCGACCTTTTTGGCTCTACAAATAGAACCAGCACATTTTATTTACATTGCAAAACCACTTTATAATAATGCAGTTATCAAGAACACGTTAAAAAAAAAAAAGAAAGAAAAAAAGCACAAAATAAAAAAGTCAACCTGACTTTAGAAGTGTTCCTTTCACATTTGTGCGACGGCATGAAGTTATTTTTGTAAAGAGCGCATGCAGTGAGGCTTCCACTTCATATCACAAACCTCATACATGCCACCGTCATACGCGTCATGATTCATAAATAACTGCCTGTAACTTAACACCAGCTTCATTAGTGCCCAATATACGTGTATTTTACAGCATTATATTTATATTTGTTGAGTAATTATGAGAAAATGTTGATAAATGCATGGATTACCTTTCAAAGGTAAACTATAAGACTTCTGTGCGTTCACATACACGTTTCCTTAAATTCTAATACATAGCAAAGACCGTAGGAAGTTCCTTTTGTAAACACTTTCTTTCATGCGTTTTCATTTGTGTTCTTTCTATAACCATACATGTTTGAGAATGCATCTTACATTGAACATCAAGTCCGATGAGGCCTTGGTGTTGCCTTAGCCATTATCTGCAGTTACTTTTGAAAATATCCGGTTTATTCTGTTACGGTGCGAGGGCAAACGCGAGAACATTTAACAGGCTTGTTCGTGCGATAGAAATAGTTTAGCCGAAGACAAGGAAGAAGGGGGGAGGTTAGCAAAGTATTGAAACCCTCAATCATGTTGCATTTCTTTGTGTTATTCTATTTATTGATTACAATTGCTGCTACTACATTTTTTGTTTTAATATTTAATATCTATTCATGTACCTTGAACTGAAAAGTAGAGTTTGATATTAAAATCGAGTAATTTAAAGTATTCCTAGAGTATATCCTGGAGAGTTCATTGATGGTGAAGAGAGGTTTGGAACCTGCGGTTCATTCCCGTTAGTTTTGCAGGACTGTTGGTCGCCTGGAAAATAACCCATTTAAATTAAGTAGTGATATCTGGCAGCAGCCTAAGGGCTCTCCTTCTCAAAATGTGTATTTTGACCAATTCTGCACTTACTACATGTTTAAGAGTCCCCATAGTCGGGCAGTAGTCTTGGCTAGAAAATAGGTGAGTTTCCCATCTCATGGGGGATATTAAAGGGGGTGTGACATCACTACACAACGTCGTTCATTCCACCTCCCCCTCCTCCATTTCTTTAGGCCTGGCTTCAATTGTATTAACATCATACTCCATAAAGCTGGCTTCCCTTCCTGTTGCATTGCGCTCCTGCACTCTTGAAGGTCAGGGGAGGGGGGCAAAGGTCATTTAATTTCCCAAGCTGTAAAATTAAAGCGTGCAATGCTGAGGAGTCCCCCCTCTGGGGGAATGCACTGCTCTTTAGAATCACTCCTGCTCGGGTCTCCGTCCCACATGGCTCCGCCACCACGTCACCCGGATCAGCACGCTTCCGGACCCAGCCCAGCTGCCTCTACTAGGCACCACTTCTTGGATACAAAAGCTGGAGTACTCACTCATCCATCAAATGCTTCGGCTCTGGACAGCCGGACTTCGGGGTCTTCAACTGCGTCAAAACTACAAGAGAAAGGAAACTCAATGAGCAGTGTGGAAAAAGCCAAGAGCCGCACTGTGTACACTCAACACATCAAGCACCAGGAGACTTCTAGCTACAGCAGGTGCACAACATACCGGTCCACACCGGATCCTCACGGAGAAATGTTTTGGTTTAATTAAATCGTATTGCATCATTGCTAGATCACTTTCCCATTCCTTGGAAGGCCCCCAAAACGCTCCAAGTTTAAAGAACTGCACCGTTTGGAGTGACCAGCTGCAGGAAGGGGTTGGCTGAAGTGTCCGCTATGAATTGAGTGCTTTGTAGTTGTGTGAGGTTTGGACTCTAGCACTACACTGGATGCATCGACAGAGCACAGGTTGACTTGTACCGAACATGAGGTATGGCTTTGTGGTCGTGAAGACCAACTAGACTGCCCTGTGGTCTCCACAGTACTTGAGACGTGATTTTGGGAAGAGCCGGATGTACTAAATGAAGAACTTCCAAGGAATACTTTGCTAGAAACCTTAAAGAAAGTGCCCCACAGAGAAACCAGGTGGGGCCTGCTGTACTTACCCGCTTTCTAGAGGATCTCGCCAGTGAATGATGTCACAATTACTCAAAACCCAAACACAGCGCAAAGGAAAAGTCTGGAATACCCTTTCTTGGCGATTATTAGAGAAAAACTAATAGAGAAAATAGGGACTTCAAATCCATTTCTTACCACACTTGGGGGGGGGGGGGGGGGACTGGGTTTTCTTCCTCAGAAGTGCAGACAACACTATCCTCAATCAAAACTTCAACCACAGTAAATCTAGACTGCATTGGCTACTCTTAGAAGCTTAGATACAGTCCTCTGCTTGCTCAGATAAGGGTACCGACCCCCGAAATCGCAGCTAACTGCACCCGCTTCCTTCCACTAGATACTTGGCATATCGTCTCCCTCCCTCTTCCTACGTCACTATCGCGCTCTCTTCTCTTTCCATGAGAAGTAGACCCCTTCTGACTATGTCAGCCAATGTGGCAGCTGTAGCACCGCGTATGTCGATATCCGGTCTCCCTTCATGAATTTCCGGGTATGGGGCTTACAAACGGTCTCTTTCATGGGACTCGATAAACTGTACTGCCTTTGCTTCTTGCCTGTGCTATTTTGCCCATTTTATTTTTTATTGCTGTATTTTCTGCATTCCAAAAAAGTCTAATAAAATGGGGAACAATGGGTCCTTCCGGTACAACTATATGAATGGTATTTACACATTCAAGGTAAATAAAACATATGTCAGGGGCCTGTTTAATGTCAAGAAAACGTAGAACACCATCTCAGGGAATTGGATTACCTTTCACATTAAAATTCCAGGCTAAACATTCTGAGCACAATAATAGATCCAATGGAGTGAGCGACTCAAGTCTTCACAGGATATAATGAAGCATATTCTTGTTCCACAAAGAGGCTGCGAGCGCGAGAAAGTGAGGCAGCAGAGGGCTGATGTAGTTTAGCCCAAGTGAGGGTCTCCCATAATAACCAGGCTGTCTGGCTGCTCGCTTAAGACCCCTAACAGACAGCACGGTGCCATTCTGTCCTATGTGCCAATAGTCTCAGGAGGCAGCTAGCTCCGTCCAGATGTCACCAACAAGACATCAGGACGGTGTCAATGGCGCTTCAAAGTCTAGAAACCCTTCGTATGGCATCAACGTAACAAGCATTGGCATAGCCAATAGGTCTCGCCTTTGGGACCTTATAAGTGTTTAGCCATGCAATAGTTAGTGTTGTTACACCAAGGATATTGTGCTGCATAACTAAATACTTATAAGGACCCAAAAGCGAGACCTATTGGCTATGCCAATGCTTGTTTCTAATTGTCACATATGAAAGCACCTTCAAATAAGTGAGATCAGGATGTGTGTGACACTACAGTTTTGCTCCATATATAATAAGAACTTAGCCCACATATAACATGCCTCCTAGCTCACTGATGGCATTGATATCAGGGGGCGTGGCAGGATGCTTCTCAGTTCATGCTGAAAAACCTTCACTTCCAAGAAATACTTCTCAACACAGGGTTAGAATCTGCTGTGCTCTGATGAAACCCTTCCGCTTGTTAAAGAAATACAATTTCTTGCAATCTGAAGAACCCTCATTATACTCGAACATGATGTTTATTGCATAATTTACACACCAAATATTTCCAGGGCTTGGGAGCCCACCCGGGGCTGTGCTCCGGCTCTCCCTGTCCATGTGTTAGCTCGCCCACCTCCAGCAGAAGAGATGAGGGAATACACATGAGTGAAGGGTGCAGGAGGTGGGGGGGAGGGGGGGCTGTTGATAGTTCACTAGTGAGACAAAGAAGGGAGAAGGTGGACGAATTGACAGGGTGGGAAGAGTGACGGGTGGAGGGAGAGATGAGGAGATGAAGGAGGGAAGGGAGAGGGACGGTAAATGTAGAATATGTTGCGTTTTAGCACGTGCTCTCTCCAAATATTCTTTATAGCTCCTTTTAATGGGTGTTACTACTACCCAAAGTAATGGAACCTAATGTATCGACATTGGAAGGATGAGCAGCTGAGACAGTCATGCCAGATGCACATTTTAAGCTTCAGTAATTAGCCAGTTGTCAAAACGGAGTACTTACCTCACTGTGCTGCCTCGACGGCTGAGAAAAAAGAAGAGCTGTGGGAAAGAGGATGAGGAGAAAGGGAGGACTGAGAAAAGGTGCAGGTTGGAGAAGCGCTGAGGGCAGGATAAGGGGAGAGGGAGGGCCGAGACCAAGTGAAGGCTAGAGAAGCGCTGAGGGCAGGATGGGGGGGGGGGATGAGGCAAAGTCAAGGTTGGAGAAGAGATGAGGGCAGGAGGATGAGGGGTGAGGGAGGGCTGAGGCCAAGTGAAGGTTGGAGAAGCACTGAGGGCCGGTGGAGGAGGGGAGAAACTAAGGGCTGAGGCAGAGTGAAGGCTGGAGAAGCGCCGAGGGAAGGAGGTGGATGGAGGCTGGGGTGGGCTGAGGCAAAGTGAAGGCTGGAGAAGCACTGAGGGCAGGAGGATGGGGGAGGGGCTGAGGAAAAGTGGAGGTAGGAGAAGCGCCAAGAGCAGGTGGAGGAGGGGGGGGACTGAGGCAAAGTGAAGGGTGATGAAACGCTGATGGCAGGAGGAGGGAAGGAGGGCGAGGTAGAGTGAATGCTCGAGAAGTGCTGAGAGCAGTAGGATGAGGGGGAGGGTGGGAGGGCTGAGGCAAAGTGAAGGCTGGAGAAGCACTGAGGGCAGGAGGATGAGGGGGAGTGAGGGCTGGGGACAAGTGAAGAATGGGGAAGCGCTGAGGTCAAGAGGATGAGGGGAAAGTGGGGTGAGGCAGAGGGAAGACTGGATAAGCTGTGAGGGCCAGAGGGGAAGAGGGGAGAGGGCTGAAGCAAAGTGAAGGCTGGAGAAGCACTGAGGGCAGGAGGATGAGGGGGAGTGAGGGCTGGGGACAAGTGAAGAATGGGGAAGCGCTGAGGTCAAGAGGATGAGGGGAAAGTGGGGTGAGGCAGAGGGAAGACTGGATAAGCTGTGAGGGCCAGAGGGGAAGAGGAGAGAGGGCTGAAGCAAAGTGAAGGCTGGAGAAGCACTGAGGACAGGAGGATGAGGGTGGAGGGAGGGCTGAGTTAAAGGGGAGGCTGGAGAAGCGCTGAGAGCAGGAAGATGGGGGGTGGGCTGAGGAAAAGTGAAGGCTGGGGAAGCGCTGAGGGCAGGAGGATGAGGGGAGAGGGGGGTCAGGCAGAGTGAAACTGGAGGAGCGCTGCAGGCCAAAGGGGAAGAGGAGGCAGGGCTGAGGCAAAGTGAAGGCTGGAAAAGCACTGAGGGCAGTAGAAGGAGAAGGCAGGGAGGTTTGTGGAGAGAATAAAGTGATTCTATAAATGTGGTTCAGGTAGAGGCGGAAGACGAGGAGATGCGCGGTTAAGAGAAGAAGATGAGCGAGAAGGAAACCCGGACTGGTGGAGGAAGACAGAGAAAGGAAGTCATATGTTCTGTAGTTTGAGGACAAGAAAAACAAGGGAAGGACTGTTTGCCGATTAAATGCATTCAAGCAAATTTGTGACGTGGCGGAGCGTGGCGTGCGCGCTTGGCGGGGGCGCGCTTTACAGGCAGGGGGAGCAGACCCTTTGAAGTAAGATGCCAAACGGATTGCATGGCGGCACGATGCACGTGATTGTGCGCGTGCTCGCCATGCAATCCGCTTTTGGGAGCACTTTTGGGAGCCCCTTACTAGAGTCTCGCATAGCGATTGCTATCGCAATAGCTAGGCGAGACCTAAAAACAGCCAGGCCACAGATGCAGAGTCAAACACCTCTAAAGAGTATTTTATCAACAAGGGAACAATGCATCTATTGAGACGACAATGAAGGATCGCACAGGAGCGCCAGGAGCAGGGGTCGCTTTCACAGCCGGTGCGGAGCCGGTCCGGCCCCTGGATGGGTGGAGGTGTCAGACTGGATGCGCGTGAATGCATCTACAGCGATGAATCGTCACTGTCCGTGCAGTGAGGACAGAACACAAACGACCCCCTTGCTTCCGGTTCCTCACATTTCAAAGGATAGGTTAAGGTTTCCATCACCTCAACAAAGGACTGAGAGCGGTCCCTATGTAAGAGGGGCAGTGATGTGACAGACATCGAGAAATGGGTGGTCGTGCGACAGACATGCTGGATGTTAAGACGGCTACAGACCCGGCTCGAGCAGATGTATTGGTGGAAAGGTCCACCGACAGGGATTTCCTGAACTGAGTGTTGAGCCTCATGGCGCTGGCCAGGACAGTGCAGAGTTAGAGGATTGTATTCAAAGATACCTCTTCAGACAGCGCACCTTTAAAGGCAGGAATTCTAATACTGGAGTTAAAGTCGGGAGAGAACGGGCTTTTGCAGAAGACGGGCCATTAAAGAGGTTTGCAGAAGGCAAAAGGGAAAGAATTGAACTCGAGTCATTTACAACCAATTACCAAAGAGACCTGGTGACCACCAAGTGTGCATACAGCACAAGCAGCTACAGCTTGGACACACGGACAACACTGAAGAGGCCGGTATCAGCGAGGTAAGTGATGCTTCTGCAATCTAAAGCAACTGAAAGTATTCACGGTGTAAAAATCATTAAACTTGAGGCAACCCACGTTCTCTCTCGCCTGGCAACCAAGGCAGAGGTTGACATCCACAAAGAGGGTGAGTGGAGCTGGCTGCTGCAGGAGTGAACACACCATGACCATAACTGGGAGCTGGCACGGTAGCACAGCAGGATGTGCAAGACGAGCCTCTAATCTAATGACACTTTCAGAGTCGCCGTTCCCTCATCTTGGTCTAGTCGCACTCCCCCCCCCCCCATCTGGCTCTGGCTCTAGGCGCCTTCCCTCATCTGGCCCTAGGCGCACTCCCTCGTCTGGATCTGGCCCTAGGCGCCCTCCCTCGTCTGGGTCGGGCTCTGGGCGCCCTCCCTCATCTGGGTCGGGCTCTGGGCGCCCTCCCTCATCTGGGTCGGGCTCTGGGCGCCCTCCCTCATCTGGGTCGGGCTCTGGGCGCCCTCCCTCATCTGGGTCGGGCTCTGGGCGCCCTCCCTCATCTGGGTCGGGCTCTGGGCGCCCTCCCTCATCTGGGTCGGGCTCTGGGCGCCCTCCCTCATCTGGGTCGGGCTCTGGGCGCCCTCCCTCATCTGGGTCTGGCTCTGGGCGCCCTCCCTCATCTGGGTCTGGCTCTAGGCGCCCTCCCTCATCTGGGTCTGACTCTAGGCGCCCTCCCTCATCTGGGTCTGACTCTAGGCGCCCTCCCTCATCTGGGTCTGACTCTAGGCGCCCTCCCTCATCTGGGTCTGACTCTAGGCGCCCTCCCTCATCTGGGTCTGACTCTAGGCGCCCTCCCTCATCTGGGTCTGACTCTAGGCGCCCTCCCTCATCTGGGTCTGACTCTAGGCGCCCTCCCTCATCTGGGTCTGACTCTAGGCGCCCTCCCTCATCTGGGTCTGGCTCTAGGCGCCCTCCCTCATCTGGGTGTGGCTCTAGGCGCCCTCCCTCATCTGGGTGTGGCTCTAGGCGCCCTCCCTCATCTGGGTGTGGCTCTAGGCGCCCTCCCTCATCTGGGTGTGGCTCTAGGCGCCCTCCCTCATCTGGGTCTGGCTCTAGGCGCCCTCCCTCATCTGGGTCTGGCTCTAGGCGCCCTCCCTCATCTGGCTCTAGGCGCCCTCCCTCATCTGGCTCTAGGCGCCCTCCCTCATCTGGCTCTAGGCGCCCTCCCTCATCTGGCTCTAGGCGCCCTCCCTCATCTGGCTCTAGGCGCCCTCCCTCATCTGGCTCTAGGCGCCCTCCCTCATCTGGCTCTAGTCAAAGGAGAGTCTCACAGCGCCTTCATCTCATCCTCCCTGCCCAGAGCCTCTCAAAGCCACACTGCGGTCTACATGAAGTGCTTAACATTGCTAAAGAGACTCCTTGAATGGGCCCAAACAAGGTGGAACTTGAATCTGCTGGAAACTGGACTGCGCTGTGGCTAGTCCCGTGTTTGGCTTCAAGCAAACAGGAGTATCTTAAAGGGCAGACACTGAGCGATCAAAGTTCCCAGCCCTAAACTACCACTGAGCACTAGATGGAACCCATGGTTCAAGTTAAACAAGAGGAAGTAGATGAGTGAGACGAGCAACTGAGGCACAGTCTGACTCTCCTAGACCAAACTCCTTGAAGAACAAGTTACTTACCTTCGGTAACGATGTATCTGTAAGAAACATTAGTTAGTTAGATTCCTCACCTTAGAATATCCCCAGGCGTCAGACTGGATCCGGAAGATTTTTCGTCAGCAATACCCCTTGCGCGTCGCTAGGCGTCGCCTGCGGCTCCGCGTCCGTCGTCGTGCGCCGGAATGACGTCGGAGTACTTAGACGCCGCCCTTGCGCGCTGACGTCAGTTCTTGTACATAGCTTTCCGCGCCAGGAACGCAGAGCCATGCAAAGACCGACACTGGTGCCAAAAATAAAATCTAGGGGCCTGAAAAGGATAACCTTAACCCTAGATGTCAGTTCGCAGAACGGGGAGGATGGGTGGGTCGGTGAGGAATCTAACTAACTAATGTTTCTTACAGATACATCGTTACCGAAGGTAAGTAACTTGTTCATCTGAAAGAAACACGTTAGTTAGATTCCTCACCTTAGAATAGATACCCAAGCAATACCATCCCCGGTGGTGGGTCTGCGAACCAAGATCACACCAGAAAGTCCTGGAGGACAGAACGGCCAAAGAAGCCATCCCTCCGGACTTGGCTGTCAAGGCAATAATGCCTGGCAAACGTGTGTAACGAAGCCCACGTCGCCGCCTGACAGATGTCCTGCAAAGGGACTCCCCGTCCCAAGGCAGTAGTAGCCGCTGTGGCCCGAGTAGAATGGGCGCGCAGCCCAACAGGAGGGTCCTTTTTAGCCAAGGAATAGCACATTTTGATACACAAAACGACCCACCGAGAGATGGTCCGTTTGTGCACAGCTTTCCCCTTCTTAGCGCCCACGTACTCAACAAAAAGTTGGTCGTCCACCCGGAACTGCTTTGTGCGGTCCAGATAAAAGGAGAGCGCACGTTTTGGGTCCAGACGGTGGAGCCTCTCTTCCTCTTTGGAAGGATGCGGAGGCGGAAAGAAGGTGGGCAAGGTGACAGACTGCCCAAGGTGAAATGGAGTCACCACTTTAGGAAGAAAGGAGGGACGAGGCCGAAGGACAACCTTGTCCGGATGAACAGACAGAAAAGGAGGCTTTGAAGATAAAGCCTGGAGCTCACTCACCCGTCTAGCCGAGGTGATGGCTACCAGAAAAGCAGTCTTAAGAGTCAGAAGACGAAGAGGACAATTGTGAAGAGGCTCGAAGGGAGCGCACATCAGGAATGTCAAGACCAGATTCAAGTCCCACTGAGGCATTACAAAAGGGACAGGAGGGAACGTGTGAGTAATGCCTTTGAGAAAGCGTGTAACCACAGGGGACTTGAAAAGAGAAGGCTGATCAGGAAGCCGCAAGAAGGTGGAGATGGCAGCAAGATAACCTTTCAGGGTGCCCAGGGCAGAGCCCTGCCGGGCCAAAGAAAGAAGAAAGAGAAGGACCTCAGAAAGAGGGGCGGAAAGGGGATCCACAGCCTTTGCTGTGCACCATGCCACAAATTTGTTCCACCGGCAGGCGTATACCGTCTTTGTGGAGGGACGCCTGGCTGCCAGAATGATATCACAGACTTCAGGAGGCAAGTCAAATGGCATCAACTGCCGCCGCTCAATCTCCACGCATGGAGGTGGAGGCTGGACAGGTTCGGGTGGAGGACCGTCCCCTGCTGCTGCGACAGAAGATCCTCCCGAAGGGGCAGACGTATCGGGGGATCGGTCAACATACTGAGTAGCTCGGGATACCAGTATCTTCGTGCCCAATCCGGAGCCACCAAGATGACTTGGGCCCGGTCGTGCCTGATCTTCTTCAGCACTCTGGGCAGAAGTGGTATAGGCGGAAAGGCGTACAACAGACCGCAACTCCACTCGTGACGAAAAGCGCCGCCGAGCGAGTGCCGCCTTGGAAATTCCAACGCGCAGAACTGCTGACATTGCGCGTTCTCTTCGGTGGCGAATAGATCTAACCAAGGCTCACCCCACTGCTGAAAGAGACCTTGCGCCACCTCGGAGTTCAGACGCCATTCGTGATCCATCATGCACCGGCGGCTGAGTTCGTCCGCTCTGGCGTTCAGAGAGCCCGCCAGATGTTGAACCACTAGGGTGACGCCCTGGTGTTCCAGCCACGTCCAGAGGCGCAGAGCCTCCTGACAAAGGGTCCACGACCCCACCCCGCCCTGTTTGTTGCAATACCACATGGCGGTGGTGTTGTCCGTGAACACCTGCACGACACTGCCCCTGACAGAGGGAAGGAAGGCTTTCAGTGCAAGTCGGATCGCTCTCAACTCCAACAGGTTGATGTGGAGACGAGACTCCGCCGGAGACCAGAGGCCTCTGATCTCCGCCTCTCCCATATGGCCACCCCATCCCAGGAGGGACGCATCCGTCACGACGACATGCTCCGGTTGGGGAAGGGAGAGGCTCTTGCCCTTGACCCAATCGCGGTCCGTGAGCCACCACTGCAACTGTTGTGCAGCGCCCTCCGAGATCAAGACATGGTCGGACAGGTTGCCGTGATGCTGGGCCCACTGAAACTTCAGGTCCCACTGCAGAGCCCGCATGCGCCGCCTGGCGTGATGCACTAGTAGGATGCAGGAGGCCATCAGCCCCAGAAGCCGCAACACTAGCCTGACCGAAACCCAGGATAGAGGCCGAAAGATGGGAATCAGGGCCTGTATATCCCGGACCCGCTGTTTCGGTGGATGGACCCGGAACTGCGCCGAATCGAGAACCGCTCCGATGAAGAGGAGCGTCTGCGAGGGACTCAGGTGTGACTTCGGCACGTTGATGGAAAACCCCAGCAAATGCAGGAGATCCGCCGTAGTCTGGAGGTGGGAGACGACTGCCTGGGGCGAGCCCGCCTTCAACAACCAGTCGTCGAGATAGGGGAAGACTGGAACCCCCGATCTGCGCAGATGAGCTGCGACCACTGCCATCACTTTCGTGAACACCCGAGGGGCACTGGTGAGGCCGAAGGGGAGCACGGTAAACTGAAAGTGCTCTTGGCCCACCGTGAACCGCAGGTAACGCCGGTGGGCCGGCAGGACGGGGATATGGAAATATGCGTCCTGCAAGTCCAACGCTACCATCCAGTCTCCGGGGTCTAGGGCAGCTAGAACCCGAGCCAACGTTAACATCTTGAACCTTTCCTTCGGAGGAAGGCATTGACGTTCCGGAGGTCCAAGATAGGGCGTAGGCCCCCTTTGCCCTTCTTGGGAACCAGAAAGTAGTGGGAATAACAACCACGACCTACTTCTGGACTCGGAACGCGCTCGATGGCCCCCTTGGCCAAGAGGGCCGAAACTTCCTCGCGGAGAAGATTCAAATGATCCCCCGAGATACGGTGGTGCTGCGGTGGCATGGCTGGAGGGGTCGTCTCGAAGGGGAGGGAGTAGCCCCTTCGGACGATTTGCAGCACCCACCTGTCCGATGTAATGGACCGCCAGTGGAGCAGGTGATGGCGAACTCTGCCGCCCACTGGCGTGGAATGGGCCTGAAAGCTCGGACTAGGAAGGCTTTGAGGCGGATGCTGCCGGGGTGGATGTGGGCTGACCGCGTCGTCCTCCAGATCCGCCACGGCGGAAACCACGTCCGCGACCGCGCGCAGGCTGGTTCTGCGGCTGGTGGCTTGGCGTACGTGAGGAGGCGCCCCTTCCTTGGCCACGAAAGGGGTGAAAAGCGGAGGTTTTCGCCCGCGGAGCCGAGAGGCCCAAGGACTTGGCCGTAGCCCGGGAGTCCTTAAAGCGGTTCAGCGCACTGTCCGCCTTCTCACCAAACAGGCGAGTGCCATCAAAGGGCATGTCCATGAGGGTTGTCTGGACATCCCCAGAAAATGACGTGGACCGCATCCAGGCGTGGCGGCGGAGCGCCACCGTGGTGGAAATCGCCCTACCCAGCGAGTCCGTTGTGTCAAGCCCACATCGTATGGCGTGCCGTGCCGCATCCCTCCCATCGGCCAAAGCCTGGGTAAGACGTGTCCGGACCTCCTCCGGACACAGGGGCAGCACGTCCTCCACCGTATCCCACAGAGAATGGGAATAACGGTCCAAGAGACAGGCGGTGTTCAAAGACCGCAGGCCCAAACTAAGGGACGAGAACAGTTTCTTGCCAAACTGCTCGAGTCTCTTGGAATCCCGGTCCGGCGGAGCGGTCGGGAAGGAGGATTGGGAGGTAGAGGCCTGGATAACCAGACTCTCGGGGGTGGGGTGTTGGGACAGGAAACTGGGGTCGCCCGGAGCAGGGCGGTGGCGCCTGGCAACGTTCCTATCCACAGGAGGAACTGTGGAGGGCTTGGACCAGGTGCCCTGCAGAACGTCAGTGAGGGCCTCATTGAACGGCAGCAGAGGCTCAGTGGAGCTTGCTGCGGTTTGAAGCACCTCAGTGAGGATGTTAGTCCTCACAGCCACGGCAGGCAGCTCGAGCCCAAGGGCCGCAGCCGCCTTGCGCAGCACCACAGAAAATGCTGCACCCTCCTCCGAAGCCACAGTCGGAGGAGAAGTGAATCCAGTGTCCGGCGAGGTGTCCAGCCCACTGGCCTCCCCCAGTTCATCTGCCCAGTCCTGTGAAAGCTGTGACTGAACAGCCAGAGGGTCCTCGAACCCCTCCCAGTCGCCCCCGTCTTCCGATGCCTGATAAACAGGAGAAGTGATCGGAACCGGACTGTAGAGATGATAGGTCTCAAGCGGCGCCGGACACGGCGTCGATCGACGCCGTTGCGGCGCCGGGTCCGGAATAGGACGAAACTGGGGTTGGATGCCGTCCGGAGTCGGCGCCGGAGCAGTCGGCGTAGGCGGCTGCGCCGGCGGCGGCGTCGGTGGTTCAGTCGCCGGCGCCGGTGGAGGAGTGACTAGGTCAACCGGCGTCGACAGGGGCCCAGGCATGGGCCCCGCGGGGACCTGCGGCGTCGAGACCGGAGTCGTCGACGGCGCCGGGGCCGGAGCCGCCGGCAGGCAAGGTCGCCCAGTCGAGTCCGCGGGGCCCGAAAGCGCCAGCGGGCGTCGACGGCGGGGCCAGGCTCCTCATGGCCGAGAGGAAGGCACTGACCTCCGCCGGCGTCGCGTCAATCCCAGGGACCGGAGGGTATGGGGACTTGCGCGGCTCCTGCGGAGCCGCGGGGGTGGAACCACCCGGACCCTCGGCCGAGTCACGCGACCGGCGAGGAGTCCGAAGAGCGGTGCCGCCTCTTGGACTTCTTAGAGCGTTTGGACTTACCCGACGACTTGGAGCCCGACGATCGATGGTGGCGTCGGCTAGGGCTCCGCGAGCGATCCTTGGACCTCCTCCTGGACCGGGATCGCGCACGACGCGGAGCCGAGTGGCGAAGCTCGAGAAGCTTGCGGGACCGCTCCCGCCTAGCCTTCGAAGTCAGGGCCTGGCAATCGGAGCACGACTCCGCGTCGTGGTCGGGGCCTAAACAGTAGAGGCACCGGCGGTGGGGATCGGTCACCGACATCAGTCGATGGCAATCCTCGCAAGCCTTGAACCCAGGCATCCTACCGGCACCAGTTGTCGACAGACGAGGATCAAAAGTGATCAAAAAGGATTTAGTCAAAAAAGACTAAAAAGGGGTAGCTCTCCCGGATCTGCGCTTACTGGCGCGGAAAAAAGAAGAACTGACGTCAGCACGCGAGGGCGGCGTCCAAGTACTCCGACGACGTCATTCCGGCACACGACGCCGACGACGGACGCGGAGCCGCAGACGACGCCTAGCGACGCGCAAGGGGTATTGCTGACGAAAAATCTTCCGGATCCAGTCTGACGCCTGGGGATATTCTAAGGTGAGGAATCTAACTAACGTGTTTCTTTCAGATAGACACAACCAAGAGACACTAAAGAGCAACACAGGACCTCCGAGATTAGAACGCCAAGTGCATGAAGGTCACCGCATCTGGGAAGGACGTCCCCCACAGTGACCCCAATCATGGCAACGAGCAGACTCTGGGCATCGCTCTCAAGGGTGAGAACGCTGGACTCAATGGTGCAATCAAAGCCCAAGGCAAACACACCAGGCAGATCCTCTGCATGCTATTGTCAGACAAGACTTCTCACAAACTCTGGTTGCTTTTTCCCCTTGTTTTGTTAACCTTGCTTTAAGAGTCTAAAGATATTTTGCAAAAATATCTGCGTGGAGAAAAGAGAATTCTAAAAAAAAGAAAAAGAAAAAAAAAACCCACACCACAGGGCAGCCAAAGATTTATAACTTCATTGCAAGGATTATTATTTCCATTGCATATTCTTGGTCTTTGAAAGATTTACTTGCAGTACCAGACAATCTGGATGATGGCAGCGTTCCTCATAACAAAGGAAAACGCTATCCTTTTAAACCATAGTGCCAGGTGATGAGACCAGCCTTCCACCAGAAAGCCACACAACTTACCAGAAGCTGTAAAGCTAAAATACATGTGCAAAAAGACAAGGCAATTTGATTTGTAGACTTCACCACACATAAAATACATAAGTTCCTCACCAAATGAAGAAAACAATATGATCCTGGCCAGAGTCGAGCGCCTCTTCCTCTCCACAACCCTCACTAAGTTAGCCAACTAACCTCGTTTCATAAACATCAGCAACGCATGCAGAACCAAATCTCCTCCCATCATAGACAGTCACATGACATGTAGGCGCCAACAGGTGAAGAATGTCTCCACAAGTCTCGATCTAGACATCCCACAATTACAATGCACAGCACGCCCCGCAAGACCAGCCTGGCACAGCGAGGCGACCATGCCTCCCAAAGCCACGGCACGCCTGCCCTAATTAGAAAGAGTATGGGTGGTCTCATCAACCACATTTGCACCACAGTAGATGCATTCAATCAAATGACGTGCCTTACTCTGCAAAAGCAATTGCCCCTTCAGCATCACCATCTCTCTCAGAGGAACATCATATATGAGAATACAAGGTCAGCCTCTGAATAACCAATATCCAAGATTAACATCCATCCATCGTCAAAGCATTTCAATAGCAGCCCCTACTAGCCAGAACATATCAGCAAGCACCCGCACTACAGTGAAAACAGGTTTCCAGACACCAAATCACCTCCCATTTCATCACTTGAGAAAGAACAAGTTCAGCCAAACCACGAGTCATAATTCAGAGAAATGACCACCATTCCACCCAGTCATAAACCACCACGGTGAAACCGGAGGAGATCTGCCTGTACAGACAAAAGATTAGATACACAGATGATGTAATCCCTAAATGAAGAGACCAAGCCCCAGAGCCACAGCACTCAACACAGCCCCGCCAATCACAAATCCTGGACAAGAACAGAAACAATCCCAAAAATGACCGGGAGCAGACAACACATCCCCCAACAGAATCACAAACTGACGTGTGCTTCACCCTGAACTTCAGGACTTTCTGGCAATTTGATAACTTACACGTTTCAAACTCATCATCACTTGAATCAGAGATGACAACAGGAGCCCTGAGGAAGAAAAGAAAAGACCAATTAAAAAAGCCACACATCCACTGCTCCCCAAAGGCCATAACACTTTAACAACCGTATCAGACAAAGCACCACAGGGCCAAGGCTGAAGCCTCCACACAAGCAGAACTGTACATTATGTGGAAGGAAATGGATGCAGTCAGGGTTAGCAGTGAACAGAAAAACTGAGCTCAGAGTTGAAAGAAAAGGAGCAGTGACCATCATTCCAGAAGACTCACCTCGCATGCTTCTTCTCTGAGCCATTTTTGCCTTTCCCACTTCGCCTTCCATCTGAAATTAGAAAAACGAGTGTCACAATGCAAGCAGCAAACTTCACCTAGAGCCACAGGGGGCTCATGCATAAGCCTTAGTCAGTAAAGGTATGGGACAACAACGATTGTAACAGTACAAGGATGCAAAAAAGGACCTGGGCGAGAACGCGCCCCTCGCTCAACTTTAAAGGGTTGGGTGCACTCACCAGCATTGCCAAATCTTAGATACTAGGAGGTCGTAATACAAGAGTCTTTAAGATGGACCACACTTGGATCTGCATACGCAATCAGAGGCGCTCAATAGATCCATAAACGCCCAATGGGTGGAAACGCCCATGGCATATTTATATTTGGCCACAATAGGGTGGCAATTGAGGCACTGTTCAATTGTCCCAAGCCCCTTTCCAAAGACTCCTGATCCGGTTGGTTGACATTTCCTGGCCTCCACGATGGCGCATGCAGTGTGAATCCAGAGGCCCCCTGACCGCGAACAGCTCCGGTAAGAAGACTCAGACGTCAAAAGGCACCTCTGCACCGAAGCCCTTGATCCATGCTGAGCTGAACCGACGGTGTCCCTACATCTCTACTTACCTCTGCCGTCGATGGTCTTCCTTCTTGTAACCTACGGTGCGAGGCCTGCAGTCCGTTTCCGAAATGAAGGATCCTCATTGAAAAGCATTGGGCTCCCCACGCTGACATTGCACCAGGCACCCGGCAATCCTGGTTCTGCTGATGGTGTACGTTTGGTGCTGTTTTTACATTGAGCCCTGTACAATTTTAAAGAACCCCTGGTCTCTGCACGGTATAACCACCTAGTGGTATACCATGTACAGTGCAAGCTTCCGACAAGATGGCAGGGCCTAAACGGAGGTGGCACGGTGGGCAAAATAATGATGCACTGGAATGCAGCCTTAGTAGTTACTAGTGGCTGAGACTCCTTCAGGCATTTCATTGATCCTTTTTTGTATACTTTAGAGTTCCTATTGGTGGGATGGGTATGTCCAGCTGGGGGTCCCCTGCACACTGTCACTGGAATTAAGCTATACTTGGGTGATGAGCCCTAAAAAGGAGGAAACTGCTCCAGAGTTGCTTGTGTTCCATTACTGGGAGGACCGGGTCCTGCAATTAGGGCTGGAATGGTTCAGGCCATTGGGATTCTGGAGTTCCTCATATCAGTTACCATCTGTAAATGGTTGGCAATTACATCTCACGGATCATGGGATAGCTATCAAAATGACTTCCAAATAAGGCATTTAGTGTGTGAGGTATTTATAGGAGGCAAGTACGGGGTATGTGAATCCAAAAGGCTGCGGGCCAGTTGAACCAGAGCACGGCCTAGGTTAAGGTTAAAGCACAATGGGCTGCGAGCGTTGTCCGCTAGCAGCTGTGATACTATATGATCTGGTGTGGGTTGTAGCTCCAGGATCCAAGTCAGTACCACAGTATAGCCTGTGTGGGTCCAACTGGCAACGAGGCGCACCAGAGAGCTGATTTCTAGCCAAATAGACGCAGAATGGCTTCACAAAACTGTTAGAATTGCTGCAGAATCACTGATGGACTCGGAAATTCAGGTTGGCTCGGAACAAGAGTTGAAATAAGTTCCGAAGGGGATCGGCTTCAGAAGAGAGGCCGAGAAGCACTATCGCACCATCGAATGTCTTCTCTGGAGCGAGAGTGTAGGGAACGAGTTGAGTCCCGCTTAGATTTTTTACGTGTCTTCTTCGACTTAAACCAAAAATTGGTGTGTGGCGAAGATCAGACAAGAGCGACTTCAGCAGAGGGTACTTCAACCTCAACATGTCACAGAGTGGGGTCTTTCGGTGTTTGGCAATGTAGAGTTTGGCTTTGCGTTCTCAGATGGCCTTGGGTTTCATCAAGGCGCAGTCACTGCAGCCCTTGGCGTCGTGTTCCAACCCCGGGCACCACAGACAAACCTGATGGGTTTCTATCAAAGAAACTTGCTTGCAACCGTCCACCAGGATGTAAACCACGTAGTTTCACGGTTTGACATTCACTCACACTGGATCTTCTTAAGAACATTTTTGACAAAATAGTCTGAGGCATAGGGTAGCTTTGGATCCACGGCTGGTGATGCAGAAAGAAAGGAATGGATGTAAGCGCACATGAGTGGCACTTATATAACTTCGCGTATCCCTCCGGGACCGAAAATACTTCATCACAGAGTCACACGATGCCACCTATCAGCACGCAGGGGGTACTGCTACAGATTTTCCAGATGTAGTCTGACTCCAGGGGACTATTCAAAAGATGAGGAATCCGCAGTTAGAAATATCTATCAGAAATAAATAAATTGTCGTATGTGAAGATGTGCACTGAGGTTGGTTGCATGTTTGTGATATGTCCTAAGTTCAGTGCAATTTCTTTTCAGCCGCAGAAATTGTCCAACAGGGAGGTTGTCCCGAAGAGCGCGTGGATGGAAACTATTGTAGTTGAGTAGCGCATTACAAGCCATTGATTTTTGATACAGTACTGTACAAATCCTACCATCTCGTGTATATAATCTCAAATCAAGGAATGGTAGTGTCTCCTTGCTTCTTCACATACGACAATATCCAACACGGTTCATACGAAACGCAAACAAGAGAGCGATCAACAATAACAGAGAAGCCTTGCTTGAAACATGTCAAACCTCCTTCTAATCCGTCTGGTGTGTGTCAGTACCTTCAGCCATCAATTCAAACTGGCATATTTTAAATAAAGGTAAAAAGTCTTGTGAAAAACAGCTGTTTGCTTTTAAACAAAGCAGGAACCTTGGCAACATCCTAGTGCACTCTCGGCCGAGAGCCACACATGATACTAGCCAACAATGGACTATACATACAGGTATACCTGTCCAAGGCCACTTTCCGTGTGGCTCCTGTGTAGTCTCATCTTACTACACGTACATCACAATTGGATTTAGGATTGAAGACACCCTGGGCACTAACGAGTCACACAAATTGCAATACGGAGGCTGTTGTATATCTCATACAGAGCCCCTGTAAATTGTACTACGTGGGTATGACCACTCGTAGAGTTAAAACCAGGATTATTGAACATAAGTTCAATAAAGCACAAGAAATCCAATACAAAACTAGCCAGACATTATTTGCATGTTGGCCATACTGAACAAGATCTACGCTGGGTGGTACTGGACAAACCACACTATCACAAGAACATGGGTCCTCTTGAGACGATATTGATTCATAGAGAACAGCGCTGGGTGTTTAGATTGGGCAGCCATCTTAATGGCCTGAATGATGATATACCCTGGTGTGCATTGGTCTCTCATTAACATACCATATATTCATATTGATAAGGGCTCACACGCTATTCGGCTGCAAAGCGTCATCTATGTTGGCTTATTTATTTTTTCTAAACACATAGCTATGCCTCATAATAAATATTATCAACCAAAAATAGAGAAAATATACTTGATTTCTATTTACCCGGCCGCTTTTAATCTGAGCTTTGCTCTCTGTACAGGTTGCTGCCCATTCTGTGACTTTGGGTAGTGTTATCTATACTTCTACTAGTGTTTTATTTGAATAGGACACTGGTTGCACTTGGCGATTTGGGACCGTGACAATTTTCGTCCCTTTTACCTTGTGCGCATGAGTATTGCACATCCTTTTAGTTTGGATTATCACAACCACTAATGGCGCTCGGAGCGTTGTTTACCCCGTTACCATGACAATCACACGCATGCGAATCATGACGTAGGACGTATGTCGTCGTCCAGACCGGAGTCAATTCCGGATAAATAGATGATTCGAACGCAGAGTCCGGTTCTTCCCTCAGAGTCCTGAAAGAAACGCCACATAACTAGCAGGTGAGCGGATGGCACACACGTCTAACTATAGATAATGGGCCCGATTCACAGAACTAACTTAAGACAAAATCCTAAATTTACTACCATTTTCGTATTCACAGAAGGCACTTACTCATTTTGGTATTCACAGAAGACACTTACTCACTTCCGTATTCACAGAAGTTAGGACTCCTAACTTTAGGACTCCTAAATGCCTTCTGTGAATACCGAAAGTCTTAAAATTAGGACCCTGCAGCTCCATTCCCATTAATGTGTGTAGTATTTCATGTTTTTTTTTTTTTTTGAAAACTTTCTTTATTGGCATTTATAGATAGAATAACACACGGGCACAGGCGATATCGGCAGTAGCACATAGGGTTACATTTCAAGTGCACCCGTGCACAGTCCATAGTCCATACAATCGTGTAGCCTTCTGGCCCTTCAAGCCGTTCGTCGCTGTCCTGAGTGGGGCTGCAGATGTGTGCCCGGGCCAGCCTCTGGGTGCACTCTACTGGAGCGCGCCATAATCGCCTCGCCGTAGGGGTGCCAAGCAGTAGGACTACCCCCCCCTGTGAGGGGCGTCGCAGGGGCTATGGAAGTGCAGCCATTAAGTAACCATGAACTAACTGGGGGCGGAGAAACCGGGGAAAGGGAGGGGTGCACTGTGTCGCCTTTCGGGAGTACTGGGAGCTGCGCGCTCATACGCTGGACCATCGTGTGGGAAAGGACCGGGGTAGTCGCGCACGCGGAGATGAGGAGGGGGGGCAGGGGGGGCGGGGGCATCCAAAACGGCCTACGAGGGCTCTGGTCGTGGGGCCCGGGGGGACAACCTCTGCGAGACCCCAGGGTGTGTGGTATTTCATGTTGCTGTGATATTGCGGTACATCCCATTTTATTATGGCAAGCACTCGGCTGGAGAGGGAGACCTAATGTCTATTTAAAAGTTTGAGTTCGGAGTCGCTGCCCAACCCGTACTACCTCGCTGACAAGCCTTTCACTCTCGCCCTTGCTACCCTTAGAGTCAAGCGAGGAAAGTATTTACTTCATCCAATTTTCAGAGCCATAGTAGGGCAGACACAGCAGATGAGAGGCAAACAACCCTTGATGGTTGTGGCCCACTTGCTCTGCGGTCCCTTGAATGGGGTCCGACAGGGACGGCTTCTTGCCTCCACTAACTTTGCTTACTTTACATTTCCCCACATAGCATCTGTGGTGCACTAGATCTGTTCAACGGACCGCAGAGACATCCGCTCAAGGACAGTTACACAAATATCACACAGCTCCACCTCTGGTTACCTACCATTCTCTGCACGCCCTGTGTCGCTTGCCTCCAGGGTTTCCTTGGTCCGGCCCAGCCTCCCGAGCTGCGATGGGACACTTTTGGATCCAGTCAGGCCTTTCTGCCTTTGCTTGGTGGGGCTGCATTTGTTCTCTTTCAATGAGACATCGCTGTCTGAGTCGGAACCGGACAGGTCCAGCCGATGGGAGCAGGACACAAAGACTGGACTCTCCGCATCCTCCAGGTCAAGGCTCAGGACAGGCTGGGAGCGGCTGAACAAAGGCTTCTTGTTTTTCTTAATGCTCTCCTTCAACTGAAAGAAAGAATATTTAAAAAAACAGAAAGAAACTTAAAATAACATGCAAATAAAATCCCTAACCCTGCACATCATATTCCACACCCCACTCCCTTACACACATTACTGCTAGTCTTCCAACTCAGAACTACTTCTATAAATCTGTTTTAAGGTCGAGCCAGAGCGGCGCACGTGCTGCTCTATGAGCCATGCTGTATTAGAGTATAGTGAAGCTCCACCCATTCTCCTCCTATATTGTTCATTGGCTTGTCTCATTGTCCTTTGTAAATGCTGGCTTCCGATTCATTAGTAGGCCTGTTAGTCCTACCTTAGTCCCGCCTTATCTTCATTTGTAACCTCCCATGAGGACTGGCCCTTTTACTTCTGTTGGTACACGGTATGTCTTATTTAGTCTGTAAGCACTATTTCCTTTAATGAGTTTTTCCTACTGCAGGCACGACATGCTTCACTGCAACATTCAGCGAGCCATGTGCGCCATCACGTTCCAAAGAGCCTGGGACAAACTTGGCAGTAACCATATTTAATATGCTTTGCTCAAACCAGGAAGATGGTGGTCAGCAGGGGGGTTGGTGAGGGCGGGTGGGTTCATGGTGTCAGCTATGGCAAGATTCATTACTGCTGACTGCCCACCACCCATTCACCCTATTGGGGATCATGCGATGCATTTCGGGACAAGTAAGGGCTTTTTGATACACCCACACCATCAACCAGGCCTTCACCCCGCTATGCTACTGAGAAATAACATGGGCACCACCTTCACCCCTCCATTCGATAGACATGGACAGACAGGGAAGCACAATGCTGAAAGCCCATAATTAACACCTGTAAACTCTAGGTGCATAGCTACCAACCAGACCCCCAACGAGGAACACGGACAGGAATCGTTAATTGCCCGTAACCCTAATTTACTGTGACTATGTGACAGGCACAACTCCTGCATGCGGGCTCAGGTACTCAAGTAATCCTTCCACGCTTTCACTGCTTTCAATATTATGGACTCTTGCTCGTATCAGACATAGTGGGCAACTTCGGGTCCACCACTAGGTCCCAGCCCTCCTTCTCATTGGGTACCTGCTACAAACACCTAAAATTTCAACTAGGTCACCGGAAGCTCTAGACACGTTAGACTCCATTCAGGCCGCTATTAAAATGTGTAAGACTTTGCTGGAAAACCAAATAAATGTAGTGGCCATTGAAGTCAACCTACTGAGGGAAGATCACAAAGCTTGCAGGCAGGGTTTCTCATGCAGAGGGCCTCAGAGCGCTTTACAATAGAGTACATTACATAAGGAACTCCAAGTAGCGTGGTAGAGGTGATAAAAGTAAGACAACTACATTTACTCATGGTGAGGGTTATATATTTACAAGTTCACAAAAAAAACTCTGGTCCTTTGATGCACTCGAGGAGCAATTCAACGTCCACAAAGGACAATTCCTAACATATAGAACTTTAAAACAAGTTTTCTGTGAGAAGTTGGCCTGGTATATGCTGTCCACTAGTTAAAGTGGGCGTCTTGCACTAGTCCAGACGACCCTTATTGATGATTAGGTTAAAGACAACCTTTATTGAAAGCTATCCTAGGGGTAGCTGTGGAGAACAGCCTTCAGGATAAGTCTCGAAGGAACGTACAGCAGCTTGGTTTACCAGATAACCTCCAGAATGACCAAATGAACGTAGAACCACACAAGGAATATATAAAATAGAAGTATTTATTACTTAAACACTCTCTAACCTCTTTATGGAGATTAGAAAACAAGGCACACAATATTAAACCACTAGAAAGACAGTAAATAGCACAATACACAGTGGGCTCCAGGGGGAGACCAAACAATATACTAAGAAAGTGGTATAACAACCACGACTTGACTAGACAGTGCGTAGAGCACGTAGAATTGCTGGGACACCAAGAAACCACCCAAAGTAGTGACAGAGGGGATCCACGGACGGCGGGAGCAGTGTGAGAACATAGACGCGAGCTCCGTACAACTCTATGCGAAAGTCGTGGTTGGAATTTTAAAGATTAAGGACACTTCAGAGAGGACTTCAAGCAAACCCTTTGGAGTCTAGAAGGTTTTAAGGCCAGCACCCTTGAGAGTACCAAGATACCCATGTTACGTATCCCAGAGGAGCCGGGTGCATAGGGGTCAAGTGGTGTCAGAAACGCTCGTAGATTTCAATGGCGTGATGCGAAGAAGTGCTGCTGCCGGGAAGATGAGACGTGTCCGGTGTAATCCAAGCCTGGATCGGAGCGGAGAAGAACCTGAAAGCAGCGGGGACAGAGTCTGGGTCACTTCACAGTGACCAGGGGCACGATAGATGAATGCCCACCGATGTTGAGTGTTTCAGGTGAGAAGAGGAAGCTAGACTCTGCAGCCACGGGGACCAGGAAACGTCGACCAAAGTCCGAAGGTGAGCTGTCCCACAAAGGATGTTGAGTGCCAGGGGTTAGTGTCTGGATTGAACACCAACAAGCCTTGGCAACTGCAACTCACTAGAGCAGAGGAAAGATGCTTCGGTGAGGACCAGCAAGGTCCTGGGGACTCTCCAAGCTATGGAGAGTCTGGGCACGTCTGAAGCAACCAGGAAAGCTCACAAAGTCAAAGTTACCCTCACAGGGACCCACAGGTCAACGGACAAGGGATCGCCACGGGATCTCGAGCTGAATCACAAAATACCAGCCCACGGAACACTCGTGGAGTGTAGGCCGGAAACCTTCAGTGGAAATATTGCTCCGGGTCACCACAAAGCACATGCTGCTGCAAGTGTATGCAGTGCACAGGGGTTCGGGTTGCACGGCCCACACGAGGGATACAGGCCTCAGAATTGCTGAGAGCACAGATCAACCTCAGAGACCACGGGAACCCACCTCCTGTGTTGAAGAAATCTTCGGAGTCCTCAGGAGCTTCGGAGATGCAAACCAGTCATATGCGTTTCAGGTGCCTGCCTTGCAGGGGAGTAACTCCTTTACTCCAAGGGAGATTTTTCAGTCATGCAGCGCCGTGCATAGTCGAAGTACTTGGTTTCTGTGGCAGAGTTTAGTCCAGGTAAATCTAACGTCCTGTAGTCAGGGGTTTCTACTTTATACCCAACGAAGGGGTGGGACAAACTCTGGGGACCCACCTATGGGAGGGTCAGGACAGAGGGGTGGCTACACCCATGTCCTTTGTCCAGTTTTGTGCCAGAGCAGGAGCAAATAGCTTGAGCAGGACTATGCACAGCGACACCAAATGTGCCCCCACTGCAGACACCAAAGCACTCTCCGAGTGCACCCACCCAGCCCCAATACACTAAAGCCTGTCTGGGAGGTGGTGACACCTCCCTGTGACAGGAAACTATTGTCCAGCCTTTCCCTGCCGGAGTTTCGTCCAGCAGCAGGAGAGCAGACTCGTGTCTGCGGCTGGCAGCATCCATTTTGTGATGCCAGGGTCGAGAAAGCTGGTACCGGGTGTACTGGTGTGGTCATGTTTCTCCCTCTATGAGGGTGGAATCATACCTCCCCCGCCAGTTACTGGCAGGGAGGTATGATTCCAAGGGATTTGACATCAAACACGACATGCTTCTTTGCAGTCATTTTAAAGTTAGCATTTACAGCGAGGTTATAATGCACTTAAGTATATATGGTTGGCTGCATCACAAACAACCCCGGAATAGAGGTTCCGAAGGCTGCAGAGGGGCTCTGCTCA
The DNA here is from genome assembly GCF_964204655.1 of Triturus cristatus. Classification (NCBI taxonomy): domain Eukaryota; kingdom Metazoa; phylum Chordata; class Amphibia; order Caudata; family Salamandridae; genus Triturus; species Triturus cristatus. The sequence goes on along the minus strand of NC_140588.1, from coordinate 1,093,488,442 downwards.
TGCATGGGCACCCTCTCACATAAAACCCAGCACCCTGCCTTAATGATTGATAAGGCCTGCCATGAGGGTGACTGAAAGGTGTATATGTGCAGTGATATAGGATATAGTGAACCTATATCTAAGTAAGGAGCGCATGCACCACCTTACACAGGCTGCTGTAGCAGACCTGTGGTGTCATTTTGAATGGTCTCCCAGGGGTGGCAGAATACATGCTGCAGCCCCTGAGAGGCCTCTGGGGTACCTATGCCCTGGGTACATAGTATACCATATACTAGGGACTTATAAGGGTACCGCAGAATCCAATCTGGAGTGTAACCAAAGTACATGCAATCAATTTAGGGAGAAAGCAGATAGACTGGGGTCCTGATTAGCAGGAGCCCAGTCAGACTAGTCAAAACCAGCAAAACACAATGAAAAAAGTGGGGGTAACCATGCAGATTCCACCTTCCTACACTTCCCATACTGCATGCAACATTGCATTAACAGACGCAAACTCACACGGTCATGCAATCACGCCAAGTGGTTGTAGGCTTATCAATTTCCTATTCAGGGTCTTGAGTGAACACTTTCAGATCTCTCTGGCTAGACTTTGGGATAAGTGGGATACTGAACGTGAGAAAATGTTAAAGAATGAATAAAGGCACTGGCCTACCAGACTACAGTCTCTAGAAATGGCAGATTTAAACTTATCCAGTCTAATAGACTCCATTGATCCCATGTTTCACTAGCTAAAGTGAACAAATTCTTTCCGGGGGCAAATACTGGTTGACCTTGCCATAGCTCACCTGCTGACCCATTACACATGCTATGATCCTGCCCATCCAGATCCCATTTCTGGTCAACAGTCACCTCACAATTACCGCAGGTTATAGGATAAGCGGCCATACATAAATGAGAGGTCTGATCCGCGGAATCTTTCAAACCCACAGAGAAAATAAATTAGTAGCGTGATTTCAAGACCTAGCATTACTCCTCTCAAAACACACTACCACGCGTCACTGGAAGGTCACCGTACCCCACCTGCATGGAGGCATTCACTATTGGTCTGGGCCAAGGCAGAGAGCAAAGGTCTGAACACAGAAGCCAGATTTTTCCGAAAACATTCTTGTCTCAAGGTTGGGACGTACTTTTGTTACACTTCCAGGCTGAAACTAACGATGAGGCACTGCCACCCTAACAAACCTCATTTAAAAAAGTGGCAGCATCATCACCTGAGGTGGCTTGGAGTGACTACCTACTGACCCTGATTGAGCCCTAATGCTATTTCATTCCTCTGCAATCCCAATAAAACAGTGCGCAAGGCTCTCGTACCAGGGTATCGAGTAACGTACTCAGGGGTCTGTATTTGAACAATACCATCGTGTTTTTTTCAATAAAACTGGGCACATCTCTGTAGACTTTGCTCCACTCTCATCATACTGTCATCCCATGCCTGCTAAGTGTTACAGTTTTGTATTGGTTTTTCTATCTCTCCATACATGCATTACAACATGACATGAAACTTCTGAATCAAAGTTTTAACCTAGAGACTTCTTATGCCAGTTCGTGATTTTGTTGCATTTGAAATCTATATATTGCTGTACAAGTTAAATAATAAAAAAAAGTTCCACAAAGAAATATTTTTTAAACGAGAGCCTCAACTCTGCACATCTTCCCCCAAGCACTCAACTGCCTTGCATGCGAAGGCCCAGGCCTCTAAAACTAATACAAATGTAACCCCAGGCCTGCAGGTCTAGTGACTTGAACAAGCTACTCGACCTCACTATAATGCTTTTGACCCATAAACTAGACTCAAATTGTGTTACCCTCTGCAAATAGTTTCTTTCGCTGAGCCCCTTTTTTAGGTCTCGCCCGACCCAGCGCATGCGCTGGTCTGGCGGGATTTATTGAGAGGGCTCCAAAAAGTGCTACCAGGCCAGCCTGGAGCTACAGTGTATGTGCGCGGGCGCCGCGCTTTACCGCGATTACTTTCACTTTAGCGGCCGCACGGCCGCTTTGATGTTTGATCGTGATGGCGATCACTTTAGCTTTGCATAGTCAATAGGTCTCGCTTTTGGGACCTTATAAGTATTTAGTTATGCAACTGTGGCATGGCTAAACACTTATAAGGTCCCAAAGGCGAGACCTATTGGCTATGCCAATGCTTGTCTTCATTATTACATGAAAGCACCTTCAAATATGTATAATATGAAAGCAGCCTGTGTACAGGGTACTCATGACCCAACTTCTCCGTTAGATCACTAACACCAATGTTATCAGGGGAGGGGCAGAAATGTTTCTCAGTTCAGGTTTTAAAACTCTGACTTATAACAAATATGTAAAGCATATTAGGAAGCACACTGTCATTTACAGTTAGCACGCTTTCCATTTAAATCACCACGTTTCCCACTAATATGCAGTTCTACTGATAAAACTATACTGCGTACAAATAATTTCTTGTAAAAATAAGATCTTTAAATATTTATCATTTTCAAATCACCAGGTAAAGTGTTCTGATTTGTTTAGAACCTATTACAGGTTTGTCACTTCTGATTTACAAAACAAGCGCTTTCCTAATTGTTGATACATTTTGAAATATTTTTACCTTCCATTTGCAAGCTATTTGAATGTTGTGTGTTAGTAAGAAAAACTAACATCCTCCAGCCTTTTTTGTTCACAAAGATTGTCAGACAATTCACTTTGCAAAATCCTTTAAATTTGCAGCCCGCGAAAGAACAGTAAACACTAATCGCCAGGATGAAATAAACAGCAATTTGTGATAAGACATAAGCCGACATTTGACCTCTGTCTTTGAACGCACAAAAAATGTGACTAAATAAAAAGATTTAAAGATACTTTCATTGCTCGTTCACTTTCCAGATGAGTGGGACACCTGCTCTTTTCAGCTCTGGCACTCTCGCCAGAAAAGACTAACCAGACCTACGAATAGCTCTCCCTGGTGAAATATGACTCGCCATGGCGAGTAGATTTTGAGGCCAGATGCCTAAACAATATACATAGCATAACCACCACCGTTACTCCCCCACAAAAACACAGCTTACTTCACCCACCACATCTTCCCAGAAACAGACAATATCTAAAGAGTATACATCATACACACCAGTGTTCCTCCTAAACACAGAGCCTACTGAACTCAACCCATCATTGCACTCGCAACCCTAACTCTGACCGCTGGATATCTCAGAGGGCCGAGAAGGACCCCTCCATACACCCAGCATCAAACTTAACCAGGAGGGGTCCTGGCTTTTGACAAACATCATACAACAGACTTGGGTACAGGAGCGCTCATGTGTAACTGGGTTAAAGTGCCTGTCCTGTCCTCCTCCACAATGACCAGCTCTACTCCCTTCACAAGCAAAGACCCAAGTGTTCCCCTCTGTATCCTTTACTCACTCCACCACAGTGGCTCTTGTTTTTTACGTCTGCATGCTCCCTTTTGTGGCAGTATTTATCCCACCACCACCACTGTCGGTCAAGTGTTTATTTTGCCGAAACTCCCACTTTCCATTATATCTTCTATTTTTCCTTCCTTCACTCATCACTACCCCAGTAGTTATCCATGCGCTTGTTAACACCGTACACTTACCGCGCCCCCATCATCGCTGCTCCTGTATTTCCTGCTCAGCTGTATTACTGTTCCCACCCATCATTGTTGCACCAGTCTTTATGCCATCATCTTCGGTAGTCTGGTGATGACTCCTAAATGATCTTCCCTCCTCCGTTACATACTGCCTCCACAATCATCACTCATTTTCACTCCCTTCACCGTCGCCTCTTCTCCTCCACTAGTATCAAGCTGCCCATGATCCAAGTCTCAACTGAGATTAACATATGGGCAGACTCCACCCAGAGACGCAGTTCAATCAGCAGATCTTACACACCCGAGACCAACAGCCAATGAACCTACCTCTACCGCAGTTCATATTTTTGGTCTAATAGCTGTAAAACCAGAAGCTGTGCCCTCGCCAACCTTTGCTGTGATCAAATGATAAACTGCTACCTCTGTTGGTATAACTGACCCTGAAGTGGTCAGTGGCAGAGTAACACTCAGATTTTTCAAAGAAGTCTCATCTCACCTCTCACTGGCACTCGCCCAAGTGGGAGATGCCACTGTACCATCAAAGATAGCAAAATACTATTAATAGCTGTTGAGAACTAAAAGAGGGAGACAAGGGAAATAAAATGGGGGTTACAAGATGGAAAACCAGGTAAATGTGGGACAAGGAGAGGGGAACATGAGAGGTAAAGACTGGTTATAGCCGGCAAACAAGAGCATGACAAGTAAGAAAACCAGGAGAAAATAACTGGGAGACCAGGCAGGGGCATGGGGACTAAAAATGGGTGAAGGATGGAGGAGACAAGGGGGAAAACTGTAGAACATATGGTCAAGGAGAGGGATGGGGGCAAGATAAGAAATGAAACGTAGGACACAAGAGGGAAACTGGCAGACAACTAGGGATAAAAAGAAGGAGGTGGAAGAGGGACAACATCTGCTTTGTATAGAGTGGACCACAAAATACTCCTCCAGACTCAAGCACAGTTTGGGAATAAATTACGTTTTACTAAAACGGTCCAAATCAACATACCCATGTCAATGGCTTAAAATTGGAAAAGTCTCTCCAAACCGACCACTGTGGCCAGAGGTATAGCCAAGGACTCGATATTGACAAGATATTTCCCAATATATAAACTTGACCACACAGAGCCCTTCTGATCAATCCAAGGCTTCAGTATAATCACTCTTATACCTCAGAATATCTGCGGGTGAAGATCACAGGAGCTTATTCCCCACACAACCAAGATTCAAAAAGTGATAAAAGATTGATCAACTACAGGACATAAAATTTAATTTATCTTAATGTACTCAAAAACCTACTACCAGCTGAACAGTATTGGATACATGACTGCATACTACTAAATCCCTAGAAACCATACTAGACCAGAAACGCCAACAGCAAGAATATGGCCAACAAGGCTTTGTCAATTCAGACTTATCCGCAACTACAAACCTAACTACCACCAAATGACTTATACTTCATGCACCTGTCAGCAAAAGCTTCGATCAACCTTCCCTTGCACCTCTGGGCCACTCCATCCCTCGAGAAATTCAGGAAAGGACTCAACACCTGGCTGTTCCAACGAACAGTTCGCCAAGAAGCAAGCAGCAACTCCGGCGCCTAGAGACCCTCACAGGCGATTTGCTGCGTTTTACAAATCCTTTGAATGTTTGAAATCGTCCCTCTCTTAACTGTGGAAATGCTCTCCTAAATAGACTACCAAAGAAAAGGCTTACACCTCAAAAAGAGGTTTTGCATGATGCTGCCAGGTAAGTGACAAACTCGTGAAAAACGATCATAGCACACCAGCCCTCTCCTCTTCAAAACAACTCACAAATGAGGCAATGTGCCTTTGCAAAACTGTTTAACCTATAATGTGCTAAATCTGAATACCTCCAAGTAGCTCTCGCTGAAACTGCCCATATCTGGGGGCTGATGTATGGTTAGGATCAAAGCTAACCTTTGGCTCAAAAGAAAATTGTTGTGTTTAGTTGGGTGGAAGAGAAGTTAGGGTTGGAATGTGGAACCTGGGATGGTTACATTGGTGGAGAGAAGGGGGGGGGGGGGTGTATTTTTTCAAACCACAGACTGTGGGACTTTCCCCTAGCTGCCTTTGCCGGATGTGTATTTTATGTTTAAAGTAAAAGGTATTTCCACTTGACCTCTTGGGGTCTGTGTCGTACTTTCTCTACACTTTTCACTGGCGACGAGCGGAGAGAAGAGACACGTGTCATCACAGCCGGTAGGATGGCATTTTGATCTTTTTCAGCGAAAGGTGTTCGTGAGAAACATCGTACAGATGAGGAACCCCTACTGCCTCTTGATTATCGGAGTTGAGGGGATTTGCGGCCCTTCCAAGACTGGAGCTGTTTTCGGAGAGAAGAGGATCAGCGTGTCGAGCCAGATGTCAGTTGAAGCGCATAGCTTTGTGTTCCAGGTACCATTACGGTATTGCCAGCTGGCAAAGTCAACGACGCAGATATGTGCCTTCATCTTCAGTGAGTGGTACTCAGGAGTACTGCGCCCTAGCAACGCAAGCAACGTGCCGCGCAACAGCAGCATTGTAGAATACGTGCCGCCATATTAGTGTACTAGATGTATACAGTTGAGGCTGGTCAGGCAGTTCAAAGCATTACTATGGCACAGTATTGGATACGTTAAAGGTACTGTTTTATTGCGTTTTGTCGCTCATGGGAGTTGATGCGCGCTGTGCAGATACTGGCTGCAGCTTAGAAGCCCATAACATCTGCATTCTAGTGCCCTTAGTGTGGATCACTGCAATCTGCACACCACTTTACCCGGCTAGTGCCGTGAGGCGGGATAAAGCTGCATGGAATTTGCACACCTTGGAAGCATTATCACAGTGATTTTTCACAGAAATGTATTATTCTCCATCTGGCATGTTGGGTGTGTACGATGCAACAAAGTGATTCCCCCACCTGCTTTTCTTTCATGTCCTGGTTTACCTCCTGTGGACTGGGGAGCAATGGAAAGAAGGATTGGAAGCGAATTTGGAAAAAGAAAAGGAATGTCATTATGGAACACCACAAATTTTATAACAGGCATCAATTGCCTGGAGAGTCAGTAGAAAATGTTGCGAGTGACCTCAGTGTATTGGCCTTCAAATGTGACTTCAAGGCGTTTGAAGATGAGGTCATATGTGATCAAGTTGTGGAGAAGTCCAATAGCAAGACGGTTCAGGAAAAGTTGTTGGCAGTGGAAAATCTAACATTGGATATGGCTATTGAAATAGCGAGTGGGATTGGATCAACCACTAAGTTCATGGAACAAATGTCCATAAGTATGCAAGTGCCTGCCCTGGAATGTGACGGCAAAACAAAGAAGAAGAGGTCCAAGAATGAGGAAAGGCAAATACAGTGGGAGTGTCAACGATGTCGTAAAACCCATTTAGGAAACTCATCCGGTTGTCCTGCTACTTATAAGATATGTGGGAAATGCAAGAGGAGGGGATATTTCATGAAAGTGAGTAAAGCTAAATGGAGTAAGGATGTGAAGTCCTTGAAGAGTGTAAACACATGGGGTGATGGTCAAAACCTGTCTTGTCAAACCGATTCCGATGAAGGAAGTGTGGTATTTATCGTGGGTGAAGAGCAACAAAAAGAAGGCCAGACGATGTCTGAGAATGGAAAGGTAGCAGTATTGGGTGGTCCTGTCTTCAAGAAGCCTTGGTGTATGATAGATGTGAACGGTGTCACCATTAGTATGATGGCTGAACCAGGGTCTTTGTTCACAATGAAAGATGGATGAGTGGAAAAGGTTTCAGAACGTGCATGCAGATGACAAAGTCAAAAGTGAAACCAGTAGCATATGGAGGTAAGCCATCAATGGGGTAGGTGAGTTTGATGCCACTAAGCTTTAAAGGGGGTGTGGCCCCGGCAACAGTGTATGTGGTTATGGAAGGTTCAAGTTTGCTGAGTTGATTGGACCAGAAAAATCTTGGAATTATGTTAGATCCCAAAAGCCCAGAACAAGCGATGTTACGCACTGAGAACATTGGGGTGTTGACTGTTGGGAAATGTGTGTGGGAGGGCACTTTTTCCGAAGTGTTTGCCAACAGGTTATGAAAAATCATGGGGTTCACGTACCAGATCAGTTTGAAAGTAGGTGCTGAGCTGATGGTGCATAAGGCAAGACATTTTCCTTTCGCCATGAAGGATAAATTAAATAACGAACTGGAGAAACTAGTTCAGCAAGGCATGAAAGATCAAAATGGCTTTCTCCTGTAGTACTAGCTAGGAAGGCTGATGATCATTGAGAATGTGTAGTGATGTGAGTGATCTGAATGAAAGAATATGGGTCGTTAGGAATCTTCTACCCAGCATTTCAGAAATGTTGACCGCTCGAGGGGGCAAGGATTTTCACTACATTGGACATCTCCTCTGCATACCATCAAGACTCTCGACATTTAACATCGTTCCTTACTCAGGATGGTGCTTACAGGTGTAAGCAGATGCCTTTTGGATTGGCTTTACCTCATCTGTGTTTGAGCATGGGGTGGAAGCCATGTTTAAGGGCATTGAAAATGTGAGGTGCTTCAAGATGACATACTAGTTTTTGGAGCCGATGATGAGGAGCATGACAAAACCCTAGCATCAGTGTTGTCCATTCTGAAGGAAAAAGGGGTCACTTTGAAACGAAGTAAATGCCAATTTGCAGTAACCAGTGAGGAGTATTTAGGTCAAATTGTCTGGCAGAGGGGTGGAACCAATGGAGAGTTTGGAGATGGCAACTAAAGAGTTTCCTGCACTGCAAAATTAAGACAAATTGCAGTCTTTCTTTGGCATGTTTGAATTTAATGCGTATTTTGTACCAAAACGTGCAGAAAGGACAAAAACGATGAGTATTATTTTTAAAAAGAGTTAAAGAATTCAATTGACTGAGGAGGTGAACATGGAGTTTGTTTTTTTTTTTAAAATAAAAGAGGAGATAGTGGAGGCTCTCTCTCAAGTCTTGACGCTCTTGATCTGTGCATCATTGTAACAGATGCTAGTTGATATGGATTGGGAGGAGTAATGTTGCATGCATGGAATGGTAAGGACATGGCAGTGGTTTTTGCTTTGAATGCTCTTCGTGGTGCAGAGAGTTCATATTCTGTGATTGAGAGAGAAGCGTTGGCAGGGAGTGAACCACTTTAGAAAATATATATACGGGGTTTGAAGTTCACCTTGCGGATGGATCACAAACCTCTGGTTTATTTTCCACCAAATGAGCTGGCAAAGCAATTCCGAGAATAGCCAAGTGACACTACATGTTGCGAGAGTTTCAGTTCAAAGTAGAATATATACCAGGGGTGAAAAATGTCTTTGTGGACTGTTTGTCACGGTTACCGTTAGTGTAGATGCTAGTGAAGAGAAGGACGATGATTTTTGTGTTAAAGCATGTACTTTAGCTGATGAGATGGGTTGCATAGGTGAAGAAGAGTGGAAAGAAGCTGTAAGTTTGGATACGGTGTTGCAAGAGTTAACGTGCATAAATAAAGGGTGGCCCAAAGGACAAGTTGAGGATTTGTTGAAAGTATACAAACTTTTTTGGACAATTAAGGGTTTCCAAAGGTGTTTGAGACCTGCAGATTTGTCGGTCGTGCCTCATGGAGTACAGGTAAAGTTGTTCAAATTGGTACATTAGGGCCATGTGGGAATGAGGGGGCTGAAAAGAAGGATAAGGGACACTTTTTGCTAGCCAGGAATGGATAGGCAAGTGGAGCGTTGGGTAAGAGATTGTGTAGCGTGTGCCCCGAGTGACAAGTCAGACGCAACATTGCCAAGTCCTGTGGAGGCTTTTCCAGCGCGAAAGAAACCTTGAATGAAACTGGGCATGGATATTATGGAGTCCATGAACTTGCTTAAGGAGAGCTCTAGATATGGCATTGTCTTAGTTGATTACTATTCTCGATCACACGAGGGGAAATTTGTGAAGACAGCTAATTCTTTGGAAGTGATAAAATTTTTGCAAACATTGTTCTGCAGGAAGGGGCTCCAACCGAATTGATAACTGAGAATGGTGCTCAGTTGTGTCAGAGGATTTTAGCAAATTTGTGAACCATTGGGGTGTGGAGCATGAGACTACTTCTCTGTACCATCCCAGGAGTAATTGTTTGGCAGAGGGGTGCAACAGAGTGATAAAGGACAACATGCAACTTTCTTTAGTGAACGGTCTGAATTAGAACAGATTCAGAGGATTTGGTATGGGCAATATGCACCAATCCTAATGCAGTCACCAGGTTGTCACCTGTTGCATTACTCAAGGATAAGTTGCCTGCAACCAAATTGGAGCATCTTCGACGTGTGGCGTAGAGGTATCAGAAGGAAAAAAAAACACTAATTTAGGAAAAGCATGAGGCTACACAAGGAAAGGACGATTGAGGTTTAAAGAGGGTGATTAGGTCAGAGTCATATTGCCTGGCATAATGGCAAAAGGGCAGTCAAAGCTTTCTTATCCCCCCCCCCCCAAAAAAAGGGGGGGTGTATGTTCAATTGAAAGACGGCAAATGGTAGAGCAAAGAAGTTGTCAGTGCAAAGTCGTCCTTCGTTGTCGGTGCTAAGAAACCCCCAGAGCATCCAGGTGGGAAGTGTTCCCATGAATAGGGTGATCCTAAGCCTTGGTGTGTCAGGGGAAATGAGTCGACGCACAAGAACCATTAGGGAGAAGAGTCCGACTATATGGTTTGCATCCCCCTGTTGTGTTCTGAAGGGTATGTTTGGTTTGGTTTTATTTCTGTTTAAGGTGGAAGATGGGTTGGGTTGGGGTCAACTATCCAGCACTTACGTGGCACATCGTTCCTTCCTGCTGTTCCTGACGGCGGATTTCTTTGCCTGCTCCTGTTGCCCTGCTCCCTGCAGCCGTCCCGTTCTCCCGCCGCTGCGTGACAACCATCGCGGCCGCAGTGGGGAGACGGGACCACACGCCCCAGCAGCCCTAGCGGACACAACCACCTGGCCAATAGGAGCGCGCCAGGAGGCGTTTAAATTTTCGGCGCTGCTCCCGCGTCGCGGGACCGCGCGCGGGTAGCGCCGGGAGAAGCCCGGGACAAGGGCGGGACCGTCTGTGGCCGTCCAGGGCCGACAGAGGCTGGGCAGGGCCACCCCCTATGGTCTTCCGATTACATGGACTTGCAGTATAGGTAAGACTGGGTGGAAAATTAACTATTTGCGCTTGTGTCTGTGAGCTCTGGGTTTTCTAGGAGGATGGGGAAAACTGTGCCTATTAGTGGACCCATCCGGCCTAATACCAGACAGAATACATCTACTAATACTCCTCTCCCAAGTCTAACAGCCATAGACCGCATGCTTCAGAAAACCATCGGGGTTGTTGCATCAGCAATAGAGAACACAGAAAGACGCCTCTCACTCCCTATTGGCTGTGCCCTTCCTGTATTGCCGGTTGATTCATCTACTACTATGGCTAGTTCTTGCGATTCCATGTTGTTGACCTCCTATATTGGCAGGGGTGGGGAATTCCTATCTCCCGACGCCCGAGACATCTAGATTTCTTACAAGGGCAAGAGGATTTAATTTCTAACTTGTCCAAAGGACAAGTTGACAGGCTTATGGTAATCTGATACACAGCTGTTTAACCCTCTTGGTCACAGCCAGTTAATAAGGAGCTCTGGGGAGTTTATTGGCAGTGAAAGGGTCAATTCGAAAGCTGGGGCCTGCACTTTAATTTCACCAGAGCAGAACAACAACATGATTGAGCTGAGCTCAAAGTTGCAACTCCATATAAAAAATCCACAGCGCTGTCGAGTCATTTTGCTTTCTCCCCGAGACTTCCAGACCCTCTTCTGGCCCTTTCCTTTTCTTCCAGCATAAGATGCAGCCCCAGAACACACACAACTGGAATGTAAGAGGCTGGGCCTCTTGACTCCTGCTCTGACTTTAACCTTGTGACCCCCCTGCCTTTTATTGTGTGCTTCACCCTTAAGCCTCAAATCGGCCCCAAGATCCCTCCTCGCCTCCGGGGGCCTACAGTAAAGCCCATGCTTTCTCTTCTCTTGCAGCCCCTGCACAACCCTCCTTTGCACTTTGCTTTTTCTGTACACCTTATTTCACCCGGTACCTGTACTTGCTAACCGCGCTCCCCTTGGCCTCTCATATCCAACCTCATCCAGGGCTTACATTAAAGCTCATTAGTTTACCCATGGGGAATTCATGCAATCCTCAGGCGCACCATCATTTCTCTCCTTGCACTGGGCCTCTCCTCTCACTTTGTGCTTGCACCAGGGGCATCTGAACACGCCACTGTAGCAGCAACAGCAGGATGGATGGATGAGTGCCAGGATGGATGGATGGATGAGTGCAAGGATGGATGGATGGATGAGTGCAAGGATGGATGGATGAGTGCAAGGGTGAATGGATGGATGTGGTGAAAGTGGATAGATGTGTGTGGATGGATGAGTGTAAGGGTGAATGGATGGATGGGGTGAAAGTGGACGGATGAGTGAAAGGATGGGTGGATGGCTGGCTGGGTGGCTGGCTGGATGGGTGGCTGGTTGGATGGGTGGCTGGTTGGATGGGTGGCTGGTTGGATGGGTGGCTGGTTGGATGGGTGGCTGGTTGGATGGGTGGCTGGTTGGAAGGATGGGTGGCTGGTTGGAAGGATGGGTGGCTGGGTGGAAGGATGGGTGGCTGGGTGGAAGGATGGGTGGCTGGGTGGAAGGATGGGTGGCTGGGTGGAAGGATGGGTGGCTGGGTGGAAGGATGGGTGGCTGGGTGGAAGGATGGGTGGCTGGGTGGAAGGATGGATGGCTGGGTGGAAGGATGGATGGCTGGGTGGAAGGATGGATGGCTGGGTGGAAGGATGGATGGCTGGGTGGAAGGATGGATGGGTGGAAGGATGGATGGCTGGTTGGAAGGATGGCTGGGTGGAGGGAGGGATGGCTGGGTGGAGGGAGGGATGGATGGCTGGGTGGATGGATGGCTGGGTGGATGGCTGGGTGGGTGGATGGATGGCTGGGTGGATGGCTGGGTGGATGGCTGGGTGGATGGATGGCTGGAGGGATGGCTGGAGGGATGGATGGCTGGGTGGAGGGAGGGAGGGCTGGGTGGAGGGAGGGAGGGATGGATGGCTGGGTGGAGGGAGGGAGGGATGGATGGCTGGGTGGAGGGAGAGAGGGAGGGATGGCTGGGTGGAGGGAGAGAGGGAGGGATGGCTGGGTGGAGGGAGAGAGGGATGGATGGCTGGGTGGGTGGAGGGAGAGATGGATGGCTGGGTGGGTGGAGGGAGAGAGGGATGGATGGCTGGGTGGAGGGAGGGATGGCTGGAGGGAGGGATGGAGGGAGGGAGGGAGGAAGGGAGGGAGGAAGGGAGGGAGGAAGGGAGGGAGGAAGGGAGGGAGGGATGGATATCTGAAGGGATGGATGGATGGATATCTGAAGGGATGGATGGATATCTGAAGGGATGGATGGATATCTGAAGGGATGGATGGATATCTGAAGGGATGGATGAATATCTGAAGGGATGGATGGATATCTGAAGGGATGGATGGATGGATATCTGAAGGGATGGATGGGTGGAGCTTGAATGATAGATTTGGAGCTGGAAGGATAGGTTTGGCCAGGGGTGTTGTGCACCACTCACTTTAGCAGCTACAGCAGGGTGGAGCTCTTGATGAGCCTTTTCTGTCTGGAGTTCGGCAGACAAAGGCCCATAATTAACGTGTAAGGATGAGTGAGTGAAAAGATGGATGCGAGTGAAAGGGTGGATGAGTGACAGGGATGTTGGATGGACGATGGATGTGTTGATGAAGGAAAGGGTGAAAAGATAGATGGGTTGCAGGGTGGATGGATCAGTAAGCGAAAAGATGGATGAGTGAAAGGGTAAATTGATGGATGAGAGGAAGAATGGGCGAGCGAAAGGATGGACAGATGGCTATGTTTGGGGATGGATGGGTAGATTGGAATATGGATGGGCGGATGGATGGATGGATTGACAAGCAGAATGGTGAAAGGCTGATTAAAGAATGAATGGAAGCTAATGTAAAGGTGAAATGTTAGATATCAGTGGGTGAATGAAATGATGAATGTGTAGATCTGCAGAAAAGAGGCAAAATACGGAAATCACTAGTTTTCAAATCCTTCTATACTATGAGCCTGACATAACCAGAGAGGCTATTATCCGAGCTCTTCTATGATTGCTGCCATTATTTGACGGTGCACATCAAGGCACCAAAGGGACAAGTGGATTTTGTACAGGACGTGTAGATTTATGAAGCTCCCTGTCCCATGGACAAGTAGATATTTTACTAAATTCCACACCCCTGATTGGATTACCAGGCCCTCATAAAATCTCTGAGCCTTTAACAGTGACTCATATTGCACAATCTGATTTGTCGCCCAGGGTAAGCAGACTCTCGACCACACCGGTTCTTCAGGGACAGGACTCAGTACAGAATTTCAACCACCTAATGACATTATTGATTTAGATGGTAATATTACTAATTTGTCGCCTAATGTTTCACAGTCGGCCACGACCCATGTTGCTACTTCACTGGTTAGAACTAGAGGGCAAAAGGCCAAAAGCAAGTTAAAGCACATCGAGAAAGATCAGTCTGCATATAAGCATAGGGGTAAAACCTGCAGGAATTATCCTAAAAAGGCAGGCAACCTTTTTGGCCGGAAGGGGGCATTACCTGTAACTCAGTCAAATGTTCCTGATGCTCAGTGCGATGATATTGTACATATGGTTGGCAAGGATGGCTTTTGGGAGAAAATGGAAATTTTATTTTCGACACGCATAGGGCCTATTTTAGAGAAAATTTGTGATTTAGAAGTACGGATGGACTCCATTGAACAACATATAACACAAATTCCCCACTTAATTAAGATTACCCAATCTTTACTGGTTGCCCCGCAAACGGAACCCACTATAAATAAACCCGCATCTAGAGCTGATTCACACATGACTGTGGGTGTTAAGGACAAATCAAGAGGTCCAGTTATACACCATTTAGCCCCTAGTACTTTACCTCATAGCACCAACAATAATAGTTGTAATTTAACCGTTGGGGGAAGTCACGAAGGGAATGGTATAGCTTCGCTGGAAAAAGTTGCCACCCCTAAGGAAGGCACCGAGAAGCTAGGAGGCTCAATAACAGATCAGTCAAGGGGCACACGTCAATCTGAAGATTTTAAAAGTAATAATGTTCCTTCTGTCATGAATTTGCCACCCGAGTGCGGAGCATATGTCGCAGTTTTGTGTAATGTTCCCAGATTACGGAAAGGGCAACTTGAAACAAATGTTTCTCTTAAAAATAAAACCCTTTATTGGTTAAGTAAAAATTGTGGGTTCTCAATCTTAGATGCAGACCAGATCTTGCTTACTCAAAGAGTGGGTTGGATAGGTCCTACATCCAAAGGTTTTGAAGGGGACTGTGTTATAATCAATTTTGGATCACCTTTTTGGGTTCATAAAGTTTTATCTAGAGCCCCCCCGCCTTCCAGTTGGGAATATAATACTACCCTCTTGCCACTTGCCTATTTCTACAAATTCCCTGTTTTCAATAACTCAGTTTTTGGTCATAGGGTACCTCGCGTTAGGAACAAGTGGCTGCCTATGGAACCAGCTGCTAGTTCTGTGTTTTCCCCCTTACCACTCTATAACAGGTTCCAATGTCTGACACAAATGGAGGATAATGATTGAAATGGAACTTTAATAGGTAATACAGTGGGAAATACAGATAAGGGGATTACGGTGAACCCTAACATATTTATGAGGCAAAGTGAAGTCATTATTAACCGTCAGGATCTTATTATGATGAATGGGTTACCGGTTATAAATGACTCTAGTATGCCTGACACCTTAACAGCTAGCATACTTAGAGAGCCTATCACGAATATAGAAGTACCTACAAATAGGCATAATGACAAGATCGCCAAGATTCAAGAAGGGTATTCATTAACAACCTGGAACATCGCAGGTCTTGGAAATAAATTAGGTACTCCCTTCTGGCTAGATTTTATTAACCACGGAAGTGACATAATTTGCTTCCAAGAAACATGGAGTACAGATTGCGTCACTGTGGAAGGGTATACCTCATATTGTGTTAATGCGATACCCTCTTCAATGGGTAGAGCCAAGGGTGGACTATTGTTGCTCATCTCAACTAAATTGATTGGATGTAAAATTATTTCTTATTCCTCCATTGACAGTTATAGTCAAGTTTTGCGCCTATCATTCCCTGTTGGAAAGGATTTGGTTCTAATTAATTTTTATAATAATAATTTTCGCAGGGATAGGGGAGCTTGCTTAGTTTCACTGGAAAAAGAATTGGATAAGGTATTAAATATTTCACCTAAGCTGACTGTTGTTGTGTGGGTAGGTGATTTTAATATCCAAGCTTGTCCCACCACATTTATTAATTCTTGTGGTTATATGAAGTCTTACTCAACCACCGCAGGAACCAAGGATGATATGCTACATTTTCCACATTGTGATTACGGCATGACCCTTAATGCTCTAATGGCCAAACTTGACCTTGAGCTATTGGATTGCACCGAGAGAAAGGGCCATATTAAATGTCCATCATTTACTGGCCGAGATGCAAACAGTAATATTGATCACATCTTATTAACTAGGAATAGTCCATATGTGGACCTTTGGATAACTGAACAGGTGGTTAGCGACCACAATAGTATTTCCATAGTCCTGTTGGCATGGGGTAACAAACTGACTAATAATAATTATACAATTACAGATATTCTCCCTTTCAGGCCGAACGGTACGAGAATTAAATGGGATGGTGTAGACCCATATAAGATCCAATCGGTTGTGGTAAATAGCTGTAGAGACAGTATTAATTACTGTCTAAGGGATGAGGTTACCTCTGGCAAACTATGTATGGAATTCTCTAATATTAATAGGGTAGTAAGCGATATTTTAACTCGGAAATCCAAAGGCCTAAAACATGTTGGTAAGAAGTGGTTCAACTCTGAATGTACGGAGATATTAACTAACTTAAAGGCAGTTTTAAAGTCCAAGCCCCGTGACCAAATCTTAGTCCGTAAATTACGATATGCCTATAAACAAGCTGTCCTTGCCCATAAAAAGGCGATGAGAACAGATGCTTGGGA
Source organism: Triturus cristatus (assembly GCF_964204655.1). Classification (NCBI taxonomy): domain Eukaryota; kingdom Metazoa; phylum Chordata; class Amphibia; order Caudata; family Salamandridae; genus Triturus; species Triturus cristatus. Next base: position 1,093,471,797 of record NC_140588.1, on the reverse strand, counting down.
TAAGCTAGGCTTCGCAAGTGACACTGGAAATGTAAAACTTTTTTGGGAAATTATAAATAGTCCCTTTTTAAAGGATGATCATATCCCTGAGCTGACGTCCTATGTTAATTGCACGGAGTGGATAGAACATTTTTCTAATATTTTTAATCCAGATAAGGTTTTTTTAGATCAGTTTTTATCAAATGATTCTATTTGGCCATTTATGCCATTAATGATTGACGTCGATGAGGTGCGTGAAGGGATGGTAAATAGTAAAGGGGGCAAGGCACCAGGTCCGGATGGTGTCCCGATCGACTTATATAAAGCCGAAATAGATCTCTGGGCACCAATCCTGACAAGAATTTTCAACTGAGGGGAATTTTCCAAAATCATAGGCTGAATCATTGATTGTCCCTCTACATAAGAAGGGATCACGATCTGAAGCAAGTAACTACCGTCCTATTTCATTGTTAGATTCCTCTATTAAAGTACTAAGTAGGGTACTTTTAAAAAGATTGGAAGACTGGGCTGCAGATTCAAATGTACTGACCCCAGTTCAATATGGGTTCAGGAAAGGCATTGGGACTATCGAGCAATGCCTTAATTTGGATTTGCTTATCAACAAATATACCACAGTGAAAGGAGGTAACTTGTTTTTATGCTTCGCTGACTTGAGCAGCGCATTTGATCTGGTGGACCACTCGCTCCTTTGGTCAGTACTGCTCGACCTTGGAGCACCGGAGGAGATTGTATTCTTTCTAGCAAGGTTATATGAAAAACTTTCTTGCAGTGTACGCTACGGGCCCACTGGCGAGCGAACTCCCTTCTTTACCGTGCGCAGAGGCATAAGGCAAGGATGTGTTATGGCACCCTTTTTATTCTCTCTCTTTATTAATCAAATTGCATCCATTTTAAACAATATCTCAGCCGACGCCCCCAAAATTGACAATATGGTCGTTTCAGTATTGTTATACGCGGACGACGCTGTCCTAATTTCCCGCACCCCTTTGGGTCTACAACGTCTCATCGACTCTTTCACTCATTTTATAAATGGCAGGAAATTGTTGATTAATAAATCTAAGACTTTCACAATGACGTGCGGTAAAAAATTGAAGTCACCATGCTCCTTTTTCCTAGAAGGTTCAAAGATCCAAGCTGTTAAGACATTCTGCTATTTAGGTATTAATTTTGATGGCAACGGCAAATGGACTAACGAGCAAGTAAATATTGGACATAAAGTAAATAGGAATTCTAATGGTATTTTTCGTTTTGCAACGAAAATAGGGGACTATAGAATAAAGGACATGGTCACCATATATAATGCGAGATGCGTTTCTTCAGCTCTATATGGAGCTGGATTATGGGTTTATTCCTCTACTGCCCAACTCCAGATAAATGAAAACAGCTTCCTTAAACGATTGTTATGTGTCCCGGCTGCAGCTTCCACAGACTTGATTCATCAGGAAACTGGCCTCAATTATATTTCTGATCTGGCCGCAGTACGCCCCCTATTACTATGGCGTGCAATATGGCACAAAAAGGAAACTGCGTTCACACAGTCTGTAATTAAAGACTGCCTTAAGTTAGATCTATGTCATCGTATTCCGTGGTTAAATTACATTACTTCTTGATATAATACTTTGTTTGGAATTAATATTCATTCAGAGTATATAATACCTCTTTCAAAGAAGGAAATTAAAGACACCTTTATATTGTATAAGATGGAAGAAAGAAGTCAACTACTTCGAACTCAAAAAACTTCTGTATTTTATAGGCAGCTTAGCCTTAAGAGTGGGCTTCAGTCGTACTTGGTGGATGTGACTAATAAATCGCACCGTTTTGTTTTAGTACGTTTAAGACTAGGCATTGTACACCATCTAGTATCCTTCCCTGTAATAGGGGCAGGTTCTAAATCAAACTGCCCATGTGATAACGTCTCTAAACAAAGTTGTTGCCATTTCCTGCTATTTTGTAAGTTTTATGTTTTCTTAAGGAAGTTTTATTTGAAACCTATCCTTTTAAAATATAATATCCGTTTAACAGCTGACGCTATGAACTTATTATGTTCCCTCCAAAGCCCAGACGTCTGCTTCTATGTTGCATCTTTTATTTTGAAGTGTAGAGCTGCCAGGAAATCCATAATTTTATGATTTGAGAAATGTGTTCTATAATGGCTATCATGTATATGTGTATAAGTTACTATGATTATATGGTGGTGCTCTAGATAGCCTCATGTTTCCACATGCTAACTCACACATAGTTGTAATAAACTAGTGTAAGGTTATCCTGTTACGTTTGAACTGGTGCATTAGTTTCACTATGGCATGGGGGTGTCTTTTATCATGTCATGGATTTCATATTCAGGCACACGTCACTTTATTTTTGGTATGGAATGATTCCTAGATCATGGAATTCTTGTTCCTTGAGTAATAATATACTAATGTAAATATGTATGCCTAAATTTTGTACTATGCACATATCACTATTAGCAAGTGGAGTTTATAATTCGTTTGATTCTAAGTTTACCTGGCAACATCTAATAATTTATAAGCGACATTTGTCGGATTTTTATTTTTATTTTTACTGATGTGTATTTATGTATGGTTCTTTATCAGTCCGTGCGAGATACTGGTCCCGGTTCAGTGATCTATCATTAGTTTGTAATTAAATCAAATATATGTCATAAACTTTTAATATGTATTATTATGTGTGTTCAGCTTATGTGGTTGTATTTATACTAACCGAATAAAAGCTTTTTGACTTGACTTGTGTTTAGCCGACGGTTGTGTATTTTATGTTTGAAGTAAAATGTATTTCCACTTTACCTCTTGTGGCCAGGGTTATTCTTTTTGTACATTTTTCACAAATATTTTAGGAAAAGTGCACCCTCTGCCTGTGCTTTGTCGAGCAGGTACTCAACATTTAGAACTTCCTATCTGTAGCCATCAGACAGTTCAAATCGTTCAACTTATTTGAACGTTCTCTGAAATGTCACTTGCTTGACAAACTCCTCAATGCTTCAAATCACCTCATTATTTTATCTTTGTTTATTGTAACCAATACATCTAGATCAATGTTTCCCCACACTTCTCAGTTACACTTTTGTGACCCACCCAACTTTAACATGAGGAGCGATTTTTGAACGCAGCTAAAGCAGTATGTGGTAGTGCACTATTTACAGACAGAACATTTTCTATTGAAGCAGCCACTAACTTTACTGAAAACACTATATAACGCAGGTGATGTGTGGAAATCAGGTTTCCGAGAATATTTATCATTTGTGCATCATCAAATAAAGCATCTTGGTGTGTTTTGTTCCTATTAAAATAGGTTTCCAGCATGGTTCAGAATTACAAATAAAAGTTTTGTTTTTAATTTTCCTAACAGCCCAATGAATACAGTTTATGTACAGGTATCGATAGTTTTCTGTATGTTGCAAAAAAAAAAAAAAAAATACATAACACTTGGTTATATTGGAGCATGTTTGTCACTAAATTACCTTTAAAAACTCCACCCACTTTGCATCAGAAGAAAGAAAAGCAAATACCAATCCTATAAGCAGAAACTTGTCAGAAAACACATGACCATTGCCTGTGATGCACCAAATGTTAAAGTCAAGTACAAAATTTAAAGGCATCTTTAATCATTGCTCGGACTTTCTGGACTCAACAAAATTCTGCTGTGACCCGCCAGAGGGTCGCGACCTACAACTTGGGGAACCCTGCATACACCATGTTTTAATCGGTATAAACTTGAGGCGCTCCGAGGCCCTCTGGGGTGTTGCTCATGCACTACAACCAGATACATAAAGCATTTCATCTCTTGGCAATGATGCATGACCGGACGCCCCCGTGAGATGCGGGGGGGGGGGGCAACAGATGAACTGGGGGAGTGAGGTCAAGGGTCGAGCTAGTCTCCGAGATCAAGGCGACCCGTGGCCTTTAAAGAGCCCAGCAGACGCCCCCGCGCCTCCCACCGCCCCCTCCCTGGAGCCCGACCGGCCCCGCCGCCCTCGGCCCCTCCTCACCCGCGCCTCCTCCCTCCGCAGGTCCGTGCTCTGGTCCCAGCCCAGCCGCTGGGAGAGCCGGGCGAAGAGGTCCTTGGTCTCGGGGTCCATTCTGCGGGCGGGCGGGGCTGGATAGAGTCTGTGCGTGAAGGGCTGGGGCTTCGAGGAGCTAGGCTGGTAAGGGGAGCAGTTAGAAGAGCTGGCCTGAGGTGGGGGGCTTCGAGGAGCTAGCCTGGTGGGGGAGTGGGGGGTTCAAGGAGCTGTCTTGTTAGGGTAGCTTTAAGGGCCTGGCCCGGGTTGGCTTCGAGGAGACGGGCCTTGCACTGCGGTGGGGGCTTGGGGGTGCGGCGTGGTCAGAGCAGGTGCCGCGCCAGCGCTAGCCCCCGCTACAGACATAAAACATTTCAAAATTAGCGCCAGCAGCGAACCGGAAGTGCATCGCCTCACTTCCGGCAGCAAAGGTAGTACTTCCGGGGTATGCCTGATAAACACCGTCTTGGGGTTTCTTTTACTCGCCGTCTCACGGCCGCTGGTGGAGTCAGGAAACGGGGTGGTGTTCCACCCGTGTGTCACCCCCGTCGCGACTCCAGCCCTGCATATCACGACAGTGACGCTGTAAACACTCCCCCCGCTGCCATTTTAGCGGCATAGCTGCCAAGGTTTCAGATTGCTTTGTGTGACATTTTCATAATTTTAGTGTAATTAATTATGAGTGATATTTCACCGACTGTGAGTGACACTTTTTCGCGAGCAAAATCAAGAAATGAAGACGAGGGAAACATATATATATATATTAAATTACACCCATTTGAGCAACGAGAAAGTCTTAAGAAGATTTTAAAACTGCTGCGAAGCACTAGAAATGGAAGGTATTAGTGGACTTGTGAATGACATTTAACTGCTAACTGTGTGACATTTAGAGTGACACTTTCTGATGAGTAAAAACCATGTAATGAGGTGCGCGGATAAAGATAAATATCAGAACTTATCCACAAGAAGTTCTAATAATATCTTGCAACTGGAGCAAAACCCCTGAAATGGAAGTTTACACTTGTGCTCATAGTGACAGGGCATTGGAGGCAGCCCATGCCTGGGGGACACTAGCAGTACTATTGAAAGCTGCCGACTCTAGTGGGGATGAGGACTTGGAGAATGGGGAGGTACAGAGTCAATCCCCTACTGTATCGGGTTAGAGGGGTGCCGGGGGGATAGGGCGCTGCCTCACTTGGGTTCTCCGTGGTCCTGTGCTAGGGTAGAATGCGGGGTACACTACAAGGAACTGAGTGCCTTGCCATATATTCAGCCTAATGAGTCATGCCGGAGGAGTTGTGGGAAGGGGGTGGAGGGACGGGGGAGGGGATGTATCAGAGTATAGCTGATTGATTTAGGATTAGTTATATTGATTATGCACTGGACCTGTTGAGTGAGGGCTCTACTATTCATATGCCTGTAATATGACCTCGCATGACGATTTTATGGTGGACTTACTAGAGACTATATTGCAGGGTTTATAGGGGGAGCGATAATTTAGAGAGTATGTCAATGGGTACCAGCGGGCATGGTTGTACTAGGACCGTTGTTCATTTGGGTTTTTAAGGCAGTGTTGATTGCTGACTGTACTGTGCTTGCATGATCTTAAATGTTAATAAACATATTTTACATAATTTTTTTGTTTAAAAATGGAAGTTTACACTTGCTTTATAACGAAGTATGTCTGCAAATGTTGTGGTAGGCTAGCTTATACTGTGTGTAATACAATTTTAAAACAATGTGAAGATTCCTGTACCTACAGTCGCAGGCTGGGTCCTCGTAGCACTATAATATAGAAGTAACTATCCACTACTGAGCCAAGAAGGACAAACTTCTGTTCCTCTCTGGTTACAGCTATTCTGCGCTGGAGATTGCCTGACAATTTATCGCAGTTACAACAGAAATACAATTCGTCCTGTGTGTGAAGAAATAAACTGCTAGGCTCAGTCTGAAATGAATGGTGTGCACTAACTGACATTGCGATCTAGTATTAATCAAATGCTGCAGAGATCAACTTGACAGTACAGAGTCTGTAGACCGAGAATGCATGAATGACTCGCCTGACTACTGCTGGTAAACAGGCGCTGGGGAGTGTATGCCATTCCATGACATAGTATTATAGAATACCATCACAAGATGGCAGTGATATTACACACTATGATAACAGGGCGTTCTATATATGAACCGTTTCCTCTATTCTGTTCGTTGTTTAATCAATATATCATCACAATCACAAACTGATGTGAGATTATACATTGAGCTGTGTGCCGTTTCCGAAATACAATTAAATTTAAGAATCGTAGAGTTAAATTATATACATTACGGACATCACTAAAGAATTTGATTTCTCGAAAGATCTACCTTCTCGATCTATTTAAAAAATTCTATCTTGACGCCTTTTTCACTATCCCGTAAATATCTAGATTAGTTGGTATGTAGACAGCGGACATGTTGTCATATACCAAAGGATATGTCCACACCATTAAGAAATGGAGGTGTGCAAACGTTTATCCATATAATATTATAAAACATCATTACAAGATGGCGGTGATACTATACACCATTATAATATGTGGTCCATATACACGATCGCGTTTAATTAATTTCCTCACGCGTTAAGTGTGTATTATTATAACCCTTTAACCGTGGAAGACAAGGTGAGACCTTTATTCATCAAATAGCTGGTTTGGCATACTAATCGAATTGTAGATCTGTAGAACAAAGTATATAAACTGTGGCAGTGATATGGTACTGAGAGCAAATACACAATTTAAAGATGGCGGCCCTGTATTTGGACACTATTATATGGCGTCTATACACACGATCGCGTTTACTATTTCTCACGTGTTAAGTGTGTATCAATGTATCGGTGGTACCATATAAGACTAGGTGAGATTATTACTTATCAAGAGGTGTGGTTCTGACACACCAATTGAACTCTAGAACTGCGGAAATAACCAAATAAATTGCGGCAATAATACGGTATTGAGAGTGAACACACCATCCAAAGATGGCGGCTATATATTTTGACTACCTTCGTTCATCAAATAGCTGGTTTGACATACTAATTGAATTGTAGATCTGTAGAATTAAGTATACAAATTGTGGCAGTAATATGGTATTGAGAACAAATACTCCATTTAAAGATGGCGGCTCTGCATTTTGACTATTACAATATGGCGTCTATACACACGATCGCGTTTACTATTTCTCACGTGCTAAAGTGTGTATCAATATATCGGTGTTACTATGTAAAACTAGGTGAGATTATTACTCATCAAGACGTGTGGTTTTGAACTCCAGAACTGTGGATATAATCGAATAAATTGCGGCGATCATACAGTATTGAGAGTAAACACACCATTTAAAGATGGCGGCCATGTTATTTTGACGATCTGAGACAATTATCACTCACCTCAGGTGTGTACCTGTCTAGGGTATTTAAGGTGGTCCGTGAAACGCAGATCATTACTGCATGGACCCTAGCATGGAGGGAATCGGCTCCTGGAATTTTTGGTAAGCGCTACAGACCTTGAAGAGATTCAGTCTTGTTAACTAGAATTCTACTTTTATATTACCTTCTCAGATCGAACCTTGGATACTTTGAACAAATATTCTGATAATTTAAGACTCTGCTCTGTCACAAATTGTATAACTAGAATTACTTCTATACTTGAAATCTAATAGATATCCATTGATCTTGTGATCAATCTGAAGATAAAAAAGATAAAAAATAATAAATAAAAAATAAAAAGGAAGAAATATGAGATGGTAGCACATGTCTAGGCTTATTTAGTCATGAAAACTATGACTTTTATGCTGAGATTCAGTTCTTAGCTAGTAGTAACAATACCCTTAATTCGGGTTTTTTCATCTTCCCTAGAATCTACAGAAATAAACCGTATAATGGGTGTATTACGATTGAAGAACAAGAAATTACAACATTACCACAACATTTAAATGTAGAACAATCAGGTAGGTAGGCACTTTATGCAATATGTGTTTTGCTGAATGAAGTACTTTAATAAAATCCCTTGTTTAGTAATAATATGGGATACATGTATTTTCCTCTCTATATTAGGATAGCCAACTTGGTGTTAATTACGAGAAGAATATTGTGCAGTCGATATTTCTAGGGAGTTTGCATTTGGTAATCAATTATCTGAATAACGGGAAGAGACTCAAGCAACGCAGAATAATAAAGGTACTTGCTGGCTTGCGATATAGCTTAAAATAAATCTAACCTATTTATTAATATATTACTTGATAGGTAGGCTAACACATATGTATATATTCTCTCTCTCATTTGCAAAAAGGTGCTTGATACAATACGGCATATTAGAAGAAGACTTACTAACTTACCCCAATGTGGAGGAGAATAGAAAGTTATCCGTCCCATATCTAAAAACCAACTCGTATTTGGTAAGAATTAGTGGAATGTTAGAGACTTTGATAAGAAATGCTGAGATACAACATAGAATTGAGTGCCCTATTGAAAAAATAGATTTAACCACAGCATTTGTTCATATGCCTTCACTTGAACCCTTAGTTAGACTTTTATTACCTTTGACTAGAAGATAAAATATTTGTAAAGAAATGTTAATGTCTTTTCTTTGGCAGGTGTAGATTTCTAAAGTATTTGTTTGACGATTAGAATAATATGTATAGAGAGTGACAGAACAACACCGGGTGTACTTTTAACAATATTGTATATAGGAAATGCATATATATGTATTAAGAAGAGCACATCATGTTTTTATGATATGTATGTGTTTAGTGATATGTTTTTGTAAACTATGTGTAGATAAAAATATTTTGTATCTATCTATTGTAGCCCTGAAGAAGTCCTTTTGGACGAAACGCGTCGGCTACATTGTATGTACCTTTGCTATTTGTGAAGAAAAGAAGAACCTAATAAAGAAAGAATCTTTTAAAATAACACCTGCTGTATGGACAGTCATACTTTACATTCATTGTATAATTTTATGGAGTGCTGGATCACAGTGAATTACTTTCTTTACATGAAGTTGAAGGCACGGAGTCAACTTAGTACTGCACTACTTTTATAATATTCAAGAAATGTATTGCATTTGTCAGTATCTCATTGTTAATTGATCCAATTTTCGAGTGCATTGCTACATGCATTACATTAGCTTCAATTCCCATAATGTGGTAAATAATTTCATTACCGGGACTTAATTTGATACAGAAAATTAATAAAACAGCTCAGTAAAATAAGAGGCAGAATCCGTGGTATTAGAGGTTCGGAACGGGCTTTATTCCTAATGGACAATTCGAATTGGGGACTTCAAGTTCCATCACCGCGGAGGTTCAGGAAGTGAAGAGCAATACATTATTGACAAGTAATCACTTTTATAGAATAGACATTACAGTGAAGCAGATGCAGGAGGCGTAACAATTGATAATAGAGATAAAACCATACATGCGTAACAAAAATGGGTGTAACTGGGTGTAACTAGAAAACGTCATTTAGGTGTGATGTCACAAATGGGTGTATCTATGAAATAATTTCGCAATGTCAGCAGAAATACTTGGCAGAGATGCGCGCGCAGCAGCATGACATGTGATTGACGTGCAACTAGGGGGTGAAGGGGACTTGACGTTTAGCTCTACATGTGGAGACAGAAGTCTGGGGGGTCAAGTCAACCTAATCCCAAATCATATCTAACATCCTATGTTTAAAGAACTTATGTTATCCAAAAGGGAAGGTCTCTCGAACGGAATCTATTCTATACTGACTGTGAGTGCGTGTACAAGCGTCTAAGTGTCTACATGAGATGCAAGGGCAGAAATCTTCCATAGTGACAGGGCTATGAATTACTTGCATAAAGACAGAGAAGCCGGGCCCTTTGCTCAGTAGCTGGAAGAATGTTTACTTAAACTACTAGACAGGAATGCATTGGATGAGGAGCGGAGCAGATAATCTTGAAGGTGAAATACAGTTTTCTTGGCAGGCAGGCAGATCGGCCGAGTCAGGCACCGTTAGCCGCGCAGGGAGTAGGACAAAGTTCATGGATACAGACGTGAGCTCAGGCTGGAGCTGTCAGAGGTAAAAAGCAGGGAAAAGCTTGATGGCAGAATCAGGGCCTACTCGCCTGGACTGTAAAATGGAGTGAGTGGACCACATAAAGTCGGTGGCCTTTCATACTTAGGAATGGAATATCCGATCCATTCATGGCGGATCTGAAAGAGGACATGTTGACGATGGACGCACATATGTTTGCGTCATCATAACTGGAACTGGAGTGAATGTACATGTACTTGTGATTTATACATGGGGACGTTAGGGTCTAGGATAGGGGACATAACTGGTCACAAAAATCTATATTTCCACATTCCCTCCTTGTCCCCTACTGACCCTTAGGAGATATCAATCTTCATTAATCCATTGATCTGTTCATATAGCATCATTTGTTCTTCTTTCTTCTTCCGGAATCTTGAATGAAAACTTGGTGGTGGAATACACGAAGTGGCGCATAGACCACAAATCGCTGGTCCACATTGTAGGCATAAGCAGCAACTGAATAGTATGAGAAAGCCAATACCTAGGAAGGATAGAACTCTCCATCCCCAGGCTGACAACACGCTCCAAAACCACCCGGACCAAGTCCAAGTGCCTGGATTCTGGTGTATCTGGCTTACGATCTTGTGAAGGCGAGTTATAGCTTTATATACAGATGGCGAATTTTCTGGGATGAATATGCAGCAGCTTGACCCGATGACCCTACAGGCTCCGCCCCTATCGGCCAGGATGACGTCAAGGACAAGACGATTTTGAAGGACAACAATCCTCATCGCAGATTGCTCCTCTGTCAAGTTGCCTAAGGCGGAGATAGTTTCATTCACTACGGCTTCAAGAGTCCTGGTTAATCTACGTATCAGCTTACTATTGGTAACTGTACCTATATAGGGAAAGAGTCCTTTATTAAAATCTGTATATTTTTCCCATGCCGTCTCGGTGTAATCGACAATTGGGAGATCTCTTCGTTCTCTATTGTGTACTAAATGAATATTTCTATGGTAATCAGGAGGAGCTAGAAAAACAGGTGGCAAAAGGAATCCGATGTAACAGGTACCATCCCAATCTAGCGGCAGACGTATATATGCAGTCTGACCACATATGAAGTAGGAATGGCGAGAAGCTCTAAATGAAGACTTGCCTTGATCACTGAATTCTATTACAGTGGTGCATTTACTATGGCCCATATGTATGGAACCATTCTTTCTTACACACAATTCACCTTTAACTGGAAACACTGACATAGCGGGCGAAATTGGTGCAGCTTCGTTTTCAACATTCAGGATCATGAGATTAAGCGTAAAATTACCTAATCCATATACTTCATTTTCTAGATCAGTTCCTGTTCTTTTGGGACGACCCTCCTTGTCAGGGTAGCAGACTTTGAGTAAAATTAGGCTCAGGTCTCCCCATACCCAATTGTCTTGATAAACTACTGAGTTTGAATCTAAGGAATTGATTAGACTAAACCATGCTCCACAAGAGCCATTGTGTGTAAACGGATATGGAAAGAGGGGCAGGATTCCCTTATAGTTCTGATAGGGAGGGAGTCGGCCACATATCCAACAATTGGTAGGATTACTAGTCTGATGGGAATGATGTAACATACTAATGAAAGTGTTATTGCGCAGCGCAAATCTATAGGACAACTCATGCGGCGGTAATTCACTAAAGGAGTGTTCAACAGTAACATTGTAAGCATGTTTAGAAATAGGATAATACATATGCAACAATATACTCGCAGAAATGATAAGAAGACTTAAGAAAAACAAAATCAATAATGTCATTGTGCAATGACTACGGAATGATTTACAATAGGCATGTCTTTTCAACTGTATTTGTCGATATTTTTCTCTATTCAGGTCTAGGGGATACATGTCAGAGACAAATTCAACCGATTCACCTTGGAGAGGACTTAAACAATCAAATCGTCTGACTTACTAGACCTCAGTTTTAATTTATAGAGTTCATTGTTACTTTGTTCAACCAAAGGAAGCTTTGAATCAGTCTGTAAGGAAGTGTCAGGTGTAAAGTTCACATCTGAAGGTAGTCCATGAAATTTCTTAATATGACTTGAGTGTAACCAGCCTTTGCGGCCTTCGATCTTCACGGCTGTCCTTGTAGTGAGCAACACAAGTTGAGGCGATTTCCACCTGGGATCCAGCTGAGTCTTTCGGTCAAAGTTTCTTATTAATACTAGGTCCCCCGGAACTATGTCATGGGGTTTCACCTCGGTGTTGTCAGGAAAGGCTGCAGCTACCTGTGAACGACAAGATTGTAGTGCAGACATCAAGGAAGCTAGGTAATCTGTCAGCATATTACAGTCAACATCAGTTATTTTACGGGGTATAGGCGTCCCCCACATATTTGGTGGTCTACCAAAGATCACCTCATAAGGGGATAGCCCTGTTCGAGAGTGTGCTACCATTCTCATGTAAAAGAGTGCAACTGGTAAGGCTACTACCCAATCGACACCTTTCTCTCTACATATTTTGGACAATCTAATTTTCAGAGTTTGATTATGTCGTTCCACGAGACCTGCTGCCTCGGGGTGTCGGACACAATGAAACTTCCATCGATATCCTAGCAAAAGTGAAACGTGTTTCATTAGTTCAGATGAGAACGGCTGGCCGTTATCTGAATAGATAACACGTGGTAAACCATACCGTGGGAAGAATTCTCGAACTAACTGTTTGGCAGTAGTCGGGGCAGTGTAATCTGAAACTGGGTAAGCTTCGGTCCAACGGGAAAGAGCACAGACAACTACGAGAACATATTTGAATCCTCGACATCGTTCCATCTGGATATAATCCATCTGGAGGACTTCAAAAGGGTGATCAGGAGGCTGAAATCCACCCTGTTCTACGGGAATGCTTTTACCTGGGTTAAACTGACAACATATCATACAGGTACGGACTTTCTGTTTAGCTGCTGCTCGTAAATGTTTGTTGAACCAAATGTGTTGAATACTGTCTAGCATAGCTTTCTCTCCTAGATGCGCTGGACTGTGTATTGTATTTATGATTACTTGGACCATAGAGTCAGGAAGAAACCATACAGATTTTTCTTTCGTCATCCATCCCTGGTCCGTTGGGATCCCTCCTTATTCAGTCCATTTCTTTATCTCGTCTGGTGTAGCATGTGTCTGTATGTCAATTACGTCAAGAGCGGGGTCCTTAATCATCATACAAGGTGTTGGTGTCGGAACTATTGTCTTTGTCATGTCAGTTGTGTGAGTTTGAGCAGTCTGTTTAGCTGTTCTGTCAGCTAAATCATTGCCTTGAGAAATGACATCAGTAACTTTCGTATGAGCTTTGCATTTCATAATCGATATTGCAGTGGGTAGATGTATTGCATCTAATAAAGCATGAATGAGGGGTCCATTCATGGCGGATCTGAAAGAGGACATGTTGACGGTGGACGCACATATGTTTGCGTCTTCATAACTGGAACTGGAGTGAATGTACATGTACTTGTGATTTATACATGGGGACGTTAGGGTCTAGGATAGGGGACATAACTGGTCACAAAAATCTATATTTCCACAATAATAAAAACATCTCTGCATTTTTCATAGTCATTGTTTTTTAATGTTTCCTCACCAGTGCTTTGGTATTTGTAGTTCATTCAGGGCCCCTGTTCTCTCCTAAACAATCTAATTTTCAGAGTTTGATTATGTCGTTCCACGAGACCTGCTGCCTCGGGGTGTCGGACACAATGAAACTTCCATCGATATCCTAGCAAAAGTGAAACGTGTTTCATTAGTTCAGATGAGAACGGCTGGCCGTTATCTGAATAGATAACACGTGGTAAACCATACCGTGGGAAGAATTCTCGAACTAACTGTTTGGCAGTAGTCGGGGCAGTGTAATCTGAAACTGGGTAAGCTTCGGTCCAACGGGAAAGAGCACAGACAACTACGAGAACATATTTGAATCCTCGACATCGTTCCATCTGGATATAATCCATCTGGAGGACTTCAAAAGGGTGATCAGGAGGCTGAAATCCACCCTGTTCTACGGGAATGCTTTTACCTGGGTTAAACTGACAACATATCATACAGGTACGGACTTTCTGTTTAGCTGCTGCTCGTAAATGTTTGTTGAACCAAATGTGTTGAATACTGTCTAGCATAGCTTTCTCTCCTAGATGCGCTGGACTGTGTATTGTATTTATGATTACTTGGACCATAGAGTCAGGAAGAAACCATACAGATTTTTCTTTCGTCATCCATCCCTGGTCCGTTGGGATCCCTCCTAATTCAGTCCATTTCTTTATCTCGTCTGGTGTAGCATGTGTCTGTATGTCAATTACGTCAAGAGCGGGGTCCTTAATCATCATACAAGGTGTTGGTGTCGGAACTATTGTCTTTGTCATGTCAGTTGTGTGAGTTTGAGCAGTCTGTTTAGCTGTTCTGTCAGCTAAATCATTGCCTTGAGAAATGACATCAGTAACTTTCGTATGAGCTTTGCATTTCATAATCGATATTGCAGTGGGTAGATGTATTGCATCTAATAAAGCATGAATGAGGGGTCCGTGCTGAATGTGGGCACCATGAGAAGTTAAATAACCTCTCTCTCGCCACAGCACGCCGAAGTCATGAACGACTCCGAATGCATAACGTGAATCTGTGTATATGTTGACTTTCTTATTTGAAGCTTGGATACAGGCTTGTGTCAGAGCGATGAGCTCTGCTGCTTGAGCTGACAAAGTATTTATGCAATTTGTTTCAATGACTTCAGTATCTGTTGTGACTGCATACGCGGCCACTAACTCTCCTGTACTTGTTCTCATACATGAACCATCTACATACAACGTTAGGTCTGGATCTGACAATGGGACATCTGTCAAGTCTTGTCTGGGTTTCGTTGTGATAGTAATAACTTTACTACAATCATGTGCTAGTGGGTCTGTTCCGTTTACTGGTAAAAGTGTGGCAGGATTTAATATACTACATCGTCTGATTTCTATGTGTGGCTGAAACAATGTCAATTCATAACCGGTAAGTCTCGCTATAGTCAAATGTTGTGTTTGCGTTCGGTTCAAAAGAACCTCTACTGCATGTGGTACTTGTACTGTCAATGGATGTCCTAACACTATGGCATCGCTTTGTCTGATTGCTAAAGCTGTTGCTGCCACTGATTTCAGGCACGCAGGTAAAGCTTGAGCTACGGGATCTAATGTACTAGAGAAATAGGCACATGGTTTGTGTGATCCTGCTTGTTCCTGTGTGAGTACTGATAAAGCAGTACCTTCGCGTTCTGTAACAAAGAGTGTAAAATGTTTCCTGTAACATGGTGTTGCTAAAACAGGTGCTTGACATAAAGCTTTCTTCAAGCATTCAAAGGCTTGTGTATGTTCCTGAGTCCAAGGGAGGGCAGTCGATGTGGCCGCCTCCTGTGTTGTCAACTGAATGAGTGGTTTTGCTAGAAATGCATATTGAGGGATCCACTGCCTACAGTATGAAGTGAGGCCTATAAAAGCCCGCACCTCCTTTTGTGTCTTGGGTGTCGGCATGTTATCAATTAACTGGATGCGATCGGGTGTAAGCTGTCTTCCCTCCTTGGACAGCGAGTGGCCAATGTAAACAACTCGCTGTACACAGAATTGCAGCTTAGAAGGGGACACCTTGTGCCCCTTTTCAGCCAGAAATTGTAAAACTGTCAGTGATGCTTTTTCACATTAAGGTTCGCTTCGGGCGGTGATCAGCAGATCATCGACATATTGAAGCAGTGCAGTGTTGACTGGCATGTGTATACTGTCAAGTTCTCTTTTCAGTGCTTGGCTATAGATGCTGGGGCTTTCTGTGAATCCTTGAGGTGCGCGCGTGAATTTAAAGCTTCGTCCATTTAAACTAAATCCGAACAAGTATTGGCTTTCCGGATCTATTGGGACGCTGAAAAAAGCATTTTTGAGATCAATTACAGTAAAGAATGTTGCTTCGGAATCAATGGCTGTCAGTAATGAAGAAATGTCTGGAACTACGGGGTATTGTGGTACAATGCATTTATTTAATTCGCGCAGCTCAATAACCAATCGATATACTGGCGGGGCCTTTGGATCAGTTCGTTTAAGAATCGGAATTATCGGGGAATTACATACATTGGAGTCTGTTTCCACAACCACTCCTTGGGCAATAAGCTCGTCAATGATTTGCAGTAAAGCCACTACAGCATCTGGCGGTAACTTGTATTGTCGCATTCGTGGTAGTACCACTCCTGCCTTTAGTGTAACCTGATATGGTGTAATGTTCATGCAACCAACATCGGTAGGGCCTTGTGCCCATAAATGTGTCGGTAAAGTCTGCAGTCGGTGGTCCACGTCTCGGGACACATAGTGCCCTTTGAAATCACGTAGAAACAATCTTACTCCTTCCGGAGAACAACATATTATAGCTCCTAGAGCTTTCAATGTTTTTATACCTAACAGATTTTCTGGACATGATTTAGTAAGCAATAAATCTGTAGTTCGTGTCAAGGGTCCAATCGTAAGTGGAAGAGGCTGTGATACCTCATTAACAATAGGTTTTCCTGAAAAACCAAGGGAAATATTCTGTGAGCCTGAGAGGGGTGCCCCTGGAACTTCACTACGTTTTATTGTTGTTCGGCTTGCCCCTGTATCAAGTAAAAATTTTCTATCTTGGCCTAATAGTTCACTATGTACATAAGGTCCTTCTTGATCTACAGGGACCTCGATAAGGGGTAAGCCAACTTCCCTCTCTAGGCTGCTTCATGAGTATCGTTGATAATCAGGATAGTCGTACTGTGCGGTCTGGTATAACTGTCGTGTCGTGGTTTGTGTGGCAGCAATAGGCAACGGTGGTGCAGCTGGCACAAACTGTTGTGGAGCTGGCATGGACTGTGCATGCTGCTGAGCTCCATGTTCGTTCTGATCCTGTCTAGGTGGCCGTGGTCTTTCCTGTGTTTTACCTGTGGCGATATTACGTTTTAATACTGGACAATCGTGTATATAATGACCTGGCTGTTTACAATAGTTGCATGTCCCTTTCACAGAACCTGCTGAATCACTGGACTGTGTCATACCCTTTTTATGACCGTCAGCTGGAACTGTCTGGGAGACTAGCATCTTCATTTTCGTGTCTTTCATGCGTTTATGTTCATGTTCTTGTTCCTCTCTAATTCTATTGTGATGGTACTGTAACATTTGTAACATCTGTGACGGGGTGTTACCTTGCCAGGTACTTTCAAATTTCAATACTCTATTCTTAACTTGAGGCAGAGAATTTTCAACTAATTTTGTCACAAACAGATGTGGGTATGATTCGCTACTTGCTTTTATCCCACTATTTATACCAAAACATTTTTCGAATCGGGCATAGAAATCACTAGTGTCTTCATCTTGCTTTTGTTTACAGGCTGAGATTGCACCCCAGTCTTCCTTTTTCGTAGTTAACAGACGTGGCAGTACCTGCACTAGTAAACCTGGTAGCAATTTAGTCTTTTCCCCAAGCCCTGAACCTGGACCTCGGGCCTTTTCTTCATTTTCTAATGCTGTCCAATCTATCTTTTGATCTCCCACCTCCCACTCTTTTTCTTTGAGTTTTTCATAAATGCCCACAGGCATTAATACCTTTAATATTGTCATAATGTCGGGATAGGTATACTCTCCCATGAGTAACATGTCTTTAATTTCGCCGTGGAAACCCGCTGGGTCTTTGTCATGACTGGGTACCACCTTCTTCATTTCTAACAATTCTATTTTAGATATGGGCGTATATACAAATACACGTTTAAACTGATTGTCCTCGCCTTTTATTGGGTGCACTTCTCGTAAGGGATTCTGTCTATCCATGTAATGCGTCGTTCTTTCCTTGATGGGCAGTGAGACATGTTCTGGGCACACAAAAAGAATGTACTGCTTTCTGGATTCTAATATTTCTCTAATTAACTCAGTGCCTGAACCTCTCCATCTATTCGTGAGTAATTCAGTTAATATATCGGGTAGAGGACCAGGATCGGAATGTTGGCTTTTATATAATATAAGGAGTTGTTGAATCATGTAAATCCCAGCTAAACGCTGTTCATCTGGGGTGAGATTCAAAAACGTGTGTGCTACTGTGTCATCACCATATGTTCCGGGACTGTCGACCCAATGAACGGCTGACCTGGCTAATTCTTGTTCGTCCATAGAATCGAGTAAATGATAACCCCTTCGTTCTCGGAGTAATTTGTCAGCGGCCTGGAACGAATGCTCAGGGGACCTTATATTTCTTGTATCTCCCATGTGGGGGACGCCTATATTTATTATAGGTGTTTGGAAATTCCTGTTATTGTCTGGACGTATCGGACGTATCGGATCAATAAAACATCTAGTATTATTACAGGATCTACCTCTGCCTACATAGGCTATGGTTTCTGACTGTCCCGTGGGTAATCCTGATCCTTCCTCCTCCTCGTTTTGTTCAAACTGGTCTACCGCTAATCTCTCTTCGTGTATGCGTTCTATTTCTTTGCGGATCTTTCGGCACATGGCTACTATACATGCTTGCCTATCATGTTTCCCCTCTGATATATTCTGGCTCCATCTGGTAAGAATTTGTATTGCTTCCGGATTTACCCCCGGCCGGTCTTGGTTTCTGATCACACAATTTATGAGGAAACGTAACAATTCCCCCTGTATCTCCACTTTCTGGTATTCCATAGCTCTGTTAATACATTCAGAATCTCGCCCTGACTGGATAAAATGATATATATTATCTAAATGTGTAGTCATTCCTGGTAGCTTCCCTAAATACATTGTAGCTCGTCGGATACGTAATGATGCCAGGATCATTTCGTCCTCTTTGCCGGGCACAGGGTCATATCTACAATCTACAAGGAGTTCCTTAAGCGTGCGGGGATTTATGAGTTTGGGCGTACGTTGATGTACTGAGTCTTGAAAGGTAAGTGTATGCGCTCTGGGGGGCGTGGAAAAAACCAAGGAGGGAATTGTTGTACCTCCGATAGCGCCTTCTGGGGTGCCGGACGTGAAAGGATTTGTTGAACGCGATACAGCAACTATGGGTGTGAGCACAGCTGTAGAAGCAGCTGTAGGAACAGATGTAGAAACAGATGTGCTTGCCGGAACTTGTGTCGGAATTTGTTGTTGCAGAGGTACAGACACAGGGTCTTGGCGTTGAACCCCCCCGGCAGACAGTCTATGTGGTGCGGGGTTAGCATACTCGGGAGCTGCGTCGTCTAAATATGAAGAAAGGAAAACATCCTCTGCGGTTCTGGGATGCCCTTTGGGATGTGCTTTTATCGGAAACAATGGGGGTGGCAAGTCTTTTGGTATCTCCGGAGTAGCCTTAGGTAATCCTTCGGCCAGAAGGGGATACATACCATTCTTAAGAGCATTTCTTTGTCTATCTACTTGTTCTGATTTTACTCGTGCACCTTCTTCAATTAATAGATTTTCTCGGAATTTATTTGAACTTTCCTTACTTTTCTCTTCCTGTCTGAGCGCTTTTTCGGTACGTCTATATGATTCTTTACGCCATAATTCAATGGCATCTTTCTGTGATTGTCTAGCTTTCTTTTTCCATAATTCTTCTTCTACTTTCATGATACAATCTGCATCCCAGGTCCCAGCTACGGGCCACCTCTGACTTTCTGGTAATTCCTTGGTGTAGTCTACCCATAAATCAAGAAATAATACTGCATCTAGACCATGTTTATGATACATGAAGTACCCTGGAGTGTCCCTAGGAGGAATGGGAACAGCTTCTTCGAGTACCCCTTTTCTAGTTGTGATCTGTCTTAATTTCGAAAAGAGCGGCATATTGACAACTGATCTGATACTCTATCTTGAACACACTTAATACAATAAACACAATAATGGACGGTCATTCATACCACGATATGCAGAACGTATTTAAAAACATTTAACATTTTAACAGACAATGATAACTAACAAAAACTAGTTACTGACATAATACTTGATACTGACTAGATGATACTGAATTATATACTTAGACATACTAGATATACTGCTAAACAGTACAGATACACTGCTGAAACAGTGCAGACCGGATTTGTGTACCCAAACCCGTCTTGACCGGCACAACCTATGTGCACGTCAGAACGCTTCCTCAGCAATGGTACTCACCGGGTAGCTCGGAACGGAAGGCCTCGGAACTGTACTGAACGGAACTGGACCGGACTGGACTCGACTCGACAACTTCGGAACTTCGGAACATCGGAACTTCGGAACTTGATGGGCCTCTGTATACCTCGGATCTTGCTCTCTCAGCTAGGCTCTGGTCGGGATACTTCGCACTTCTCACCGCCTCGTCTGGGTGTTGATCGCAGCCTCAGTCGCCCCCGCTTGACCGGAGGGAGATACAGGAAATCCTGCTGGTACGTGTTGTTGTCCGTCCAGCTGTGGCAGGAGACCGGGCCTGCAACGCACCGCCGGCGCGTGAGATGAGAAAGTGTCCCTGTTCGGGCGCCAATTATGTGGTAAATAATTTCATTACCGGGACTTAATTTGATACAGAAAATTAATAAAACAGCTCAGTAAAATAAGAGGCAGAATCCGTGGTATAAGAGGTTCGGAACGGGCTTTATTCCTAATGGACAATTCGAATTGGGGACTTCAAGTTCCATCACCGCGGAGGTTCAGGAAGTGAAGAGCAATACATTATTGACAAGTAATCACTTTTATAGAATAGACATTACAGTGAAGCAGATGCAGGAGGCGTAACAATTGATAATAGAGATAAAACCATACATGCGTAACAAAAATGGGTGTAACTGGGTGTAACTAGAAAACGTCATTTAGGTGTGATGTCACAAATGGGTGTATCTATGAAATAATTTCGCAATGTCAGCAGAAATACTTGGCAGAGATGCGCGCGCAGCAGCATGACGTGTGATTGACGTGCAACTAGGGGGTGAAGGGGACTTGACGTTTAGCTCTACATGTGGAGACAGAAGTCTGGGGGGTCAAGTCAACCTAATCCCAAATCATATCTAACATCCTATGTTTAAAGAACTTATGTTATCCAAAAGGGAAGGTCTCTCGAACGGAATCTATTCTATACTGACTGTGAGTGCGTGTACAAGCGTCTAAGTGTCTACATGAGATGCAAGGGCAGAAATCTTCCATAGTGACAGGGCTATGAATTACTTGCATAAAGACAGAGAAGCCGGGCCCTTTGCTCAGTAGCTGGAAGAATGTTTACTTAAACTACTAGACAGGAATGCATTGGATGAGGAGCGGAGCAGATAATCTTGAAGGTGAAATACAGTTTTCTTGGCAGGCAGGCAGATCGGCCGAGTCAGGCACCGTTAGCCGCGCAGGGAGTAGGACAAAGTTCATGGATACAGACGTGAGCTCAGGCTGGAGCTGTCAGAGGTAAAAAGCAGGGAAAAGCTTGATGGCAGAATCAGGGCCTACTCGCCTGGACTGTAAAATGGAGTGAGTGGACCACATAAAGTCGGTGGCCTTTCATACTTAGGAATGGAATATCCGATCCATTCATGGCGGATCTGAAAGAGGACATGTTGACGGTGGACGCACATATGTTTGCGTCTTCATAACTGGAACTGGAGTGAATGTACATGTACTTGTGATTTATACATGGGGACGTTAGGGTCTAGGATAGGGGACATAACTGGTCACAAAAATCTATATTTCCACAATAATAAAAACATCTCTGCATTTTTCATAGTCATTGTTTTTTAATGTTTCCTCACCAGTGCTTTGGTATTTGTAGTTCATTCAGGGCCCCTGTTCTCTCCTAAACTGCTCGTCATAGATGGTTTAAAATCAACCTGAGCTGACAGAGCAAGGACGAACATCTACAGAGCTTCTAAATTGGATGTGCTGTGAATGAACTCACAAAGATTTTGAGTTGCTGGACTGTAACCAGTACATAAGGAGACAGGCCTTTCTCTGTGTCTCAGATGTAGTAAGGAAATTGAGCGCTGCATGCCGGAAAAGTACTCAACCACTGGCAACAACGAAGGTGCTACCTGGGATTTACTTATGCAAGGGGAGCTACTGAGGCCCCATTATAGTTGGCAAACGTGGCCCTGCAGGGTCTCGGCTGTTCTTAATCAATACAGTCAGCTCAGCACAGGGGCGTAACAAAGGCCCCTGCAACCCCCGCAGCAGTGCGTGGGGGCCCCCAAGCTCCAGGGGGTCCCCTCAGCAGAGCACTTCAGCCGGAGAGCTCCTGATAGAGTCCGGAGGGGGGCCCCCCATGTACTCTGCAGGGGGGCCCCCTCAATTATCGTTACGCCACTGGCTCAGCAGAGTCCAACACGCCGCGGCACCAGCATGCAGTTCTACTTAACTTACAGGCTGCTGAACTTAAATTATATTATTAATGTTGGAAATCACCATCATGTCAGAAGACATCATGAATTGTCAGACCTGAGCGTACGAAGCGACTAGATTGGTCTCTTTTTTCAGCACAGCATTGTGGAGACACTCAGATTTTTTGAGATCCTACCCCTGCAGAAGTGACTGTCCGACCTCTTCTGCTCTTCCGGTGGTCGCACATGATGATGAGGCAGCAAACTGCTGGCGGCAGACGGGCTGGAAGTAGTGCGGCAAAGAAACAACTGCTGCATTTTGCAGCCTCACTAGTGACTTCCTGTCGACAAAAGGACAGTTGTGACGCCATGTCACATTAGGCCGCCGCAGCCGGTCGTAAGTGAGTGCCTCTCAGCGGCAGCTGTGAATGATGTCTATGCAGCCAGCGCAGCTGAGCCTCCTGGCCGGCACGACCCACTGATAGGATTTTTAATTCTAGTGTGTACCAACCACCATGGCACAATCATACAGTGCACTCTGCCAGACTTGAGGCACGCAGTCCATGCTGCAAAGCTTGGTTGACTGCTTCGGGAGTTGCTCTTTCTCGCTAGTTTGCCTCAGTAGAGCGGTGTAGGAGGCCTGTCTCCTCCCTACTCGGAAGTCAACTCCAAGGTGGAGCCCCCCTCCCTCCTATTGATGCATAATATCCAACACTAGGATCCCCCAAGGGGAAACACTGATGAACCGAAAATCAGACAGACACATGGTATGTGTAAGGCTTCGGGCCCCCAATGGTCACAAGTATGATGATGAAATCACCTCCAACTTTTAAAACATGGCATACAATTCCCCCTACTTTTGTGTTTTATGTATAGGGTCCTGCACAAGAAAGCGCACAGCCCTGAGGAAGACCTGTATTAAACTAATATCAGGCCCACAGAGAAGGTCGAAACACGTTGGTGTAATAAAGTGTGGTCAGAGCATACACACCCACACAAGGTCAAAACAGCCACAGGACAGAAACTGAGAGGATTTACACCTCCCAGAAAACATAATAACTGGAAAATAACATGGCCCCACCGTCTATTTATGACCACACGCTTGGAGAACAATAACACATCCCTTGTGATACAATTATTTTTGTTGGACACTTACTTTTTTGTTGAAAGAGTATCATAGGAATATACATGGTGGACACTTATTTTCATTGTTACAAAAAGTACCATGTGTGAGAAAGTGCCTTCTTTCTTGCATGGTGTGCCCCCACTTTTTGCTGAATTGCTGATGTACTTTGACTGAGTGTGCCCTGGGCTCCTGCCAATCAGGTGCCCAGGGCCTGTGTTCCTTCCCTAAAACTGCATTCAAGCCTAAACCCAATTGGCATCTCTGGCCACATGTCAGCCCCTGGTAAATGGTACCCTAGGTACCCAGGGCCCTGTGACCAGAGTAGGCCCCTAAGGGCTGCAGCACTTATTGTGCCACCCTTAGAGGCCCTGTACCCTGACACACACACACTGCCCTTGCAGGCTGAGTGTCTTCGGGCAGAACAAAACAGAGAGTCGACATGGCACACATCCCTGTGTGCCATGCCCACAAACACACTGCCCTGGCATACCCCAGTAACCCCTCTAGCTGGGTGCCCTATGCCAGTGGTGTGGGTACAGGTGCATGAGCCCTGTACCCCTACAGTACCCAGGTCCATTCCTGGGCACTGTAAGTGCAGTGCTGCCATTAAGAGTATATGGTGCCGGGAGATTGTCATCACGAACTCCACAGCACGTTGATGGCTGCACTGAAGGCTGAGAAGTTTGGTATCAAACTTCTCAGCACATTAAACCCACACTGATGCCAGTGTGGAATTTAATGTAAAATGCACGACAGAGGGCATCTTAGAGATGCCCTCTGAACCTAACCAACAACCAGCGTCCTGACTGAGAGGCTGCCACCCAGCAGACATGTTGCTGGACCCCTGGGTAGAGAGCCATGCGCTCTCATGGGTCTGCAACAATGCACATCCTGGGCGAGGTGCTCGGTCTCCTCCCCTAGGATGGGCAGGGGAAGCTTCAAAGGCATACCGCCTTTGTGAGCTTCTCCAGGCCACTTGCTGTACTTAGCAACTGGCCCCCACTGGTTCTGACCCCCACTCTGGCGGGAAGATCGGCGGGAAAACCCAAGTGAGGAAAGGGGGAGTGCCAGCCTCTGCCAACCCCACCCCTCAGGTGGAGGAGGCGAGGTGAAGCACAACTCTGGGCTCTCGCCATCTTGAGGATGGGGAGCCCTACCCAATCAGGACTAGTCTCCTTCCCCCCTCCCACTGGAGAGTGGCAGGGTAGGGGGTGTACCCACTTCAGGGAAGGGACTCATTGGTCCCTGACCTTCACCTACCTGTAACACCCCTAAATTTAGTATTTAGGGGCACCCTGAACTTTCCTTCCTCAGATCCCGATTCCGAAACTACCAAGAAGAACAAGAAGAAAGAAGACCTGCCGTACAGCTGCTAACAAGAAGACAACACCAACTGACTTGGCCCCAGCCCTACAGGCCTGTCGACCCTCAAACCTGCTCCTGCTAAATCCCGGCGTCTCCAGTGATCAGCAACCTCGAAAACCCCGGAGGACCTGACTGCCTTGCTCCTCTAAAAGACTGGGACTCCCACGAGCAGTGGTTCTGCTCAAACAAGCAACAACCCCTGGTGGCAGCCAGGAACCGCGAATCCAGCACACTCTGTACCCGCCGAGCCTGGCCTCTGCCTGAGTGAACAAAGACCACGAGGACGTCCCCCCGGCGACAGTGACCAAGAATCCAGCACCCAAGGACCCACCTCGATGCTCCTGACGACACCTGCAGCCTCACAACCAGGGACCCCCCCAACCGTGACCAGCTGAGGGTAAGATTTCCCAACGCCAAAAGACACCCCTGCACCCGCCGCCCTGCGGCCCCCTGTGCCCAACTCCTGGGTGCCTACCTAACCTACAGCTCCCCAACTTACCTCTCGAATTGGTGGTAGCACCTGAAGAATCTCCATCCCGAGCTTGCAGCCTTTGTTCGTCTTGCAGCTTTCCCATTGAAATACATTGAGCGCCCGATGGCTCAAAAGCACCCTGCACCCAGCCGCGTGAGTGCCCCTGGAAGTGCAGCATCTATCCTATTCTACTTCTCCACTTGCCCTGTGTAAGTGACCAGGAGCTCAGGTCCCACAGCCGCGTGGCCTGCCTGCAAGCAGCCACCAACCAAAGGCCCCCTACCCGCCATAGACTAACAATGGGCCTACTATCTCTGCACCCGGCTGCCCCTGTGCCGCTAAGGGTGGAACAACTGTACCTACATGACCCTGGGAAACCCCTGAGTCTATGCCCAGAACCATAACTCTTCCAGTCGAGTACTTACCTGATAGCCGAAAACTCACTTTTTCTCCATAGGGTAACATTGACTGGTTTTCACTTGGAATTTCTTCTAAGTGTCGAGTTTTGAAACTTTGAAATATTCACTAAAAATCACCCGATCAACGAAATTGAAATTACTCACCTGTTATCAGGAGAGATCCCAGTGCTGGATCTTTGTGCCCAGCACTGAAAGTACAAAACAATTACAAGTGTGATTTTCCGATAACCAAACTTTCCTCCATAGGATAACATTGCCTGGTTTTTGCCAGAAATTCTTCATTGAGCTCAATGTTCTAATTGTGTTTAATTTGTGTTGCATATTGCAACAACTGTAACTATTGCATTTAAAAATCTATTGCTTATTGAAAGTATTTAACTAAAGCATCTCATTCTGAGAAAGTATTTTGATACCTACTTGTGGTTCTAAAATAAAACAACTATATATTTTTATATACAAAACAATTGGCCTAGAGTTCAGTTCTTGAGTGTGTGAGACCATTTGCTGACTGAGTGTGTACAACAAATGCTTTACACTGTCCTCTGATACTGCCTTACTGCTCGACCAAGCTACCACTTTAGAGAGTAAGGTTATCTCTAACTTTAGCCTCTGCCAAACCTCTGGGGACTGTGGACTCTGTGCACACTGAACCTTACTTTGGTGCAGTATATACAGAGCCACTTTCTTTCATTGGTGGATCAGCGGTGGGATACAAACTTGCATTTGTTGGACTACTTGGTTACCATCTGATCACACAACAGAACTCTTAAATTGCCTTTAGAATTCTGATTTTCCAAAATTGTTTTTTCCAAAATACTAAAAGTCTTGTCAGGTCCTTGTTTAAGTCCCCTTAGAATTTTAGAGAAATAAAAGTCACTGTAGTCAAGGGTAGAGGGTTAGAACTGTCAGGTTAGAATGTCTCAAAGAAACCCAGCTATTAGTGAAAATAATACCATGCAGGACCTGGTGGAGGAGCTCGACCTCACACCTTACTTACACTTGTCTTTCAAGGAATTGAGGTCCGTATGCAAACTAAAAAATATACCAATGGGCCTGCATTCAACCAAACAAGAGCTCCAGGAGCTCCTGGCTGAGTATGCCAAGGACCACCCATCTGAACATGGTGATGACCAGACAGATGAGGAAAGGGAGGAGGATGAGGGGGACCCCCTCCAGTAATCCTTAGGGAGGAAAGGGCCCACATACCCTTAACTCTAAGAATCAACCTCTGGGGACCTAGAGACCACATAGGTGGACCAGGTCCCAGAGAACACACTGGGGAACTCCCTAGTGAATAGGACATATTTTTAGCAAAGCTGGCCAAGTGGTTAGAACTAGAGTCCAGACTCCTGGCTCTAGAGAATGAAAGGAAAGAGATGGGTTTAGCACCCATCAATGGTGGCAGCAATACAAATAATAAGGATACAGAGCAGTCTTATTATCCTAAAATCCCCAAAGGGATTGTCCCTAAATTTGAGGAAGGTGATGACATCACCAAGTGGTTCACAGCCTTTGAGAGGGCTTGTGACATGAGAAAAGTGAAGAAACCTCTCTGGGGGGCACTCCTGTGGGAACTGTTCTCTGGTAACTGTAGATACAGGCTTCTGACCCTCTCTGGGCCAGATGCAGGGTCCTATGATCTCATGAAGAAGACTCTGATTGAGGGATTTGGGCTCACTACTGAGGAGTATAGAATTAGATTCAGGGGGGCTCACAAAACCCAGACCCAGTCCTGGATTGATTTTGTAGACTACTCAGTAAAGACACTGGATGGATGGTTAACTGGACACAAAAACTGCATGATTTTACTGGACTTTACAATTTGTTTATGAAGGAACATATACTAAGTCATTGCACAAATGAAAAGTTGCATCAGCATTTGGTAGACCTAGGTCTAATTTCTCCCCAAGAATTGGGAAAGAAGGCAGACCACTGGTTCAAGACTAGGGTGACAAGGACAACCACTCGGGGTGACCAGAAGAAGGTGGTTACAAAACCTCCCCAGGGGAAAGGTGCTGAGAATCCCCAAGATAAAAAGTCTGAGTCTTCCAAACGGCCCCAAAAACCTGTTCAGGGGGGTGGGTCCCAAACTACTCCCTATGTGCCTCAACCTTATAGGGGGAAGAACTTTGATCCCACAAAGGCCTGGTGTAACAACTGTAAGAAGTTGGGACACTTACCTGTAGATAAATCGTGCCCCCACAACAAGGCCCCTTAGGCAACCAGTACAGCTACTCCTGGGGTAGGAAGTCTACAGATGGGATCAACAATGTGCCCAGAGCAAATCAGGATGCACACGGAAGCAGTTCTAGTTTCAGAGGGGGAAGTTGAGTTTGCCACTGTAGCTGTGTGGCCACCCAACTTAAAGAAATACTTACAATACCCCTGGGTTAATGGAACTAGGATAGAAGCTCTGAGGGATACAGGTGCCAGTGTCACTGTGGTGAGAGAAACACTTGTTTCCCCTGAGCAATACTTGATTGGAAAAACCTACCCAGTCACCAATGCTGATAGTGTTACCACTAACCATCCAATGGCTAGGGTGATATTAGGCTGGGGGTTTACTGACCTCAAACAGGTAGTGGTCTCTCAAAAGCTACCAGCTGCATGTCTGCTAGGAAATGACCTGGAGACCTTCGCCTGTGCTGAGGTTGAGCTAAAGACCCATGCAGCCATGCTGGGTATCCCTGAATTGGTGTGTGTGCAAACTGGAGCACAGAGCAAGAGGAAGTGTGAAAAAGTAGGAGTGGAGCCTGAAAGTATGGCTCATCCCACCAAGAGAAACGTTAAGAAGACTGGGGGACCAGCTTCTGTACAGCAAACCACTCAGGACCTCTCTCCACAGGAAAAGGAGCTGGACACCCCTGGGGGAACTGAGCCTATGGAGCTTGACCCTTACCAGGTTGAACTCTTGGGCCCAGGGGGACCCTCTAGGGAAGATCTGTGCCAGGGTCAGCAAGGCTGTCCCACTCTTGAAAGCCTGAGGCAGCAAGCTGTTTCAGAAGCACAGGGAGATGTCAGTGGTACCCACAGAGCTTATTGGGAAGAGGGATTACTGAACACTGAGACATGAACCCCCACTCCTGGAGCCACCAGGAGGGTGGTAGTGCCACAGAGGAACAGGGAGTTCCTCCTAACTTTGGCTCATGACATCCCCCTAGCTGGACATATGGGGAAAACCAAAACTTGGGAAAGGCTAGTTACTCACTTCTACTGGCCCCAGATGAACCAAAAGGTGAAGGAGTTTGTAAGCTCCTGTGTTACCTGTCAAGCCAGTGGCAAGACAGATGGCCACCCAAAGGCCCCCCTGATACCACTGCCAGTGGTGGGGGTTCCCTTTGAAAGGGTAGGTGTGGACATTGTGGGTCCACTTGAACCCCCCACAGCCTCAGGGAACAAGTTCATTCTAGTAGTAGTGGATCATGCTACTAGGTGCCCTGAAGAAATTCCACATAGGACTACTACAGCTCCTGCAGTAGCCAAGGCCCTCCTGGGTGTCTTCACCAGGGTAGGGTTCCTAATGAGGTGGTTCCAGACAGAGGTTCCAATTTCATGTCTGCTTACCTTACACACATGTGGAAGGAGTGTGGAGTGCAGTACACATTTACTACACCATACCATCCTCAAACCAATGGCCTTGTTGAAAGGTTCAACAAGACATTGAAAGGCATGATCATGGAACTCCCTGAAAAACTCAAAAGGAGATGGGATGTCCTGTTGCCATGCCTGCTTTTCGCTTACAGAGAAGTGCCACAGAAGGGAGTAGGGTTTTCCCCCTTTGAACTTCTGTTTGGTCATCCTGTGAGGGGACCACTCTGTCTTGTGAAAGAGGGTTGGGAGAGGCACCTCCAAGAACCCAAGCAAGACATTGTGGACTATGTGCTTGGCCTAAGGCCCAGAATGGCTGAGTACATGGAAAAGGCATCCAATAATCTCGAGGCCAGCCAGGAGCTTCAGAAGCACTGGTATGAACAAAAAGCTGCACTGGTTGAATTTCAACCTGGGCAACAGGTGTGGGTTTTGGAGCCAGTGGCACCAAGGGCACTCCAAGATAGATGGAGTGGCCCTTACCCTATCCTAGAAAAAAAGAGTGAGGTCACTTACCTAGTTGACCTGGGCACTAGCAGGACACCCAAAAGGGTTATCCATGTGAACCGCCTCAAGCTCTACAATGACAGGGCTGACATCACCAGGCTGATGGTGACTGATGAGAAACAGGAAGCAGAGAGTGAACCTCTTCCTGATCTCCTCTCCAACAGCCCAAAAGATGGGTCAGTAGATGGTGTAGTCTTTTCAGACACCCTCTCTGCCCAACAGCAGACTGATTGCAAGCAAGTCTTGCAACACTATGCTAGCCTCTTTTCCCTGACCCCTGGTCTGACAAACTGGTGTACCCATGATGTGGACACTTGTGACAGTGCACCTGTCAAAAACAAGATCTATCGATAGTCAGACCAAGTCAAGGAAAGCATCAAAGCTAAAGTTAGCAAGATGCTGGAGTTAGGGGTTATTGAACCCTCTGAGAGCCCCTGGGTTAGCCTAGTGGTTCTGGTCCCCAAGCCTCATCCACAGGGTGGGAAGAGAGAAATTAGGTTTTGTGTGGACTATGGAGGGCTCAACTCTGTCACCAAGACAAATGCTCACCCTATCCCAAGAGCAGATGAATTGATAGACAAATTGGGAGCAGCCAAAGTTCTCAGTACCTTTGACTTAACTGCAGGGTACTGGCAGATTGGCATGGCCCCAGGAGCAAAAGAGAAAACAGCATTCTCCACACCTGATGGTCATTATCAGTTCACTGTGATGCCCTTTGGTTTAAAGAATGCCCCTGCCACCTTCCAGAGGCTGGTGAATCAAGTCCTGGCTGAGTTGGAGTCCTTTAGTGCAGCTTATCTTGATGATATTGCTGTCTTTAGCTCCACCTGGCAGGATCACCTGATCCACCTTGGGAAGGCTTTAGAAGCCCTGCAAACTGCAGGCTTAACTATCAAGGCATCCAAATGCCAGATAGGGCAGGGAACTGTGGTGTACTTGGGCCACCTTGTTGGTGGAGGCCATGTACAACCCTTACAGTCCAAGATCCAGGCCATCCTGGACTGGGCAGCTCCAACAACCCAGACCCAAGTCAGGGCATTCCTTGGCTTGACTGGGTACTACAGGAGGTTTGTGAAGGGATATGGGTCCATTGTGACTCCCCTCACAGAACTCACTTCCAAGAAAATGCCCAAGAAAATTAACTGGACAGTTAGTTGCCAAAAGGCTTTTGACACCCTGAAAGAAGCAATGTGCTCAGCACCAATTCTAAAAGCACCAGATTATGCCAAGCAGTTCAAAGTGCAGACTGATGCCTCTGAGCTAGCGATAGGAGCGGTTCTATCCCAGACCAATGATGAAGGCCAAGACCAACCTGTTGCTTTTATAGGCAGAAGGCTTCTACCCAGAGAGCAGCGTTGGAGTGCCATTGAGAGGGAGGCCTTTGCTGTGGTTTGGTCCCTGAAGAAGTTGAGGCCTAACTTGTTTGGTACTCACTTCCTAGTTCAAACTGACCACAGACCTCTCAGATGGCTAATGCAAATGAAAGGGGAAAATCCAAAACTACTAAGGTGGTCCATCTCCCTACAGGGAATGGACTTTGAAGTGGAACACAGACCTGGGACTGCCCATGCCAATGCAGATGGACTTTCCAGGTTCTTCCACTTAGACAATGAAGACTCCATAGGGCAAGGTTAGTCTCATCACCTTTCGTTTGTGGGGGGGATTGCGTGAGAAAGTGCCATCTTTCTTGCATGGTATGCTCCCTCTTTTTGCTGAATTGCTGATGTACTTTAAATGAGTGTGCCATGGGCTCCTGCCAATCAGGTGCCCAGGGCCTGTGTTCCTTCCCTAAAACTGCATTGAAGCCTAAACCCAATTGGTGTGTCGGCCCCTGGTAAATGGTACCCTAGGTACCCAGGGCCCTATGACCAGAGTAGGCCCCTAAGTGCTGCAGCACTTTTTGTGCCACCCTTAGAGGCCCTGTACCCTGACACGCACACACTGCATTTGCAGGCTGAGTGTCTTCGGGCAGAACAAAGCAGAGAGTCTACATGGCACACATCCCTGTGTGCCATGTCCACAAACACACTACCCTGGCATACCTCAGTAACCCCTCTAGCTGGGTGCCCTATGCCAGTGGTGTGGGTACAGGTGCATGAGCCCTGTACCCCCACTGTACCCAGGTCCATTCCTGGGCACTGTAAGTGCAGTGCTGCCAATAAGAGTATATGGTGCTGGGAGATTATCATCACAAACTCCACAGCACAATGATGGCTGCACTGAAGACTGAGAAGTTTGGTATCAAACTTCTCAGCACATTAAACCCACACTGATGCCAGTGTGGAATTTAATGTAAAATGCACGACAGAGGGCATCTTAGAGATGCCCTCTGAACCTAACCAATAACCAGCGTCCTGACTGAGAGGCTGACTAGGCTGCCACCCAGCAGACATGTTGTTGGACCTCTGGGTAGAGAGCCATCCGCTCTCGTGGGTCTAGAACAATGCACATCCTGGGCGAGGTGCTAGGTCTCCTCCCCCAGGATGGGCAGGGGAAGCTTCAAAGGCATGCCGCCTCTGTGAGCTTCTCCAGGCCCCTTGCTGTACTCAGCAACTGGCCCCAACCGGTTCTTACACCCCCACTCTGGCGGGAAGATTGGCGGGAAAACCCAAGTGAGGAAAGGGGGAGTGCCAGCCTCTGCCAACCCCACCCCTCAGGTGGGAGAAGCGAGGTGAAGCACAACTCTGGGCTCTCGCCATCTTGAGGATGGGGAGCCCTACCCAATCAGGACTAGGCTCCTGCTCCCCTCCCACTGGAGAGTGGCAGGGTAGGGGGTGTACCCACCCCAGGGAAGGGACCCATTGGTCCCTGACCTTCACCTACCTGTAACGCCCCTATATTTAGTATTGAAGGGCACCCTGAACCTTCCTTCCTCAGATCCCGATTCTGAAACTACCAAGAAGAACAAGAAGAAGACCAGCCGTGCCGCTGCTAACAAGAGGATGACACCAACTGACTTGGCCCCAACCCTACAGGCCTATCGACCCTCGACCCTGCTAAATCCCGGCGTCTCCAGTGGTCAGCAACCTCAAAAACCCCAGAAGACCTGACTGCCTTGCTCCTCTAAAAGACTGCCACTCCCACGAGCAGTGGTTCTGCTCAAACAAGCAACAACCCCTGGTGCCAAGCCAGGAACCACAAATTTTATTTATTTATTTTTATTTTACAGATTTGTAGAGCGCATGGCTGCCCATGGGCGTCCCAGCGCTGATAGACAAGAACCTGGTGGGAGATGTTTTTATGGGAACAGCCATGTTTTAAGTGCTCTACAGAATGAAAGAAGGTTAGATTGGGCTCTGAGATTAGGGGGGAGCGAGTTCCACAGTTTAGCAGCGTTGAGTGAGAACAGTCGGCCGCCTGAGCGGGCTTTTCTGATCCTTGGAACTGAGGCTAAATTGCAGTTGGAAGAGCGGAGAGTTCTAGAAGTGGTGTGGGGTGAGATAAGATTTTGGAGTATTGGAGGGGCCTTGCCATACATAATCTTGTGGGTCGTGCAGAGAGCCTTGAATTGAATTCTCTCTTGTATAGGGAGCCAGTGAAGGGCCTTCAAGGACGGTTTGGCTGAGCAGCGACGATGGGTACCTGTGAGGATGCGGGCTGCCGCGTTTTGGGCCGTTTGGAGTTTTGCTAAAACTTTTTTGGGGGCCCCTAGGTATAGGGCGTTGCCATAGTCTAAACGAGATAGTACAAGGCCGTGGATGAGGAGTTTGCGGGATTGAGTCGGAAGTAAGGGTAGAATTTTTCTTGCCGATCTTAGCAGACCGTGACAGGTTCCAGCGGTTTTCCGTGCTTGGGCTGAGAAGTTGAGTTTTTCGTCTAACAAGATGCCCAGGCTCTTAATTTCTGGTTTGGGCACAGGGGGGGGGGACCCATGGTTGACGGCCATATGGAGATGGAACTGTATAAAGATTTGTTGCCTAAAAACATGATCTCAGTTTTTTCGTTGTTCAACTTGAGATGGGAGCTACTCATCCATTTTGTTATCTCGATCAGGCAGGTATGCAGGTTGGGGATGGAGCGGTCTTGCTGGTTAAGGGAGACCACAAGTTGGGTGTCGTCGGCGTATGTCAGGAGTTTGATGCCATAGGGGGCGACGACCTTCTCAAGGGGGGACATATAGACATTAAAAAGGGTTGGGCTCAGAGACGAGCCCTGTGGTACCCCGCAGTTGATGGCTGTGGGTCTGGACGTAAAGGTGCCGTCTCTCACCTGAAAGAGTCGGTTGTTGAGGAAGGATTCTAACCAGGCCAGAGCCGTTCCTGTGACTCCAAGGTGTTTGAGTCTTTGGAGCAGGATAAAGTGGTTGACGGTGTCGAATGCGGCGCTAAGATCCAGGAGGATCACTGCCACTGATCCCCCTGAGTCTATGATCTTCCTTGCCTCTTCGACTACCGCCAATATTGCGGTCTCGGTGCTCTGGCCTGGCCTGAATCCCGTTTGGAAGGGTTTCAGTAGTTTGTTGGATTCGAGGAATTGGGAGAGATTTTGGTTAACATGTTTCTCAGCTATTTTACTGGTGCCAGGAAGTAAGGAAATTGGCCTAAAGTTGCCGAGTTCTAGTGGGTCAAGGTGGGGTTTTTTGAGCAGTGCTTCCACCATGGCTCTTTTCCAGCTGGGGGGGACAATACCTAGGGAGAGTGAGTCGTTAATAAGTTTTGTCAGAGTAGGTAGAATAGTGGATCCGACAAGTTTCAGGATGTTCAGTGGAGCAGGGTCGGAGGGGCTGCCACTTTAAATAGAATTGAGTATGTGGAGAGTGGTATCGGTTGTGAGCGGAGTGAAGGCTGACAGCTGATTGTTAGGTGGGTTGACGTCAGGGGGGGCACTGAGGACGTTCAAAGGGGTGGGGGGGAGTGAGTTAATAATTTTAATGATTTTAGAGTTAAAAAATTCTGCAAGTTCATTGCAGCGGGTGACTGAAGGTTCCACCAGAGGGGGGGGATCAGATGTTTTGAGTAGTTTCCTTGCTATTTGGTAGGTTTCCCGGGCTGAGTTGTGCGAAGATTTAATTTTATCCTCGAAGTGGTTGATTTGTGCGACTTTGATTGCATTTTTGTAGGTGGCAAGAGAAGTTTTATATTCGGTTTTCCTGGAGTGGTCGAAGTTTTTCCTCCATTCTCTTCCTGACCTTTTGCAGGCTTTTTTTAGGAGTCGCAATTCATCAGTGAACCAGGGGGAAGTGGGTTTGTTCCGTGGGTTACAGGAGATTTTTTTGGGGAGAGTTTTGTCTAGAGTGTTGGCAATCCAGGCTGAGAATTCTGCATCAGCACTGATGGGGTTATTATTGGGTGCAGGGAGGGAACTCTCTAGGTGAAGTTTCCAGGTATCTACATCAAGTTTAGACCAAGATCGTGAAAGTTTGTTGGGAGGGGCAGTAGTGCGGGGTGCACGGGAGATCTGCCAGTGTAGAGGAACGAGGAGGTGGCCAGACCAAGGGACTGGAATAGGATCACGGATAGTAAGGTCGTGAATGTTGGTGAGAACTGGATCCAACAAGTGTCCCAAGGTGTGGGTGGGTAGATGACCGAGGAGTTTCAGTTGAAGGGTTTCGAGATCTGCTATCAAGTCGGCGGTCTGTTTGACTTCTTTTTTATCGAAATGAATGTTTAAGTTGCCCAGGATCAAGCATGAGGAGTTGGTTGCGGTCAGGGTGTACGAGTGTTCCGTTAAGGATTCACAGAACTGGCCTAAAGGTCCTGGGGGACGGTAGATGAGGAAACCTGATATGGTTTGGCATGGGGAGACCTGGATAGCAAACATGACGTTTTCACAGTCAGCGAGGGGGCTGCCCTGGAGACGGCATGAGAGTTGGTCTTTATGGATTATGGCAATGCCACCACCTCTTCCTTTAGGTCGGTCTAAGCGCTGTATGAGGAAGCCCGGGGGAAGGGAATTGACAATGTCAGGGTCTGAGTCCGGTCCCAGCCATGTTTCGGTTAGGAAAAGCACTTCTAAGTTGTCGTGTTCCAGTAGAAGGTGAATTTCTGTCGAGTGCTTAGGGAGAGATCTGCAGTTGATGAGGGCCATGCGTATCGGGATGGGGGGAGGGGATATAGATACAGGGAGGTTAAGACTATATGAATCCAGCACACTCTGCACCCGCCGAGCCTGGCCTGTGCCTGAGTGAAAAAAGACCACAAGGTCGTCCCCCCGGCGACTGTGACCAAGAATCCAGCACCCAAGGACCCACCTCAATGCTCCTGACGACGCCTGCAGCCGCACAACCAGGGACCCCCAACCGCGACCAGCTGAGGGTAAGATTTCCCAATGCCATAAGACACCCCTGCACCTGGCGCCCTGTGGCCCCCTGTGCCCAACTCCTGGGTGCCTACCTAACCTACAGCTCCCCAACTTACCTCTCGAAGTGGTGGTCGCACCTGAAGAATCTCCGTCCCTAAGCTTGCAGCCTTTGCCCGTCTTGCAGCTTTCCCATTGAAATACATTGAGCGCCCGATGGCTCAAAAGCACCCTGCACCCAGCCGCCCGAGTGCCCCTGGAGGTGCAGCATCTATCCTATTCTACTTCCCCACTTGCCCTGTGTAAGTGACCAGGAGCTCAGCTCCCACAGCCGCATGGCCTGCCTGCAAGCAGCCACCAACCAAAGGCCCCCTACTGTCTCTGCACCCAGCTGCCCCTGTGCCGCTGAGGGTGTAACAACTGTACCTACATGACCCTGGGAAACCCCTGAGTCTATGCCCAGAACCTTAACTCTTCTAGTCGAGTACTTACCTGATAGCCGAAAACTCACTTTTTCTCCGTAGGGTAACATTGACTGGTTCTCACTTGGAATTTCTTCTAAGTGTCGAGTTTTGAAACTTTGAAATATTCACTAAAAATCACCCGATCAACGAAATCGAAATTACTCACCTGTTATCAGGAGAGATCCCAGTGCTGGAACTTTGTGCCCAGCACTGACCATACAAATCAATTACAACTGTGATTTTCCGATAACCAAACTTTCCTTCATAGGATAACATTGCCTGGTTTTTGCCAGAAATTCTTCATTGAGCTCAATGTTATAATTGTGTTTAACTTGTGTTGCCTATTGCAACAACTGTAACTATTGCATTTAAAAATCTATTGCTTATTGAAAGTATTTAACTAAAGCATCTCATTCTGAGAAAGTATTTTGATACCTACTTGTGGTTCTAAAATAAAACAACTATATATTTTTGTATACAAAACAATTGGCCTAGAGTTCAGTTCTTGAGTGTGTGAGACCATTTGATGACTGAGTGTGTACAACAAATGCTTTACACTGTCCTCTGATGCTGCCTTACTGCTCGACCAAGCTACCACTTTAGAGAGTAAGGTTATATCTAACTTTAGCCTGTGCCAAACCTCTGGGGACTGTGGACTCTGTGCACACTATACTTATTTGGGAACAGTATATACAGAGCCACTTTCCTACACATCTTTGGCCACATGTCAGCCCCTGGTAAATTGTACCATAGGTGGTCGTGAGCAGCCACCAACCGGAGGCCCCATATCCCCCATTGGATAACATTGGGCCTCAGCATTTTGCACCTGGCCACCCTAGTACCGCTGAGGGTGCTTTGAGAGTGCATCCTCGACCCTCGGGGAAACCTGGTTCTAGCCCCAGAAACCCAGCTCCCACAACCAAGTACTTACATGTAAACCTATAACTCAATTTCCTCCCATAGGATTGCATTGACTGCTTTTCTTTGAAAAATGTTTCAAGTGTGGAGTTGGTTTGTATGTAACTCTAAGAAACTGCAAATATACAAAAACTGTTTTACTTACCTTTTGTCTAGGAAATGTTCCAGTGTGATATCTAGGCATATCACACTGAGTAGAAAAAGTAATCCATAAAGTAATCTGTAAAGTATTGAAAAGTAATTAACAGTGATTTCAACTGTTTTCAAAGTATTTACAAACCTGTAACTAAGTCATTTTCATTCAGCTTGTTGTATTGTTCAACCTGCCTTGACAAGTACCATTTACATTTACCTGTGCCAGGCTTGCTTGGTTCTAGAAAATAAATATAACTAAATAATATTTTTATACAAACAAATTGGCCTTGAGTTCAGTCTTTGAGTGTGTGACATCATTTGCTGGTTGAGTGTGTACAACAAATGCTTAACACTATCCACTGATAAAGCCGTACTGCCCGACCACACAAGCACAAGGTGCTATCTACTTTTACCTCTGCCTACCTTTGGGTTTCCACTGGCCTCTGTGCATACTATACCTCACTTTGATACAGTATATACAGAGCCAGCTTCCTACAACATCCCTCTTTGTAGATGCTGAATATTTATTCTTTGAAGGTCCCTGTAGTGCTGGGGGCTGAAAAGATTGCCTCGATAGAGGACACTAGAAGTCCTGCGATCCCAGACAGATGTTGCAAAGAGAGCTTGTATTGGGATAGGACTGCTTTGATTTCTTTCTGTACTCATTTTTATTCGCTTGGAGGGGGAAAGGGCCAGTTGGCCTGTCAGAGAGGTGACCTGAAATACCAAGAATTCCATGTTCTGGTAAGGAGTAAGGAGGGATACGGCATCATTTATCGGAAATCCTAGCGCTTAGAGAAGGTGAATAGTTCAATGGAAGTGGTGCAGGAGAGTTGAATTGTCCTGTGGCAACAAAAGGATGTCATCCAGACATATAATCAGTCAGACCCCTCTGGAGCGAAGGTGCTCATGACCTTGGTAAAGCACCGAACGGCAGAGGATAGCCCGAAAGGGAGAACTTTGTATTCGTACCATTGACCATTCCCGTCAAACTGGAGATATTTCCTGGGCGGAAGGGAAACTCGGGCTCGTGAGGTATGCATCTTTCAGGTCTAGAATTATCATCCAGTCTATGCTCTGGAGTAGATCCTTAAGAAGATGGATATCTTCTGTCATGAAATGGTGGTATAGAATCCAGCCATTGAACTCTTTTAAATTGATCACCAGGCGGGAAGCTCCATCCTTTTTGGTGAACACAAAAATGTTGCTGCAGAAACCTGTCAGGTGTAGGGTCGATTGGCATATTGCGTTCTTCTGCAGAAGCTGAGACTTACTGATCTATAAAAATCTGATTTTAACCATGTTAAAAGTAAAGCGCGGGTGCCGCGATTGCTGCAAAAGTAAAGAAATAGATGTTTTTTTCTATTTCTTTACTTTTGCAGCAATCGCGGCACCGGCGCTTTACCTTTAACCATGTTACAGTAAAGCGCGGATGCCGCGATTGAGCATGACTTTAGGGCTTGTATGGTAGACCCAATACGGGCAGAGGTCAAAAACACCAGCTATCCAGGCGCATGAACACCAAAACCTCAGGGGTGCACGGATTTCCTTACAGCCCTTTACGGTAGGGGAGTCTGCAGGCATGAACGATCTCCTCTTTTGGGTTCTCGAATCAGCACTTTGCTGAGTGATGACGGTGCCGCTTTCCCCAGCACGAGCACCTCCTTCCACTTGCATGCAAAAATTAATGTTACTTAGTGGCCGCGTGGTATTGAATGCTGACTGAGCCCAAATAAATATTATCTACGGGGCTACTCAACCACCTTTCCAGCTCGTTGCTGCCATTCCAACGTCCTAGGATTCGACCAAATCTCATCCCCCACCAGCCAATCAGGCCCGGACTGGCGATGCCGGGCACCGGGCAATCCCCCGGTAGGCTGCCAGGGGTGGGGGCCGGTTTTTTGGCCGGGGGCCGGTTTTGTTGCTGGGATGGGCGGGGGGGCCTATTTTTGTGCACTCAGTACTGTTCAGTAGTCACTTTACTCACTACTGTACTCTGCTGCATCTCACTCTCTCCTCGGCTCGCTTCGTGGCAGGAAAAAGCACAATTTAATCAATCTCTGCTGCATTGAGCAGCAGTGCCATGATTTTCGGAGGTGGGTCGGGTGACGGGTCTCGCGTGCGCGCGCGATGCGCAGATGTCTCCCATGCCGCGTCTGCGCGACCTGCTCTTAGGTTTCAGTTCACCCACCTTAGGGGGGTGGGGCGGGCGCCGTAGCTGTTGGTGGTGACACATGCGCATTGGGGCTCTCACAATTAAAAGTGCGCGTGACCCCCTGATTCCAGAACCCAGAGACTGAGACCGTGACAACGAGAGGCCCTCTCTCGCAGTTGCCACCCCTTAATTTAATTATTAATTATTTCTAGTTCTATCTCCCCCTGGCCCTGCCTGTCCCTGTGTCCCAGTGCCGCCCGCCGCCAGGTGAGTGGTGTTTGCGATTTTGCAAATTACATTTGTAATCCGATAATGCACAGCAGAAGGTGTGCAGTAGGAGCGTGGGGTCAATGGGTAGGACCGAAGTATATGTAGGCAGGGAGCTGAATAAACATCGGCCATAAAACTGCTTGTTTCGCGCTGACCCATTTAATAAGATGTTGTGTGTTTTCAACTAGATCAATATTCTTAGAAGCAGTTCCGTGTTACAGTTTGGAGAGGCATTATTCTAGTGCAGCACTTTTGAAGTCAGTACTAGTTTGTTACACTAGGCATTCTTGCCTTTTTTTGTTGTACAGGAATGCAGTTGTGTTGATGACATTACCTCTTTTGGTACAGTATTACCTGTGGGCGTTACTTCGGCTGAAGTTCACTGTTTCAAGTTGAGCCAATTTTTGAAATTGCAAAACGTTTTTAAACATGTTTGGGCGGGAGACATACATATTTAGGGACTGCAAAAGAACAGTTCATCCTACTTAATTGATCTAAAAAATTATTGAAAAATATTAAATGATATGACCCGTGATACAGTTTGTAAATTTTAACGGTTCACTACATGTTTCCTAGAAATTACAAATATGGCCCAACTAAGAGACACAGAGTTCCATTTAATGTACCATTCAGTCCGATTACAGTAATGCCTCATTGTCTCCATTTCAAATGATCCATGGAACGTGGTGATTCGACTGTTGTGTGAGTACAAATAATTGATTTTCAATGGCACCTGCGACTCAAGACCGGGCTGGAGCGGGCCAGAAATTTCAAAAGCAAGAGGGGCCTAAGGAAGTAAGGGGCAAGGGGGCTACTACTAGGCCCAGGCCCGGGTTCCGCAGCGTAGTGGCACTGCACCGGCTTTTGTTTGTTGCTGTTGCTTGCCTAATATGAATGTGTACTACAAACCAAAAGAGCTGCCAATGCTGTCCATTATTTAACAATTGAATTCATAGTGTAATGATTGAAACATTAACACTAGTGACTTTTATTGTCAGATTTAATCACAAATGCATTGAAATCATGAAAATCACATAGTGCTACAATGAACCACGAACCTAAAACTTATCTTCAAGTGCTATACATCAATTGTTTTAGTGTGCAAATTTTTGCTTTTTTAAGAAAGACACAGAAAAAAGACACTTTCTATTTACAACAAACATTTACAAAACATCATTCATACCCATTCATACTAATCCTATCTACACAAACAATATTGTTTCATAATACATCAAAAAGGGCCATCAAAATAATTTAGCACAGTTGAAAAAAGAGAGAGACACTATTCGATTTTGAATAAGGTGATTGGCCTCAAAAAGTAAGGTCGACGCGTTTCAGATCTCTTTTCTTGGAGAGATCCTCATCAGGACCAATGGTAGGCTGCACGAATGCAGACACAACCAAGAAATGGTAGTAATTCCAAATTTAGACTTGTGGTGTCTTGGTGGTTCGTGGACCCGACTGTGGGCAAAGAATGGGAGGATTCTTAGAACGTAGCGTTTCGTCAATCAGGCTGGAAGTTGTCGGTATATTTATTCATTTGGCTTTGGGTTCTTTCTTTGGATAATAGTATCCGGAGTGCTCTATCACTCACTGCCCTGGAAGCGCAGGGAGCAGGGAGCGAGGTGTTGGCTGGCCTCAGGCCTGGCACTGCAGCCAGCACGGGTTTATGATTATCGCCTACTGCCTGACACGCGACGCTGCTCCCTGACACTAAAAGCCGCAGGACTGGGTGACTGTCCAGCGCTGATTGACAGTCTAGTTCACGGTGCGATGTGCGTCCCCTGTCTCATTCCTCTCCTTTCTTTTATTTGCTCCCCTGTGAAATGGATCCAAAAAAAACAAACACTTTTGCTGGAAATGTCGTATTTTTCTGTTATTTTATTTCCAAGGTGCAGCTTCGGGAATAAAAGGTTAAAATATGATAAAATAACTAAATAAAGTAAGACAGAGTGGTAGCAAGCTGGCCAGATTGATTTTATTAACACCCAAACACATTAGCGTCACTTTTACAGAGTTTGCCAGTGAAGCGCTATTTTTGTTTTCTTGTCTTTGTTTTTCCTGGGCTTGCACCTAGTGCACCAATCCTGGAGGTGCTGCCATGTGTGGATTGGAGAAAAGAAATGTGTACTGCGGCTCTGCGTCCAGGGATGTGGTCTTTTTTACCCTACTGCTTACATTTTGTAAGGATATAAGCAATGGACGTTAAAATGGGTCCATTCAGGGCCTTGTTGTCATGTCCTCAACTTTTCAGGCAAAAGCACTCACTGATTTCTGAATAGTGATTGTAAAAGCGCTAAGCTAACCATGTTGTTCCTGCTTACATTTCACATGGTTTGCTAATTTTGCATTCCCTTTGAGTGTTTGCTTTTCCAGGATGTTGTTACTATTTTTTGTAGGCCACATATTGCTCTTGTCTAGTGCGTCATTTAAATTGAGCCACATCCAGGTGTTTATAGCCGGCAACAATTGGGTTGTAATTGAAGGTAGTGTGAGTTTTTCTCAGTGGGGCAGTATGGTTTTCAGTGGGGGAGAGGATGTGGCACTATGGCCAGAGCTGCTGAATTTGGAACTGGTGAACCAGGTTCAGCCTTAATAACCAGTCCATTAGACCACTCTCCTGAGTGAGCACAACCCATGCTAGACCTTATAAGGCTTCGCAAGACCTTAGAAGCTCTGGTGTCTTAGCACCAGCAGGCGGATCCTAGCAGTGGCAAGTGTGGTTTAACCTTCAAGGCTTGTCCACCACAATCCATACTGAAGTTCACCTCCAGTCTTGCGGGCAGGCCTATGAAGCAGCACACCCTAGAACAGTGACTGTCATTGAGGTCACAGGACCCTTGAAGGGCCAGCTCTAGGGCAGTGCAACCGGTGTGACCGCACCGGGTGCTGACTTTGGGTGGAGGCATTATGTTTGCAAGTATATTAAGATTTTAAAAGCGCTTGCTGCCTCCTTCCTGGCCTCCAGCAATTTTTGGCATCAATAAAAATGGCATGATGAATCTGGTGTTGAATGTTCTTCCTAGAGAGAGATCTGCATATTGTTTAGTGGAAGTTTTGACTTATGGAAAGGTAGCTCAGAGTGTTAATGTGCCTGCTGCAAAGAACATGTACCATGCAGATCACAAAGTGCACATAATGTTAATAGGTCAGTGGGCTACTGCTTTTGTCAGAGAGATCCTATTATTACTTGCAGTTAATAAGTTAAAATCCTAACATAGAACAGTGAGCTATTAATGCAAAGGGCACCACCAGTGCTAAGGCCGTCCCTGCCCTTGAGGGCAGTCTTCCTCACTGACCTGCCTGTGCCTGAGGCTGCGAGCAAGACTCCGGCTATGCTAGCAGGCTGCACCACTACCTACCAGGCCCGGTTCTAGAGGGTGGGCATGAGCCTCCTTAGCCCTCGCAGTCGCAGTGAATCTGCCACCGATGTACAACAACAATAAAAACTGTTAACTTGTGATTTACGATCCTGCTGCAGAGCAACCATTTGTCGGTTGGTAGTTCGTAAATGCA
Organism: Triturus cristatus; assembly: GCF_964204655.1. Classification (NCBI taxonomy): domain Eukaryota; kingdom Metazoa; phylum Chordata; class Amphibia; order Caudata; family Salamandridae; genus Triturus; species Triturus cristatus. The sequence goes on along the minus strand of NC_140588.1, from coordinate 1,093,428,307 downwards.
GATAAACTGAATTCTGTGGGAATAGCTCAGTGGGTTACTACCTCTGTCACAGATATCCTTGTGTTACTTGCAGTTCAGAAGTTAACATAAGACAGTGACCAATGAACTGTCATCAAAAAACTGCATACAAACTTCGCTTTTTTGTGTTGTGATGTAGTTAGAACTTCTCCATTCTTTCATTATTCTAATGTTACTAATAAGAGTTTGTTTGGGCAGTTATACATTTTTATCAGTAAAGCCAACCCTGACCACTGGAGTACTCTTTAAATCCTGACTTTGTGCTTCTCCGAGTCCCGACCAAACCCCCGTAAAATATACTGCCCACCAGAATGGATGAAGTGATTTCTACACCTTGTAATCCTCATTAGTTTATGTGACATTTCGCGTAAACTGATTTTGATTTATTGTCTCTGTATAATGTGTGCTGCTGTTATGTAAAGTACTGTGACACCTTACACTGATATGAGTAGTGCTATACAACGAATGGAATGGGTAGGAGAGAGGGGCAATGGAGAGATAAGGGGCACTAGTGGAGGGTGGCAGTGAGGGAATACCAGAAAGAGGTCATGGGGTGGGGGGAGCTACGGAGAGATGAAGGGTGTGGGTGGCAGACAGTGAGGGAGGGTGGCAGTGAGGGAGTCAGAGGAGGAGGTCACGGGGTGGTGGGGAACTACAGAGAGCTGAGGGGCACTAGTGGAGAGTGGGAGTGAGGGAAACCGAGGTGGAGGTCATGAGGTGGGGGAACTACAGGAGAGATGAGGGGTACTAATGGAGGGTGGCAGTGAGGGAAGCCAATGAGGATGTCATGGGGCAGGGGGAACTACAGAGCGATGAGGGGCAATAGTGGAGGGTGGCAGTGAGGGAATCTTATGAGGAGGTGGGTCACAGGCTGGAAGGGAACTACAGAGAGATGAGGGGCACTGGTGGGGGTGGCAGTGAGGGAATCCGAGGAGGAGGTCATGGGGTAGGGGGGGGAACTACAGAGAGATGAGGGGTGCTAGTGAAGGGAGCAGTGAGGAAATCCGAGGAGGTGGTCACGGGATGGAGGGGAAACTACAGACAGATGAGGGGCGCTGGTGGAGGGAGCGGTGAGGGAATCTGAGTAGGTCATGGGGTGGGGGCTACAGAGAAATGAGGGGCACTAGTGGAGGATGGAAGTGAGGGAATCTGAGGAGGAGGTCATGGGGTGAAGGGGCTACAGAGAAATGAGGGGCACTAGTGGAGGATGGCAGTGAGGGAATCCGATGAGGGGGTCATGGGGTGGGGGGAAACTACGGAGTGATGAGGGGTGCTGGTGAAGGATGGCAGTGAGGGAATCTGAGGAGGAGGTCATGGGGTGTGGGAGCTACGGAGAGATGAGGGGCACTGGTGGAGGGTGGTAGTTAGGGTGTCTGAGGAGGAGGCCATGAGGGGGAGTGGCTACGGAGAGATGCTTTATTTGAGCACTATTTACAAAACTCAGGATATAAAAATCATTTAATGTTTGCACATTGTCTTGTACACTTTTTACTCTGAACCGTTGCACAATTGTTTGAAGTTAAGTGCGTTTTTAAATGTCTTTATGCTATTTTATATGAAGAATAAATTGGTTATATTTAAATTCATGTTTTGTGCTCGACATTTCATTTTTTAGTGTTCTCTGTAGGAATGTCTGTGTTTTATGACTGTGTATCTTGGTGCTCCTTAAGGTAATCATTTACTATGCTTTAAAAGTTAATACAATCCAATATGTAATGAAAAATGTGTTGAAAAATACTTTTTTTTTTTGGGCCTTTCTGTCTCCCAAATTTCTTGTGTGGGGGGGACAAGTTCAACCCCCCCAAACTCCCCCTAATAGTGGTTGCTCACTGCGCTTGCTCGCTACACACCATGTGGGGGCTGGTCTCACTTTTATTTCTCTCTGATTTACTACTCGTGCCTATTTTTGGTGCTCTCTGAAAGAATGTCTATGGGTACATATGACTGGGTGGGTAACCTGGTGCTCTTGAAGGTCATCATCTACTATTTACTGTGCTTTGAAAGTTGATACAATTGAATATGTAATGAAAAATGTGCTGTAAAATTCACCATTTTGGTCGGTTGTTTTCCAAAATTTTCTTGGGGGAAGAACCCCCCCAAACCCCCCTAGTAGCGGTCGGGCTCGCTCGCTGCGCTCGCTCGCTACACGCTGGACGGAGGCTGGTCTGCCAAATTTGACGGGGCTGGTCTGCCACATTTTGCCAGGGCTGATTTCAGTTCCCAGTCCGGCCCTGCAGCCAATGCCTGGGTAAACGCACCAGTGCTGAGGGCCTGCATAACCAACCCTCACTCGTGCCCAACAAGGCCATAAATACCGCCTCCACTGCATGCTAGTCCAGCTGCTGGGCTCCCTCCCTAAGCAGCCTCTGTGTTATCAGCAGGCTAAGGGTTCTTCATCCAAAACGCAGTGTCCTCTGAATTCCTCACCTTGGTGTCCCGCTCTGTCCATGGCGTGTTACCCCCTCCTGAGCACCAGTCATCCCCCCTTACAACAACAACGCCCACAAGGCCTTTCATTACTACTAAACACAGCCCGAGGCAGCTCCACGTCACGGACTTTGAGGTAAACACGCTCTCAAACGCACTGTTCTCCAGCCCCGCTCACTACTCGGACTCCTGGTGAAAGCGCGACTCAGTGACACTTCTGTCGCATTTAGCATATTGTGTACATCCATACGACATTCTTTTGTTCATGTGTTGCACCATCCATGTGCACATGCTGGTATGTTCTGTTTCAATTCAAATATGCAGAGTTGCACTGTTGAGACAGTGAGCCGCAAATAAAAATACTGCGAATACAGACTACTGCGACCTATAAATGTGCACATAAAAGATTACTTTCACAGATACATGAATAGCTCAATTACTCTAATAGCAGAAAAATGTGCAATTAAATCACTATTGGCACAGCAGATAAATACACAGACAAACAACCATCTGTTTTACAGAATACGTGAACAGCAAAATAATTGTTGCAGATGAATGCGCAGCCGCAGAGTTAATACAGGAGATACATGTGCACTCCAATGGTTGACGCTGTGATGCCTGGGGCCCTGTGCCCACATGCTAGCGAATAACTGACGCAGACACCGTGGGTATCATTGTGCAACTGGCCTGGAGCACGTGCACTCCGGCCCCTTTTATTGACAGGGTCACCTGACTGGTGACGCCTGTGATGGGTGGGGTGTTCAGTGTGAGTGGAACACTAGAATGTATCCAGCCGGATACTACATCCCTCCCAATTTTTAATGAAACAAAACAAACAAAAGTACAACGTGCAAGAAAACAACTAAGCAAAAATCACCACCAAATGAGTCTCTTCAGGAGGTCTGCGGGGCAGTGTTCGAGTTCGGGACCGCATGGTCAGGATGCCTTCTTCGCCTAGGCGACGTTCAGTAGACCGGCCTGGTCTCACAGTGGTGAAGTTCATATGTACAAATTATGTGTCGATGCATCTGGAGCTGTTGTGAACATCCACTTTGGTGTCGGAGACGGTCTCTGTGAGGGAGGCCTTCCTGCGGGGTGTCGTGCTTGGTGACTCTCCTGTCCCTGACGGCTGAGCGACGTTCGACTGCATCTCTCGCCTGGACTCCTCTGCCACCGGAGTCTCTTGGAGGGCTTTTTCTGTTGGCTGCCATGGGACCGTGTGGACCGTGCGGGGCTCCACTGGGGAACTGCCAACGAACTCACAGCCAAGTCACTCATGTAGCCTCCGAGGGTGGTGTCATAGTCTGGACGTCCTCACCGTATGGACTCGGGTGTTGAGTCTTCCTCTGCCGATCTTGTGGGTGACCAGTCTTCAGCCTTAACCTTCGTGCTTCCTGCGCCTGACGTGGAGCGGCGGCCGACGCATCTCTCCTACTCGGACCCAATATGCACGGGGACTCCATCGAGGCCCTTGTCCCCTGGACTGCCACGTGACTGCGTGGGCTGTGTGGGACGTTGCGTAGGCCACGCTTGGGGTCACTGCGGAACTCCCGACAGGGCCACGGCCAAGTCTTGTGTAGTCCCCAAGGGCGGATCTTCCAATGGCCAGGTGTACTCGATTTCGGCAGGCTGTAGGTGGACTGGGGTGTACAGACTGTTCCTGGGTGGTTCGCCTCTTTGAGCTCCGATTGTTCTGGGCGTGTGGATTCACCCGGGTGGTGTGATGCTCCTTGGTGGTGATGCACCTGGACGGTGGTAACAAGATGGTAGTTTTCTCCAGTGCGCAGGCAGGCAGCGATCTTCTGTTGGGGTGAGCTGAGGGAGTGAGAAGGACTTGAGGGACTTCGTGGCGCTGTGCCGTTGTCTGCAAGCAGGTGCACTGCGAGGTGTGATGTTATCGATACCAAGCAGCCGGTGACAGGTGAGAGGACGGTCGAACTGTGAAGCGTGGAGCTGGGACGCAGACTGCGCTGCAAGCGGCTTACGGTAGGTCCTTCCGCGGAGCTGTCTCCAGTGACGTCTCTGCACCCCGGTGGCTGGCTTGTGTGGATGAACACCTTCCTACGTGCTGATGCGAGTCCTTGGTCCTTTCGCTCTTCTCTGTTCCATCGTGCGCGCCTGTGTTGGTCATCTGCCCTGTGGCATCATGCCACTGTTCTTTCCTCCTTTGCGGAATGGCACCGTGCCATGCTCTTCTCCTTCTTCTGACCAGGCTCTTCTTCGGATGTGGCGTCCTGCCACCTGTCTCATGTTGCTCCACATGGACATTGCACTGGTCGCGTCTCTTGTGACGATTTTCCTTTTCTGTTGCGGCCTACTGCAGGTCTGTTCCGTTGGTAGGGCTTGCGTGTACCTCTTTGGGACTTCCTATGTCACCATCCCCTCTGCAGGGATTTCCCAGGGTCCCTCTTCTCTTCCCTTGAGAAGCTTTGTGCTTGCGCCGTCTTGGCGGCTGCTCCTTCCGGTGTGCTCGTCCGGACTGTTCACTCTTCGTGAAGGGCTCCTTGCTTGCTGTGCGCTGTGACGTCCGGTCACGTGTCGCTGTGCTGTAGGAGTGTCCGTTGCCGTGGCGGCCTGCCACGTGTGGTGTGCGACTCCTCTCTTGCTTTCTTGGGTCACCGCCGACTCCATCTTGAGGCAGTGTTGAGGAGGACCTTGTTGCTTTCGGCCCACTGCGGGGCTTCGCTGGGGCAGTGGAGACGTGGGTGCTCTCCTGCCTGCGTTCAGCCGTGCTTCTTTGTGGAGATGTCTATCTCCTGGATGCCTGTCGGTGCAGTCAGGTTCACTGGCGCGGCTTTCTGTGCGCTTCTCCCTTTGCTTGCTCCGTCTTCTTCTTCAGTGCAGTGGAGATGTGGTCGCTCTCTGTACTGCATTCAGCTGTGCTTCTTTTCTGTTCTCTGGAGAGGTCTCTTTCCTTCCTGGGCATTTACTCGTGCTGGCACGCTCTTCTCACTTCTAGTGGTGTTGGGCCTCCGCTGGTGGCGCGCTCTCTGCACCAGTCATTCTTGCTTGCTGCGCATTTGTGTTTGCCTTGGTTTGTTTAAGCTTCTCCTTCCACACAACGCACAGGGCTTTCTCTCTTGCACATGGCAGTTCGTCATCATTATGTCCCAGGGCTCTTTGCTGCTAATTTTAGCCACTGCGATGCTGTGGTTGCAGTAACTCCGTGAGTACTCTTTGTACTGGTGAGTCACTCCGCTCTCTGACTTGTGGTGGCATCAGACAGCCACTGGGGTTAGAGTGCTCTGCTCACGTCTTTGTCCTTTACTTGGGGATTGTGCTCTTTTCCTTGGCGCTTCCCCCCTTTCAATGGTGCCTGGGAGACAGGTGGCAGGTCAGTACATCCAGGGGATGGCGTCTGTACAGCTTTCCTGGACATGAGTCTCTGTCTTGCTGACACATTCAACTGCGGATGGCCACCATTATCCAGTACATCACCCCCTGTTGCTTGTAGAAGGCCTCTCTCATGGCTCCATGGCTTAATGCCTCTTCGTCCCTCTACCTGGGATCATTGTCACTCTTGAACATGCTGACTATTTGCCTTTTGCGGTGGCCTTGCACATGGGTGCACACCTTGTTGGCCGGGCAGCCTTTATGCTTCTCCTTCCCTGTTAGTCACTAAGGGACAGTCTCCCCACGGCCTGTGGTTGGGCTGCGCTCAGTGGGTGTGGGCCCCAGCAGCTTGCTTGATTTGGGTCAGTGTTCATATATGCAGTGTTGTGTTACTTCTAGCGGGCATGCCTTGCCCCAATGCACTTGTAGCAGCAACCAGCTGCTTCAGTGGTCCAGGAGCAGGCTGTCTTTTCCATGAGGGTGATGACCTTCCGGTGCTGGCCCTCAGGGTCTTTCCTGTGCTTGCTTTTGCCTGCAATGTAGTTTCATCAGTGGCCACTAGGTGTCAGTGGCACGTTTGGGCATGCGGCAACCTCCGGTGCTCTTTCCTGAAGTTACTGGCTCTGGCCTCTCCACGCACGGAGAAGAGGAGAACACCTTCATTGCAGTTGGCCTCCCAGGAGCGCGGGAGTATTGCAAGCCCTCGGCGCTGCTTGGGGCAGAGCTGGCCGGGGTGTCACAAGGATCTCTGTGCTGAAACCCCTTTTCCTTTTTCCAGCACCTTTCTGGGGGCTTTGATGCGTGCACCGAGTCCGCGGGACGATCCGTGTCACTCTTCGTGCAGCTCCCCCTGGGGCGCTGCGGTAATACTGGGCGACTGCCAGATGGCGCTGCGCGCCGCTCCGCCAACCGCTGTGACGCCTCTCCGATCACAAGCGTGATGTTGGAGTCAGCTGAGCGTCTTCATTTGTGGGCCGCATTTGGGTGCATGAGGCAGAGGCATGCATCGGGCCACTTTGCTGCACGGGGTCAGAGCCCTCCACTGCGACGTGGCTTCGCTGGGCAGCCGACGCCAGGCACAACGGACCACCCACGCCTGAGCAGGTAGGGGGTGGGCACAGACCCATTCTCAGCATGCCTGCTTCATTGTCGCTTCCTCCCCGGTGCGCACAGAGCAGTTGCTGTATAGGGTTGCAGCGTGTCCTCACATGGCAATGTCAGCCCTACCTCAGATGCCGCAGCTGCTCTGGTGTGCCGCCATCGGCTGTCACTTCTCTTGCGGCCGGGCTCACTGATACCTGGACTCTGCAGGGGCGTTGTAGGGGGGCCCGCTCTTCCCACCAGCGGGGGTGTTTCAGGAGGTGTCCCGCTGCGCCAAGGTGCATCGCCCGCCGGCCAATGCTGCAGCGGGCCGCTGCTTCCCTCGTGGTTGATGCAATCGTCGCAGTGTGGACGCAGACATATCACCCTCACACCGTAGCTGGGCCTGATCTGTTTCTCCCCCTTTTACCCAGACGAAGTCGGATGGGAGACGGCCAGTTTTCACACCGTGACGATGTCAAGCTCCTTCCACGGGCCATGGGAAAGTCACATCTCGGGCCCGCTCCCTCCCCTCAAGGACCGAGGAAGCGCCGATACGAAGGCACGCGGGGTCAGACCCGCCTCGTCGCCAATGTGATGTCTGGGGCCCTGGGCCCACATGCTAGCGAATAACTGACGCAGACACCGTGGGTATCATAGTGCAACTGGCCTGGAGCACGTGCACTCCGGCCCCTTTTATTGACAGGGTCACCTGACTGGTGACGCCTGTGATGGGTGGTTGTTCAGTGTGAGTGGAACACTAGAATGTATCCAGCCGGATACTACAGACGCAGCAGATAAATGTGCAGAAAAATCATTTTAGCAACAGATAAATGCGCACGGCCATCCTGTCGCTTGTCACTGCACAGAATTAAATATAGTTATTATAAGTTATCATTGCCGCGCGGAAACCAAAGCGGTACATATTGCTCTCTGTAGAGTCGACTGTACTCTCTGCCTAAAGTCCTCCCCACGCCCCATCCGCCTGGGACCCCCTTCCATAAGCGGAGGGGGTGGAGTGATGAATGCGGCGGGAGTGCAAGGGGGTGGAGGGGCGCACCTTGGCAAGGCCTACCACTCGGGAATAATGGCGAGCTTTACTTTACAAGCAATATCCCCGTAAGTCACTCGACTTTGATTCTAATGAGTGTGGGGAGCTGATGCCAGGGACGACAGGCATTTAACCAAGATTTGTATACTGCTACCCTTCTACCCCTCTACCCCTCTTCTACCCCACTACCCCTCTTCAACCCCTCTACCCCTCTACTACCCCTCTACTACCCTTCTACCCCTCTTCTACCCCTCTTCTACCCCTCTACCCCTCTTCTACCCCTCTACCCCTCTACTACCCTTCTACCCCTCTTCTACCCCTCTACCCCTCTTCTACCCCTCTACCCCTCTACGACCCCTCTACTACCCTTCTACCCCTCTTCTACCCCTCTTCTACCCCTCTACCCCTCTTCTACCCCTCTACTCCTCTATTACTCAGGGCCACAACAATATCACTCAGCGCCACCACAGCATCAGTCAGCACCACCACAGCGTTCACTTAGCACCACCAAAGCATCACTCAAGGCCACCACAACTTCACTCAGCACCACCACAGCATCACGCAGTGCCACCACAGCATCACTCAGGGCCAGCACAGAATCACTCTGGGCCAGCACAGCATCACTCAGGGCCACCACAGCACCAGTCTGGGCCACCACAGCATCACTCAGGGCCACCACAGCATCACTCAGCAACACCACAGCATCACTCAGCACCACCAAAGCATCACTCAACACCAACACAGCATCACTCAGCACCGACACAGCATCACTCAGCACCACCACAGCATCACTCAGCACCACCTCAGCCTGCTCTCGGAATCTGCCATCTGCTGATTCTCCCCTAACGTCTGGCCGCTGATAGTGTCCAATTGTTTATGCCCCCTCAAAAAAAAACTTTAACAAACAACCATTGGAATAGGCAAAAACAAGTTGCCAGCATTGCAAGAACAAAAGAAAAATGGGGACATATTTTATTGTACATACATTTTTTAATGTGGTCGTTCTGTTGGACATAATGCCTTCTTGATTATATGTAAGGTAACAAAAATGCTTCTGGCACTTTTTTATTACAACTTTTCAGCATACTGCACAGCAGCCACACTTCTCTACAGCATAGCTTAAACACATTGGCAAAGTCAATAGCTCTGCCTAAACACTTATAAGGGCCCAAAAGCGAGACCTATTGACTATGCAAATGCTTGTTCTGTGTGTCCCGGCGCCAGGACTTTCTCGTGACCTCGCCTACTCCTCGTCACTTTACCCACATAGCACAGGCACAAGCGGCAAGGTAGGTGCTTTACTTCTTTTTCTTATTAATTATTTCGATTCTGTGCACCGTCCTCCGACTTGTGCGCCTCTCCTATATAGTTACTTACGCGCCCGGTAGCCCTCTTGCTATTTGGCCTTTTTCACGTTGCCTCACTTTTTCTTGAATGTCATGACTTTGTGCCTTCACACCCTTGGGCCACACACTGTCACTTCTCCTTACGCTCCCCCACCGCCGCAGTCTCTCTTACTTCACTAGCTGCGAGGGGGAGCTGCCGGAGCTGCCACCGGAAACGGCTTACTTCCTTCTGGGGCACAGTGCGTTGTCTTTGCGGGTGAACCACCGCTCTGCTCTCAGTCTTCCCCTTATGTTCCACACTCTGGGCTCACCATCTGCCTGACATCAGATCAGGATTCCTCCACCTCGTGACAGTCTGCGGCGCCGGCCGGCATCGTTGCAGTCCGGCCTCGCTCGCCTTGCGTGTCTACCACCACGGGGGCTCACTTCATGCAGGGTATTTCCACAGCAGGTTCTTCGATGAAGGGTGGGCTCCCGCCGCCTCACGGTCACCTCGGGGCTCCTCACATGCCCTGCAGGTCTTCCGATATTCTTCACCTGCTGCATGGGGTGCCCTCAAAATGGCTGTACACGCGGTATTTGCCCGCTCGTCGCCATTGTTATGTTGTGGGCCCTACTGTAAGAATTACGACACAGACACTTGGGTATTGTACTAGAAACTGGCCACGAGCACGTCCACTTGGGCTCTTTTATTTGCGGGGTCACCTGACTGGTGATGCCCGTGTTGGATGGGTAAGGGGGTTTGTATGTGGGCCAGCCCTCGAGGGAGTGGCTGGCAGAAACACTAGACTGTGTCCAGCAGGACACAACACGTGTGTCCTCAAAACCGTCAGTTTTATTTGCCTTTGCAGCATTATAGTAGCAGCTGCCGCGGGGTCCCCAGGCAGGCAGCCCTCAGTCTCCAGAGTGACTAAGAGACCCACAGCCACGACAAGGAGCCTCCAAGCAGCCTGGTCCGGTCAGTCAGTGCAGGACTTCTTCACAAGAGGCACAGGCGGCGGTGCGAGTAGTGGGGGCTTCAAAAACGAAACGTACAAACATCAATCAATCAATCATAGGCATTTATAACGCGCACTACTCACCCGGAGGGTCTCAAGGCGCTTGGGGGGGGGGGTCCGCTACTGCTCGAACAACCAGGTCTTGAGCTTCTTCCTGAAGGAGAGGTGGTCTTGGGTCAGGCGTAGGTCGGTCGGGAGGGCGTTCCAAGTCTTGGCGGCCAGGTGGGAGAAGGATCTTCCTCCTGTTGTCGCTCTGTGGATGCGGGGGACGGCGGCGAGGGCGTGACTGGTCGAGCGGAGGTGGCGTTTGGGAGCGTAGAAGTTGAGGCGGCTGTTGAGGTAGGTCGGGCCTTGGTTGTGTAGGGCTTTGAGCGCGTGGGTGAGGAGCCGGAAGGTGATTCTTTTGTTGATCGGGAGCCAGTGCAGGTCTCTCAGGTGTCTGGAGATGTGGCTTCGTCTGGGGACGTCGAGGATGAGTCTCGCCGAGGCGTTCTGGATCCGCTGGAGTCTCGTCTGGAGCTTGGCGGTGGTACCGGCGTAGAGGGCGTTGCCGTAGTCCAGTCGACTGGTGACGAGGGCCTGGGTGACCGTCTTCCTGGTCTCGGTGGGGATCCACCGGAAGATCTTACGTAGCATGCGCAGGATGTTGAAACAGGACGAGGAGACGGCGTTGACTTGTCTGGTCATGGAGAGGGAGGAGTCCAGGATGAAGCCCAGGTTGCGTGCGTGGTCTGTCGGTTTGGGTGCGTTGCCCAGGGCGGGGGCCACCAGGAGTCGTCCCAGGCGGAGGGTGAGGAGCCCAGGATGAGGACTTCCGTCTTGTCTGTGTTCAGTTGCAGGCGGCTGGTCGTCATCCACTCGGCCACGTTTTTCATCCCTTCGTGTAGGTTGGCTCTGGCGGTGGCGGGGTCGTTGGTCAGGGAGAGGATCAGCTGGGTGTCATCGGCGTAGGAGATGATGTTCAGGTTGTGTTGGCGTGCGATGGCCGCAAGGGGGCTCATGTAGACATTGAAGAGGGTGGGGCTGAGCGAGGAGCCCTGAGGGACGCCGCAGATGACTTCCGTGGCTTCTGATCTGAACGGGGGCAGGCGGACTCTCTGTGTCCTTCCGGTGAGGAAGGAGATGATCCATTCCAGTGCCTTCTCCTCGATTCCGACGTTGCTGAGGCGCTGCACTAGGGTGCGGTGGCAGACAGTGTCGAATGACGCGGAGAGGTCCAGGAGGATGAGGGCCGCTGTTTCTCCGTTGTCCAGCAGGGTTCGGATGTCGTCGGTGGCAGCGATGAGGGCGGTCTCGGTGCTGTGGTTGGCCCGGAAGCCTGACTGGGATGGGTCGAGGGAACCAGTCGTCTCGAGGAAGGCTGCCAGTTGCTTGTTGACGGTCTTCTCGATGACTTTGGCTGGAAATGGGAGGAGCGAGATGGGGCGGTAGTTCTTGAGTTCGGTGGGGTCCGCTGTTGGTTTCTTTGGTAGAGCGCTGAGTTCGGCGTGCTTCCAGCTCTCAGGTAAGGTGGCGGTGTCGAGGGAGGTGTTGATGATGTCCCGCAGGTGGGGTGCGATGACAGCGTCGGCCTTGTTGAAGATGTGGTGAGGGCAGGGGTCGGTTGGGGATCCAGAGTGGATGGAGTTCATCATGCTGATGGTGTCTTCGAGGTTGATCGGTGTCCAGGCGTTGAGGGTGGTGGTGGGGGGCGTTGGTTTGGTCGTGGGGAGCGTTGGTTGTGTTCTGAAGCTGTTGTGTATGTCAGCGATCTTGTTGTGGAAGTAGGAGGCGAGGGAGTTGCAGAGGTCTTGCGATGGGGTGATGTCGTTGGTTCCGGCGTTGGGGTTGGAGAGCTCTCTGACGATGTTGAAGAGTTCCTTGCTGTTGTGTGCGTTGTTGTCCAGCCGGTCCTTGAATGCTGTTTTCTTGGTGGCGTGGATCAGTTGATGGTGCATTCGGGTGGCGAGCTTGAGGGTAGTCATGTTGTCCGGCGTTGGGTCTCTTCTCCAGGCTTTCTCGAGGGCACGGCAGTTCTTCTTGGAGCTCTTGAGTTCGTCGGTAAACCACGGGGCCTTCTTGCTTCCGGGTCTGCTGGGCGGGGTCCTCAGAGGGGCGAGCTCGTCCGCGCAGGTGGAGATCCATTTCGTGAGGTTGTCGGCGGCTTGGCTGGGGTTCGGTGAGCTGGCGGGAGGGTGCTGGCTCAGGGATGCGGCGAGTTGTTCGGCTGTGATCTTGTTCCAGCTTCTTCGTGCAGCCTGTTGCTGGTGGTGGTGGACCGTGGTTCTTTTGAAGGTGAAGTGGATGCAGCTGTGGTCCGTCCAGTGGAGTCCAGTGGCGTGGCTGAAGGAGATGTCTTTGCTGGACGAGAAGACGGCGTCGAGTGTGTGTCCGGCGAGGTGGGTGGGGGTGGTCACCAGCTGCTTGAGTCCGAGGGTGGCGAGGTTGTCAAGCAGGGTGGTGGTGTTGCGGTCGTTGTTGTTCTCCAGGTGGAAGTTGATGTCCCCGAGGAGGATGTAGTCAGCGGAGGGGAGGGCGTGCGGGCTGATGAAGTCGGCGATGTCTTCGCTGAATTGAGTGCGTGGTCCCGGGGGTCGGTAGATCAGGGTGCCTCTGAGGGTGGTCTTGGGGTCGGTGTGGATCTGGAAGTGCAGGTGTTCGGCGGTTGTCAGGGTGTCGTCGGCATTGGTCGTGATGCGGATGGTGTCCCTGTGGATGATGGCGATGCCTCCTCCAGTCTGGTTGTCGCGGTCTCTCCAGATGATCTTGTAGCCCTCTGGGATGGCGATGGCGATGTCGGGCGCTGAGGAGTCGTTCATCCAGGTTTCCGTGACGAAGGCAACGTCAGGAGCTGTGGTGTCGAGGAGGTTCCAGAGTTGAGCGGCGTGTCTGTGGACGGAGCGAGTGTTGAGCAGGATGCACTTGAGGTGGTTGCTGCTGGTGTTCCGTTTGGTGGGTGCTGAAGCAGTGCAGGTCCGGATGCAGGAGAACTTGCAGGACTGGCAGGTGAAGGGTCCGTGGGTGCGTCTCAGAGTGGCTCGGTAGCACCCGGGGGTTCGGCCGGTGTTGAGTGCGTTGAGGGTGGCGGCATCGTAAGTCCGGCGGGTGGGGTGGCCTCTGCGGGGGCCAGGGGTTCTGGCGCTGGGCGCGGTCCAGGCGCGGACGGGCGCAGACGGGCTTACCTTTGGCGCACCTTCGGCGCTCAATCGGTGCTCCCGCTGCGCGCGTCCGCTGCGCGGTCGCTCTGGGGGCGTCATAAGAGGGGAGCCGGAAGGGAGGGTCTGCGGGGAGGCGGGGAGCGCGGGACCCAATCGGCGGGCGGGGGGGCGGGGTCTCGTTGGTAGCGGCGGGAAACCTGGGGGCTCGGCGGCGGCTCTGAGGTGGCTGGGGCGCCGCTCGGCGGCCCTGTGGTGGCTGGGGCGCCGCTCGGCGGCCCTGTGGCGGCTGGGGCGGCGCTCGGCGGCCCTGTGGTGGCTCAGGCAGCAGGTGGCAGCAGGAGGCTCAGCAGGTAAGGAGCAGGCGGGAGGTGTGGGGGCGACCAGGCCGAGGGCACAGTGGTCACATAACTTACGCACGCTTGCACCGCCCATTTAATGATCTCGGGCGGCAAATGAACAATGTTGAAAACACTGCCATGATGCTGCAGCTCCAGTGAGAGCAGAACTGAGACAGCCTGGCCAGCATAACCTGAACGGCGGCAGATGAAGATTGAAATTATAATTAAACAGGGCAGCGCACTAGTTGCCCTGCACCACTAGTAGTGCAGTCTGTAACACACTATGGGTTGCCGTGCGGTCATGCATTGTTCAATAAGCGCTAATAGCAGCGCTCCCGTCCCCATCTGTCAGCAACTTCAGGAGGTGCTATAAATGTGTGACTTAGCATTATGGTGCGGTGATGCAGACCACCACACCAAAATGCATTAGTCTAACGCCTGATGTGTGGTACTTGGCAGGACTGAATTACACATCTCTTGTACACACCATATCGTTAGGTCTCGCCTAGCAATGCAGCGCATGCGCTGCTCGTCTTGGTGAGATCTATTGTTGTAGGTTTGTTGGCCGAAGGGGGATAGGACATGTGAACGCGTGTGGAAGACAGAACATGTGCACGCGTACTTCTAACGGCTTAGCAGAAGACACAGGGCGGGACATCTGAGAGACGGCTGCATTGAGGTGAGCTCCGGTCGGAGCTGCAGAGGTGGGACGGCCCCTGCGCCGCTCTGTATGGGGCATCTCTGCTCTGTCTTTAGAGGGGCTCTGCGTGAGTGTTTCTGACACTATGCGCAGCACTTTTAAAATTTTGAGAGGGAGATTGCCTGCACTTCGTAAGAGGGGCACCTGCTTCCTAAGAGCCATATAAACAACCCATTACAATTAATATTCACCACGAAAGCCCAATTGTCCTGGTAAAGATGCACACCACAGAGGTACTCCAGGCACCTATTTTAGGATTTCACCCACAGTCGAAGTAAGAATAGAGGCGGTGGGTGCACGTGTCCCAAGGAATGCCCCCTATAAACCCAATGATCGCAACGAAACTGCAGAATCACGCAATAGCTGCCCAGGCGGTGTCACTATAAATGCAACTTTATCAAGCAAACGTGGATCACCCTCCAAAATGTTTATCAATCACAGACACGCTTTGCCCTGTCTGTCTGTGAGAAAACTGCAACCTGCACAGAAGCTCGATGACGTCAGCCTATGCTATTGATTAGTGCTCCAGGTGTTTCCACGTGTCCTCTGAGCACTTTGTTTACAAACATCGGCGAAGATGTCTCACGCGCACCCTCAAACGTGAGGTTTCCCTGAGTCTGCTGTTAGTTGCGCTGTCTTAAGCAGACGCAGAACAGGGGTTATTTAGCTAAGTGTGCATAATGTCTGTGGCAAGGCGACCTCTGTTTACATCGCTGCACTGCCACTCCCTAATGTCGTTACAAAGTGTGGCGTAACGGAAAATGAAGGGCCCACCCGTGCAATGTGAAGATGGCCCCCGAGTTTCCCATAGCTCACAGGAATTCAGTGGTCAACGTCTGACTGGGGACCCCGTGACTGTTTGCAGGACCTGCCCCTGAACCCCTGCGGACTGCCAGGGCCTGTGTTTCGCCCCAAGCATATACTACATAGAACTTTAGGCTTAGTGCCCGCACTTTTAAAGGGCTGCAGAAAAGGTTAGCATTATAGAGAATGTTTATTTTTCTGTAACGGTTCAAAAATGAACAGTGTGTTGCTGTTTCCGGGATACGATGCCTGCCAGGTCTTCTATGCGCGGCGTACCACTGGGCACTATGACATCAAGGCGCGCTTCGCAGGGATGAGTTATTTGTTCTTCATAGCAGAAGGTATACACAGTAGCAGCATGGCTTGACTAACTTTAACAGTATGAATTGGGCACCATGTGCACGGTGTTTTAAAAACACACAATACTCTTAACAACTAGCACTGCTTTGTGAATCGTATTCACTGTGGGGTCCCTGCGCAGCGCTGAGCACTTCTTTGGTGCTCCGTTTCCCAGCGCTTCACTGCCAACTTGTTGCATTAGTGAGCAGTTAGCACCAAATTCACAACATGATTTTATCATCGTGATGAAGGCTCCGTTGCTCTGACTGTGCAGCACCGAGCACGGCCGGAGAGTTGCATTATTGCATATGTGGACGGTGGTAAAACTGCACGTACGAGCAGGATGTCCAAACAACCGTCTCGTGTCCTGTGGGAGGCTCTCTGTTGGCACAGCGCCAAGCACGCAGGGAGCACAATGTGTGCGTGAGGTCGATGGTTGAGAATGTTTGTAGCGCCCCTTCAAGCCTGACACGTGGCGAAGCAGTGAGAAGCCAGGTTCGAGTCTAGGCGTCGGTTCAACATCCTGTGATTCTGGGCGAATAATCACCTACCCACCCCCACACACATACTTCTTTAATGTAACTGGTGCTCATGAGGGTCGAGTTTGCGCAATAAATAAGAATGATAAACAAAGGGCGTCTGATCGGTTGTGTGATATTGCACTGTTTCTTTTACTGTACGAATCTTGAAATGACTGCAGAGCGCCGAGCGACATACCACAGACTGGCAAAAGCCCAGCCCAAACGAGTCTGTATTTCATGAATACATGTTAAAATCAGCACATACTTCGCATTACATGTCGCCTGTCACTTTTTTCCTACAATTGTAAGTGGATTGGGTTTGTAGCGCCAAGTCTCTCAACACAAACAATGCAGTACAGGGCAGGGCACGAGTCTGGGTACACGCGGGTGGACAGAGTCCGCCCACTCTTTTCACAGGTTGAACGCCGTCCACCCTGCCAAGAAGTTGGGCCCCACTGAAAAACATGCTGAATTTGACCCGGTGTTATTTGCACACACCGGGACACACGCAGCAGCGCCCGCACGTTGTTCTCTGCTTTCGATCAGCAACAATGTGCAAGCAGGAGGGTGCTTTTTTCAGACTCCTGCTGGGCCCATAAGAAAGGCTGAATTTTAGATGTCATCAGGCCACCTTCGGGTTGAGTCTCCTGGCTGGCAGCCAGCCAGGAGACTCACACCTGATGCAAATGCAGTGGAGGGCAAACAAAGGCTCACACCTTGTTAGCGCTACACACATACTTCAGAGGCAGCTTTTAACTTTTTTCAGTCCATTTACAAGATATGCATGTGTTGTAAGAATGTCAGATGCGTTGGTCTTTCCCTGTATTTACACAAAATAAATGAAATTTATATAGTGCTTCCTACCCCTGAGGAGGCGTTGAAATAAGTTAAGTAGCACTTTTTTTTCTCATAAAGCACTATTGGTAGAGGAAGTTTGCACTGACAAAAGGCAACACTGTTTGCTACACAGCTTTCAAAAGTGTGAATCTTCTGCCTCAATCAGGAGGGTTTGTGTGTATACTCGAAATGTGTTCCAATGCACTCATGATAGACCTGCTAAACATATATGTGAGGGCTCAAGATCTGATGTCACTTCTTGTGATGTCACGTGCCCTGATGCCATGCACTGTGATGTCACGCGCCCAGATGTCATGTGCCGTGATGTCACGCGCCGTGAGGCCACGCGCCGTGATGCCACGCGCCGTGATGTCACTTGCATTCTGATTAACTAGGTTAGTCCACCCCCATCTTTTTTTTAGGACTTGTGCCCTAAGTACACGGGTGTGATGCTTCTGTCCTTAATGGGAACCAACAGAAAGTTGGTCTGAAAAAATATAGTGAGTAGTTCTTGGGTTTCGAGGTTGAGTGCAGAGCGCCGGGCACACGTAAAGGGCTGTTCAGTAAAGGTAAAGTACAAGCTCACTTTACTGTACTGGGTCTTGAAGGTGTCGGTGTGAAATAAATCTGATTTAAAAGCACAGTTGAGACTAACCCCGATCTTAGAATGCGCGGCTTTCTTAGGTCCATGCCCGGAAACAGGCTTCAGGGAAAGGTAATGTCACCACCATAGGTGGGATTTTACATTGGCGTGGTT
Organism: Triturus cristatus; assembly: GCF_964204655.1. NCBI lineage: Eukaryota > Metazoa > Chordata > Amphibia > Caudata > Salamandridae > Triturus > Triturus cristatus. The sequence continues at coordinate 1,093,410,621 of NC_140588.1, read as the reverse complement.
CCGGTTTGAGGCCTGAAGGTATGCAGTCTTATCACAATGAATGGTTTTGTAAATCTAGGTTGGAAGGGGCTGGAGATAATTATGGATCGCCAAATGAGGAAAAGCAGGTAAACACACACCAAATCCTAATCTTTGAAAACCCACTGATCCCCTTGCACGTTCTTTCTCAGCTTGAATAGTTCACCGATGTACTCCTGTCAAAGATGTGCCTGGTGCAAGAATGGGGTATCCCCTGGTTTAACGCGGTGTGGACGAGGAACAAGGAAATATCCGCCACCCTCATCCTCCCACCCCCTGGAAATAAATGCACAGGTCTATTTGCGGCGTATTTACACATGAACAATGCTACACCGTGCAGGATTCTCTGCATGCGTAAATCTCACATTCCTGGTGTTTGCAGATTCTCTGGGGTACGGTTGGAACTCTTTGCTGGTCTCTGTAGAGTCAGACATTTGCTCCAAAGGTAGTAGTCGGTCAATGAGGGTAACCTTCCAAACAGTGAACTGGGGGGGTTGTCAATCAGAACCATACTGAGGACAGGGGCGCGAGGCAAGTCCCTGTAGTGCAACCCTCCCCCTTCCGGGGATTCCATTTTCAGCCCAAGGCTGCTGCATTTCCGCATGGTTATAGTTCTGCTGCATTTGTCACATAATTCACCATTTGCTGCATAACCTGCAGATGTGAACATAAACTATTTTTGTTTCTAGCTCAAATGGATCAAATATTACTAAAATGCAGTGTCACGTGTTGCAGCGCAGCGGAAAGCCCGTTGCAAACAGGGACGGGTCACCTTTGTTGCTTATTGCTATATTGGGAAGTTACACCAGTACTGATTATGAGAAGTTGGCCTGGTATATGCTGTCCACTAGTTATAGTGGACACCTTGTACCAGTCCAAACAACCCCTTATTGGTTATTGGTTAAAGACAACCTTTATTGAAAGCTATAATAGTGGTAGCTATGGAGAGCAGCCTTCAGGCTAAGTCATGAAGGAATGTAAAGCACCTTGTTTTACCAGTCTATAATCTCTTGAATGGCTAAATGAAAGACAATCACACCAGGTATATATATAAAATATATGTATTTATTTCTAAACACACCCTCCTAGTCTCTTTATGAGGCTAGAGATCAAAACACATAAGTTACACTTCAAATATGACAGTAATAACCACAAATACACGTCAGGCCCTAGGGGCGAGCCAAACCATATACTAAAATAGTGGTATAAGAACCACGACTTGACTAGACACAAGGCCTAGAGCCTGTAGAATCGCTGGGACCCCAAGGAACCACCCAAGGTAGTGACACAGGGGACCCACGGGGGCCGTGTGCAGTGTGAGAACACAGCCGAGAGCTCCCGTTAGCTTCTATGGGGAAAGTTGTGGTTAGATTTTTAAAGATTAGGGACACTTAGAATTGAGTCAGGACCAAACCCCTTGGGACTTAGGAAGTTCTAGGGTCAACACCCATGGGAGCACCGGAGTACTCGTGTTACCTCACCCAGGGAAGCCGGGTGCATAGGTGTCAAATGGTATTGGGTCGCGTCGTCGATTTCAATGGGAGCTGGCAAAGAAGTGCTGCTGCCGGGAAGATGCGAAGTGTCCGAAGAGATCCAAGCCTGGATCGAAGATGAGAAGAACCTGAAAGCTGAGGGGACAGAGTCTGGGTCACTTGCCAGTGACCAGGAAGACGATAGGCGGTCGCCCACCGATGTCGAGTGTTTCAGGTGAAGAAGGTGAAGCTTGACTCTTCAGCCACGAGGACCAGGAGGCGTCGAGGATGACCAGGAGCTGGATTCGAGCTGTCCCACGAAGGATGTCGAGTGCTGCAGCGTCGGTGCCTGGATTGGACACAACAAGCCTTGGCAACAGCAACCCTGGCAGAAACGAAAAGGATGCTTCGGTGCAGACCAGCGAGATATGAGGGACTCACCACTTGGTTGGGAGTCAGGGTACATCTGAAGCAACCAGGGAAGCCCAAGGAAAAGCAAAGTTACCCCCTTAGGGACCCACCAGTCGACAGACCAGGGATCGCGAAGGGACCTCGAGAGGAAACACAAAATGGCGGCCTACGGGGCACTCGGGGTGACTAAGCCGACAATCTTCGGTGGACCTTCTGCTCGAGGTGGGCCCAAGCACGACTTCTGAGAGCTCTGAGAACGGCTGGAGTGACTGGCCCTGCCCTTGCTTGGCTGGCCTCTTTCTTAAATCACCGCACTTTTCAGGTTGTTTCTTCCGGCTCTTCCTCCTCTGTTCGCTCATCTGCGTATGGTGTACCGCAGGGGTCTTCACTGAGCCCTATGCTCTTTAATATCTACGTGAGACCCCTAGCAACCATCGTGGAAGACTCTGGTCTCTCCCTCTACTCATACGACACTCAGATTCTTTTTTCCCTCTCCTCGGCCGCAGCAAACGCTTCATCTGCTCTTAAACTAGGACTTAGCCGAGTGGCAGAGTGGATGCAGGCGAATCTCCTGAAACTGAACGGAGATAAGACGGAGGTGCTCATTCTGGGCAAGCAAAAGCACCTCTGGAGCCCTGCACACTGGCCGTCGGAAATGGACCCACCACCCCTTCCAGTGACCCAGGTTCGCAATCTTGGCTTTGTCCTGGATGATTCGCTCTCCATGCGACATCAAGTGGTTAAGGTGGCAGCCACCTGCTTCTCCATCCTGGGGTGGCTCCGTAAAATTTTATGGATGCTCCCAGTATGGACAAGACGCTCGGTGGTCCAGGCTTTAATCACCTCTCGCCTGGACTACGGCAATGAGCTTTACCTAGGAGTTACCCTGGAGCTTCAGAGGAGACTTCAGCTTGTACAGAATTCAGCCGCCCGCCTCCTCTGCAAGGTCCCGTGGAGATCTCCAATTTCCCCTTTTCTTAGAGACCTTCACTGGCTCCGTATTGCTAACCGTGTCAAATTCAAGGCCCTCTGTTTTCTGCATAAAATCAAGCAAGGGTCGGCCCCAGGTTACCTCAAGGCCCTTGTCCAACAATACTCTCCATCCCGCCTCCTTAGATCATCAGCTCATGGCAATTTTCTGATTCCGCGCTTCAAACTGACGAGAATGGGCGGATGCTCTTTCTCCTGCGTTGCCCCCAGGTTGTGGAATTCTCTTCCGGCTACACTGAAACTGGAACCATCTCTGTTAAAATTCCGCAAAGACCTTAAAACCTGGCTCTTCTCTCACTAACAACTGCGATGCGTAATCATTAACTCTACTGGCGCCGGGAGACCCCTTGTGGGTAGCTGCGCGCCCTATAAATTCAATTACAAATACAAATACAAATACAAGAGACGTTGAGAAGTCAATGCACTTGCAAAAGTGCACGGTGACCAGGAGTTCTGGTTCCACGCTGCTCACAGGGGCTGCGGGTCTCAGCTTTGCTGGGGACTCGGATCGGCCTCTGAGATGTCTGGAAATCCTCTTCCTGGGCTGCAAATACTTCGGAGTCTGGCGGGAGCTTCGGAGATGCAGACCGGCAAATTGCTTTGTTGGTGCCTGCCAAGCAGGGGAGTCACTCCTTGACCCCAAGGGAGATTTCTTCAGTCCTCTAGTCTTGAGTAGAGCGTCGAAGTTCCAGGATTCAGCTTCAGAGTTTCCTCCAGGGGTATCTAAAGTTCTGGTTACAGAGGTTCCTCACTTATACCTAAGGAAGGGGTGGACTAGCTCTGGGGACCCACCTATGGGAGGGTTTGGAAAGAGGGGTGGGTACACCCATTTCCTTTGTTTCGCGTCTGAGCAGGGGCTGGGAGCCCCTGAACCGGTTTGAGCTGGACTATGCACAGAGACACCAAATGTGCCCCCAGTGCAGGACTTCAAAGCACTCGGAGAGTGCTCCCACCCAGCCCCAATACACATCAGCCTATCTGGGAGGTGGTTACACCTCCCTGTGACAGGAAACCTATTGTCCAGGCCTCCCCTGCCGGAGTTTCGGTCAGCAGCAGGAGGCCAGACTTGTGTCTGTGGCTGCAGCATCCATTTTGTGATGCCAGGGCTCTGTTAGATTTCTACCGGGTATACCAGTACTGCCATGTCTCTCCCTCTAGAAGGGTGGGATCATATCCTCATATCAAGAACTGAAGTGGGGGTATGATTCCAAGGTGTTTGACACCAAACACAACATGTTTCCGTGCAGCCAGTCCAAAGCTAGCATTAACCGTTTAAGATATAATGCACTTAAGAGTATATGGTCAGGTTGCACCACTGACAACCCCAGAGAAGAGATTCCGAAGGCTGCAGAGAGGCTCAGCTCATACCTGGGCACTCTCTCACATATAACCAAGCACCCTGCCTTCAGGATTGATAAGGCCTGCCATAGGCGTGACTGATAGGTTTGTATGTGCAGTGATAAGTGAGGTATAGTGAACCTATACCTCAGTAAGAGGTGCATGAACCACCTTACCCAAGCTGCAGTAGCAGACCTGTGGTGTCATTTTGGAGGGCTTTCCAGGGGTGGCGCAATACATGCTTCAGCCCCTGGTAGGCCTCTGGGGTACCTATGCCCTGGGTACATAGTATCCCATACACTAGGGACTCACAAGGGTACCCCAGAATCGAATCTGGAGTGTACCTAAAGTACATGGAATCAATTTCTAAGAGAAAGCAGATAGACTGGGAACCTGAATAGCAGGTTCCCAGCCAAACTAAGTCAAAAACCATCAAAACACCAGGAAAAAAGTGGGGGCAACCATCTAGTCAGATTCCACCTTCCTACATAACCACCCCCCCCCCCCCAAACGAAAGGAGATAAGGATAACCTTGGCAAGTTGAGCCTTTATTGACTAAGTGGCCATATAAGGAAGTACCTGCACTAGCATGGTTACCCCCTGTCTTATGGTCCACTAAGCTATCCCTCACCCTAAAGGTATGAGAGGGTCTCCACCATGGGGAATTACAACCTGTGGTGTGTTTTGGTAAAGAAAAAGGCTGGTGAGGTGTCTGAGTAGGTAAGTGAGGCCCTAGTAAAGTTGGCCTCAGCTTCCTCAGATCACTGGTCACCATGTATGCCTCTCTTTCCATGACTGAGTTGCACTTTGCTCTAATGGTCAGCCTTTGGCTGCCTACAGGTGGGGATTGGGTCCCTTTGGGTGGAACACAGGAGGGACAGGGCAGGTTTGGAACCTTTTGGTCCCAGGTTTGCCCTTGCCCTACAGAGTCCTTCTGGGGGAGGTCCCTACACAAAGGTATGGGAGATCCCTCTGTGTGTTGAGGAATTTTCACCTGGCTAGGGCTACTAGACTGGGTGCCCCTAATTTGCTGATGGGGGGATTCCTCTGGACAGGGTGGCCTGTGGGGTCCACTGACCTCCCTGACCTTTGCAGCCCTAGGCTGACTGAGGCAGGGTAGAGAGGGGCAGGTTACCTGTATCACCTTGAAAGGGCCCCTTGCCATCAGAGGTGTTGCCAGGACAGGCCTGCCTACCTCTGGGGCAGTTCTTTCACTAGGGGTAGGATCAGTTCCCTGAGGAGGCTGACCCTTGCCTAAAGTCTGGGGGGGGGGTGAAGATTTTTCTTCAACCCTTGTGCTCTCTTGTGAGGGATAGTGGGCCATTCTTCCAGGCTCCATCACTCCAAAATTTCCCTGGGGTTGGGCTGTGGCCACCACAGCCCCATCAACCTTCTCATGGAGGCCTAACATTCTTAAATGGGCCTGTATGTCAACTTCAGCCCAGGCTGAAATTTCCAGATCATTGCCCAACAGGCAATCTACAGGCACGTTTGGGGACACTGCCACTCTCTTTGGGCCAGTGACCCCTCCCCAGCTGAGATTGACTATGGCCATGGGATGATCTGTCGTGATACCATCTATGTTGGTCACCTCGTATTTAAACTCAGGTAAAAGCTGTTGAGGGGGGACTAGTTTCCCTGTCACCATGGTGACACTAGCCTGTGTCCCTGAATGCCAACGCTTTTTGACCATTGATCAAGGGCTCCTGTCTGTATTTGTCCTAAGGGTTGGGACCCATGGTAAAATGGGCAAATACCATACCACCATCACAGACTAAGGAGGCTTGTGAGGGGGACCTGTCTAAACTAGGGCCCACATCTGTTCCCCATGAGAATGCACGTAACTTTTAGGGTGCAACACTACCGCCTGGGGGATTACTACTAGTAGTACGAGGAGGAGTGGTAGTATTAGTTGGAGGAACGTTTTCTTTATTGCCAATCCTGGGGCAACTGGGATCGTTTTCCAGTGGCCAGGCTTTTTACAAACATGGCAATATGTTTTCTTTTCAGGAGAGGAAGGAGTTTGGGACCCACCCCCAGGGGAGGACTTTTGGGGCCCTGTAGAGGACTTGTATTTGGATTTATCCCCACCTTTCTCTTGGGACTTGGTAGAATCTTTCTTCTGGTCACCACCAGGGGAGGCTGGTGCATAGGGGCGAGATGGGCATCGCCCTCCCACCCTGGGGGCCAAAAAAAATGCCTGATGAAAAACACTGAGCAGCTAGGAATAAATTGTGCTGGCTGCTAGTGCTCAGTGAACAAACATGTACAAAATTGGGGTTTTCTTTAGGGGGGCGTGGGGGTATGGCCTTTGCTCTGCAGTGTCTGCACATGCTTTTGGCTGGGCGAAGATTTCTTTGACCTAGAGCCAGAAAGCAGGGCAGTGATGACACACTGGTGGGTGCAGCCTGTGTCTAACTAGCAGAATAGCATTTCGATTTTGGGCGTTATTCCCTTGGCCCAGAGCGGAGCTGGAGGCCCTCCATTAATTCCAATGGCCGAGGGTGGAGCATTCCGGCAGGCTTAGAGTTTGTGGGGGTGTGGCAGTGGCCTTTGTCTCCTCCACCAGACCCAGCAACAGTTGTTGTTGTTCAAGTGATTGGTTTGCTGGGGTCTGGGGGAGGAGTCGAAAGAGTAGACCAATTCCAGAATTTTCCAGTTTGGTATTGTTGCCACGCTGTGCACTGCTGCAGTCCTCTTGGTAACGAGTCGACGAGGTGCCCGGTTTATGATGAGAACATCGATCGAGCCAGCCACTGCCAGGTCGAGCATGTCATCATCATCACGTCGTCATCGGTAAAACACGGGGCCGGGGGTAAGTGAAGTCTAAGTAAACTTAAAGTCTGTCTCTGTCAGTGAAAGTGAAAGTGAGAACAGAAGCGAAGCAAGTATGGCCGTACAATGATGAACGAACCCAAACAACGGAGGGCATCTGGTGTGTGTGGCATACATGCCCAACATTTCCGAAGAGCAAAGTGGAAGATTTAAAAAAAAAAAATCGGGAGATTGGGGCCTTGAATCGGGTTTGGGCTTTGGAAGTGTGCTGCTGCAGGCCCTCTCTCTTCCTGCCATTGCTGCGCTCCATGCTTCTGAAATGTAAGAAAAAAGTGCATTTGCGTTTCAAATGTCCAGTCCTGCACTGCAGGACTGGACATTTGAAACGCAAATGCGCTTTTTTCTTACATTTCAGAAGCATGGAGCGCAGCAATGGCAGAAAGAGAGAGGGTGATGCAAGTGTGAAGTGTTGTGCCCCCGAGGAATCAGGTTTTTGCTTGCAGGAATCGGGACGGGACTCCGGCAAGTAGGAGGCAGTGGGGAAGTGGAGTGGCGAAGAGGGAAGAGCTGTTGCTTACTGCTGCGACATTAAACATGTCAAACTTGCGAGAACTGGTAGCTGTGCCTCAACCGTGGAGTCCGCGGGCTGAGCGCGCGCTCCTGCACAAAAAGGGGGAATACTGTTTATTTTCCATCCCACGAACCACAAGATAGAGCAGGCATTAGCAAGACACGTCCTTTGCCGCCCCACAAATACCCTGGCCGCCCCATGTATACCCCCTGCAGGCTAATCCACCTCAGGCACCCTCCTGACCTGAACAGCCCCAGGGCTGTGCATACAGACAGCTGCGTGTCATACCGCCCCCGCCTCCTATACACTTGTAGCCCTGGGGTCTGTCATAAATTATTCAGTAGGATAATACACATATGGGGGGAATGCATCCCTGAGTCATTGGCAGAGCCCCAAATCTGACTCGTGGGTCTGGCACGTCCTCCTCTGCATGGAGGAAGCGGTCTTGCTTGCAGTTTTATATAGCGCGAACTCAACACGAAGGTATTAGCACTTTACATGATCACCATTTTGTTGCACAAGGGCCCATTCATTTATGTAGGCACGGGGAGATTAAGTGATTTGCCCTGAATCACAGGATGTTGAGCCCACGCCGAGACTCGAACCTGCAGGGTTCCCTAGCTCCAAAGTCGGCAACACTGCCCCTTACGCCACATCCTCTCCCCCAAGAGGTGGGATGAACTCCCAGATTATTAAACAGTGGCCCCCTTGAATGCCTCGACAGGGGCTCTCATTCAGTGTAAAGTATATAGAGAGCTGTGATGTACCATCCGTAGGGAGTCTCTAACCACATACTTCAGAGGAACCCTGTCATTTTGCGTTATGTCACTGATAAAAAGAAGTCTGTGCTCGAGAGGGTTGCTGTGCTGCTGAAAACGTTGCTGGGCTGTAAGTAACAGTACTGCTTGTAATGGGAAAAAGTTCATTTTCTTACAGGTAAGACAGGAATGTAGACCTACTTTTAACAGGACAGACCAGTGCTGCATGGTTGTTGGTGATAGGAAAAGCACAGGTTTCTTTGCCTGTTTTTACGATGAAGCCATCAGAAAGTTTGAGCAGACATGATGCTCCGTGACAGTTCAGCTGAAAAATAATAACTTGTGTTTAAACAGTTTTTAATGTTATGGTTTATTGCCTTTGTAGGCACTGCAAATACCAGTTTTTCCAATGACGAAGGTTGGTGTTGCCGGGCTTTAACCAGAACTGCTCTAATCTGACGTGTGCCGCCGAGTGTCGTTTTCCATGAGGTCTAAACAGAATAAACTAGGCCACAGGGCTACTTGTAATCAATTTAGCACAGGGCTGCGAGGCGGTCTGAGGGGGATTGTTGGAAGAGGAAGCACAATGTTTCAGTGCTACTGGTTAATTATGAATTTACGCATGTATTTATTACCCGTCTTTGCATGGCAAGAACAACTGAGTATTTGTGTTGTTCCATCCAATTCCGCACTGTGGTGCCTGTTATTCGCTGCATGGCACATCTAGGGAAAAGGATTTTACAGTTAATGATGGACACATTTTTCTGTGCCAAAATAGAATCTTCTAATATACAAGGAAACTTTAAAATGGTCCCCTAAAACTCACTGTCGCCATGCATTTCCTGTAATAGAAACGCGGGCAGCAACGGGCTTAGGGGTTTGTGATTTGAGAATTGACAAATTGTGTGATCTTAGACGCTTAGCTGCAGTTTGTCATGAAATGTACAATGCATTGGGACGCTTTGAGTCTGGGAAAACTTTAACCCAAACGGTTGCTTTAAATGACAAAACTCACAGACCTTCTGGACTGGTGTCTATATCATAAGAAGCAAGCTCAATGGGACGTACAGTTAGGCAAGTGCTGGTGAGCAATGGTGGCGTGGGGGTAGAGGGGTTTTCAAATTAAACAAGTGGGAAGGGGCAGTGGAAGCATTCTACATGGATACCTGGCCTGAAACAAAAGTTATTTACGGACGGGTGTTTTTCTAGCGAGTTCGTCAAACATTGAGGTCTAGGGATTTACTTGTACCTTGTATGGTCTTATCTACAACATATAAATGTAAGGAGTTGGGAAATATATTCGTTTTGTGTTTAGCTCCAAATCTGCTTTCACAGCAGTACTGCCAGGTTAGGTTGGCGGGGAAATTGAAGCACAGGTCACCGTGACAGAGGAAACTTTGTCTTCTACTCCTCCCATCAGCCAATAAAAACGAGAATTAAGCTGACCATAGCCTTTCTTAAATATCTATATTGTTAAAGGACGAGGTATGATGCATGTACTCATTGTTGTGGAAGAAGACAGCACGGTAAGCTTTCCTCGGTAAGCTTTCCACGGTAAGCAGCGCACAACTGTGAGGCACAGTCAGGAACTGAGTACCTGCACTGCTTTCCTTTGACAAGATATAGCCTGCACTTCTTTCATTTGCAGTGAGAGAGGCTGCACTTGTTTCATTTGCATGGAGCGAGCCTGCACTTCTTTCATTTGCAGTGAGAGAGGCTGCACTTGTTTCATTTGCATGGAGCGAGCCTGCACTTCTTTCATTTGCAGTGAGAGAGGCTGCACTTGTTTCATTTGCATGGAGCGAGCCTGCACTTCTTTCATTTGCAGTGAGAGAGGCTGCACTTGTTTCATTTGCATGGAGCGAGCCTGCACTTCTTTCATTTGCAGGAAGAGAGTCTGTACTTCTTTGATTTGCATGGAGTGAGCCTGCACTTCTTTCATTTGCAGGAAGAGAGTCTATACTTCTTTGATTTGCATGGAGCGAGCCTGCACTTCTTTGATTTGCAGGGAGAGAGTCTGTACTTCTTTGATTTGCATGGAGCGAGCCTGCACTTCTTTGATTTGCAGGGAGAGAGGCTGCACGTGTTTCATTTGCATGGAGCGAGCCTGCACTTCTTTCATTTGCAGTGAGAGAGGCTGCACTTGTTTCATTTGCATGGAGCGAGCCTGCACTTCTTTCATTTGCAGTGAGAGAGGCTGCACTTCTTTCATTTGCATGGAGCGAGCCTGCACTTCTTTCATTTGCAGGAAGAGAGTCTGTACTTCTTTGATTTGCATGGAGCGAGCCTGCACTTCTTTCATTTGCAGGAAGAGAGTCTATACTTCTTTTATTTGCATGGAGCGAGCCTGCACTTCTTTGATTTGCAGGGAGAGAGCCTGTACTTCTTTGATTTGCATGGAGCGAGCCTGCACTTCTTTGATTTGCAGGGAGAGAGGCTGCACTTGTTTCATTTGCATGGAGCGAGCCTGCACTTCTTTCATTTGCAGTGAGAGAGGCTGCACTTGTTTCATTTGCATGGAGCGAGCCTGCACTTCTTTCATTTGCAGGAAGAGAGTCTGTACTTCTTTGATTTGCATGGAGCGAGCCTGCACTTCTTTGATTTGCAGGGAGAGAGTCTGTACTTCTTTGATTTGCATGGAGCGAGCCTGCACTTCTTTGATTTGCAGGGAGAGAGTCTGTACTTCTTTGATTTGCATGGAGCGAGCCTGCACTTCTTTCATTTGCAGGGAGAGAGTCTATACTTCTTTGATTTGCATGAAGCGAGCCTGCACTTCTTTGATTTGCAGGAAGAGAGTCTGTACTTCTTTGATTTGCATGAAGCGAGCCTGCACTTCTTTGATTTGCAGGGAGAGAGTCTGTACTTCTTTGATTTGCATGGAGTGAGCCTGCACTTCTTTGATTTGCAGGGAGAGAGGCTGCACTTGTTTCATTTGCATGGAGCGAGCCTGCACTTCTTTCATTTGCAGGAAGAGAGTCTGTACTTCTTTGATTTGCATGGAGCGAGCCTGCACTTCTTTGATTTGCAGGGAGAGAGTCTACACTTCTTTGATTTGCATGGAGCGAGCCTGCACTTCTTTGATTTGCAGGGAGAGAGTCTATACTTCTTTGATTTGCATGGAGCGAGCCTGCACTTCTTTGATTTGCAGGGAGAGAGTCTGTACTTCTTTGATTTGCATGGAGCGAGCCTGCACTTCTTTCATTTGCAGGGAGAGAGTCTATACTTCTTTGATTTGCATGAAGCGAGCCTGCACTTCTTTCATTTGCAGGGAGAGAGTCTGTACTTCTTTGATTTGCATGGAGCGAGCCTGCACTTCTTTGATTTGCAGGGAGAGAGTCTGTACTTCTTTGATTTGCATGGAGCGAGCCTGCACTTCTTTCATTTGCAGGGAGAGAGACTGCACTTGTTTCATTTGCATGGAGCGAGCCTGCACTTCTTTCATTTGCAGGAAGAGAGTCTGTACTTCTTTGATTTGCATGGAGCGAGCCTGCACTTCTTTGATTTGCAGGGAGAGAGTCTGTACTTCTTTGATTTGCATGGAGCGAGCCTGCACTTCTTTGATTTGCAGGGAGAGAGTCTGTACTTCTTTGATTTGCATGGAGCGAGCCTGCACTTCTTTCATTTGCAGGGAGAGAGTCTATACTTCTTTGATTTGCATGAAGCGAGCCTGCACTTCTTTCATTTGCAGGGAGAGAGTCTGTACTTCTTTGATTTGCATGGAGCGAGCCTGCACTTCTTTGATTTGCAGGGAGAGAGTCTGTACTTCTTTGATTTGCATGAAGCGAGCCTGCACTTCTTTGATTTGCAGGGAGAGAATCTATACTTCTTTGATTTGCATGGAGCGAGCCTGCACTTCTTTGATTTGCAGGGAGAGAGGCTGCACTTGTTTCATTTGCATGGAGCGAGCCTGCACTTCTTTCATTTGCAGTGAGAGAGGCTGCACTTGTTTCATTTGCATGGAGCGAGCCTGCACTTCTTTCATTTGCAGGAAGAGAGTCTGTACTTCTTTGATTTGCATGGAGCGAGCCTGCACTTCTTTGATTTGCAGGGAGAGAGTCTGTACTTCTTTGATTTGCATGGAGCGAGCCTGCACTTCTTTCATTTGCAGGGAGAGAGTCTATACTTCTTTGATTTGCATGAAGCGAGCCTGCACTTCTTTGATTTGCAGGGAGAGAGTCTATACTTCTTTGATTTGCATGGAGCGAGCCTGCACTTCTTTGATTTGCAGGGAGAGAGTCTATACTTCTTTGATTTGCATGAAGCGAGCCTGCACTTCTTTCATTTGCAGGGAGAGAGTCTGTACTTCTTTGATTTGCATGAAGCGAGCCTGCACTTCTTTGATTTGCGGGGAGAGAGTCTATACTTCTTTGATTTGCATGGAGCGAGCCTGCACTTCTTTCATTTGCAGGAAGAGAGTCTGTACTTCTTTGATTTGCATGAAGCAAGCCTGCACTTCTTTGATTTGCAGGGAGAGAGTCTGTACTTCTTTGATTTGCATGAAGCGAGCCTGCACTTCTTTGATTTGCGGGGAGAGAGTCTATACTTCTTTGATTTGCATGAAGCGAGCCTGCACTTCTTTCATTTGCAGGAAGAGAGCCTATTTGTGTGCTAATTAGAGTGGAATAAATAATTGGCTGTTGCTGCATCGCTGTAAAGGGTACCCAGATGTACACACTACGTGAACATAATGTGCGCGGGCATGGCGCATCAAAGTTTGTCAGCTGCATTACCTCAACAGGCGTGGGGCCTGTCGGAGGAAATTTGCTGATAATTGTCCCATATGATTTAGTGGCTGACTTGGCAAAGGTGAAAGATTTAAAAATGCTAGTTTGACTCTATGAATGGCTTTGGCAAAAAAAAGTTTGTTAGTCTCTATGGATGGATTCATGCTTTGCCTGCCTTATCTCAAGCATGCTGAAATTCTCTCTCACCACTCATGTTGATTTTAATTTGCAATATTTCCCACTGCACTCCTGCATTTTGTTTGAACATTGCTGCCTAACTTACAAGTACTTGTTATACATTAGCCTGTTGAATAGGTTTTAAATCTGGCAGGTGGCCATAGTCACCAGCAGCAAGACAGGCCCTTCCAAAATACAACATCCTCATGTCTCAGCCATGCTTTTTCTGATGCTGCCCCTGGTATTAGAATAATACTCCACTGCAAATCGGACACTTCCTTCACTTCAATACATTTGAAAGGCTTTATTGGGCACCTGTTGTATTGGTCTTTTTTGCAGATGATTAGGGGTGTTTGGTGACCTTCTTATTGCTTCCATGTTTTATTTGTACTTTTAATCATCTGTTTTACCTGTATGGAAATCCTTTTTGTGGATTTTGCTAATTTCTTTGATCTCTTTGGCACCCAGTCACACTTAGTGAACCTAGTCTACTTTCTAGAGCAGGCATCAGCAACCGATATGGCGATTACTGTTGTCATGTGCACCTATTATAAGCAAGATTGAGCTTTTTTCTCCGTATAATTTGCAATTTTGCCTTGTCATTGTGTTTTTCAGGCTGGTTTTTAGATATGCAATGGTGAATAGTGAGCCATATGTTTAACATGTAAGGCAGGTGCAAGGGATGTATTATGTTTTGTGAAATTGACCTGTTTTATTCAAGTGGCCTGTTCCAGATCATAAACATTCTGGCATGCAAAAAAAATGAATTTAACCGAGATCTGTGACTGGGGGTGAATGTTTGATTTGTTCAGCATGAAGACTGAAGGTGGGGAGCTGGTTTCTGGCGTGTTAAACATGTAATACTCCCCAGTGTTTAGTTTCCAGTTCCCTGGGCCAGGCAGGTATGCCCGTTAAACATGTGGGTGCTGCTGAGCTCATGTCCTGAGCTGGGAAGCTTATGTTCAAGGCTATTTTTCAGCACCTTGATTCTTTTTCATGTTTTTCTTCTTTCCATATTGCATCTTGGAGTCTGGGTACAGCACTGTGGCTCATAATAAAATGCTTCCTTTGATATTACTCAGCAATGCCTTGTATCTCGAAGTATCTTATGAAGCTCTGTGGTTATACTGAATAAGCAGCTACCTATGTTATATTACATCTCTTTATTAATGTAATAACTGCACTTTCACAATTGCTTTATTAACATTCTTGCTTTCTCAAATTTGCTTGAAAATGCACCATTTTTCCTCTCTTTTTTCAAACTTTTCTCAGGGGAAAAACCCTCCTGAACCCTCCTTAGGTTGTTCGGGCTTGCTAGCTACGCTCGCCCGCTACAGTGCAGTATGCCAATCTTTTTACGCCTCACCACTTTCAAATGTCACCAGCCGCCCCTGGTCACCACCCTGATTTTTAGGCCTTACCCTGGTTCTGACCCATTTGTCTGCCTTCTTTCCCAATTCGTGGGGAGAGGTCAGATCAGAGTCCACCAGGTACTGGTGCAAAAGCTGGTTTTGACAAATATTAAGGATCTGCTCCCTCATAATCAAATTGTACAATTCTTGAAAGTCATGTACTTTTCTGCCATGTATCCAACCCTCCAGAGCCTTAGTAGCACAATCTACAGAGTCATCCCAGTCTTGAGTCTGAGCCTTTTGGGTGTCTCTGAACTTTAACCTATACTGTTCAGTGGTTAGGCCAAACCCATCAATCAGAGCACTCTTCAAGACCTTGTAATTGTCAGCATCCTCTTCTCTAACAGTGAGGAGCTTATCTCTACCTTTGTCTGCAAAGGAGAGCCATAAGATTGCTGCCCACTGCTCCTGGGGGACCCTTTGAACTTTACAGGCCCTTTCCAGTGCAGTTATCCATTTGTGGATGTCATCCCCACTCTGGTAGGGAGGGACAATCTTATTCAGGTTTCTATGGTCATGAGACCTCTCCCTATCTCTAGGGAAGTTGCTGCCACCATGGGACTCCATGGCCTCCTTATCTAGGGCTACCTGCTGCTTTCTGATTTTGAGCTGTGCTTCCTCATACTTCAGCCGTCTCTCCATCCTCCCCTGAGAGGTTTCCCTCCTATGAGAAGAAATAGAGGTCCCTATAGATGAACCAGAATGGTTAGACTCCACCAAGGGGGATCTAGACCTGTGAAAGGCAGCGAGTCTTCTAAGACTCTCAATGCTGCCTGGTGAAGGGTTCCACCTCTAATTCACGGTGGGTTCGCTCTCAAAATAATGAGGCAAGCGCTGGAAACTGGAAGACAAGAAAAAGGTTTATTTCTCATGAGGAGATCACGTCAACTGCAGACACCGGGTTGTCTGAGGGAGGTGCTCTGCAATAACTCCTTTGGTTCTTCCTTTTATACAAGTTTGACACAATGCACTTGTTTCATCAACATGGTTACAGAAGCTTGGAGTCCCCGCCCCGGGCAGGTTGTCACACAAGCCCAACAGTAATTCTCTTCCCACCCAGGTCAAACAGACAATCTTATCTTGCAGCTGGACCTTGCTTCCGGGTCTAAAACATGTGAGACCGGCCAGATCTAAGAGTCCGTTCTGTTGATAAAAACAGGTCCCATTGTTGGTAAAAACAAGTCTTGCTGTTTGCAGTGCAATAAATCATGTTGCAAGAGTCTTTTTGGTGTTTGGAACCTGTTTGTGTAACTAGGTGCAGTGAGGGGTAGAGTGTCCAAAGGTTTGCCTGTAAACAGAGATGAGAGGAAAAACGAGTTTGTGGCAGCAAGTGGTGCTGAGGTTTGTCGGCAATAGAGTTTATAGCCCCCAGCACACATACCAGGTCGGTCAGAGGGTCAGAGGGATGCTAGTAAGGTCAGGGTGAAACAAAGGTGGCCAACAGAGTACACAATGGCTGTGATAGATTAAAATGACTGTAGCTATGTGCACATAGAAATTTCCACCAGACAAGATGGCGCAGGCAATGTTCACGATTGTCGTTTTGCTTTTAACAGTGGCCCCTTTGAACATAACTAGCCAGCTTGTCAGTCTATTTCGATCTCCATAATATCCTGTATATCTTGATCATACATTACTCTCATTTGTGTTAGCTGAGTGTCCATAGTCTTAGGGTGCAAGGTAGTTATGCAAAGAGAACACAAAGATGGTATACAGTGCATACCCAAACAACAACCACATATTGTCAATACGGGGACCAAGAGAATCATTGATATTTTCCAACCCCACTCCTTCAAGATGCCCCAAAGCCAACTTCCAATTGTCCAAGTCTCTGATTCCTGATGAATTTCTGAAGACAGTCTATGGAGATGTTCGATTGCTTCATAGACAGAAGGTGAATTATCAGGAATGTATATACAGCAGCTGGCAGCGATGATGCGGTATGCTCCTCCATGGTCCGCTAGTACCACGTCCAGGACCATGCGATTTTGCAGGGTAACCAGACGGACCACTTGGAGATCAGCAGTGTTGTTGGTGAGGATGCCAGCAGTGACGTTCAGGGTGGTCTCTACCGCTTGGGACAGATGTCTGATGGCTCGGCTGTTTGCCATCGGACCCCATAGCGGGATGAGCCCTTTTGCTGCGTCGAGGAACTGTGATGAGGCACTGTTTGCTTGATCAGTGTCTTTAGAATGCTTTTCTCGATGATGCTCTGCATGGGCTGTGTAGGTTGGTGGCAAAACAAAGGCGATGTAGCACGTGCCCCTCCAGTTTCTTGGGAGCCAGGTGTAGGCTTTGATTCCACAAACAAAGTACATATTGGGTGATGCAACAAGCGCTGGAGGGTTGGTAGTGTTCAAAGTCCTTACAATGTTACAGGTGCTGTGACCCACCTTCTTAGTCCCACGGCCTTCAATGCATACAAGGCCAGAGACGTTCACCACAGATAGGGCCACAGTCAGTGTTGCAGCAGTTCTTTTCTTCAGGTAGGAAAATGTGGCTCTGTTAGGATTATTGAACACTTGCATTTCCACTCGTTCTTTGGAGGGGACATTCATCGGGAATGTCGCATTGAAGGTGTGAGGGCAGAAGGGGGCGGCTGTTCTTCCTGTTTTGTTTCGCCAGAACTCGTTGTAGAACTGGGCGATTGTTCCGTCGGAAGTGGCATTGTCTTTGTAACTTTCTTGTAGGAGTATCATCCAGGCAAGGCAAGATCCGTGAATAGAAAAGGGCGAAGGGATGAAAGGGATGGAATGTTCAGTGGCATGTGGTAACAGCCCACAGACCCAACAGTTGGTAGTCTTGGTGGCAAGATTGTGCTGGTGCAACATCTGCACAAAATAATTATTCCAGAATTCTTTGCGTCGTTCTCGGAGATGTGGCGGTAGTGATACCAGGTAGTGTTCTTTCTTGGTGATTGGTTGCATGGTGGGTGACAATGTTCTGTATACAGGTGCATTCTTGTCAATGATCCACAGTGCGACTGTTAGCAGGAGACAGGTTAGAAATGCGGCTGCAAGTGCAATTGTCTTTGTGCTGTGCAGGTTAGCAGTCTTGGTGTGTTTGCGGTGGCTTTGCAGGTGTTCAGTTTCTTCCATCATCTTCGAGGAGCTCAACAACTGGTAGGGCGACAGACTTTTGTCTGGCGCTTTCCTGGTAGCGTTGTTTGACTGTGCTACCGATCTGAGACCTTGACTCAGTTAGTGGCCTGGTCGTTGGAGCTCCCTCCTTTTCGTCGATCTTAGGTTGTACCCTTTCTTGGATGTCGGGAAATTCTGATAGTTCGAGGGTGTCTTCTTGTGGGTAGCAACTCAGAGCTGGTCGGTTCTTCGCGAGTACTTCCTCTTGCACCTCCACCCCTTCACAGGTTGCCAGGGTTGGAGGGACTCGCCTGCAATGATGAGCGTGCAGCCAGTTTAGTTTTCCTTCCACTCGGAGGGCAGTTCGGGTGGTGATCAGGACTTGCCAGGGGCCCGTCCACCTAGGCTCCAGATTCTTCGTTCTTTGGAAGTTGCGAATCAATACCTGGTCGCCTGGCTTTATTTCATGTCCCGGGCCCCTGGATATGCCAGGCAAGGCTTGCTGCACCTGTTGGTGGATAATTGTTAGCTCGTTTGTCAATTTATGCAAAAAATCCGACATTAATATGTTCGGGACATTGTTAATGGAGGTGGGTCTTGGTGCCGCCCAAATGTTCATAGGCTTGCCGAAGACCACCTCATACGGGGTCAGTCTGTGTTTGGTTGGGGTGGAGCGCATTGATAGCAATGCCAATGGAAGGGCGTCGGGCCATTTCAACCCGGTCGTGGCAACTATTTTGGCTAGTTTTAGTTTCAATGTTGCATTGTGTCTCTCTACCAGACCCGCTGATTGGGGGTGGAAGACGGCATGGAACTTTTGTTTTACCCCCAACCCTCTCAGTATGTTCTGTATCACCTCGGCTATGAAGTGGGGGCCGTTGTCGCTCCATAAAATTCTGCAAAGGCCGTATCAGGGGAAGAATTCTTTCAGCAATATTTTTGCAGTGGCTAAGGCGGTATTGTCGCGGGTGGGATATGCCTCCACCCATTTGCTAAGAGCGCACACAACCACCAGGACATATTTTAGACCATGTCATCTCTCCATTTGAAGGATTTCAAAGGGGTGGTCAGGGACTCCAAACCCTCCCCTTGGTACTACTGTCCCCTTCCCTGGGTTGTGTTGTAGGCAGACTATACATTGTTGTACTAGGCGTTTTGCAGATTCTGCTATCTTGACATTATGCCATACTCTGGTGATTAGTTCAATCATGGGGGTGGAGCCTATGTGTGCTGGTAAATGTGCCATGGTCAATATGGGGATGAGGTAGGCATTGGGTAACAGCCATTTATTTCCGTCTTTAGTTCTCCAGCAATCTTCCTCGTCTTTTAGTCCCACCTTTTCCCACTCGGTCAATTCGTCTTGTGTGCCTGTAGTCTGTATGTCCCTTACAGTGGTCCTAGCGTCAGTCCATTGTTCAGCTTGTGACCTGGTCACATACATTTGTGTCATAGTTCTGTCTCCTGCCGTGGCTCGGGCAGTAACGTCTGCTAGTGCATTTCCCTCTCCAATGAGATCAGTCACTTTCCTATGTGCTTGGCATTTTATCACTGCTAACTTCTCGGGGAGGAGGACTGCTTGCGTCAAGGTGGAGACTAAATCTCCATGCAGGATGGGTGTACCGTGTGAAGTCAGGAACCCTCTTTCTTTCCATAAGATCACAAAATGGTGAACCACCCCGAAAGCATATTGGCTGTTGGTGTATATGTTAACTGTCGTGTCAGTCGCTAGGATACATGCTCGTGTGAGGGCAATGAGTTCTGCAGCCTGGGCTGATCGTTGGGGAATACGGGCTGTTTCCAGAACGGTTCGGGCTGTGGTGACAGCGTATGCAGCTGAGGTGGTGCCGTCGGGGAGTTTGATGTACGAACCATCCACCCATAGTTCTCCATCTGGTTCTAGAAAGGCGGTGTCTCTGAGATCTATTCTACTCTTTGTTTGTTCATCGGTTAGTGTCACACAGTCGTGTAGTGGAGCCACGCTAGGATCATTTTCGGGTAGGTGTAACAGTGTGGCTGGATTGAGGGTGGTGCATCGCTTTAGAGTAATGTGCGGTGCTAGCAGGGTCAAGTCATATCCTGTCAGTCGGGCGCTAGTCAAGTGTTGGGTATTGGTCTGGTTTAGTAGTGTGTTGACTGCATGGGGTACTAAAACAGTGACTGGATTGGAGAGCACTATTCCTTCGCTCTGGCATATTGATACTGCTGCAGCTGCCACAGCGCGCAGGCACGCTGGCAGCTCTCTGGCTACTGGATCGAGGGTGGCAGAGAAATATGCACACGGGCGTTGCTTGTGACCAATTGATTGTGTTAGGACAGACAATGCACATCCCTCCCTCCCGTGCGTGTAGAGGAAGAATGGTTTGGAGTAATCTGGGGTTCCTAGGACAGGCGCTGAACAAAGGGCATTGCATAGTTCTTAAAGGCTGACTGGCATTCGGGGGTCCAGGGGAGAGGCGAGTGGATGTCTTTAGCCAGGAGGGAGAGAAGGGGTTTGACAATGAGGCTAAAGTTCAGTAACCCCTGTCGGCAAAATGAGGTGAGACCTATCAAAGAGCGGACTTGCTTCTGATCTTTGGGGACAGGGGTGTCTAGAATTGTCTGGATCCTGTCAGGCGTGAGTTTCCTCCCTTCTTTTGATAAAATGTGACCCAAATAGGTCACTTGTGATTTACAGAACTGCAATTTCTTTCAGGAGACCTTGTGACCATTCTCAGCAAGAAAATGGAGTAGTTTGATGGTGGCTGTGATGGCTATTGGTATGGTGTCTGCTGCTAGAAGGATGTCGTCTACATATTGTATTAGTGCCACTCCATCTGGCAATTGTATGGCATCCAATTGTCTTTTAAGCGCCTGGCTATAGATGCTTGGGCTCTCAGTGTACCCCTGAGGTGCTCTGCAAAACCTGTACGAACAGGAGTTTAGGGTGAATCCAAATAGGTAGCGGCTGTCCTCGTGTATAGGTATGGAAAAGAATGCGTTTTTGAGGTCAATTACAGTGAAGGTGGTGGCAGCGGATGGGATTAAAGTCAAAATAGTCATGATGTAGGAAACTACTGGGTATTGCGGCACTACGATTTTGTTTATCTCCCGCAGGTCAATGATGAAGCGGTAGGCTTTTCCGTCTCCCTCTCCCTATCTCTTTACCATCAGTAGTATGGGACTGTTACAAATGTTGCTCACTACTTCCTCTACCACCCCTGCCTCTACCAAAGAGTGTATGATCTCTGTCAGTGCCTTCTCACCCTCTGGCGATATTTTGTACGGCGGTACTTTCGGTAGGGTTGCGTCCTGTCGTATTGTTACGTGTACTGGGTCAATCATCATTCGGCCTACGTCTGAATCAGCTTTAGCCCATAAGTGTGATGGCAAAGTGTCCAGTAGGGATGCGTCAGTCTCGGAGATGGGAAACATGTGCTGAGAAGGGTTCTCTCTATGGCGCTGGGGGTTGTCATACAGGATGACACGCACTCCATCTGGTGAGCATCTGATAGTCGCATGGAAGTGTTTCAAAAGGTCGAGACCCATAATGACGTCTGGGGTGTTAGAAGAGAGGAGGAATGTCGTTTCGATGCTATTGTTGTCAAGGTTAAAAGGGATCGGTCGGGACAAAGGGTTGGTGGTGGGCGTACCATCAAATCCTATTGAGGTCACATGTGAGCCTGACAAGGGTGCCCTTGGAATCAGTCGTTTGGATAGTGCACTACGTGTTGCACCCATGTCTACCAATAATGGCGACTTTGTGCCCAGGACCTTAGCGGTAACATAAGGGCCTTGCTGGTCAACATAGAGCTCGAATGGATCCCTCCCTTGCCCCTGGCTATCCTATACAAAGTCGTACGTATTGTCATAATCGGTCTGTTGGTACTGATTCTGTTTGGGATGGTCAAATGCGTTCACTCTTCCTGGCCTTTTTTCGTTTGCTTCACTTGCGTACCCTCTCCCACGTCCTCTTCCTCTCTGTCCACTTGCTATTTCCCTCGCCCCCCTGCCCTTACCAGCTCCTAACAAAGCCAGGCATTGGGTTTTCCAGTGTCCATATTCTTTGCAAAATGCACATTGATCCTGTCCTAGGTCTTGGTGTCCTACATATGATGTTGATGAATTGTTCCATTACGATGCAGCACTCCTGAGGCAAAATAGCCCGGAGACATTTTTTAAAATTGATTATTCTGTGTTACTCTGTGTTTTTAAAATTACTCTACTCACCAGTACCAGCTTGTACTTTACAGCGGATTTATCGCTGATAGCTCAAGGCGCAGGACGCTTCTACGAGCGCTTTGCCTCGCCCGCAGGCCACGCCCCTTTTTTAGGCCACGCCCACTAGGACATCATAAAGGGACGCTGAGAACAAGCGCCACCATTACGATGCAGCACTCCTGAGGCAAAATAGCCGGGAGACATTTTTTAAAATTGTGATTATTCTGTGTTACTCTGTGTTTTTAAAATTACTCTACTCACCAGTACCAGCTTGTACTTTACAGCGGATTTATCGCTGATAGCTCAAGGCGCAGGACGCTTCTATGAGCGCTTTGCCTCGCCCACAGGCCACGCCCCTTTTTTAGGCCACGCCCACTTCCCCTGGCCCTCCCCTTTCCAGCTTTAAATCATGTGCGTTCCTAGGAAGCGCAGCGGACGAGCGCAGCGAGAGCGCCGTTTGCGCGCCGAAGGCGCGCTTAAGGCAAGCTCGTCTGCGCTCGTCCGCGCCCGGCCGGGCCCAAGGGCCACGTTCCCTGGTTCCCCCAGAGGTGACAGACTGGTATATAGCCCTGACCTCCTATGGAAGCTGCGGCCACCTACTTCTCCCAAGTGCGGATCCCTCTTACACCCCCTGGAGATCCCGCGACACTGTAAGTACTGCAACTTAGATCTATGCACTATAACCAACAAACCTACAGTCGAGCTAAAGAACTACTCCATGCTTCTCCTCAATTGTAGGTCCCTTGTAAAACACTGCCTAGAGATCTCCCTATTATTAGGGGAACACTCCCCAGATGCAATGTTCCTGACCGAGACATGGCTGAACCAAGACTCTCAGCCAGACCTAGCTCAAGCTATCATCCCAGGATATCAGATAGCGCGAGCCGACCGACCACTGGGCAGAGGTGGCGGCCTCGCGATCATATATAAAGAAAGCTACACCTGTCGCCACTTATTGGAAGATATTGAAGATTGTGAGAATCTCTCCTTCTCTATCGAATTTTCTCCCAATGCCTGCTTTACCGGTATTCTCATTTACCGCCCCCCCGGTCCCATAGGACAATTTAATACATCTTTACTCTCGGTGACCTCCCAGTCGGTTATCTCTCCCTCCAACTTCTCCCTACTCGGAGATTTCAATATTCATTTCGACAACCCACTAGACCCCTTGGCACAAGAAACCCAGTCAAGCTTGGCCGCATGTCAACTCGAGCAACGAGTGCCATCTGCTACACACGAAAAGGGGCACTTGCTAGATCCGATCTTCAGCAACTGCGACCAGCTCAAAGTGGGCAGCATAACCAGACTTCCTTGGTCAGATCATTTTTTAATAGCTTTCAATTGGACCACGAGTAAACCACCCTCTTCCTTATTTACCATGAGGAAAACTCGTAACTGGTCCAAACTCCCCACTGACAACTGGGTTCAAGCTTTATGTATTACGAGACCTTCCCTCTCCCAAGACCCAACCCTTAACAATAAAAAATACGAGGAATGGATAACCACCTCTCTGGACCGGGTCCTCCCAGAACACGCACCAAAGTCCAGGAGACATAGCAAAACTGCTCCCTGGTACACAGAAGAGCTCAGGAACCACAAACGCCTCTGTAAAAGACAGGAGAGAAAGTGGCGCACTTCATACAATCCCGAAGAAAAAGCCACCTACAGGGAAATGATCAGGAACTATAAGCTTGCAATTAAATCCTCGCAAGCTGCTTTTTACAATTTGAAAATCACCATGGCAAAATCCAAATCTAAAGAAATTTTTCGCATAGTCAACTCCCTGATCAAACCCCCATCTCCGGTCACAGACAACAATAACTCACCGACCAAGTGCAATGACCTGGCGGAATTCTTCTTCCAAAAAATTAATAAAATTTATCTCTCCTTCCCTAATCCATCTACTGATTCCCCTGGTCAAAACCCGCACTTGACAGTAAATCCGACCAAGTGGTTGGAATCTCTCCCCCTGATAACATTGGAAACCGTGCAGAAACTGGCACAACGAATAAAATCCGGCTCCCCGTGTGACCCTGCCCCCCCAGGCTCACTAAATCTTGCTAGCGTTGCTATTTTCCCTACGCTCCTGGATCTCATGAACTCCTCTATAATCAGTAGGACGGTCCCTTCAACATGGAAGCACGCTATGGTACGGGCTCTATTGAAGAAACCTTCCCTTGATCCGGCCAACCCCAGTAATTATCGCCCGATCTCGTTACTCCCCTGGGCGTCGAAAATTCTGGAGAAACACGTCAACACCACTCTGACAACGTTTTTTGAGGAAAACCACCTCCTCGACTCCTCCCAAACAGGTTTTCGTACCAAACATGGGACAGAGACCGCTTTATTGGCAGTGACTGAGGAGGCAAGACGGCTCCTGGATCGAGGAGGATCAGTGGCAGTGATCCTCCTCGATCTAAGTGCCGCATTTGACACGGTACATCACAAAATCTTGCTAACCCGCCTTGCCAACTTAGGAGTGACCGGAGACGCCCTGACATGGTTCAACTCTTTTTTATCTGACAGAACCTTTCAGGTCTTCGACGGCACATCCCGCTCATCAACTCGCCCCCTGGGATGCGGAGTTCCCCAGGGCTCCTCTTTAAGTCCTACGCTCTTCAACGCATACATGAAGCCAGTGGCTGAGGTAGTTCGTCCGCATGGTGTTAAGATCATCTCCTATGCGGACGACACCCAGCTGGTGGTCTCCCTTGCTGAGAAGAGCGGCCTCCAGTCGCCACCAGACCTAGCGGCCTGTTTGGAGGATGTAAAAAAGTGGATGATGAGCTCATGCCTAAAGCTAAACGACGATAAAACTGAGCTGATGATCCTGGGCCCAGCCTCCCCCGCCTCCATAGAGCTGATCTGGCCATCAAGCATGGGAATGGCCCCACCCCCCAGAGACAACATTAAAAGCTTGGGCGTCTGGCTCGACAAGTCCCTGAGCCTTAACACACAGGCCACTAAGATCTCAGCTACCTGCTTTGGCCTCCTTAGGGTGATTAAGAAAGTCCTTCCCCTCCTCTGTTCTGAGGCCAAACAGATAATTATACAGGGCCTCATCCAATCCCGTTTGGACTTTAATAACGCCCTTTATTTGGGAGCACCAGACTATACCCTACAGAAGCTCCAACGCACCCAGAATTGTGCTGCCAGAGCGCTGCTGGGAATCCCCCGGAGGACTTCAGAAAGAACTGGTTTAAAGACCCTGCACTGTGTGGAAAAGTGGATTTCCCTGATCAGTTATGTCCCCTATATTGGACCCCAACGGTTCTATGTGCATGTTACAAACACATGTATGTTCTCTCCAGTTCCAGTTTCGAAGACGCAAACACATGTGCGTCCACTGTCAACATGTTCTCTGTCAGATCCGCCATTAACGGGCTGGATATTCGATTCCTAAGTATGAAAGGCCACCGACTTTATATGGCTAAGTTACTCCATTTCTACAGTTCAGGCGAAGTAGGCCCGATTCTGCCATTGAATTCTTTCCCTGCTCTCTGCCTCTGACAAGCGTCAGCTTGAGCTCGCATCTGTATCCATGAACTTTGTCCTATTTCCTGTGCAGCTAACGGTGCCTGCCTCGGCCAGTTTTTGCCGGCCTGCCAAGAAGCTGTATTTCACCTTCGAATTATCTACTTTGCTCTTCAGCCGATGCATTCCTGTCTAGTGATTTAGGTAAACATTTCCTTTAGCTCTCGAGCAAAAGGCTGTCCCCCTGCAAGTAATTCATAGCCCAGTTGCCATGGAAAGTTTTCTGCCTCTCGCATTTTACATAGACACTTAGACGCTTGTGCACGCACATACAATCAGTATAGAATAGATTCTGTCCGAGAGTCCTTCAGTCCTTCCTTGTGGATAACATAGTTCTTTAAACATAGGATGTTAGATATGATTTGGGATTAGGTTGACTTGACCCCCCAGACTTTTCGTCTCCACATGTAGGGCTAAATGTCAAGTCCCCTTCACCCCCTAGTTGCACGTCAATTACACGTCATGCTGCTGCGCGCGCATCTATGCCAAGTATTATCTTATAGATCCACCTATGTACGATAAACACAGCCAATCATGTTTCTCTTTACTCCTTATTACGCCTAGTTTCGATTTCGTATTACTGTGTCATGTCTCTTATCAATTGTTACGCCTTTTGCATTCATTTCATTGTAATGTATGTTCTATAAAAGCAATTTCATGTCAATAAAATATCGTACTTCACTTCCTGAACCTTCTTGGTGACGGAACCTGAAGGCCGCCACTCGAGTCGGCCATTTTGGAATAAAGCCCATTCAGAAACCTCTTATACCACGGATTCTGCCTCTTATTATTCTGAGCTATTTGATTAAAGATCCAGTATGAAATTCAGTCAGGTAAAGAATTTATTTACCACATAATGGCGCCCGAACAGGGACACTTTCTCATCTCACGCGCCGGCGGTGCGTTGCAGGCCCGGTCTCCTGCCACAGCTGGACGGACCATAACGCGTACCAGCAGGATTTCCTGTAGCTCCCTCCGGTCAAGCGGGGGCGACTGAGGCTGCGATCAACCCAGACGAGGCGGTGAGAAGCGCGAAGTATCCCGACCAGAGCCTAGCTGAGAGAGCAAGATCCGAGGTATACAGAGGCCCACCAGGTTTTCGAAATCCCGATGTCCAGAGGGTCCGATGTCCACAGTCGAGTCCAGTCCATTTCTCCGAGGCCTTTCGTTTTGAGCTACTCGGTGAGTACCATCGCCGAGGAGGCGTGTTGACGTGCACATAGGTTGTGCCGGTCAAGACGGATTTGGGTACACAAATCCGGTCTGCACTGTTTAGCAGTGTATATGTACGGTTTAGCCGTATATCAAGTATTCCGAAGTATTTAGTTATTGTCAAGAATTCTGCATGGTGATCAGTTATGCAGACTGTCATCATTGTTGGTCATTTTTAAATGTTTAGTGTTAATTTTTTAACGTGTTAAAATGTCCTGCACATTGTGGTATGAATGATTGTTCGTTGTTCACTGTTCATTATTGTGTTTTTCGTATTAAGCAAGTTCAAGATCAAGCACCAGATTAGTTGTCAATATGCCGCTCTTTTCGAAGTTAAGACAGATCACTACTAGAAAAGGGGTGCTTGAAGAGGCAGTCCCTATTCCTCCTAGGGACACTCCAGGGCACTTCATGTATCACAAGCATGGCTTAGACGCCATATTATTCCTAGATCTATGGGTGGACTACACCAAAGAGTTACCAGAGAATCAGAGATGGCCCGTAGCTGGGACCTGGGACGCAGATTGTATCATGAAAGTAGAAGAAGAGTTGTGGAAGAGGAAAGCTAGACAGTCACAGAAAGACGCTATTGAATTATGGCGTAAAGAATCGCATAGGCGCACCGAAAAAGCGCTAAGACAGGAAGAGAGAAGTAAAGAAAGTGCAAATAAGGTTCGAGAGAAGCAGTTGATTGAAGAAGGTACACGAGTACAAGCAGAACAAACAGAGAGACAAAGAAATGCCCTTATGAAAGGGATGTATCCCCTTCTGGCCGAAGGATTGCCTAAAGCCACTGCGGCCATACCAAAAGACTTGCCAACCCCATTGTTTCCAATAAAGGTACATCCTAAAGGACATCCTAGAACCGCAGAAGATATTTTTCTTTCCTCATATCTAGATGACGCAGTTCCCGAATATGCTAACCCCGCACCACATAGACCGTCTGCTGGGGGGGTTCAACGTCAAGGGCAGGTATCTGTCACTGTGCCACAGCAAGCTCCGACACAAGTCACAACACAAGCTTCAGCAAGCGCATCTGCTTCCGCGTCTGTCCCCGCAACTGATTCTATAGCCGGGTCTACACCTGTAGTGGCTGTAGCACGTTCAACGAATCCTTTCACGTCTGACACCTCAGAGGGGGCTACTGGAGGTGCTACTAGCCTTCATTTCACGCCACCCAGAGGGAGTAAATTTTCTTTCCAAGACTCAGTACATGCACGCACGCCCAAACTTGTAAATAACCGTATGCTTAAAGATCTTATGGTGGATTGCAGATATGATCCGGTGCCTGGTAAAGAGGACGAAATGGTTATAACATCATTACGTATTAGACGAGCTGCATCGTTTTTGGGGAGGCTACCAGGAATGGCTATGCATCTAGATAACATATATCATTTTGTCCAAACAGGAAAAGATCCTGAATGCATTAACAGAGCTATGGAATATCAGAAAGTAGAGATACAGGGAGAATTGTTACGTTTTCTTGTAAATTGTGTGATCAGAAATCAGGACCGACCGGGGGTAGACCCGGAAATGATGCAAACCCTTACTAAATGGAGTCAGAATATATCCGATGGAAAACATGATAAACAGGGAAGTATAGTGGCCATGTGCCGAAAAATCAGGAAAGAAGTAGAACATATACATGCAGAGAGATTGCAAACAGACGAGTTCGAGCAGGATGAAGAGTCCGAATCAGGAGATTCAGGGAGACAGCCAGACACCATAGCCTATATAGGCAGAGGAAGGTCCTGTGATAATACCAGATGTTTTTCTGATCCGATACATTCTGTATGTCTAAACAATAGCAGAACCTATCCGACACCTATAATAAATATGAAGTCTCCCGAACGTTTGTTTCAAGCCGCAGATAAAATACTCCGGGAACGAAGGGGTTACCACCTCCTCGATTCTATGGACGAACAAGAATTAGGTAGGTCAGCTGTTCATTGGATGGACAGTCCCGGTAAATATGGTGATGTGACAGTCGCACACGCGTTTTTAAGCCTCAGTCCAGATGAACAACGTTTAGCTGGGATTTACATGATTCAGCAACTTCTTATATTATATAAGAACGAACATGCTGATCCTGGCCACTTACCTGATATATTAACCGAACTACTCACGAATAGATGGAGAGGTTCCAGTAACAAGTTAATTAAAGAAATACTAATGTCACGTAAACAGTACGTTCTTTTTGTAAACGCAGATCCTTTCTCAATCCCCAACAAAGAAGGAACACCGTACTACATGGATAGACAGAATCCCTTGCGAGAAGTGCACCCAATAAAGGGTGAAGACAATCACTTTCACCGTGTATTTGTTTACACACCCATATCAAAAATGGAATTATTAGAAATGAAGAAAGTAGTACCCAGTCATGACAAAGACCCAGCGGGTTTCCACCGAGAAATTAAAGACATGTTACTGATGGGAGAGTATACCTTTCCTGATATTATGACGATATTAAAGGTGCTTTTGCCTGCTGGCATTTATGAAAAACTGAAAGAAAAAGAGTGGGAAGTGGGAGACCAAAAGATAGACTGGACAGCATTAGCAGAAGAAGAAAGGGCCCGAACTGCAGGTTCAGGGCTCGGGGATAAAGTTAAACTGTTACCAGGTTTATTAGTACAGGTACTACCACGTTTATTAACTACTAAAAAGGAAGATTGGGGTGCAATCACAGCCTGCAAACAAAAGCAAGATGAAGACACAAGCGATTATTATGCTCGATTTGAAAAATGTTTTGGTATAAACAGTGGTATAAAAGCAAGTAGTGATTCATATCCACATTTATTTGTGACAAAATTGGTGGAAAATGCATTGCCTCCAGTGAAGAATAGAATATTGAAATTCGAGAGTACCTGGCAAAGTAACACTCCGTCACAAATGCTACAAATGTTACAGTATCATCACAATAGAATTAGGGATGAACAAGAACACGAGCAGAGACGCATGAAGGATACTAAGATGAAAATGCTAGTTTCTCAGACAGTACCAGCGGATGGTCACAAAAAGGGTGTGACACATTCTGGAGAATCTGCAGTTCCTGTAAAAGGAACCTGCAATTACTGTAAACAACTAGGCCATTATGTACACGATTGTCCAGTCCTGAAACGTAATATAGCGACAGGTATTGCAAAAGAGAGACCACGATTAGTTAGACAGGATCAGAATGAACAAGGAGCTATGCAGCATGGACAGTCCATGCCAGCTCAGCAACAGTCTATGCCAGCCTCACAGCAGCCCATACAGTTTGTGCCAGCTGCACCACCGTTGCCTGCGGCTGCCACACAAATAACGTCACGACAATTGTATCAGACCGCACAGTATGAATATCCTGAGTACCAACGTTATGCATGAACCAGCCTAGAGAGGGAAGTTGACTTACCCCTTATCGAGATTCCAGTAGATCAAGAAGGACCTTATGTACATAGTGAATTATTAGGTCAAGACAGAAAATTTTTACTCGATACAGGGGCAAGTCGAACAACCATAAAACGTAGTGAAGTTCCAGGGGCACCCCTCTCAGGCTCTCAAAATGTTTCCCTTGGTTTTTCAGGAAAGCCTATTGTTAATGAAGTGTCACAGCCACTTCCGCTTACGATTGGTCCCCTGACACGAACTACTGATTTATTGCTTACCAAATCATGCCCAGAAAACTTGTTAGGTATAAAGACATTGAAAGCACTAGGGGCTATTATCTGTTGCTCTCCGGAAGGAGTAAGATTGTTTTTGCGTGATTTTAAAGGTCACTATGTATCCAGAGACATGGATTCCCGACTACAGAACTTACCCGCACATCTATGGGCACAAGGCCCTACTGATGTTGGTTGCATGAACATTACACCATATCGAGTCACATTAAAGACAGGAGTGGTATTACCACGAATGCGACAATACAAGTTACCACAAGATGCTGTAGCGGCTTTACTGAAAATAATTGACGAACTTGTTGCTCAAGGAGTGGTTGTGGAAACTGACTCCAATATATGTAATTCACCGATAATTCCGATTCTTAAACGAACTGATCCTATGGCCCCGCCAGTATATCGATTAGTTATTGATTTGCGTGAATTAAACAAATGCATTGTGCCACAATTTCCTGTGGTCCCCGATATCTCATCATTGCTGACAGCTATTGATTCTCAAGCTACATTCTTTACTGTAATTGATCTCAAGAATGCCTTTTTCAGCGTCCCAATAGATCCGGAAAGCCAATACTTGTTCGGATTTAGTTTGAATGGACGAAGCTTTAAATTCACCCGCGCTCCTCAGGGATTTGCAGAAAGCCCCAGCATCTATAGCCAAGCACTAAAACGAGAACTTGACAGCATCCACATGCCAACTGACACTGCACTGCTTCAATACGTTGATGATCTGCTGATCACCGCACGAAGCGGACCCGAATGTGAAAAAGCCTCACTGACAGTCTTACATTTTCTAGCCGACAAGGGGCACAAGGTGTCTCCTTCTAAGCTGCAATTCTGTGTCCAGCGAGTTATTTATCTTGGTCACTCGCTGTCCAAGGAGGGAAGGCAGCTTACACCGGATCGCATTCAGTTAATTGCTAACATGCCAACACCCAAGACACAAAAGGAAGTACGGGCTTTCATAGGCCTCACTTCATACTGTAGGCAGTGGATCCCTCAATATGCATTTCTAGCGAAGCCACTCATTCAGTTGACAACACAGGAGGCAGCCACGTCGACTGTCCTCCCTTGGACTCAGGAACACACACTAGCTTTTGAAAGCTTAAAGAAAGCTCTATGTCAAGCACCTGTTCTAGCGACACCATGTTACAGCAAACATTTTACACTCTTTGTTACAGAGCGTGCAGGTACTGCCTTGTCAGTACTCACTCAGGAACAAGCAGGATCATGTAAGCCATGTGCTTATTTCTCCAGTACATTAGATCCCGTAGCTCAGGCTTTGCCTGCGTGTCTGAAATCAGTGGCAGCAACAGCTTTAGCGATCAGACAAAGCGATGCCATAGTGTTAGGACATCCGTTGACAGTACAAGTACCACACGCAGTAGAGGTTCTTGTGAATCGAACACAAACACAACACTTGACCATAGCAAGACTTACTGGTTATGAACTGACATTGTTTCAGCCCCATATAGAAATCAGACGTTGTAATACACTGAATCCTGCTACACTTTTACCAGTAATTGGAACAGATCCACTAGCTCATGATTGTGTTGAAGTTATTGAGATAAAGACAAAACCCAGACAAGACTTAACAGACGTTCCATTGTTAGATCCAGACCTGACGTTGTATGTAGATGGTTCGTGCATGAGAACAAGTACAGGAAATTTAGTTGCCGCATACGCAGTCACCACAGACACCGAAGTTATTGAAACAAACTGTATAGATACTTTGTCAGCCCAAGCAGCAGAGCTTATTGCTCTAACACAAGCCTGTATTCAAGCCACAGACAAGAAAGTCAACATATATACTGATTCACGTTATGCATTCGGAGTCGTACATGACTTCGGGGTGCTTTGGCGAGAGAGGGGTTATTTAACTTCTCATGGAACCCATATTCAGCACGGGTCCCTCATTCATGCTTTGTTAGACGCAATTCATTTACCGACTGCAATATCGATTATGAAATGCAAAGCACACACGAAGGTTACTGATATCATCTCTCAAGGCAATGATTTAGCTGACAGAACAGCTAAACAGACTGCTCAGACTCGTACATCCGACATGACAAAGCCAATAGTTCAGATACCAACACAGTGTATGACGATTAAGGATCCCACACTTGACGTAATTGACATACAGACACATGCCACAGAAGAAGAAATAAAGAAGTGGACTGAACTAGGAGGGATCCAGACAGACCAAGGATGGATGACGAAGGAGAAATCTGTATGGTTTCTTCCTGACTCTATGGTCCAAGCCATTATAGCTACAATTCACAGTCCAGCACATTTAGGAGAGAAAGCTATGTTAGACAGCATTCAGCACATTTGGTTCAACAAACATTTACGAGCAGCAGCTAAACAAAAAGTCCGTACCTGTATGATATGTTGTCAGTTTAATCCAGGAAAAAGTGTTCCCGTAGAGCAGGGTGGATTTCAGCCTCCTGACCATCCTTTTGAAGTCCTCCAGATGGATTATATCCAGATGGAACGATGTCGAGGATTCAAATATGTTCTCGTAGTTGTCTGTGCTCTTTCTCGTTGGACCGAAGCCTACCCCGTATCAGATTACACTGCCCCGACTACTGCCAAGCAGCTAGTTCGAGAATTCTTCCCACGGTACGGTTTACCACGTGTGGTATATTCAGATAACGGCCAGCCTTTCTCATCCGAATTAATGAAACATGTTTCACTCTTGCTAGGATATCAGTGGAAGTTCCATTGTGTCCGACACCCCGAGGCAGCAGGTCTCGTGGAACGACATAATCAACTTTTGAAAATCAGATTGTCTAAAATATGTCAGGAAAAAGGTGTGGACTGGATAGTAGCCTTACCAGTTGCACTATTTTACATGAGAATGGTAGCACACTCTCGAACAGGGCTATCCCCTTATGAGGTGATCTTTGGTAGACCACCGAATATGTGGGGGACGCCTATACCACGTAAAATAACTGATGTTGACTGTAATATGCTGACAGATTATCTGGCTTCCTTGATGTCTGCACTACAATCTTGTCGTTCACAGGTAGTCGCAGCTTTTCCCGACAACACTGAGGTGAAACCCCATGACGTAATTCCCGGCGACTATGTTCTCGTCCGGAATTTTGATCGGAAAACTCAACTGGAGCCGAGGTGGAAGCTTCCTAAGTTGGTCCTGCTGACGACCAGAACAGCTGTGAAGATCGAAGGGAGAAAAGGCTGGGTGCATTCCAGCCATATCAAGAAATTTCATGGACTTCCTCCTGACACAAACAGTACTCCCCGTGTGTCTTCCCCCATTGACTCAAAGCTACCTTTGGCTGAGGCCAGTAGCACCGAACTATATAAACAGAAACTTAGGTCCAGACCCAAACTGTCGGACGATTTGATTGTTTAAGTCCTCTCCAAGGTGAAGCGGTTGAATCTGTCCCGACATGTATCCCTTAGGTCTGAATCATGTACAGTCTAAAACAATATTGAAACGACATGCTTACTGTAAATTACTGCGTAGCCACTGTATTGTGACTTTATTAATTTTGTTTTTCTTGAGTTTTTTAATAGTTACTACAAGTATATTGTTGCATATGTACTATCCTGTTTCTAAACGTGCCTTCAATATAACTGATGAACATTCTTTTAGTGACCTACCCCCACATGAGTTGTCCTACAGACTTGCGCTGCGTAATAACACTTTCATTAGTATGTTACATCATTCCCATCAGACTAGTAATGCAACTAATTGTTGGGTGTGTGGCCGACTCCCTCCCTATCAGAACAACAAAGGAGTTCTGCCTTTCTTTCCACATCCGTTCACATATAATGGCACCTGTGGAGCATGGTTTAGTTTATTGAATTCCATAGATTCAGACACAGCAGTTTATCAACACCATTGGATATGGGGAAATTTGAATATAGTGTTATACAAAGTCTGTCACCCTGATAAGGAGGGTCACCCCAGTAGAACAGGAACTGATCTAGAAAATGAAGTGTATAGATTAGGTAATTTTACACCTAATCTCATGATTCTGAATGTCAAATCCGAAGTTGAGCTGATATTGCCCACCATGTCAGTATTTCCAGTTAAGGGTGAATTATGTGTGAGAAAAGTTGGTTCCATACATATGGGCCATAGCAAATGTGTTACTACAGTAGAATATAGTGATCAAGGTAAATCTTCATTTAGAGCTTCTCGCCACTCCTACTTTATATGTGGTCAGACGGCATATATGCGTCTACCTCTAGATTGGGATGGTACCTGTTACATTGCATTCCTTCTGCCACCTGTTTTCTTAGCCCCTCCTGATTATTATCGAAATACTCATTTAGTACACAATAGAGAGCGAAGAGATCTCCCAGTTGTCGATTATACTGAGACGGCATGGGACAAGTATGTAGATTTCAATAAAGGTATTTTTCCATATATAGGTACAATCTCAAATAGTAAGCTGATACGTAGACTAACCAAGACTCTTGAAGCCGTAGTGAATGAGACTATAGCCGCCCTAGGCAATCTGACAGAAGAACAATCAGTGATGAGGATTGTTGTCCTTCAAAATCGGCTTGTCCTTGACGTCATCCTGGCCGATAGGGGCGGAGCTTGTAGGGTCATCGGATCCAGCTGCTGCGTATTCATACCAGAAAATTCGCCATCTGTATATAAAGCTATAACCCGCCTTCATAAGATTGTGAGCCAGATACACGAAGATCCAGGCACTTGGACTTGGTCCGGGTGGTTTTGGAGTGTGATATCAGCCTGGGGATGGAGAGTTCTATCCTTCCTAGGTATTGGCCTTCTTATACTCTTCAGTTGCTGCCTATGCCTGCAATGTGGACCAGCGATTTGTGGTTTGTGTGCCACATCGTGTATTCCACATCAAGGTTTTCGTTCAAAATCCCGGAAGAAGAAAGAAGAAGAAATGATGCTCCATGAGCAAATCGATGGATTAATGAAGATTGATGTTTCTTGACGGGCAAGTAGGGGACAAGGAGGGAATGTGGAAAAGTGGATTTCCCTGATCAGTTATGTCCCCTATCTTGGACCCCAACGGTTCTATGTGCATGTTACAAACACATGTATGTTCTCTCCAGTTCCAGTTTCGAAGACGCAAACACATGTGCGTCCACTGTCAACATGTTCTCTGTCAGATCCGCCATTAACGGGCTGGATATTCGATTCCTAAGTATGAAAGGCCACCGACTTTATATGGCTAAGTTACTCCATTTCTACAGTTCAGGCGAAGTAGGCCCGATTCTGCCATTGAATTCTTTCCCTGCTCTCTGCCTCTGACAAGCGTCAGCTTGAGCTCGCATCTGTATCCATGAACTTTGTCCTATTTCCTGTGCAGCTAACGGTGCCTGCCTCGGCCAGTTTTTGCCGGCCTGCCAAGAAGCTGTATTTCACCTTCGAATTATCTACTTTGCTCTTCAGCCGATGCATTCCTGTCTAGTGATTTAGGTAAACATTTCCTTTAGCTCTCGAGCAAAAGGCTGTCCCCCTGCAAGTAATTCATAGCCCAGTTGCCATGGAAAGTTTTCTGCCTCTCGCATTTTACATAGACACTTAGACGCTTGTGCACGCACATACAATCAGTATAGAATAGATTCTGTCCGAGAGTCCTTCAGTCCTTCCTTGTGGATAACATAGTTCTTTAAACATAGGATGTTAGATATGATTTGGGATTAGGTTGACTTGACCCCCCAGACTTTTCGTCTCCACATGTAGGGCTAAATGTCAAGTCCCCTTCACCCCCTAGTTGCACGTCAATTACACGTCATGCTGCTGCGCGCGCATCTATGCCAAGTATTATCTTATAGATCCACCTATGTACGATAAACACAGCCAATCATGTTTCTCTTTACTCCTTATTACGCCTAGTTTCGATTTCGTATTACTGTGTCATGTCTCTTATCAATTGTTACGCCTTTTGCATTCATTTCATTGTAATGTATGTTCTATAAAAGCAATTTCATGTCAATAAAATATCGTACTTCACTTCCTGAACCTTCTTGGTGACGGAACCTGAAGGCCGCCACTCGAGTCGGCCATTTTGGAATAAAGCCCATTCAGAAACCTCTTATACCACGGATTCTGCCTCTTATTATTCTGAGCTATTTGATTAAAGATCCAGTATGAAATTCAGTCAGGTAAAGAATTTATTTACCACAACTGGTTACCTGTCAGGGACAGAGTAAAATTTAAATCACTCTGTATCGCCCACCAGACATTCTGGGAAACGGGCCCAGACATCAATCGCCCCCTGATTTCTCCCTACAGGCCCAACAAATCCCTTCGCTCTTCAACAGCATTTTTGGCCGAAATCCCCAGAATACGCAGAGCCAGAGCAGGAGGACGCTCCTTCTCGTATAATGTTTCCAAACTCTGGAACTCCCTCCCTCTGCAGCTGAGGAACAACCCTATCCTGACTACGTTCCGGAAACAGCTAAAAACCCTGCTATTCAATGCCTAAAAGTAACCTCAAGAGTGCTTCTTCTGTTTTAGCGCCTGGACGCCTCAGGGCAGCTGCAGCGCTTTACAAGTCACATTTTCATTTCATTTCATTTCTAGGTGTCTGTACTCTAGGGGTATTCTGCTGGTATCCCCCCCTATATTGCTGCCTTCCTGTATTCGCCCCCTGGAGTTGTGCTATCATCACCTTTTCCTTGAAGTCCTTCTTTTACCTTTCTGTAGCCCTATCATTTTCGTTTCTCTGACGCTCATAGTACTGGGCCATTTGGAGAATGGCCGCCGGTTTAGATGCTGCCCAACTACTTTCGCTGGCTTGTAATTTCTGGGATACATCTGGCAGTAATCCTTTGATGCAGTTCTGCACAAATAAGTGGTGTCCGGTTGCGGTGGACATGTCTTGTCCACTGTAATCGGAGAACACCGTTTCAAATCTTGAGAAATATTCTGAGACATCCTCTTGTGGTTTCTGGCGGCATGCGGTTACTATGGACCAGTCTATCTTTTTCTCTGGGATCAGCGTTTTCACTTTCTGCACTATTTTGTCAGGGAGGTCCAATATTGCTTTAACCGGTTTTTGACCAGGGTTCCGCTGTTTATCTAGTGTGTTGAGTTATTCCCAGGTATGACCAAGCTGTTTGGTATGGTCTATTTTCCTAATCTGTTTCCACACATCTGCTGGCAAACATAACCCGAAGAACAAGTCTATGTCGGCAAGTGTCATTATTGTTGATCCCAGAGCGGTAACTAGCTCGGTGTAAAAGGCGCTGGGGTTTTTTCGTAAATCCGGTAAAGATTTACAGAACGTCAAAATGTCCTGTCTGTCCCATGGCTGATACACCCAATTGTAGACCACCCTTCCTCTAGCGTCTTGATGGTTCATATCGTCATGAGTCCCTTGTCCTCTAGGAGGTACCCAATAAGGGGCAGCTTCTTTTATCGGCATCATGCTATCTGGTTTTTCCACAGGGGGTCCTGCTATCTTAGATGTCCTGTCCTTATCTATCCATCCTTGTTCCACAAGGTGACGGAATACTTCCAGTGTGGATGAAAAGAGTTCTGTAACATCGTTGTCGCCTTCATCTCCGGTGTCTACTTTCCTATAGAGAGCTACTAGTCGCTCGGGCCCTACATCTTGGTACTTCTCTTCATATGCAGTTAGAGTGTGGTAACAGAGACGTACAATAAAGTATCGTTTGTGATTTTCAACATAGGAGTTGCATATGCCAGTTACATACTCTTCTGTCTCCTTCCTATCTATGAGGGATTTAACTATTTTATCAATGCCTTCTCGCTCATTTGTACTTAATCGCGGGACCCTGGGCGCTCCTTTTTCTTTTGATCCTATCTCTACTACTGTATCCTTTGATAAGGCATTTGGTGTGGGTGACTCGGTAGGAGCAGAGGCGGTAGAGACTCAGGCGATCGTGTCACCTCCGGCTATACTTTGGGGGTCCTGGCGTTGTACTACGGGATGAGTAGGGGCGTAAGGGTGTGGCATGTATATGATTGGGGGACCTAACAATAAATCATCATCATCTACCCCTTGTTTTGCCGGTAACTTGGGGTAAAGAGTCGAGGGCATTCTAACAGGGCATTGACCTGATATTTTTGATTCCTGTTCCTTTTTATCGATTTCTTTTTCTTTTAGTTTTTCTGCTAACCTTTTACAGGCTTGGTAAGCTGATTTTCGCGTTTCTTTATCTTGTCTAGCTTCGTCTCTTTTCTTTCTTTGGGCTGCCTCTTTTCGCCATAAACCAAAACTGTCAAACATGGCTGGTCTAGTTTTCTTTTTGTGGAGAGCTAATTCTAACGTTTCTATTTTAGCGGGATCGAAAGATCCAGTCAGTGGCCACTGATTTACCCAGTCCTTCCTAGTGTATTTATGCCATAGTTTGCTATAAGCTACGGTGGCTAATCCATACTTTACGTACATGTCCTTGTTAGGGGTGCCTTCCGGCGGCGCCGGCTGACTGACCTCTAACAAACGGTCCGGTCCAAAACAATTACAATCAAACAATCTAGAGAAAACAAGCATGACGTATTTATCGGTCAAAATTAATATCTCAATTAATTTAGACAAAAAGTCTGCACTACCTGTCCTTCGCTGTTTGCAAAGAGAGAGAATATTCCTATTCTTCGTTGTTTGCAAGCAGAGAATGTCTCAAATAACTCAATTAAATAAAAGAATACTAGTATTTCAATCAAACTATTCAATCAATTTAAGTCGTTTTTTCACGACCTTACCCGGACCGTATGGACAGTTTTTCGTCTTCCCCTTCCAGCACCTGGTTGTCCTCTCACTCCAACAATCAATGCGGCGTTCCTCTAAGGTCCCAGTCAGGACCGCGGGTCAATCGAGAGAGGTCCGTTCGGAACCGGTGAAGTTCAGTCGATTGGCAGCCAGACGAGGGTCTTCTCAGGCAGGTATACCTCAATCATTTAGTCGTTCACTCCGTCGTTAGGACCTCTCTACCGGACCCACGCGTCGCTGATGGGTCCCACATTGGGTGCCAATTTGTGAAAGGCAGCGAGTCTTCTAAGACCCCCAATGCTGCCTGGTGCAGGGTTCCACCTCTAATTCACGTTGGGTTCGCTATCAAAATAATGAGGCAAGCGCTGGAAACTGGAAGACAAGAAAAAGGTTTATTTCTCATGAGGAGATCACGTCAACTGCAGACACCAGGATGTCTGAGGGAGGTGCTCTGCAATAACTCCTTTGGTTCTTCCTTTTATACAGGTTTGACACAATGCACTTGTTTCATCAACATGGTTACAGAAGCTTGGAGTCCCCGCCCCGGGCAGGTTGTCACACAAGCCCAACAGTAATTCTCTTCCCTCCCAGGTCAAACAGACAATCTTATCTTGCAGCTGGACCTTGCTTCCGGGTCTAAAACATGTGAGACCGGCCAGATCTAAGAGTCCGTTCTGTTGATAAAAACAGGTCCCATTGTTGGTAAAAACAAGTCTTGCTGTTTGCAGTGCAAAAAATCATGTTGCAAGAGTCTTTTTGGTGTTTGGAACCTGTTTGTGTAACTAGGTGCAGTGAGGGGTAGAGTGTCCAAAGGTTTGCCTGTAAACAGAGATGAGAGGAAAAACGAGTTTGTGGCAGCAAGTGGTGCTGAGGTTTGTCGGCAATAGAGTTTATAGCCCCCAGCACACATACCAGGCCGGTCAGAGGGTCAGAGGGATGCTAGTAAGGGCAGGGTGAAACAAAGGTGGCCAACAGAGTACAAAATGGCTGTGATAGATTAAAATGACTGTAGCTTATGTGCACATAGAAATTTCCACCAGACAAGATGGCGCAGGCAATGTTCACGATTGTCGTTTTGCTTTTAACAGACCTTCTAGGCCCACCACTAACTCTTCCTGAAGGGACAAAGAGGGGGCCAGTGTGGCCCTCCCCCTCATCTTTCAGGGGAGCTGGATTTTCCAGGTCAAGATGATTGTCATCTTCCTGGTCAGCATTAGAAGTCAGGTCATGGGGAATTTCACCCCTTGGCCCTTCCTCATGTGCTGCCCCACCCACTCTGCCTACCCCTTCTGACCCTATAGGTCTTCTGAGATCATCCAGCCTGAGTACCTCTATGAGATGCTGGGTGGTTGGGCTTTTGTCTGTCTTCAGTTTCCTAGCAGTGCATAATGCTCTCAGTTCCATGAATGGGAGGTTATCATACTTGGAAACTAGAAGCCCATTGGCTTCTGGCAGGGACCCACTGGTTCCTGGCCTTGAAGACATTACTAGCGAGGTATGGTGTATTGCACTACCTACTCTAGTGTAGCCTACTAAACTCTCGTGAGTTGTAGAAAGGGTGTGCCAAGCCTGTAACACACAACTCTAAGTTCAGTAGAACTTACTGTATTCTAAAGCTTGTATTATATGTACCTAGGGTACCTTTATTGGTTTTCAGTTAGTCACTCAATTGAGATTATCTGGTAAAAAAATAGCAAGCTGGAATCCCAAACGCTGCACACCAATGTGTGAAGTTGGCCTGGTGTATGCTGTCCACTAGTTATAGTGGACACCTTGTACCAGTCCAAACAACCCCTTATTGGTTATTGGTTAAAGACAACCTTTATTGAAAGCTATCCTAGTGGTAGCTATGGAGAGCAGCCTTCAGGCTAAGTCTTGAAGGAATGTAAAGCAGCTTGTTTTACCAGTCTATAATCTCTTGAATGGCTAAATGAAAGACAATCACACCAGGTATATATATAAAATATATGTATTTATTTCTAAACCCACCCTCCTAGTCTCTTTATGAGGCTAGAGGTCAAAACACATAAGTTACACTTCAAATATGACAGTAATAAGCACAAATACACATCAGGCCCTAGGGGTGAGCCAGACCATATACTAAAATAGTGGTATAAGAGCCACGACTTGACTAGACACAAGGCCTAGAGCCTGTAGAATCGCTGGGACACCAAGGAACCATCCAAGGTAGTGACACAGGGGACCCACGGGGGCTGTGTGCAGTGTGAGAACAAAGCCGCGAGCTCCCGTTAGCTTCTATGGGGAAAGTTGTGGTTAGATTTTTAAGGATTAGGGACACTTAGAAATGAGTCAGGACCAAACCCTTTGGGACTTAAGAAGTTCTAGGGTCAACACCCATGGGAGCACCAGAGTACTTGTGTTACCTCACCCAGGGAAGCCGGGTGCATAGGTGTCAAATGGTATTGGGTCGCGTCGTCGATTTCAATGGGAGCTGGCAAAGAAGTGTTGCTGCCGGGAAGATGTGAAGTGTCCGAAGAGATCCAAGCCTGGATCGAAGATGAGAAGAACCTGAAAGCAGAGGGGACAGAGTCTGGGTCACTTGCCAGGGACCAGGAAGACGACAGGCGGATGCCCACCGATGTCGGGTGTTTCAGGTGAAGAAGGTGAAGCTTGACTCTTCAACCCCGAGGACCAGGAGGCGTCGAGGATGACCAGGAGCTGGATTTGAGCTGTCCCACGAAAGATGTCGAGTGCTGCAGCATCGGTGCCTGGATTGAACACAACAAGCCTTGGAAACAGCAACCCACGCAGAAACGAGGAAGATGCATTGGTGCAGACCAGCGAGGTCTGAGGGACTCACCACTTGGTTGGGAGTCAGGGCACATCTGGAGCAACCAGGGAAGCCCAAGGAAAAGCAAGGTTACCCCCTCAGGGACCCACCAGTCAACAGACCAGAGATCGCGAAGGGACCTCGAGAGGAAACACAAAATGGCGGCCTATGGGTCACTCGGGGTGACTAAGCCGACAATCTTCAGTGGATCTTCTGCTCGAGGTGGGGGCTACAAGTAACCCCCAGCACGACTTCAAGAGACGTTGAGAAGTCAATGCACTTGCAAAAGTGCACGGTGACCAGGAGTTCCGGTTCCATGCTACTCATGAGTGCTGCGGGTCTCAGCTTTGCTGGGGACTCGGATTGGCCTCTGAGATATCTGAAAATCCTTTTCCTGGGCTGCAAATACTTCAGAGTCCGGCGGGAGCTTCGGAGATGCAGACCGGCAAATTGCTTTGTTGGTGCCTGCGAAGCAGGGGAGTCACTCCTTGACCCCAAGGGAGATTTCTTCAGTCCTCTAGTCTTGAGTAGAGCGTCGAAGTTCCAGGATTCAGCTTCAGAGTTTCATCCAGGGATATCTAAAGTTCTGGTTACAGAGGTTCCTTACTTATACCTAAGGAAGGGGTTGGACTAGCTCTGGGGACCTACCTATGGGAGGGTTTGGAAAGAGGGATGGGTACACCCATTTCCTTTGTCCAGTTTCGCACCAGAGCAGGGGCTGGAAGCCCCTGAACCGGTTTGAGGTAGACTATGCACAGGGACACCAAATGTGCCCCCAGTGCAGGACTTCAAAGCACTGAGAGAGAGCTCCCACCCAGACCCAATTCACATCAGCCTGTCTGGGAGGTGGTTACACATCCCTGTGACAGGAAACCTATTGTCCAGGCCTCTCCTGCCAGAGTTTCGGTCAGCAGCAGGAGGCCAGACTTGTGTCTGTGGCTGCAGCATCCATTTTGTGATGCCAGGGTTGTTAGATTTCTACCGGGTATACCAGTACTGCCATGTCTTTCCCTCTAGAAGGGTGGGATCATATCCTCACATCAAGAACTGATGTGGGGGTGTGATTCCAAGG
Source organism: Triturus cristatus (assembly GCF_964204655.1). NCBI lineage: Eukaryota > Metazoa > Chordata > Amphibia > Caudata > Salamandridae > Triturus > Triturus cristatus. The sequence goes on along the minus strand of NC_140588.1, from coordinate 1,093,367,740 downwards.
TGTTTGACACCAAACACGACATGTTTCCGTGCAGCCAGTTCAAAGTTTTAGCATTAACTGTTTAAGATATAATGCACTTAAGAGTATATGGTCAGGCTGCACCACTGACAACCCCGGAGAAGAGATTCTGAAGGCTGCAGAGGGGCTCAGCTCATGCCTGGGCACCCTTTCACATATAACCAAGCACCCTGCCTTCAGGATTGATAAGGCCTGCCATAGGGGTGACTGATAGGTTTGTATGTGCAGTGATAGGTGAGGTATAGTGAACCTATACCTCAGTAAGGGGTGCATGCACCACCTTACCCAGGCTGCAGTAGCAGACCTATGGTGTCATTTTGGAGGGCTTTCCAGGGGTGGCACAATACATGCTTCAGCCCCTGATATGCCTCTGGGGTATCTATGCCCTGGGTACATAGTATACCATATACTAGGGACTCACAAGGGTATCCCAGAATCCAATCTGGAGTGTACCTAAAGTACATGGAATCAATTTATAAGAGAAAGCAGATAGACTGGCGACCTGAATAGCAGGTTCCCAGGCAAACTAAGTCAAAAACCATCTAAACACCAGGAAAAAAATGGGGGCAACCATGTAAGTCAGATTCCACCTTCCTACACTGATGATGTGAAACCTATGGCCTGGCGTTTTAGCAAGTTTAACAATTATAAAAGAATGGAGTGTTACTATCACAAAACATGCGGCATTACACCATATAATTTGCCTTGCTTGCCACGTGATTTCCTCAACACTGCCTCATAATTTGGTCTCCCTCTACCGCATTTTTCCAGTCAGTGGCCCTGCCTAGAGCCTATTCATATGGGATTCTCGAGGACCCCAGACCCTCTTATGTGGGGGTGCGGCACCCTTATTCACTACGCCACTGACTAAAGACCGGAACAGTGTGTGTGGAGTCCAGCTCACCCCAAATCTAATCCCTCCATCCCCTTTTGAGTATACTCTGCGCCAGGGCAAAACTTGCTCATTTCCTGGACCTCACTATCTTTATCTACCCAGCATAGAAAGCACTTAGAAGCAGCACACATCCGACTTTAAATGCTGCACATACAGAAAAATATCGATCTTCCCTGGCAGGATGTGGAGGGCAACCTAGGACATAATCCGCTTACCCATCGTGTCGCACAATATCGAGAAGCTTCTCACTGCCCCGCCCTTTACTTGGGAATTACAAGGCAGCACTTGAAGGGAATGGGGTGAATTGTAGGCACGAAGTGTGAGTTCTAGAGACCCCTGTGAAGTGAAGGGTGGGCACGTGTGACTGACTGAAGCGCTGGTGACTCCCCGGGGTATATTCCAGGCTTGTTTCCGTGCCTTCGGTCTGCCGGTGGAGAAGGGCAACAGACAAGTGCAGTCTCCACACCAGGCAGTGTGTTCAGGATTGCAGCTGTGCGCCCGGGTCTATAAAAAACACCTTCCGGAAGAAGAGGCACACCACCAAATAAGGCACTTTTTACCAGTCGCGCTTAAATAGCGTATCAGCAATCTAAAACTCATGCTGCTTACGTACTGTCAATCAACTTCTGTGCAAAGGATTCAGACACCAGAGAGCAGACATCACAATAACAACCATGTGACAATCAGCCCGCAGCTTTTATATCTACAGTACACTGAATATAACAAACATTTGCAATAGATCTCGCATTTGCGAGAGTTTGAGCTTTTGGCATTGTAAATGACAATGCCTTTTATTTATGTGTTTTGAAAACCTGCAATCAGTGCATAAACACACACTTTGTACTTATAGTAGTAGTTGCTTACGAGAAGCAAGGCTGTCAGTAACTTTGCCTGTTTTACTGCCAGCCGTGCATTTCGTAAGCAAGGACTATAAGTACAAAGTGCATATTTACACGTGCTTGCAGGCTTTCAAAATACATAAATAAAAAGCCTTGTCATTTATAATGCCAATTGCTCAAACTCTCACAAATGCGAGACCTATTGCATTGAAAATGCTTGTTTTCTTTTACGCACATGTATCTGTTTTGCATGTGTTATGTACTCTGAATTCCTTATGCAATGCAACTGGTTCTATTGTAAAGCGGCCCGACACCTTCGGGTAGAGTACACGCTGTGTAATAACGCATAAATAAGTAACAAGCGAAGGCTGAACCGCCACCATTCTTTGAGCGCCGCTCTACCCAGCCTTTGCTACTCTATGACACAAGCCCTTAGACAAGGCTGAGGTGAGGCCATCTTTAAGCGCCACTCTAGCTGTTCCTTCGCTACTCTATGACACAAGCCGGCTGAGCCACGGCCATCTTTGAGCGCCCCTCTAGCTGCACTTTGGTACTCTATGACACCAGCCTTTCTAAGACGGCTGAACCGCGGCCATCTTGTAGCGTCGCTCTAGCAGTCCTCTGTTACTCTATGACAAAAGCGACTAGAGAAGGCTGAGCGGCCATCTTTGAGCGCCGCTCTAACACACCCGTCTACTCTCTATGGTCAGTGGCCGTCGAGGAACTGCTCACCGGATCCCGGTGTCTTCACGGAGGCGCTGAAGCCCAACTCCCGCCGCCAGTGACTCGCTCAGCCATGCCGCGGAGCCGCTCCCGCTCCCCCCGCAGGGAGCGCCGCCGCAGCCGCTCGGGGTCTAGGGAGCGCCGTCGCAGCCGCTCGGGCTCCCGGGAGCGCGACCGCCGGCGCCGCTCGCCCAAGGCCCGCTCTCCGAAGGCCCGCTCGCCCAAGGCCCGCTCTCCGAAGGCCCGCTCTCCGAAGGCCCGCCGCCGCAGCCGCTCCCCGAAGCCGCGCCGCCGTTCCTCGCCTCGACGGCCCCGCTCGGCGTCCAGCTCGCCGGTGCGGCCGGCCAAGAGCGAGGCGCGGCCGCCCAAGCCCGCCAAGAAGGAGCTGACGGAGGAGGACCTGGAGGGCAAAACGGAGGAGGAGATCGAGATGATCAAGATCATGGGCTTCGCCGAGTTCGACTCGACCAAGGGCCGCAAGGTGGAGGGCTCCGTCAACGCCTACGCCATCAACGTCAGCCAGAAGCGCAAGTACCGGCAGTACATGAACCGCAAGGGCGGCTTCAACCGGCCGCTCGACTTCGTGGCCTGAGCCAGGGCCCCCAGGAGGAGCGTGAGGGGCCCCCCAGGGGGAGCGTGAGGGGCCCCCTGGAGAGCGTAAGGGGCCCCAGGAGCCGCGGCTCGTACTGACTGGCCTCTGCCGGGAGGACTCTGGCACACGGAGGACATCATTCCGGATTAATCGTGTTTGTTTTTGTTTGGTTGCTCTTATTACTGTGTGAAAAGCCTCGCGAGGCACGACGGCGTCAATAAATAAATGTATGTTTCCAAAGGCCCGTGTCTCCTGTTCGACCCCCAGAGGTGCGGCTCTTTCCTGCAGCCCGGCGGGCTTTGTGAGAAGAATAAGCGAGTGGGGATTTTATAATTCTGTGTAGATGATGATCCTGCGGGTTTATGTGGTAATAGGTAGCTTGAGGGGGGGGCGATGCTACTTTTTTGGGGTATCGGAGGTTTGTTTTGGAGAGCATACCTATCACATTGTCATGGCTTATGGATCTTGGTTGATGATTAATGAACGCTTTTATTCACAATAAAAACAAAATAAGAATTCCACAAGAGGGTATCTTCCAGCAAATGGCATGAAGTATGGAAACACACCGGTATGAGGTTCTTGACTGCTAAAATCTAACACAAATGGGTACTATTCAGCAAATACAACAAAGGACAGGAAATACTACATACACCCCTCCCCCACCTCACTTTCTTCATATTTTACACTTGTATCTTTCTAAGGATTTTATCCTTTTGCGAACCTTCTAATTCGTGACCACTCTGTTCCAACAAGCAGTCGGACACTCCGCAACTTTTGACTGATTCAACTTATTACAGTGAGGCAGCAAAATCAGTGAGCACTTCTCTGCTTCTATTTCACGTGTACTCGGAGTCCAAAATAGGTTTTTCATTGTCAGTTCTCTAGTTGTGCTCTTACGCAATGCTCACCTAACGGCTTCCGCATAAACTTCAGTTCTAGCCATTGTCAATGGTACTCCACTACAAGTAATGTGTATTCAGTAGTAAGCGTAAGGTACTACATGTACCTAAAATGTCCATTGTTATTTTCTCCTGTGGCATTTCCAGTAGCTTTTGGGCTGAATAGCAAACTGTTGTCCATAACATGACTCCCCACCTTCTATACAAGAGAAAAAGTTATGTTGAATTTCTTGTTCTTTCGCCATTACCTAGTTGTAGGGAGCAGTTCAATAAAGTCAGTTGGCAAATGCTCGAATGGTACCTCAGCAGGTGCAAAATGTCCTGTAGGGGTAGGATTTTGTTTATAGGCATTTTATTGTGCATATACCAGGCAATCTTTATATATTTTATCTGCAAATTTCCATATAATATCCATTTCCCAAAATTGTGAAATACTGTTTACGATGCCATCTCTTCCCAAATGGGAAGGGCCTGTATCATTAATGTTGTAGGATATACTAGTTTGTCAGGGAGCATGAATCAATAACCATGCTGATCCTTCCAATACCCATCCATTAGAGTACCATATTGTTGCCATTTTTGTAACTCTTCTTTAGTTATTTGTCTCTGCAAATCTGCAATGCCCCTATCGCTGAAGTCATGCACTTTCTTACTCTTCAATAAATATTTGTTGGGAAACGTATGTTAATGACCAGATTTTCTGTTCATTCTCTTTTGACTATTTTGTCAACAAAAGCATACCCTTTGCCTATGTCGTCTGCTAACTTTTTGTGTGCATTACATTTGACTATAACTACTCTTTTTGGCAATGATAAATCTTTCAGTGGACCATGTTGTATTTTTATTCCGTGAGATGTGAGTAAACCTATTTCTGCTCAAAGCCTGCCAAAGTTAAGCGCAACTCCAAAGGCATATTGTCTATCAGTATATATATTGACAGTTGATTCAGCGCTCACCTCGCATGCTCTTGTTAATGCCATTTATGTGGCTGCTTGTGACAATAATTTTAAAAGTCTACGAGTTTCAACGACCTTGTCTATGGTGGTAACAGCATAGGCTGCAGTAGATGTTCCATCCTTGAAGCAAGAGCCATTAGTCACCATCCCTTTTTTTTCCTCCTCCTCTCTTTGGTGTCATGTAAATCTATTTTCCCATTGGTTAGTTCGTCTGTGATCCGAACACAATCATAGGGCGTATCGGTATCATTCTGGGGAGTAGGCCAGAAGGTCACAGGATTGTGTGTTAAATCAATGTATGGTAACATGAGGACTGTACAAACATAACTTATGTGTTAGCCAGCCATTTGTCAAATGTTGAGTTTGCATTTTGTTTAACAGTACATCTACAGATTGAGGTACATACAGATGCACTTTGTGTCCAAGAATAAGTATTTCCTGATTGTCATAGGGGAAACTGCTGCTGCAGTTGCACGCAGGCATGCTGGTAAGCCTTCAGCAACCATGTCTAAGGTGGTGGAAAAAAATAAGCGCAGGGTCTTTTCCTGTCCCCCTGTTACAACAGCAAGTGTGCACCCATCTTGTTCTTGTACAAAAAGATGAAATTGTTAAGTATGGTGGGGCATTCCAAGAGCAGGAGCGTCACACGGTGCCTGTTTGATTTGCAGAAAATTATTCTGGTGTTCAGTTAACCATGGTGAAGTCCTCGGGTTTAGCAAGGGTTTGGAAAGAGGGGAAAAGTTAGGGATACATTGTCTGCAATTGCCTGCCATACTCTGGAAGGCTCATGCTTGTTGTAGGGGGTTGAATGTCCAGTGTAGCTTCTACTCTTTGAGGGTCAAGTCTCCTCTTTTTTCTCCCTATTACAGGAGGTGTCGTTAATAGGAAAACTCTTAGTAAACAAATTGCAGTTCAGTGCCTTGTTGCCATGTGTACCAAGGAAATTTACTAGGGCAATGGTGTCAGAAGCGTGGTTGGTTTCTCTACTGCCAGTCATTAATATTGTCTATGTATTGTAAGCGAGTGGTGATTGGTATCAATTGAAAGGTATCTAGTTATGCTTTTAGTGCTTGCACAAAAAAAACCACAACCCTCCAGACATCTTCCTTAGCGAAGTTATCACTCATTTTATAACATGGGGAGGATCTGGCTATTGCAATGGGAACCCTGTATCTCTTTATCAGTCTGTTCCTAAGTAAGTCCTGTATCGCTGTTTCCATTCTCTGTTGTCCAGGTTATATTTTGTACCGTGGCACACTTCTTTTGTACAGGTGCTATTGTCATGCCCCATAGCGTTTTTACTGGGGGCCCAAACATTGTTGTTTACTCTGTCAAACACCAGTTGTACTGTAGTTTTGCGTCGGGCAAAGTAGGCATTATTGGGGGAAAGTGTGTTTGGTACATTCAAGATATATGCCATCTGTGGTGCGTTTTATTGTTGCATGTAATATTTGAATAGTCTATGCCCACTAATTTAAGGACGCATTTATCTGTTAACACAAAATAATGTTTGTCAGTTATTGGGCCAATTGTATGTCAGTGGAGTGGCGACAGGGCTATGTATGTCGATGCCTTAAAAAAAAAAAAAGCAGCTGTATTGTACCTTTACAGAGAGGGGTGCATGTAGGATTGTTTTTTGAGAAATGGGGCAATTAGTGGCCCCGCCTTTTTTCCTTCTACCATGCCTTCAATATATGGCCCTCTTAGATCTACTGATATCTCCACCCGTTCCTCTCTCTCCTAGGCCACCCTATTGGGCTAAATCATAATCAGGCCAAGGGACAGTTACTGTCTGGGATCCGTTAGCCTGTCTGTCAAAGTAGTTTTGTAGGTGTCCCCGATAAGTGATGTCGTCAGCATAGTCGCCGTTTTTGGGCATATCATTGTTGTTGTGCACTGTTTAAAGAAATTCTGTTTTGTCCTTCGGCACGTCCTTGTTTCCTTGTTACATGGAATGCCCTCTGTTGGTTTTCTTTAATAATTGACATTTTTTTTACCCATTATCTACTTGGCCATTCTGGGATCTGTAAGTTGGTGCAGAGTATCCCCTTGTTTACCATTCATCAGGGTTTTCTCTTATGTCACGATAGTCTTTGGAAAGAGCTATCAGTTCCGTCTAGGTCCATAGGACATGGTATAGGAAGGAGGCTGTTGGCATCAAACCCTGGAACTTCGCGTTTAGGGCCCCTCATACTGGCAGGTCGAGATTGATACGTGTCATTCTACTCAAGATAAATGGCAAAAGCGTTGCTACATTCAGCATCCGTCAGGGTAAACGTCAGATTCACCATCATAATGGGTAAAATTTGGAAGCAGCTTCTGTTCCGGTGGCTGACCCTGTTTAAACTTTACTGAAAATATAACTAATGCATAACGTTTGCTCACCTTGCCCACTTATTATTTTATAGTGTCTTTCAATGCATTTTCACAGGTGTTCAAAATCCTGTCCTCATCTGCACATTGCCTAGTGCCATGTTTCCTATAGTTCTGAACGAATATTTTAATTTACTTCTTGCATTTCTGGTGTTTCTTAATAAAATAGTATTGGGGGAGAAAAAAGACTGTCATCCTCCGTTTGGTCTCCATGTTCTTCTAATGCAGGCATAACAAAAACTATGGTTTCTGATTTGGCCTGTGTTTACCTTAACTGATCCGTGGCAGTTTCATAGGGTGGCAGGTGTGGTCTTTTAGTGAAAGTATGTCTGCTTTTAGGGTCCTATGAAGTGGAAGGACCAGAGGGCTGTCTGTGGTGGGTTAAGTACCACAAACACTATAATTTCCTTCATTTGATCTTACTGCATCTCTTCAGCAAATTCATCAGCCATTTTTTTCTGTCATATTCCCTTGTTTATCCCTTTCTGTCCTAATTAGTTCCTTTATCTGTTTTTGCCTGGCATAATTTTCCCACCTAGTCAGCACATCAAACTGCAACAGTCTGACTTTCCTTTCTCAAACATGCATTCCTTTAGCTAATTCAATTTAGCATAATCAAAAGTGCCATTAAATGGAAACTGTAATGGGGGGATCCCTTTCAGGATATTCAAACCATGAATAAATAAATGTTCCAGTCTTCATCCCTTGTTTTGTCGTCATCTCCCATGCTGGAGGTCCTTCTGCTGGACATGGTTGTACTTCATCTAAATAATGTTTATTTACGCCACACAATTTACTACAAACTACTTCTGATTTTTCACTACTTCTATTAGATAATTATTTTAGTGTGGTAATGGTTAGTCTGCTGTGTCACAATGTAAATGCAGCCTATCACACCGCTAAAAAAAATCAACATGCAGGGCTGTCACATAACAAAGTAGAATTCACAGTACTGTCACTATGGACATAATTATCATTGATTGGCTCTTCTATTATTTCACTCATTCATGGTACTAGTTAGGATGTCGCGATGAGTGTGTCTGAATTCTTTGGATCCAGCTAGATCAAACTTTCATCAGAGTACTGGTGTCTTTCTCTCCCTTTCTCGTCTGCGACTATGGAATATGCAATCCCCTTTGCATGTGCGTACTTTTGAACTCGGCCGGTTCTCCAACCGGCCCCATGACTGCATCTACTTCTGGTCCATCTGGACTGACTTGGTGGATCCTTGCCTTGTTTCCGCCTGTTTCAGAACACACAAATCGGGTATACTCGTCTGTTAATGAGAGACAGCCATCAAACACAGTTGTGGAGGTATGTTTAAGTAATCAAAGCAGTTGGCTTCCAAGTTTGCTCTGAGAGTTGCAGCTGGCACAATTTTTATATACTGTATGAACTACATTGACATACAAGGAAATAGCTGAGTCAGATCTTTGCAGGCAGTGGTTTTGCAAGTTAAGCTTTATATAATCACATATAGGAATCTTAGTACATTAACGCATTCTGTGAGGACAGCTGAGGTCTTATCTACGTGTTCCTTCAGTTTTTGAAAAACAAAGGGGAAGCCAACAAGCAGTTCCCAGACTTATTTTTTTTCTCCTCCTGGCCACGTGCAGAAGCCAGTGTTTGTACACTTGCATGGCTCATGAAATCAGTGAAGACACAACATGGAGAACAGTTGCTTAATATATTTATGCATCCACACCTGGGTATATAAATCTAAAATGGACCTATACGTAAATAAAATATGCAAATTGGGTGCACGCCAATTTTACTGTTTGAGGCAGAGAACATAAGCACTTTAATAATGGTTAGCAGTCCTAAGGCCAACAAACTCCAATTTTAACCAAAGTGGAGGGTAGGGGCAAAGTTTTGGGGTAGCCCTACAGAGAGGGCCAAATCCAACTTGACCCTCCTCCAGCCTGAAGCCAGGGGATGTCTTGATGGGGTTCCCTGCTCAGGCAATTAAACGTGTACAATGACCCTCTACTGCAGAGTCAATTGTCAGTTTTGTGGTCTTCTGAATTTAATTGGATCCCTCTGTCTACGTCCACCTGGATCTGACCAATGGGAAACCCCTTCTTCGTGTCTGGGGATCCCATCTGTGCAGCACCTAACCTTACCTTGGGTGAGGGGGGGACTTACTGTAACTTACAGGCCCTAGGGACTTCTAGGTGAGTTAGCCTATACCAATTTAGTATAGCCAATGTAACATACATTTTTTGGAGCCATGGCACTGAAGTCTGGTTAGCATGCCTCAGTAACTATCAAAGTTGAAAAACCAGTAGCATCAGTCAGAAATAAACTAGGAGCACCATACAAAAAGCAAATTTCCTTGCATGCCCCCCCCCACCCCCTTCCAGACCGAAGGTGGTGAGCAATTAACCCTTGTCCTGTTGGATCTCCTCATCTAAGTGTAAGAACATGAAAATCCCATCTGCATTAGCCTGGTTAGTCCCAGGTCTGTGTTTCACTTTGAAGTCCACCCTGTGGATAAATGGACCAACTTGGGGGTCTCTCCTCATCAGCTGTTTAAGTGGTCTGTGGCAAGTTGAACTCTGAAGTAGTGCCCAACCGTTAGGGTCTCAGCTTATTCAGGGACCAACCCACAGCAAAGACTTCCCTCTCAATGGCACTAAAATGCTGCCCTCTGAGGGAGGAGTCACTTGCTAATGAATGCAACTGGTCCAAATCATTTACTGGTGACAACACTGTCCCATTCAATGTTCAGAGGCGTCTGTCTGAGCAATGACCACCATGCTGAAGTCAGGTCCCTTTAGGGCTGGGGATGAGTACATAGTTGTCAATAGCCTGACCCTACTCAGTCCCGATAACATTTCTGGACTGTTTCTTGGAGGTCAGTTTAGTTAGTGGTGATGCTATGGTACAACCACAATTTACAAATCTGTAGTATCCAGTCAAGCAAATAAAAGACTCAGACTTGGGTTTTGGCTGTAGAAGCTTCCCAGGCCAGATTTTTTTATTAAGCAGTTTTATTGTGAGTAGTTGTCACTGAAATACACAACCGTACGCCTACAACCCTGAGGCCGGCGGCACAATTTTAGGAGGATATATACACAGCTTTGTAGCCAACATCCCAGTGGGAAGGCAGTGTCACTCTCTCAGGATAACCGCGCATATCACTCAGCGCTTTATGATTTTGTGTATCAGCAATCGTAAACATTTATATTAACTAACAAATAAAGAATTTTCCAACATAATGTGCTACAGTTAGGAACGCCTACATTCTGCATTTGACCTGTACCCGTTACCAGGAAATAAATTCACCCTCCTACTGGATTTCTCCAAGAACACCAATTCTCCCACCTGGGCTGTCTCAGCAGTTTATAAGTCTGGGAATTACTCTATTCCTTTAAATATATGTGTCCATATTTTGTGTATCCTAAACTGCCATCTACAGAGCGGAGGGAGGAAGCATTGTGTCTGCTGTTGTCTCATTAGGCGGCTCGTTCCCCTTATTAAGCAGATAAGTAGTGTACAGCCCCCAAAATTCTTCGGTCTGCTCCGTGGAGGAAGTAGTTCACTGAAGGTTTCAGATAGTGTGCAGCAATATAGTACATCATGCGACCATTGTTTAATTGTAGGGAGGGGGGCCTGCATCCAGCACATTGCCACTCTATGTTTTGCTAGAAGGAGTCCCATGTCTTCTAATCTGCGTAGTGCTTTGGGCAGAGTTTTTGAGTAACTCAACAGCGCCACTACTGGATCTGGGGTAATCACTGTGGCCACTATGGTACTAAGCTCACTAAAGACCTTTTCTCAATAGTTATATACCCCCGGGCAGTTCCACGCTAAATGAATAAAATCTGCTGTCGGGAAGTGACATCTTTCACAGGTTGCGTCTTCCTTCAACCCATATGTGTGCAACCTTTCCAGCATACAATATATTCTATTGATATATTTGAAATGTATTAGCCTGTGCCTGCCGTGTAATGAGATGCGTCTTGTGTTGGTGCAATAGTAATGCCACATATCGTCATTTCCAAATCTCTTTGCCAGGCCAGTCTGGCTTTGGTATACTGGTTTGATCAGTATAACATCGCCTGTTTATAAATATTGGAGACTATCTTTCGGGGTGACTTAAGTTTTAATAACGTATGACAGTTCTTTCACCTCTGGGGGTTCATTTAGGTCGTCTCCCAACTGTTGATGTAGTGCCCTGCGTACACGGTGGAACTGAAAGCGTTGCAGTAAGGCAAAGGTCTTCAAACTGTGGGGTGTGCCCCCCTAGGGGTCCGTGGTAATGTTCCTAGGGGGGCGCAAATGCCTGTTTAAATACTTGTAAATGAAGATGGCCTGGAGGTGCGACTTTCTTTATTCATCACGTTTCCAGGCTGTCTTCATTTACATCCAGCAGGTAAAGGTCATAGAAAACGATGGCAACTGTTATTCTTGGCGACACAGTGGCGGGTTCAAAGACGTGGCTAAAAGGAAAAGAAAAACATTTCCTGTAAGTATTTGGTTGATTTTTCACGTTTAGCTAGCTGCATATAAATTAATGCACATACAACCATAAACTAAAAATAAATGCAAACTAAAATAATCCTTGGCAACACTTTCTATAATATTATCAAACCTCAATTTATTACTGCGATCACTACAGTTTTCTGTGAAACCAGAGAATCAGACTATTGAATCCTGCTTGGCATAGTGTGGAATCCTGACTTTTGTATTTATAATTCTGTGAAGTCCCAGCCTGTAACATAAAGCACTGTGAATATGCAAGTAATTATTTACATTTTATATTGTACACTATATAAGCAAGGCTGCTGGAATTATGCACCAAGAAGGATGAAATTATATGCCAGAGTTGACTAAATTTTGCGGTGGGAAAAAAAAGCCAACACATGTAGCTTAACACAGTGCTTTTTGTGATAGTGTTTCTTTATTATTTTATAAATGTTACCCATGCTAGCACCGTGTGGGTATATGTTTCACCTCATTAATGCCAGATTAACCCTAAATTCAGCAATAAGCAGCAGAAAGCGGACTGTCAACCTTTGCGATGGGCCTTCCACTGCGTGGCAACATGTGTTGTTGCCTCTTTAATAATTTTTGATACGTTTGAGCTAGAAACAGATTTTTGTTTGTTAAAATCTGTAGAATATGTAGCAGATGGTGAATTATGTGGCTTGTGGATTTTAAATGGCGATCACTACAATTAGTGCATCAGGTGTAGTGGCACTAGGGCTTTACACACCAATGTGTCTGTGTTACTAGCATAATGGTGGATGAAAATCCTTTTTTCCTGATAAGCATTAGTGCCCTAGTTCCCCTTACAGCGCAGGGAATAGGTCCAAAGCAACAGGCGGCAAGATGTGGGATTTACTCCATTTTCTTTTTGACACAAAGGAGCAGTCAACCTGCTTTGGACCTCACGTCTAGGAGTGATTGACCAATGGATAGAGTGGTCAGAGTAGTAGGTATCATTTGTAACACCGAAGCAGTTGCATGGGGGCCAGGGGAATGAGGCGTGAAAATAAACCCCAATTCGTTTTTTTTTTTACTGTCTTTTCTTGATTATGTTGGGGCCCACTATTGTTACCATTGTTTTGCAAGTGTTGCTTTGGGCCTCGGACCAATGGCCCATTAGAAGGGAAAATGTAATTAGGGGAGGCACATTAGCTTAGGCCTCAGAGAGATGACCGAGTGGGGAAAGTGGCAAGATGGAGGCCCACTTTTTTCAGTAAGGGGCAGAGAAGACCGTTACCTCACAAGGCAGTTGATCTCATTACTGAAGCAGATGCAGTGGCCCTCCGTCCCAGGAGTGAGAAGCCCAATGCATAACAATTATGACTGTCTTCATTTATAAAAGGAGATTGTAGGCTTTTATTCCTAGCATTAGAGGTGAGAGCATCCTTGCTGCAAAGTGGTGGACAACATGCCTGAGACCATTTTATTCTGAAAGTGACAGAGAATCTGTTCCAAGATTGGAGGGATGGCCGTGCATGGTGAGGTAGAGGTGAAAGAGGCAGACAACAGTCTGCTACTCAAGACTGCAGCTGTCATTCAATCAATCAAGAAATTTATATAGCGCGCTGGGGGGGGGGGGGGGGTCTGCTACTGCTCCAACAACCAGGTCTTGAGTTGCTTCCTGAAGGAGAGGTGGTCTTGGGTCTGGCGGAGGTGGATGTGAGGGAGTTCCATGTCTTGGCTGCCAGGTAGGAGAAGGATCTTCCTCCCATGGTGGTTCTTCGGATGCGTGGAACGGCGGCGAGGGCGTGGCTGGTCGATCGAAGCTGGCGGGTGGGAGTGTAGAAGGTCAGGCGGTTGTTGAGGTACCTGGGGCCCAGGTCGTGGAGAGCCGTGTGCACGTGGGTGAGGAGTCGGAACGTGATTCTCTTGTTGACGGGGAGCCAGTGCAGGTCTCTCAGGTGTCCGGAGATGTGGCTGTGACGGGGGATGTCCAGGATGAGTCGTGCGGGGGCGTTCTGGATGCGTTGGAGTCTCTTCTGTAGTTTGGCTGTGGTTCCGGTGTAGAGGGTGTTTCCGTAGTCCAGTCGGCTGGTGACGAGTGCCTGGATGACCGTCTTCCTGGTTTCGGTGGGGATCCATCGGAAGATCTTCCGTAGCATGCGTAGGATGTTGAAGCATGAAGATGAGACGGCGTTGGCTTGTCTGGTCATCGAGAGGGAGGAGTCCAGGATGAAGCCCAGGTTGCGTGCGTAGTCCGATGGTTTGGGTGCGCTTACCAGGGCAGGGGGCCACCAGGAGTCGTCCCAGGCGGAGGAAGATGGTCCCAGGATGAGGACTTCCGTCTTGTCTGAGTTCAGTTTCAGACGGCTGTTCTGCATCCACTCGGCTACGTCTTTCATCCCTTCGTGTAGGTTAGTTCTGGCGGTGGCTGGGTCGTTGGTGAGGGAGAGGATCAGCTGAGTGTCGTCGGCGTAGGAGCTGATGTTGAGGTTGTGTTGGCGTGCGATGGCCGCGAGGGGGCTCATGTAGATGTTGAAGAGGGTGGGGCTGAGTGAATATCCTTGTGGTACGCCGCAGATGACTTTGGTGGCCTCGGATCTGAACGGGGGGAGGCGGACTCTCTGGGTTCTTCCGGCGAGGAACGAGATGATCCACTCCAGAGCCTTCTCTTGGATTCCGACGTTGCTGAGTCGTTGTACTAGGGTGCGGTGGCAGACCGTTGCGAATGCTGCGGAGAGATCCAGGAGGATGAGGGCCGCTGTTTCCCCGTTGTCGAGCAGGGCTTGGATGTCGTCCGTGGCTGCGATGAGGGCGGTCTCGGTGCAGTGATTGGCACGGAAGCTGGACTGCGAGGGGTCGAGGGATCCGTTCGTCTCGAGGAAGGCGGCAAGCTGTCGGTTGACGGTCTTCTCGATGACTTTGGCAGGAAAATGGAGGAGCGAGATGGGGCGGTAGTTCTTGAGGTCGGTGGGGTCTGCTGAAGGTTTCTTCAGGAGGGCGCTGAGTTCTGCATGCTTCCAGCTCTCCGGGAAGGTGGCGGTGTTGAAGGAGCAGTTGATGATGTCTCGGAGTTGGGGTGCGATGACGGAGGCGGCCTTGTTGAAGACGTGGTGGGGGCATGGGTCGGTTGGTGATCCGGCGTGGATGGTGTTCAATGTGTGGATGGTGTCTTCGGTGCTGACCGGGTTCCAGGCGCGGAGGGTGGTGGTGGAGCGCGTCGGTTCGGTGGTTGGGTGCGTGGGCTGTGTGCTGAAGCTGTTGTGTATGTCTGCGATCTTGCTGTGGAAGAACAAGGCGAGTGAGTCGCAGAGTTCTTGCGAGGGGGTGATGCCGTTGGTTTCGGCGCTGGGGTTGGAGAGCTCTTTGACGATGCTGAAGAGTTCCTTGCTGTTGTGTGAGTTGTTGTCTAGTCGTTCCTTGAATGCTGTCTTCTTGATGGTGTGGATCAGCTGGTGGTGTTTGCGGGTGGCGTGCTTGAGGGCAGTCATGTTGTCTGTAGTCTGGTGTTTGCGCCAGGATTTCTCGAGGGTGCGGCACCACTTCTTGGAGTTCTTGAGATTGTTGTTGAACCAGGAAGCCTTCTTGCTGCCGGGCCTGCTGGGATGGTTTTTCAGGGGTGCGAGGTCGTCAGCGCAGTTGGTGATCCACTGTGTGAGGTTGTTGGCTGCTTGATTGGGGTCCGTTGAGCTGGTGGGAGGATTCTGGTTCAGGGATGTGGAGAGCTGGTCAGAGGTGATCTTGTTCCTGCGCCTACGGGGAACCGGCTGCGGGTTATGGTGAGTTGTGTCCTTCTGAAGCTGAAGTGGACACAGCTGTGGTCTGTCCAGTGGAGTCCGGTGGAGTGGCTGAAGGCGATGACCTTGTTGGAGGAGAAGACGGGGTCAAGCGTGTGTCCGGCGTAGTGGGTGGGGGTGTTCACCAGCTGCTTGAGTCAGAGGTTGGCGAGGTTGTCCAGCAGGGTGGTGGTGTTGCTGTCCTTGTTGTTCTCCAGGTGGAAGTTGAGGTCCCCTAGGAGGATGTAGTCGGTGGAGGAGAGGGCGTGTGGGCTGATGAAGTCTGCGATGTCTTCACTGAATTGTGTGCGAGGTCCCGGGGGTCTTTAGATGAGGGTGCCTCTGAGTGTGGTCTTGGGGTCTGTGTGTATCTGGAAGTGAAGATGTTCGGCGGCTGTGAGGGTGTCATCGGAGTTGGTCGTGATGCGGATGGTGTTCTTGTGGACGATGGCGATGCCTCCTCCAGTCTGGTTGACGCGGTCCCTCTGGGTGATCTTGTATCCGTCCGGAATGGCGATGTCGGGCGCTGAGGAGGCGTTCATCCAAGTTTCCGTGAGGAAGGTGACGTCTGGAGATGTGGTGTCGAGCAGGTTCCAGAGTTCCACGGCGTGCCTGTGGACGGAGCGGGTGTTGAGCAGGATGCATTTCAGGTGGTTGCTGCTGGCGCTCGGCTTGGCGGGTGTGGTGCCGGTCCGGATGCAGTTGAAGTTGCAGGATTGGCAGCTGAAGGGTCCGTGGGAGCGTCGCGGGGTGGCTCGGTAGCATCCGTTGATCCGGCCGGTGTTGAGTGCGTTGAGGGTGGCGGCGTCGTAAGTCCGGCAGGTGGGATGGCCTCTGCGGGGGCCAGGGGTTCTGGCGCTGGGCGCGGTCCAGGCGCAGACGGGCTTGCCTTCGGCGCACAATCGGCGCGCCCGCTGTGCGTGCGAGGGGGCGTCATAAGAAGGTAGCCGGGAGGGAGGGTCAGCTGGGTGGCGGGAGCGGGGTGACCAATGAGCTGGCGGGGGGCGGGGCCGCAGGGAGGCAGCGGCGGGAAAGTCGGGTGGGTGCCGGCGGCTGGGTCGCCCAAGCGTACCACAGGCACAGGAAGCAGGAGGAGCGTGGGGGCGACCAGGCCTGGGCAAGGCTCAGCGGTCGCTCCCGAGGTGGAGAGAGATCCCCTTAAGAAGGTAGCCGGGAGGGAGGGTCAGCTGGGTGGCGGGGCGGCCAATGGGCTGGCGGGGGGCGGGGCCGCAGGGAGGCAGCGGCGGGAAAGTCTGGTCGGGTGGGGGCAGCTCAGCGGCGGCTGGGTCGCCCAAGCGAATCACAGGCACAGGAAGCAGGAGGAGCGTGGGGGCGACCAGGCCTGGGCAAGGCTCAGCGGTCATTAGTGCTACATGTGCAGTAGCATTGGGTCTCAGGAGTGTGAGGGGCTCACGATACCCCAAACATCAGGAGTTGTGTTGATATATTCGCTCTTTTACCAGGGTCACATTTAGTGTGGATTCTTAGTTACAGAAAAGCACCCTGAAATGGTAATCCCACCCCCTGCACTCGTTCTGGATCTTTACACTACCCCAAGTACTGACAAAGTTGTGAAGGGGGCCCTGACTCGAAAACATTTTGCTCAGGGGGGGGCTCACAGCAAAAAAGTTTGAAGACCTCTGCAGTAAGGTATACGTTTTTGCAGCGTCCGTAATTTTCCCATGACTTTGCAGCTCTGCCAGAAACAAGGTCCCCTGCTTTGATAATGTTTAACATGTGTAACGCTCGTATGACCCCATCATCTCGACAGGGGGCCAGCCAGACCATCCATTCAATTGGCATCTCAGGGGAGTATAGCAGAGCCCCCGCCTGCTGTTGTGACTGGCAATACCAAGCGTGCTGCGTCAAATTGATAGAATCCAGAAACCCCGTTCTACGATCTACTGATTTGAAGATTGCGGCTGGGAGGGGTTCGGTAAATAGCCTTTCCATGCGAAGTAACGGTACGTCCGCCGCTCTGTGAATCCAATTGTGAGCATGCGCGCCTTGCTCCGCTCTATATATAACTTTAAGTCTGGTGCGCCCAATCTCCCTAAATGATATGGCAAAGTGAGTATCCGCCGTTGTATACGCGCCTGCTTGCCCGCCCATGCCAATCGAACCAGTGACTTATTAACTCAGACAAAAAATGAGCGTGGCAGCACTATGGGAATATTCGTGAACAAGAACAGGAATCTAGGCAGTATCACCATTTTCATAATGGAGACCCTACCCATCAAAGACAGTGGCAGCTTGATCCATTTTTCGATATTGTCTTCCAATTTAGCTACTGCGGTGCCATAATTCTCTAAAAACACAATTTCTGAGTCACTGTGTAGTCTAATCCCGAGGTATCGAGTCTACTGACCATTGCAGGGTACAATCCATCTCAAATCGTGTCGTACTCTGAGTGAGCGGGAGGACTATAGATTTTGCCCAATTGACTTTCAGGCCAGAGAGTGCTCCGAAATGCGCCACCTCCCTAAGGACCGGGGAGAGGTTGTTTTCAGGGTCTCTTACGTACAACAGCGTGTCGTCCGCGTACATAGACACCACATTTTCATACGCGGGAAACCAGACACCTCGATGTCCGTGATATTCTCTGAGCGCGCATGCCAGAGGTTTGGCAACTAAAGCGTATAACGTTGGCAACAAGGGATATCCCTGCCTAGTGCCCCTGGAGATAGCTATGGGATCAGTTACTAAATTCCCCAGTCGTATGCGCACTGAGGGGGCTTTGTACAACACACCAATCAGCTGTAGGAAGACTGGGACAAGTCCCATCTGAGTCAGCACTTACCGCAGAAAAGGCCACTCCACTGAATCGAAGGCCTTCTCCATATCTAAGAAAACTGCAATAGCCCTGGTGTCTTGTTTGACATGTTGAATGGTTCCGAATACTGTACGTATATTGTAAGTGAGATTCCTATCCGGAATAAACCCTGCCTGTTCCGGAGCTACCAGCTCCGGGGTCAGCAGTGTCACGCGATTGGCTAGAACTTTGGCAAACAACTTGGTGTCTACATTCAACAGCGAGAGCGGACGATAAGAGCCGCATTCCTCAGGGATCTTTTCTGGTTTGGGGATGGCCACTATAATTGCTTCCCTTATAGTTTGTGGCATCTTGCCCGTTACACATAGATCGAATAACGTAGAAATATGGGGTAGTAACTGTTCAATAAAGGCCTTATAAAAGCCCACAGTAAGGCTGTCTGTGCCTGGAACACTAGATGCCCTCATACTTGCTAGTGCCTCCACTATTTTATCTTTTCGATGGGTTGCATCAGGAATTCTCTATATCGGGTAGGAAAGGTGATTTGATATGTTCCAAATAATCTAGGATTTCATCATCCATATCAGAAGAGCGGGAAGCATATAATTCCGAATAATATCTTTTGAACCTGTTCGCTATATCTGCCTTTTCGGTCAGCATTTCACCCTCTTCAGATCGGATTTCAGAGATCAGGGTTTTACTGCATTTGGTTTTCAAAATATTCGCAAGTACCGATCCTGGCTTATCTCCCTCTCCATAGACACGCGCCGTGGCATACTGTCCCATGTGTTTCACTTCGCTATCTGCCGCCTCCTGGTATTCAGCTAGCAGATCCTTCATTGCGCCTGTAACTTCTTTGCTCTCCCCGGCCGACTGACGCGCCTCTAGTTCCCCCAACTGTTGTTCCAGGACCGCCAACTTCTGACGTATAGAACGCAGGACCCCCGAGTGGTTGGCCACGGCTAACCCTCGGATGTATACCTTAAAAGCCTCCCATACTGTTTGGAAACTCTATACTGAGCCACCGGTCTCCTCATCGGGCCTCCGGATCTATCCAATTTGGGGTTTCTAACCAGATTAAAGTCTCTGCCACAGAGTATTTGTGCAATCGCATTTCCATGAATCACGTTTGCTAATGTAGTAAAGAACTCCGGGCAGTCATAATTCGGACCATAGACATTAACTACAAGCAGGTCTAATGCCCTACCCTGGCATCTGAAGATCACAAAACGGCCCTCACTGTCCACCGTCAGCAGTTCGTGTAGTTCGATTTAGGGTTAACCCAGGTCATTACCCCACGGGCATGTGTAGTGAAACCCGAGGCATTGATATTACCCAACAGCCCCCTGCTGCGTAACATCGCACTTTGTAGAGGAAGATGAATCTCCTGAAGTAAAGCCACATCAATATTATGCCGTGTGAGATAATTCAATACTTTACGTAATTTGCGATGATCATTAATCCCTCTAATGTTCCATGACAGTGTTCGGAGGGAGTCTATTGCCTTCGATGTAGTAGCCATTCTAAGTGTCACCTTCCTTCTTAACAAGTCTGGTAGTGCATCCTGACATATGTAGCTTGCGTGTATTATGCGCACTATACAAAAACTTAACAAACCTCTTTGACATCAAAACCAACAAAACTTCCACCCTGCGTCCCCCACCCCCCTCCACAGCAGGCCACCCATAACTCGGTCACGCAGCATCCCCCAAAATAACCCTCCCACCCCTCCCTACCTCCCCCCTTCTGTGTACTTACAGTACTAGTGTGATTCACTCGTGGGCGGAGGTCGCTCTGTGAGCAATGAACTGTCAATTGTAGATGATCTCTCGTCTCATCCCCCGCACGCCGACTAGGGATCACACAGCCCCCACATTAGAATGCTCCTCGTCCAAGTGGACTGGGGCTTTGTTACAAGGTCTATCTTGATCCCCTGGCCTACACTCTGTATGCAGAAGGGCTGCCCTTGCCTCTGTTTGTTTGCCCTAGATATCCCCCCTATATCTAGCTCCAGTTTCAGTGGCGCTATAGATCACTTTCCACTGTATAGCAGCCGGGTTCAGATATCGGCCCGTAAGTGGCAATCCTGCCTATGCAGTCTATGTGGACGTAACACACCTCAGATAGTGCATCCAGTACAGAACACCCATTGCGTACCAGGCGTGGTGTCAACATTCCTTTATGTAGGTACCCCCTTTACCTCCCCCTTGTAAAGCGCTCATGGTACTTATCAGTGAAAATAGAGAGGCATTCTCAGTCCTGTTCCTCCAGCGATCCTCCCGTCGCCTCATCTGGCAGAAGACGTTCCGGACTCCGGCGCTGCTCTTTGGTCCAACCTTTGAGTGCCTTCTGTAGTACCTTCAGATCTGTGAAGATATGGGAACAACCTTGTTTGTTCACCTGTAGTTTGGCAGGATACAACATGGCGTAATCTAGGCCCAGATCATGAAGTTGCTTTTTCATGGGTACAAATTGTCTGCGAGCTTCCTGCACACGAGCGGTGAAATCCGGGAAGAGCGAGATTGTCGAACCCTCGAATGCCAGTACTTGTTTTTCCCTAACGATTCGCAATGCGGTGTCTCTGTCCCGGTAGTTGAGCCACTTTGCTATGATTGGACCTGGTGGGGCACCCGGTGATGGGCGAGGACCCAGTTGGGGTAGTCTCCGGAAGGCCAGTAATTCTTAAGTTGCAGTGTCGCGAGCGAGCCTTCAAGTCCTCTGTCTTGTCATGTAGGAGTTGTATGACCTTCCCGAGTTGTTTATGATCAGAGTCCAGCGTAGTGTGCGCTTCTTCTATCTCCGTGAGTCTCCGCTTGGACATATCCAACCTCTCCGCATGCTTATCCAGATGTTCCACCATTCTGTCCATCCGGTAAGAGAGGGCGTCCATTTTTGTGCCTAGTGAGTTGATGCCGCTCTGCAAGCTTTTTTCCATCGACAAGAGCATACTCCGGATGTCCGAGTCACCCTCCACAGAGGTTGGCATCCTGGGGGCTTCTTCAGTCGTGGCATCCTGTGATTTCGAGCGTTTCTGATCGAACGTGAACTTCTGTTGCGATATGTCCGTGCGGCCCATTATCTCCTCTGGGTTAGGCAGTGCTGCGAGGGTCTACGTTTCTGCTACCTCCTGACTACATCTGGTGTGGGCAAGAATGAGGCTGCGCACTTCTTTTGTTCCCAGTGCAGCAGTCAACAGCAGACAGGAAAGACAAGCCGTAGAGTCGGCTGACACAATGGGCCTAGCAAACCGAAACCACCTCTGTCGCCAGTTTGATCTTCACTGGCCGCTAGGACACTGAAGGGCTAGAACTCGCCCAGCCGAGCGACTGGGCCTCCAGCTACACCATCCAGCTCCTGCTCCTCTCTGCGCTGCCTCTCCTGGGCCACTCTCTGCGCCTTCTGCTCAGCTCAATTCTGTCTCTGCATCACAGTGTACCAGGCCAGGACCAGTTTACTTGCCTCCAGAGGCTTTATCCAAGTGTGGGCCCCTGCTCCGGGTCGACCAAAAGCTGCCTGTTTGGCGATCTCTTGCGGCATACTAGGTATCTCAGGATCATTGGGAGGGAGCGGCTCCACGGGGTGACCGTCCGCTCAATGCTGCACCTTGCTCTCTGCCCGATGCAGCAGCAGGCCCCAATCGCTGCCGTCCACAATATTGCCTCCGCTGTCTCTAAGTCCAGAGCCTGGCCCATGCGGCCCATGCAGCAATAGAGCAATGCCCCCAGACTGGCCAGTCGCTCCCTGTGCCTCCCGCCAGCTGCTGCCGCCGCACTGTCCCTGGTCCCTCTCACCGGTAGCTCCCCGGATAAGAAGCTGTGTGCATCTCCTGCCTCACGACCGCATACGGCTCTGCACCAACGTACGTGCGTAGGTCTGGGACTGTCGCGGTGCCACCGGGTCCAGGATTGCAAGCCACCGCAGACCTGCCGTGTTTCAGTCACCAAGGCCCAGTGACCTCTTCAGCTGTCCTGCAGACCCAGACAACCGATGCTCGCTTCGGCAGGAGTCAGGGGTTGGAGATCGCGCATGCCGGCTGTAACTTCCCACAGCTCGCGGCACGCACTCTGATGTTGCTCCGCCTTCTGCGCTGTTCAAGGCCGGGGATTTCAGACCCAGCAAGGCGTCCGCCGCCGGCGACGATATCTACGGATCAGTGGGGGTGAAAGAGATCGGGAGCAGTTCCCCCGTGTCGCGGGTGAATTCCGGTATGTAGAGTTTTGCCTGGGAGAATTTAATGTTCAGAGGGCCGTCGGATAACTTAAGGATATGTCGGCGATATGGAGCTCAAGGCTCAAGCGGCCATCTTGGTCGTGAGCAAGCTCCGCCCTGCACCCCCCCCCCCCTTCCCAGGCCAGAATTGTGGGGATCTTGGGCTGGGAAGGTTGTGCATGGCCTCCATCAAGTACGCAACATAGCCTTGCCCTATCTGGCACTTACTTGCCTTGACAGGCCTGCCTGCTACAGGGCCCGAAGCACTTCCTCGAAGTTGACCAGGTGAGTCTCTCTGGGGGAGCGAAACACATCTGTCTAGCTAAACTACTCTTTAGACCTGACCATATTCTGTTTACCAACCTCTGGAAGTTAAGTGCATTTTTAAAAGAGATCACTTGGAAATGGAAGTGACCTTTAGGTGTAGAAAAAGCAGACCTCTCCTTGGCTCCTAGGGTGATGGTTATCTGCCAATAACCTGCTGTCCGGTCAAAGATACTCAGATATTTGGCTACCTACAACGTATCAATGAGATCATCAGCTTGTGGTATGGGGTGGGCACCATAATAACTAGGCTGGCCCATGGAGTACTGGAGGGCTCAACTACCCCCAACTGCAGCATCTTTGCAACTTCAGTTTTGATGCTGGCCTTGACCTGGCTGAACAACTTGTATATTTTGCTCTTGACAGGTATGCTGTCACTGGTATCCCCCGCCTAGGTACCGTATGTCGCCTGACCTAGGGTCAAAGTGAACAGTCCAGCAAAGTGTCTCAGTAACAGATGGCCTTCCCTTTGTTGGTGTTCTGTCAAGGTGGAAAAAAGCACTACTCTTTCCACACTTCCATCCGGGGCATTACAGGATAAGAGGTCAGGGAGAGGTTCATTCTCCTCCATCTAACACTATCAACATGGTGAGATCTGCCCTGTCATGGTGCAAGTTGAGCCTGATCATATGGATGACCTATGAGAGCACCTGCGGGGGTACCCAGGTAGTTGACTTCCCTCTTTTTCTCTATGATGGGGTACAGCCCAGTTTTGCTGTGCCCTGGGTGCCACTGGCTCCAAAACCTACACAAACTGTCCTAGCTGGTTCTGAACCATAGAGGACTTCTTGTCATACCAGAGCTTCACAAGCTCCTGGCTGGCCTCCAAATTCTCATTGATTATCTTCATGTACTCCGCCATCGTGGAGTGCAGGCCAAGCACATAGTCCGCTATGTCCTGAATTGGTTCGGTGAGAGGTCTCTTACAACCTTCTCTAACCAAGCTTAGTGGACCCCTTACAGGGTGTCAAAAGAGTGGCTCGAAGGGACTAAAGCTAACTCCTTTTTGGGAGACCACCCTGTAGGCGAATAGGCATGGGAGAAGGACATCCCATCTCCTCCGGAGTTTCTTATGCAACCCCAGATTTATGCCTTTCATGGTCTTGTTGAACTTCTCAATTAGACTGTTTTCTTGAGGATGGTAGGGGGGTGTTACACTTGTAAGTCACACCGCACTCATCCCATGTGGTTTACAGATAGGCAGATATGAAATGTGTGCCCCTATGTGCGATTCTCTTTTTGGGGTACCCAACCCTGGTAAAGACCCCATGGAGGGCTCTGCCCACCAAAGGGACAGTGACTGTCCTAAGGGGAATAGCTTTAGGATATCTGGTGGAATGGCCAGCTATCACCAAGTACAATCTATTCCCTGAAGCTTTTTGAGAGGTCTGGGGGATTGACAATGTCAATCCCTACCCACTCAAAGGGAGACACCACAGGTAGTGGTATCAGGAGAACCTTTGGATTTCCCCTGCTTTGCTAATGGCTTGGAAAGAGTGACAAAAATCTCTTGACCTTCTCGGGTATCTGGGGCCAGCAGAAGTGGTTGACCAGCCTCTCCCAGGATTTGGTCTTCTTGAGGTGTCTAGCTAAGTGGATATCGTGGCCACGGTTAAGGAGGAACCACCAGTTAAGCTGAAGGACCACCAGTCACCTGGATTCCCCTGGTTTGGGGGTCCCTTGGCTTGCTGCACAGAAGCCACTCCTCCCAGTATACTTTATGGGTACCACTGGTATTCTCTTGCTCCTGTTAGGCAGCTAACTGTGGCGGGTCTTCTAGAGTAGGGCAGGTATTTTTCCACTACTCTGGTCTGCCCTAGAGAGAGCCCCTGCTCCATGGAGTCCTGCCAGGTCTGGCATGTTTCCATGAGCAATCTCTTGTGCAGGCTCCAGGCCTCCCCCCTGAGGGTTGGACTCTTGTGCCCGTGGACCTTTGAAGGCCAGGCGGTCAGCTTTCCTGCCCCTCGTCTTGTCTTCACGGAACTGGTCCATCGTTTCAGGCTTCCTTGACACTCCTCCAGGTCCTTCTGGGCTCTTGTGATAACACATACCATAACACAACACATTGCTGCAGGGTCCTTCTTTCTACTTCTGCCCAAGTAGAGGTTTCCAGTCATTCTCCAGCAAGCACACAATGGGGATGGCAGCGAACACAACAAATGTTTGGGCAAGTAACTCCTCCTCGCTCAAAGTCGACCCCAGCAATAGGGTGTGACTTTGTGTCAGCATTGACTATCTTGTGCATCTCCTCTGATAATATTTGGTCTGGGGAAACCAGTGTGGCCATAACCATGGTCACATTGGCACCTGTATCCCTCAGGGCCTTTATCTCCACCCCATTGATTTTTGGCGCTGTTGGTATGTCTCCATAGGCCAATGAGTCAGAGGTTCAATGTTCTCACCACCCAGGACCAACAAGAGGCATGTTTATGAGCCTCTTGTGCTGCCGGAGCATAGCTTTTTGTGATTCTCAAGCAGTGCAAACTACAAAATAATTTTTTATGAGGTCATGCAAAGCCACATTAAAAATAAAACCACTTATAAAGCCCCTGGTTACACCAAATGGCGTGTCCTCGCGCTGGGAATCACTCTCTAGAAGGCTGTATAGACACGAGCCTCACTGCTGCAAAAGCCAAGTTTTCAATCTTTTTCTGAACATGTTTTCAAATGGCTCGGAGAAAGTGGGGTAATGCATTACAGTTTTTTGGCTGCCACATAGCTGAAAGAGCGTGCACCCATTCTTGCTCTTTGGACTTTAAGGACTGTAACCAGGTGAGCCGTAGTTGACCTGAGATGACGGTTGGATTATGGGGGGCGGGTAAGAAGTTCATGGAGATAACTAGGGCCTTTGCTCTACAACCTCCGATGGCAAAAGCACAAGGCTTTAAAAATAATTCTTTGATAAATAGGCAAGCCAGTGCAGGGAGTCAAGGGCTTTCGCAGTGGAAGCTCTCCTAGGTAAGTTAAGGTCTAGGCGTGCTGCCGCAGTCTGTATATGTTGCAGCCTATGGAGAGTTTTTTCTTGTTGCTCTGAGATAGAGGACATTTCCATCAACTGGGACGTCACATGAGCATGAACCAGGGCTTTCCTGGCTGAGGCCGGGAGGATGTCCAGGGTATTGCCTCAGCACTTTCAAGAATTCCGAAACCTTTACCTGTACCCTTCCTAGTGTCGGTCTCGAAGGGGAGTTTGGGGTCCAGCCAGACTCCTGGATTTTTGGTTCCTCCTTTGGGATAGGTGTAGGGCCCAGAGTCTGGGGCCACCAAGCTGAGGACCAGATGGAAGGGGACTTCCTATGACCAGGTCCTCGGTTTTGCTGCAGTTCAACTTGAGGCAGTTACTTGACATCCAGGAAGCGAGGTTGTTCAGGCAGGAGGAAAACTGGATGTCTGCTTCTTCTTAGTTATGAGACAGGGTGACAACAAGCTGCGTGTCATGTGCATGAGACACAATGGTGACTTTGTGTCGTTCCACAGTCTCCGCCAGGGGTCCGATGTCAAGATAAAAAAGAGCTGGGCTCAAAATGGAGTCTTGTGAGAGTGGAATGCTTTTGGAAATGTGTTGGCGCTGTGCAACTTGGAAGCTGCGATCCTGCAGGAAAGAACTCATCCATTTTAGAGCTACTCTCTCCAGCCCACCTGACCTAAGTCGCTGCGAGAGCAGTTTGTGTGGTACCATGTCGAAGGCTGCGCTGAGGTCCAGTAGGACCAGAGCTACATTCTGACCTTCATCTGAACACCTGCGTAGTGTCTCTTTGGCGAGGAGTAATGCTGACTCCGTAGAGTCCGTGGCTCTAAATCCTGATTGCGTGGGATGGTATATGTTGTGCCGATTAATATGCACAACCAATTGTGTGTTCACCACCTTCTCTGCTATTTTAGAGAAGTAGGACAGAAGTGAAATAGGGCGCAGGTTATCCAATAGACCCAGATCCGCTGATGGATTTTTCTTTAAGGGGAGGACAATTGCTTGCTTCCACTTACTCAGGACCCCACTGCAGCAGAAGGAGAGCTCCAGGAGTTGCTGTACATAGGGCAGTATTACATCTAGAGCTTCCCGTATGATTTTAGGTGGGGCTGGGTCCACTGAGGAACCACATTTAATGCTTAAAGCTACACCTTTTAAATCTTCCAATGAAAGGGGGGGGGGGGACTCAGCAAGGGAATTGGCTTCAAACTCAGGGACTCTTGTCGGATTGAGAAAATGTACCGTTATGGGCCTCATCCATCAGGAAAGGTATTGTATATTTTGGATACCTTCGTAGCAAAGAAGTCGGCAATCTGGTTACACAACTCTGGAGAACAAATGACAGAAGCCACAGTTATCTCTAGGGAGGATAAATCTTTAAGGATGGCAAACCGTTCTCTGGAGGAGTTGTCCGCCTGCTCTATTCTATCATAGTAAGCTGCGCGGGATTTCTTAATAAGAGAATGGTAGTTCTTTAGTTCTGACTTGTAGGCAGCCCTATTGCTATCAGAGAAATCTTTGCTCCATTGGCGCTATAAGCGTTTGCAGGATTTATTTAAAACTATCATTAGATTTTCATGAAACCATGGTGCTGATTTGGTCTGAGGGATATTAATAGTCCATGGAACAACTGCATTCAGTGATACAACACGGTTGTTTTTGCATTTGTCACCCCGAGTGGGATGGGTATGCCCAGACATGGGTCCCGTGCTCTCCATGCCACTGGAATCAAGCTATCCTGGCTGAAGAGGGGTGAAACCCCTGAACCGGTCCTAGGATGCTTGGTTCCAGTCCAGGGAGCACCTGGCTTGGCAGTTCGGGCTGGACTGTTCCCATGAGGCACAGGGTCAAGACTGATTTGCATATGGCCAGGTCTAAACTGGGGTGACATGGTGAGCAAAAGAATGATGGATTTAACCCAGATCTCTTGACTGGGGTGAATGTTTTGATTTGTTCAGTATTCCGTCCATCAATTGTGTGTCTTTTGCTTTTTCACCCTAAGTGCGCCAGGTATGCCCAGATGTGGGTCCTGGGCTCACTGTGCCACTGGAATCAAGCTATCTTGGCTGAAGAGGGGTGAAACCCCGAAACCGGTCCTAGGATGCTTGTTTCCAGTCCAGGGACGACCTGGCTTGGCAGTTCGTGCTGGACTGTTCCCATGAGTCACAGGGTCAAGACTGATTTGCATATGGCCAGGTCTAAACTGGGGTGGCATGGTGACCAAAGGAATGATGGATTTAACCCAGATCTCTTGACTGGGGTGAATGTTTTGATTTGTTCTGCATTCCGTCCATCAATTGTGTGTCTTTTGCTGCGCATAATCATGGCGCACGGAGGGCAGCTCATGCAGTAATTTTGTGCATGCTAGGAACAACACAACTTCTTGATATTCTCTAGTGTTGTTTGTCTGGGAATTGTTAAATTATTAATTTTTCCTCAACTAATTCTCCTAGTAATCTTTGACATTTGTCACTGTCACTTTTTAGGAATTTTTAACCTGGTGCAAATTTTAGTGGTGTCATAATATGGTCCTGCATCGCGGAGGGCGCAGGACTAAGTATACTGTTGTAATGTCATTTCTTGTCTTCCTCCTTTTCACCCTGTCTTCCCTCTTTGTCCAGCCTGAGTATATTTAGAATGTTATATGATGTCACAGAATGTGGAGTGACTCATGTGAGTCAGTTGACTTCAGGCTGAGCAGAAAGAAGCTCCTCCTGGTGGGGCTTTCTTACCAACTTACTTAATGGGCTACCTACCACCTTAGCTACCTACTTTATCACCTCTGTAATCGAACCATCTAATAAACTACAACCTGGAACCACTACCCGGACTCTTGTGAAGTTTCTATTACAACACATACACTGCCGTGTCCCATATTAGTGTATGCCTCTGGGCCATGCTGCGTATATCATCAGCGTGTGTGGTCTCCATATTATTGGTGCCACTCTGAATTGTGCTGTATAGGCAATGTTATTTTTAGTCCCATGCACACATCTTCTAATTTTCTGTGTTCTTCCTTTAAATAATTTGCCCTTTCACTTATTTCCTTTTTCAATGCAGCCAGGGAGCGAGTATTTGTGACTTTGTTGAGGTAGTCTTTCGAAACTTCCCCTTTTGGTAGTTTCGTAGCCACATCACTGCTGGCTGCCTGCTGTCTGTCTGTTAACTGTTTGCTGTCTGTTAGCTCAGTGTGTTTGCTCCCTGGTGTGGAGTACTAAGTAACACCTTTCTTGTTCCCTGTCCTTGCTATTATTTTATCTTTTAACACCTGGTACTCTTCCTGACTCTCCTCCTGTGACTGCGCGCTTGCCACTGGAAGGCAAGGAAAGGCTCCAAAAACATCCAATTGATGTTCTCTTCGAAATTGTGCAGCCTTTTGTTCCCAAAACCCTTATTTTAAATTTAGCAATTCTTTCAACAATGATACACCATTGCCCTCTACGTATTTGCTTATTTTCTGGATATTATTACATTGAGTCGTGTTATAGTTGATGGGCAGGCGGTCTGTTCTAAGGCTGTATTGTCTGTACCTGCCTGGTCCTCCACTACTTTGTTTTCCTTCTCCATTTGCCCCTGGTATTTTCTTAACTCTTTCATTATATTTTTCCTGTCTGCTTCCATCCCCTTCACACAGATGTGGAAATCGCCTCTTTAACCATTGTTCAATGAACTCCTCACTCTTCCACCTTGTGCATGTTATACTATGTACCCCTTGCACCACCTGCTGGATATAGGGTGGAGCTGGTCCACTGAAGTGGTGTCTCTGCCAACGTGGCTGGGGACAGGTGTCAATTCGATGGCCTTGTTGGTGGTAGCTGAAACATGTTGCAGCACTCTTGGCGCTACCCCTCGTTCTTTCCACTGTAGGCCGGTCCCTTCGTCTTGTTTTACCCTGTCTATAGTGTAGTGTTTCCTCTTGCTCATGGTGTAGGGATGCTGCAATCTTACCCACGTACAATGCCTGTTGTAGTTTAATCTATATGCGCTGACAGGGCCGACAGTTGGTTCCTGGAGCTGGTGGTCCTGCTGAATGTCTGGTTGTGAATAAACTTTTCAAAACTTACTGTGGTGATCTTGCATCCATTCCATCATGGTGACATGTCATTGGAATGTAGAATGTACTGTGAGAGCTTGTAGCTCAAGGATTGCAGATTATATTCAATCAATCAATCAATCATGGAATTTATATCGCGCGCTACTCACCCGGAAGGGTCTCAAGGCGCTTGGGGGAGGGGGTCTGCTACTGCTCGAACAGCCAGGTCTTGAGCTGTTTCCTGAAGGCGAGGTGGTCCTGGGTCAGCCGCAGGTGGACGGGCAGGGAGTTCCATGTCTTGGCCGCCAGGTAGGAGAAGGATCTTCCTCCGGCGGTGGCTCTCTGGACGCGAGGGACGACGGCGAGGGCGAGATTCGCGGATCGAAGCTGGCGGGTGGGCGTGTAGAAGGTCAGGCGGTCGTTGAGGTACCTTGGGCCCAGGTCGTGGAGGGATTTGTGTGCGTGGGTGAGGAGTCTGAACGTGATCCTCTTGTTGACCGGGAGCCAGTGCAGGCCTCTCAGGTGGCTCGAGATGTGGCTGCGTCGTGGGACGTCCAGGATGAGTCGGGCGGAGGCGTTCTGGATACGCTGAAGTCTCTTCTGAAGCTTGGCTGATGTACCGGCGTAGAGGGTGTTTCCGTAGTCTAGTCTGCTGGTGACGAGGGCCTGGGTGACCGTCTTCCTGGTCTCGGTCGGGATCCATCGGAAGATCTTGCGGAGCATGCGGAGGGTGTGGAAGCAAGCGGAGGGTGTGGAAGCAAGATGAGGAGACGGCGTTGACTTGTCTGGTCATCGATAGGGAGGAGTCCAGGATGACGCCCAAGTTGCGTGCGTGGTCCGTTGGCTTGGGTGCGGTGCCTAGGGCCGGGGGCCACCAGGAGTCGTCCCATGCGGAGGGCGACCGTCCCAGGATGAGGACTTCCGTCTTGTCCATGTTCAATTTCAGGCGGCTGATGTTCATCCATTCGGCGACGTCTCTCATCCCTCCGTGTAGGCTGGCTTTGGCGGTGTCGGGGTCTTTGGTGAGTGAGAGAATCAGCTGGGTGTCATCGGCGTAGGAAATGATGTTGAGGTTGTGTTGGCGTGCGATGGCAGCGAGGGGTTTCATGTAGATATTGAAGAGAGTGGGGCTGAGCGACGATCCTTGCGGGACTCCGCAGATGACTTCGGTTGCCTCAGAACGGAACGGAGGGAGGCGTACTCTCTGAGTTCTGCCGGAGAGGTATGAGATGATCCAGTCCAGAGCCTTCCCTTGGATGCCGGTGTCGTTGAGGCGTTGGACTAGGGTGCGGTGGCAGACAGTGTCAAATGCTGCGGAGAGGTCTAGGAGGATGAGTGCCGCTGTTTCACCGTTGTCGAGCAGGGCTCGGATGTCGTCGGTGGCTGTGATGAGGGCGGTCTCGGTGCTGTGGTTGGCTCTGAATCCAGACTGCGATGGGTCGAGGGATCCGTTCGTCTCGAGGAAGGCGGCCAGTTGCTTGTTGACGACCTTCTCGATGACTTTGGCGGGGTAAGGCAGGAGCGAGATGGGGCGGAAGTTCTTGAGGTCGGTCGGGTCCGCTGTTGGTTTCTTCAGCAGGGCGCTGAGCTCGGCATGCTTCCAGCTCTCCGGGAAGGTTGCTGTGTCGAAGGAGGTGTTGATGATGTCTCGGAGGTGGGGTGCGATGGTAGAGGCGGCCTTGTTGAAGACATGGTGGGGGCACGGGTCGGTCGGGGTGTGGAAAAGTGGATTTTCCTGATCAGTTATGTCCCCTATCTTGGACCCCAACGGTTCTATGTGCATGTTACAAACACATGTATGTTCTCTCCAGTTCCAGTTTCGAAGACGCAAACACATGTGCGTCCACCGTCAACATGTTCTCTGTCAGATCCGCCATGAATGGGCTGGATATTCGCTTCCTAAGTATGAAAGGCCACCGACTTTATATGGCCAAGTTACTCTATTATTACAGTTCAGACGAAGTAGGCCCGATTCTGCCATTGAATTCTTTCCCTGCTCTCTGTCTCTGACAAGCGTCAGCCTGAGCTCGCATCTGTATCCATGAACTTTGTCCTATTTCCTGTGCAGCTAACGGTGCCTGCCTCGGCCAGTTTTTGCCTGCCTGCCAAGAAGCTGTATTTCACCTTCGAATTATCTACTTTGCTCTTCAGCCGATGCATTCCTGTCTAGTGATTTAGGTAAACATTTCCTTTAGCTCTCGAGCAAAGGGCTGCCCCCTGCAAGTAATTCATAGCCCAGTTACCATGGAAAGTTTTCTGCCCCTCGCATCTCATATAGACACTTAGACGCTTGTGCACGCACATACAGTCAGTATAGAATAGATTCTGTCCGAGAGTCCTTCAGTCCTTCCTTGTGGATAACATAGTTCTTTAAACATAGGATGTTAGATATGATTTGGGATTAGGTTGACTTGACCCCCCAGACTTTTCGTCTCCACATGTAGGGCTAAATGTCAAGTCCCCTTCACCCCCTAGTTACACGTCAATTGCACGTCATGCTGCTGCGCGCGCATCTATGCCAAGTATTATCTTATAGATCCACCTATGTCTGATAACCCTAACCAATTATGTTTCTTTTTACTCCTTATTACGCCTAGTTTCGATTACGTATTTACTATGTCACTTTTCTTATCAAATGTTACGCCTTCTACATTCGTTTTATTGTAATGTACTTATTATAAAAATACATGTCTGTCAATAAAATATCGTACTTCACTTCCTGAACCTTTTCGGTGACGGAACCTGAAGGCCGCGACTCGAGTCGGCCATTTTGGAATAAAGCCCATTCAGAAACCTCTTATACCACGGATTCTGCCTCTTATTATTCTGAGCTATTTGTCTAAAGTATCCAGTATGAAATTCAGTCCGGTAAAGAAGATTTTATTTACCACATAATGGCGCCCGAATAGGGACACTTTCTCATCTCACGCGCCGGCGGTGCGTTGCAGACCCGGTCTCCTGCCACAGCTGGACGGACCATAACGCGTACCAGCAGGATTTCCTGTAGCTCCCTCCGGTCAAGCGGGGGCGACTGAGGCTGCGATCAACCCAGACGAGGCGGTGAGAAGCGCGAAGTATCCCGACCAGAGCCTAGCTGAGAGAGCAAGATCCGAGGTATACAGAGGCCCACCAGGTTTCCGAAGTCCCGATGTCCAGAGGGTCCGATGTCCGCAGTCGTGTTCAGTCCAGTCTCCGAGGCCTTTCGTTTTGAGCTACTCGGTGAGTACCATTGCCGAGGAGGCGTGTTGACGCGCACATAGGTTGTGCCGGTCAAGACGGATTTGGGTACACAAATCCGGTCTGCACTGTGTAGCAGTGTATATGTACGGTTTAGCCGTATATCAAGTATTCCGAAGTATCTAGTTATGGTCAAGAATTCTGCGTGGTGATAAGTTATGCAGACTGTCATCATTGTTGGTCATTTTTAAATGTTTAGCGTAAATTTTTAACGTGTTAAAAAATGTCCTGCATATTGTGGTATGAATGATTGTTTTATTTGTGCTTTGTTCATTATTGTGTTTTTCGTACTAAGTGTGTTCAAGATTAAGTATCAGATCAGTTGTGTTCAAGAGTAAGTACCAGATCAGTTATCAATATGCCGCTCTTTTCGAAGTTAAGACAGATCACTACTAGAAAAGGGGTGCTTGAAGAGGCAGTTCCTATTCCTCCTAGGGACACTCCAGGGCACTTTATGTACCACAAACATGGCTTAGACGCCATATTATTCCTAGATCTATGGGTGGACTACACCAAAGAGTTACCAGAGAATCAGAGATGGCCCGTAGCTGGGACCTGGGACGCAGATTGTATCATGAAAGTAGAAGAAGAGTTGTGGAAGAGGAAAGCTAGACAGTCACAGAAAGACGCTATAGAATTATGGCGTAAAGAATCGCATAGGCGCACCGAAAAAGCGCTAAGACAGGAAGAGAAAAGTAAAGAAAGTGCAAATAAGGTTCGAGAGAAGCAGTTGATTGAAGAAGGTACACGAGTACAAGCCGAACAAACAGAGAGACAAAGAAATGCCCTTGTGAAAGGGATGTATCCCCTTCTGGCCGAAGGACTGCCTCAAGCCACTGCGGCCACACCAAAAGACTTGCCACCCCCATTATTTCCGATAAAGGTACATCCTAAAGGACATCCTAGAACAGCAGAAGATATTTTTCTCTCCTCTTATCTAGATGACACAGTTCCCGAATATGCTAACCCCGCACCACATAGACCGTCTGCTGGGGGGGTTCAACGTCAAGAGCAGGTATCTGTCACTGTGCCACAGCAAGTTCCGGCACAAGTCACAGCACAAGCTTCAGCGAGCGCATCTGCTTCCGCGTCTGTCCCCGCAATTGATTCTACAGCCGTGTCTACACCTGTAGTGGCTGTAGCACGTTCAACGATCCTTTTACGTCTGACACCTCAGAGGGGGCTACTGGAGGTGCTACTAGCCTTCATTTCACGCCACCCCGAGGGAGTAAATTTTCTTTCCAAGAATCAGCACATGCACGTACGCCCAAACTTATAAATCCCCGTACGCTTAAGGATCTTATGATAGATTGTAGATATGATCCGGTGCCCGGTAAAGAGGACGAAATGGTCCTGGCATCATTACGCATCAGACGAGCTGCGTCGTTTTTAGGAAGGCTACCAGGAATGGCCGTGCATTTAGATAACATATATCATTTTGTCCAAACGGGAAAAGATCCTGAATGCATTAACAGAGCTATGGAATATCAGAAAGTCGAGATACAGGGAGAATTGTTGCGTTTTTTTGTAAATTGTGTGATCAGAAATCAAGACCGACCAGGGGTAGACCCGGAAATAATGCAAATGCTTACTAAATGGAGTCAGAATATATCCGATGGAAAACATGATAGACAGGGAAGTATAGTGGCCATGTGCCGAAAAATTAGGAAAGAAGTATAACACATACATACAGAGAGATTGCAAACAGACGAGTTCGAGCAAGATGAAGAGTCCGAATCAGGAGATTTAGTAAGACAGTCAGACACCATAGCCTATGTAGGCAACGGAAGGTCCTGTAATAATACCAGATGTTTTTCTGATCCGATACACTCTACACGTCCAACTATAATAAATATGAAGTCTCCTGAACGTTTGTTTCAAGCCGCAGATAAAATACTCCGGGAACGAAGGGGTTACCACCTCCTCGATTCTATGGACGAACAAGAATTAGCTAGGTCAGCTGTTCATTGGATGGACAGTCCCGGTAAATATGGTGATGTGACAGTCGCACATGCGTTTTTAAACCTCAGTCCAGATGAACAACGTTTAGCTGGGATTTACATGATTCAGCAACTTCTTATATCATATAAGAACGAACATGCTGATCCTGGCCACTTACCTGATATGTTAACAGAACTACTCACGAATAGATGGAGAGGTTCCAGTAACAAGTTAATAAAGGAAATACTAATGTCACGTAAACAGTACGTTCTTTTTGTAAATGCAGATCCATTCTCGATCCCTAACAAAGAAGGAACACCGTACTACATGGATAGACAAAATCCCCTACGAGAAGTGCACCCAATAAAGGGCAATGACAATGAGTTTCATCGTGTATTTGTCTACACACCCATATCAAAAATGGAATTATTAGAAATGAAGAAAGTAGTACCAAGTCATGACAAAGACCCAGCGGGTTTCCACCGAGAAATTAAAGACATGTTACTCATGGGAGAGTATACCTTTCCTGATATTATGACGATACTAAAGGTGCTTTTGCCTGCTGGCATTTATGAAAAACTGAAAGAAAAAGAGTGGGAAGTGGGAGACCAGAAGATAGACTGGACAGCATTAGCAGAGGAAGAAAGGGCCCGAGCTGCAGGTTCAGGGCTCGGGGATAAAGTTAAACTGTTACCAGGTTTACTAGTACAGGTACTGCCACGTTTATTAACTACTAAAAAGGAAGATTGGGGTGCAATCACAGCTTGCAAGCAAAAGCAAGATGAAGACACAAGTGATTATTATGCACGATTTGAAAAATGTTTTGGTATAAACAGTGGTATAAAAGCAAGCAGTGACTCATATCCACATTTATTTGTGACAAAATTGGTGGAAAATGCATTGCCTCCAGTGAAGAATAGAATATTGAAATTCGAGAGTACCTGGCAAAGTAACACTCCGTCACAAATGCTACAAATGTTACAGTATCATCACAATAGAATTAGGGATGAACAAGAACACGAGCATAGACGCATGAAGGACACTAAAATGAAAATGCTAGTTTCTCAGACAGTACCAGCGGATGGTCACAAAAAGGGTGTGACACATTCTGGAGATTCTGCAGTTCCTGTAAAAGGAACCTGCAATTACTGTAAACAACCAGGCCATTATGTACACGATTGTCCAGTCCTGAAACGTAATATAGCTACAGGTATTGCAAAAGAGAGACCACGATTAGTTAGACAAGACCAGAATGAACAAGGAGCTATGCAGCATGGACAGTCCATGCCAGGTCAGCAACAGTCTATGCCAGCCGCACAACAGCCCATACAGTTTGTGCCAGCTGCACCACCGTTGCCTGCGGCTGCCACACAAGTAACTTCACGACAAATGTATCAGACCGCACAGTATGAATATCCTGAGTATCAACGTTACGCATGAACCAGCCTAGAGAGGGAAGTTGACTTACCACTTATCGAGATTCCAGTAGATCAAGAAGGACCTTATGTACATAGTGAATTATTAGGTCAAGACAGAAAATTTCTACTCGATACAGGGGCAAGTCGTACAACAATAAAACGTAGTGAAGTTCCAGGGGCACCCCTCTCAGGCTCTCAAAATGTTTCCCTTGGTTTTTCAGGAAAGCCTATTGTTAATGAAGTAACACAGCCACTTCCGCTTACGATTGGTCCCTTGACACGAACTACTGATTTATTGCTTACCAAATCATGTCCAGAAAACTTGTTAGGTATAAAGACATTGAAAGCCCTAGGGGCTATTATCTGTTGTTCTCCAGAAGGAGTAAGATTGTTTTTACGTGATTTTAAAGGTCACTATGTATCCAGAGACATGGATTCCCGACTACAGAACTTACCAGCGCATCTATGGGCACAAGGCCCTACTGATGTTGGTTGCATGAACATTACACCATATCGAGTCACATTAAAGGCAGGAGTGGTATTACCACGAATGCGACAATACAAGTTACCACAAGATGCTGTAGCGGCTTTACTGAAAATAATTGACGAACTTGTTGCCCAAGGAGTGGTTGTGGAAACCAACTCCAATGTATGTAATTCACCGATAATTCCGATTCTTAAACGAACTGATCCTATGGCCCCGCCAGTATATCGATTAGTTATTGATTTGCGTGAATTAAACAAATGCATTGTGCCACAATTTCCTGTGGTCCCTGATATCTCATCATTATTGACAGCTATTGATTCTCAAGCCACATTCTTTACTGTAATTGATCTCAAGAATGCCTTTTTCAGCGTCCCAATAGATCCGGAAAGCCAATATTTATTCGGATTTAGTTTGAATGGACGAAGCTTTAAATTCACCCGCGCTCCTCAAGGATTTACAGAAAGCCCCAGCATCTATAGCCAAGCACTGAAACGAGAACTTGACAGTATACACATGCCAGTTGACACTGCACTGCTTCAATATGTCGATGATCTGCTGATCACCGCCCGAAGCGAACCCGAATGTGAAAAAGCCTCACTGACAGTTTTACATTTTCTAGCCGACAAGGGGCACAAGGTGTCTCCTTCTAAGCTGCAATTCTGTGTCCAGCGAGTTATCTATCTCGGTCACTCGCTGTCCAAGGAGGGAAGGCAGCTTACACCCGATCGCATCCAGTTAATTGCAAACATGCCAATACCCAAGACACAAAAGGAAGTGCGGGCTTTCATAGGCCTCACTTCATACTGTAGGCAGTGGATCCCTCAATATGCATTTCTAGCGAAGCCACTCATTCAGTTGACAACACAGGAGGCAGCCACGTCGACTGTCCTCCCTTGGACTCAGGAACACACACTAGCTTTTGAAAGCTTGAAGAAAGCTCTATGTCAAGCACCCGTTTTAGCGACACCATGTTACAGCAAACATTTTACGCTATTTGTTACAGAGCGTGCAGGTACTGCCTTGTCAGTACTCACTCAGGAACAAGCAGGATCATGTAAGCCATGTGCTTATTTCTCCAGTACATTAGATCCCGTAGCTCAGGCTTTGCCTGCGTGTCTGAAATCAGTAGCAGCAACAGCTTTAGCAATCAGACAAAGCGATGCCATAGTGTTAGGACATCCATTGACAGTGCAAGTACCCCACGCAGTAGAGGTTCTTGTGAATCGAACGCAAACACAACACTTGACCATAGCAAGACTTACTGGTTATGAACTGACATTGTTTCAGCCCCATATAGAAATCAGACGTTGTAATACACTGAATCCTGCTACACTTTTACCAGTAATTGGAACAGATCCACTAGCTCATGATTGTGTTGAAGTTATAGAGATAAAGACAAAACCTAGACAAGACTTAACAGACGTTCCATTGTTAGATCCAGACCTGACGTTGTATGTAGATGGTTCATGCATGAGAACAAGTACAGGAAATTTAGTTGCTGCATACGCAGTCACCACAGACACCGAAGTTATTGAAACAAACTGTATAGATACTTTGTCAGCCCAAGCAGCAGAGCTTATTGCTCTAACACAAGCTTGTATTCAAGCCACAGACAAGAAAGTCAACATATATACTGATTCACGTTATGCATTCGGAGTCGTACATGACTTCGGGGTGCTTTGGAGAGAGAGGGGTTATTTAACTTCTCATGGAACCCATATTCAGCACGGGTCCCTCATTCATGCTTTGTTAGACGCAATTCATTTACCGACTGCAATATCGATTATGAAATGCAAAGCACACACGAAGGTTACTGATATCATTTCTCAAGGCAATGATTTAGCTGACAGAACAGCTAAACAGACTGCTCAGACTCGTACATCCGACATGACAAAGCCAATAGTTCAGACACCAACACAGTGTATGACGATTAAGGACCCCGCACTTGATGTAATTGACATACAGACACATGCCACAGAGGAAGAAATAAAGAAGTGGACTGAACTAGGAGGGGTCCAGACAGATCAAGGATGGATGACGAAGGAGAAATCTGTATGGGTTCTTCCCGATTCCATGGTTCAAGCCATTATAGCTACAGTTCACAGTCCAGCACATTTAGGAGAGAAAGCTATGTTAGACAGCATTCAGCACATTTGGTTCAACAAACATTTACGAGCAGCTGCTAAACAAAAAGTTCGTACCTGTATGATATGTTGTCAGTTTAATCCAGGAAAGAGTGTTCCCGTAGAGCAGGGTGGATTTCAGCCTCCTGACCATCCTTTTGAAGTCCTCCAGATGGATTATATTCAGATGGAACGTTGTCGAGGATTCAAATATGTTCTCGTAGTTGTCTGCGCTCTCTCCCGTTGGACAGAGGCGTACCCCGTATCAGATTACACTGCCCCGACTACTGCCAAGCAGCTAGTTCGAGAATTCTTCCCACGATATGGTTTACCACGTGTTGTGTTTTCAGATAACGGTCAGCCTTTCTCATCCGAATTAATGAAACATGTTTCACTTCTGCTAGGATATCAGTGGAAGTTCCATTGTGTCCGACACCCCGAGGCAGCAGGTCTCGTGGAACGACATAATCAACTTTTGAAAATCAGATTGTCAAAAATATGTCAGGAAAAGGGTGTTGACTGGATAGTAGCCTTACCAGTCGCACTATTTTACATGAGAATGGTAGCGCACTCTCGAACAGGGCTATCCCCTTATGAGGTGATCTTTGGCAGACCACCGAATATGTGGGGGACGCCTATACCACGTAAAATAACTGATGTTGACTGTAATATGCTGACAGATTACCTGGCTTCCTTGATGTCTGCACTACAATCTTGTCGTTCACAGGTAGTCGCAGCTTT
Source organism: Triturus cristatus (assembly GCF_964204655.1). NCBI lineage: Eukaryota > Metazoa > Chordata > Amphibia > Caudata > Salamandridae > Triturus > Triturus cristatus. The sequence continues at coordinate 1,093,327,981 of NC_140588.1, read as the reverse complement.
TCCTGACAACACTGAGGTGAAACCCCATGACGTGGTTCCCGGGGATTTTGTGCTCGTCAGGAACTTTGATCGGAAAACCCAACTGGAGCCCAGGTGGAGGCTTCCTAAGTTGGTCCTGCTGACGACCAGAACAGCTGTGAAGATCGAAGGGAGAAAGGGCTGGGTGCATTCCAGCCATATCAAGAAATTTCATGGACTTCCTCCTGATACAAACAGTACTCCCCGTGTGTCTCCCCCCATTGACTCAAAGCTACCTTTGGCTGAGGCCAGTAGCGCCGAACTGTACAAACAGAAACTTAGGTCCAGGCCCAAACCGTCGGACGATTTGATTGTTTAAGTCCTCTCCAAGGTGAAGCGGTTGAATCTGTCCCGACATGTATCCCTTAGGTCTGAATCATGTACAGTCCAAAACAATATTGAAACGACATGCTTACTGTAAATTACTGCGTAGCCACTGTATTGTGACTTTATTAATTTTGTTTTTCTTGAGTTTTATAATAGTTACTGCAAGTATATTGTTGCATATGTATTATCCTGTTTCCAAACGTGCTTTCAATATAACTGATGAACATTCTTTTAGTGACCTACCGCCACATGAGTTGTCCTATAGACTTGCGCTGCGTAATAACACTTTCATTAGTATGTTACATCATTCTCATCAGACTAGTAATGCCACTAATTGTTGGGTGTGTGGCCGACTCCCTCCCTATCAGAACAACAAAGGAGTTCTGCCTTTCTTTCCACATCCGTTCACATACAATGGTACCTGTGGAGCATGGTTTAGTTTATTGAATACCATAGATTCAGACACAGCAGTTTATCAACACCATTGGATATGGGGAAATCTGAACATAGTGTTATACAAAGTCTGTCACCCTGATAAGGAGGGTCACCCCAGTAGAACAGGAACTGATCTAGAAAATGAAGTGTATAGATTAGGTAATTTTACACCTAATCTCATGATTCTGAACGTCGAATCCGAAGTTGAGCTAATATTGCCCACCATGTCAGTATTTCCAGTTAAGGGTGAATTATGTGTGAGAAAAGTTGGTTCCATACATATGGGCCATAGCAAATGTGTTACTACAGTAGAATATAGTGATCAAGGTAAATCTTCATTTAGAGCTTCTCGCCATTCCTACTTTATATGTGGTCAGACGGCATATATGCGTCTACCTCTAGATTGGGATGGTACCTGTTACATTGCATTCCTTCTGCCACCTGTTTTCTTAGCCCCTCCTGATTATTATCGAAATACTAATTTAGTACATAATAGAGAGCGAAGAGATCTCCCAGTTGTCGATTATACTGAGACGGCATGGGACAAGTATGTAGACTTCAATAAAGGTATTTTTCCATATATAGGTACAATTTCAAATAGTAAGCTGATACGTAGACTAACCAAGACTCTTGAAGCTGTAGTGAATGAGACTATAGCCGCCCTAGGCAATCTGACAGAGGAACAATCAGTGATGAGGATTGTTGTCCTTCAAAATCGTCTTGTCCTTGACGTCATCTTGGCCGATAGGGGCGGAGCTTGTAGGGTCATCGGATCCAGCTGCTGCGTATTCATACCAGAAAATTCGCCATCTGTATATAAAGCTATAACCCGCCTTCATAAGATTGTGAGCCAGATACACGAAGATCCAGGCACTTGGACTTGGTCCGGGTGGTTTTGGAGTGTGATATCAGCCTGGGGATGGAGAGTTCTATCTTTCCTAGGTATTGGCCTTCTTATACTATTCAGTTGCTGCCTATGTCTGCAATGTGGACCAGCGATTTGTGGTTTGTGTGCCACATCGTGTATTCCACATCAAGGTTTTCGTTCAAAATCCCGGAAGAAGAAAGAAGAAGAAATGATGCTCCATGAGCAAATCGATGGATTAATGAAGATTGATGTTTCTTGACGGGCAAGTAAGGGGACAAGGAGGGAATGTGGAAAAGTGGATTTTCCTGATCAGTTATGTCCCCTATCTTGGACCCCAACGGTTCTATGTGCATGTTACAAACACATGTATGTTCTCTCCAGTTCCAGTTTCGAAGACGCAAACACATGTGCGTCCACCGTCAACATGTTCTCGGTCAGATCCGCCATGAATGGGCTGGATATTCGCTTCCTAAGTATGAAAGGCCACCGACTTTATATGGCCAAGTTACTCTATTCTTACAGTTCAGACGAAGTAGGCCCGATTCTGCCATTGAATTCTTTCCCTGCTCTCTGTCTCTGACAAGCGTCAGCCTGAGCTCGCATCTGTATCCATGAACTTTGTCCTATTTCCTGTGCAGCTAACGGTGCCTGCCTCGGCCAGTTTTTGCCTGCCTGCCAAGAAGCTGTATTTCACCTTCGAATTATCTACTTTGCTCTTCAGCCGATGCATTCCTGTCTAGTGATTTAGGTAAACATTTCCTTTAGCTCTCGAGCAAAGGGCTGCCCCCTGCAAGTAATTCATAGCCCAGTTACCATGGAAAGTTTTCTGCCCCTCGCATCTCATATAGACACTTAGACGCTTGTGCACGCACATACAGTCAGTATAGAATAGATTCTGTCCGAGAGTCCTTCAGTCCTTCCTTGTGGATAACATAGTTCTTTAAACATAGGATGTTAGATATGATTTGGGATTAGGTTGACTTGACCCCCCAGACTTTTCGTCTCCACATGTAGGGCTAAATGTCAAGTCCCCTTCACCCCCTAGTTACACGTCAATTGCACGTCATGCTGCTGCGCGCGCATCTATGCCAAGTATTATCTTATAGATCCACCTATGTCTGATAACCCTAACCAATTATGTTTCTTTTTACTCCTTATTACGCCTAGTTTCGATTACGTATTTACTATGTCACTTTTCTTATCAAATGTTACGCCTTCTACATTCGTTTTATTGTAATGTACTTATTATAAAAATACATGTCTGTCAATAAAATATCGTACTTCACTTCCTGAACCTTTTCGGTGACGGAACCTGAAGGCCGCGACTCGAGTCGGCCATTTTGGAATAAAGCCCATTCAGAAACCTCTTATACCACGGATTCTGCCTCTTATTATTCTGAGCTATTTGTCTAAAGTATCCAGTATGAAATTCAGTCCGGTAAAGAAGATTTTATTTACCACAGGGGATCCGGAGTGGATGGTGTTCATCATGCGTGTCGTTTCTTCGGGGGTCACCTCGGTCCATGTTTGGAGGATGGCGGCGGGGTGCGTAGGTTCGACTGATGGTTGCGGGGGTGGAGCGCCGAAACTGTTGTGGATGTCGGCGATCTTGCGGTGGAAGTGCGAGGCGAGGGAGTCGCAGAGGTCCTGCGAGGGAGTGATGTCGATACTGTTACTCTGACTGCAGCAGCTGTTGCTAATAAACACACCTCTTGAAGTATCCCTGTCTGATGGCCTGCACTGCCTTATACTTCACCACAATTTGGCGACGAATTAGCCACAGCAAAGGATCCACGCTGTAAGAAGCACTACTTTAAAAAAGTAGTGCTTAAAAAGAAAAGAAGACATTCTAAGGAAGAAGACTTCGCAATCAATGAGAGACAGGCTTGTATATTTTTGATATATGCTGCAGTTAAGCGCAGGAATTATTCCATTATAAGACTTTCAGTCATCGCCTTTCACCGCGTTAAGCACTAAAAAAAAATAAAGGGGAAGGAAAAGTCTTGTATTTTAAACTGCCTCAGCGGATTTAACCAGTTATGCAACAATCTTTGGGCTAACGTATGTCACAGCTGTGTTGGGGAGACAAGACTAATTTATGCTTGGCTATCCGTAGTTAACGTTTTTTGTAAGTTGGACAGTTTCCCACCGAGTATCTGTTGACCTTTCTTAACGGTGATCGGCATTTAGGGAAAAGCTGTATGAACCATCGTGTCAGACTAATTAAGAATTTGGCACAGATCGAGTAGATTAACAAAAACGTGAACCTAGCCTAGTGAGCAAAGCGCGAGGCAGCCATCAACTGTTAGTTCAAAAATAAACAAATCCTCTGTGCATGTAAAGCGAAGCGCGAGGCTGAAAGCCATTGTCCAAGGCTGCTCGGAGTGCACGCGACTTTCATTGTTTTTAAAAGACTGTCAAGCGGCACGAAGCTTTATCGTTTTGAGACTCAGTGTAAATAAATCAAGCTGATTGTCTGTATTCGGTGAAGCGTGAAGGGAAATTCTTAAGTAAACATATTCGCTCATGCGCGTCTAGTCAAGCGCGAGAATATAATTAACTATGAAAGCCTGCTATTGTGCTAAAACCAAACACATTCTCTCATGCGCCTCAAGGCAAGCGTGTGAATACAATTAACTCTAAAAAGCCCGGTAGTTTGAGCACGAGTCCAACGCGACTGTAAATTAAAACTTAATGGAGTGGAAGTTATTGAAGAAAGCATCTACTTTCTCTATTTAGCAGCTATCCGTCTGAGAGAAACTGTGTTCATCCTCTTGCTGGTTCCTTGTCAATAATTATAAAAATAAAAAAAAATTGAGGAAGGACTAATCAAATCTTCCCAGAAACAACTAGAATGCTGACTGCTTTACTTCAAGCAAGCTAACAGGAAGTTACTTTCTTTTGTGTTGAAGACATACACAGTTTCAACTGTGGTTGTAGTAACAATACAGCAAAGAAAAAAAAACAACTTCAATACTATTTTAGGAGACTTTATAAGGATCTTTATTCATAAAATAAAAAGAAAGGAAAACAGAAAAGAATTTATAAGGAGCACAGCATTTATTTATTAATTTATTTATTTTTAGGAAAAAGCATTCTTGAAGTATTTCACATCCGTGAGGTGCACACGTTATTTGTATTGACAATTGCATTCACTTTTTAAGAGATATGTCGATGGTATTCTTTCAATAATTTCTGTACAATATATATATATATATATACTGTTCATTTAAAAAATATATAATTAGTTTGAAAGCTACATTTCTCAAAGTTTAAGCGTCATGGCAAATATGCAGAATGTTGGTGCTCCTCCGCCATTTCTTCAGACCCCTGGTGATCCACCTGTGCCCTGGAGAAATTGGTATAGAGCTTTTACAAAATTTTTAGGGGCCACTGGTGGAAATAGATATCGACCAGAGCGAAAGAGGTTTTTATTATAACACAATTTAGGCTTCGAAGGTCAATCTATATATGAACATCTTCCACCGTATGTCATTCCCCATGACCAAGAAGATTTAGATGAATTCTAATTAGCAGTGAAGAAATTAGAAAAACAATTTGATGTTCAACCGAGTTTAATTGTTAACAGACATACGTTTTTTACAAGAGAGCAATTGCAGGATGAATCCATAGATACTTATGTTACGGTTTTATGTATGTTGGCTGCAGAATGTGAATTTGAAAATTTTACAGACCAACTCATACGCGACCAAATAGTAGTACGTTGTTGGGATAAAAGAGTACAAGAAAAACTGCTCACGGTTAGAAATCCCAATTTGACTGAAACAATTGATATAGTAACGGGGATTGAAGTTTCACGAAAAGCACTTAGAGAACTCACCCGTAAAGAAACTAGTGGTGTGTCTGTGGTGAATGAAAGCACAGTTGCAAAGGAAAATGCGAATGAAAGCAAAGTTTCTAAACAAAATAATAGTTTGAAAAAGTTTACAAAAAAAAAGAGAGTACAAGAATAATTTTTTCTCTCAAAAGGATATCTGTTTTAGATGCGGAAATTCTAAGCATGGTCCTAACGGTAGACCTTGCCCTGCAAGAAATGTGAAATGTAAAGTATGTAACAAAATTGGGCATTTCGCTAAGGTTTGTCTGACACCCAGAGATAGAATTAATTCCGTACAAGATGGAAATTTATGTGAGAGCTCAGAGGAAGAACAAAATTGTTCAAGAGGAGTTAGGGACATGATTGTGGTTGTACAGGATGATGAGTCTGACTGTGTAGATCCGTATGAACACATTGAAGTAGACGGTAAAGATCTTAGACTTCTTATTGATTCTGGTGCTAGAATGACGTTGATAACTGATGAGTTGTATGATGAAATATGGGGTAAACGTACGTTGTTTCCTCCAGATAGGAATCCAGTTACGTATGATGGAAGAAAAATCGAATTGTCAGGATATTTTGAGTATCAACTCAAATTCAAGGATCGTAGCATTTTTGGAAAGGTATACGTGGCAAAGAAAGGCCTAAATATTCTTTGATGGTATCACCAAGGTCTTTTTGGGATGACGCTTAGACCTGGGAGAGATGTACAAGTTTCATTAGTAACTGATAGTGAGCAAAAAAGGGAGTCTTTTGAAAGTTGTGAAAACAATAACAAAATGGGTTGAAAAATTTCCTACAGTATTTGGTGACAGACTAGGTAAAATCAACGGATTTAAACATAGGATTAAGGTCCAGGAGGATGTTACACCTGTAAAACACAAATTGAGAAACGTACCGTTCAGTGTAGGTGAAGACTTAGCCAATATTCTTAAAAAGATGTGTGATGATGGCGTGATAGAACCATTAGAATCATCTTTATGGTTAAGTCCATTGGTTATCGCAAGAAAAAAAATGGGCAATTGAGAGTGTGTGTTGACTTAAGAAGCCGTAACAAGGTAATTTGGGTTGATTCCCACCCTTTGCCCAGGATTGACGACATTATAAGTACATTCTCAGGTGCTAGGCTATTTTCCAAAATTAACCTAGCATCTGCATATCATCAGATAGTGCTTGAGGAATCATCACAACATTTAACTGCTTTTGTTTCTCCAGTGGGTTCCTATCAATTTAAACGAATGCCTTTCAGCCTCGCATCGGCCGCAGCTGTTTTTCAGCGTGTGTTAGAGAATGTTCTGGAAGGAATCGATGGGGTGGTAACCTTCCAAGACGACATTCTAATGGCAGGGGAAAATCAAAATGTTCATGACAAACGGATGTGTGCTGTCTTAGAAAGATTAAAAAAATTTGGTGTTGTGGCTAATCGGGGGAAATGTGAATTTGCTAAGAATACAATAGAGTATTTAGGTCACCTAATTTGCGAGAAAGGGGTAGAACCTAGACCTGGTTTGGTTGATGCTATTACCAAAGCACCCACACCCAAGTCTAAAGAGAACGTGACTTCATTTTTAGGACTTTGTGAATTTTATTCAAAGTTTATTTAGAATTTCTCGGCCAAAACTGTCATGCTAAGGGAATTATTAAAAAAAGACAAGTTGAGTTTGAAAGTTTGAAAAAAGAAATCATTTCAGCGGGAGTTCTTGCACCGTTTGATCCTTCACAAGAATGTATCATTACTGTTGATGCAAGCAGTGACGGTCTGGGTGCTACCATTGCACAGATGAAAGGAAAAATTGAAGTAACAATTGGGTTTGCTTCAAGGTCTTTGAGGTCTAATGAAAAAATTGTCTCCGTCATTGAAAAGGAACTTTTGAGTTGTTGCTGGGCGGTTGAAAGATTTAAATGTTTTATTTGGGGAAGGAAATTTGTGCTTAAGACTGACCACAAACCCTTAGTTAGTATTTTAAGTGGGACAACTATCAAAGATCACACCCCAAGAATAGCAAGATTGAGCTCTAAACTTCTACAGTACAATTTCACCATTGAATACATCCCATGTGGTAAAAACATAAGAGCAGATTGTGGAAAAGTGGATTTTCCTGATCAGTTATGTCCCCTATCTTGGACCCCAACGGTTCTACGTGCATGTTACAAACACATGTATGTTCTCTCCAGTTCCAGTTTCAAAGACGCAAACACATGTGCGTCCACCGTCAACATGTTCTCTGTCAGATCCGCCATTAACGGGCTGGATATTCGATTCCTAAGTATGAAAGGCCACCGACTTTATATGGCCAAGTTACTCTATTCCTACATTTCAGGCGAAGTAGGCCCGATTCTGCCATTGAATCCTTTCCCTGCTCTCTGTCTCTGACAAGCGTCAGCTTGAGCTCGCATCTGTATCCATGAACTTTGTCCTATTTCCTGTGCAGCTAACGGTGCCTGCCTCGGCCAGTTTATGCCTGCCTGCCAAGAAGTTGTATTTCACCTTCGAATTATCTACTTTGCTCTTCAGCCGATGCATTCCTGTCTAGTGATTTAGGTAAACATTTCCTTTAGCTCTCGAACAAAGGGCTGCCCCCTGCAAGTAATTCATAGCCCAGTTACCATGGAAAGTTTTCTGCCCCTCGCATCTCATATAGACACTTAGACGCTTGTGCACGCACATACAGTCAGTATAGAATAGATTCTGTCCGAAAGTCCTTCAGTCCTTCCTTGTGGATAACATAGTTCTTTAAACATAGGATGTTAGATATGATTTGGGATTAGGTTGACTTGACCCCCCAGACTTTTCGTCTCCACATGTAGAGTTAATGTCAAGCCCCCTTCACCCCCTAGTCATACGTCAATTACACGTCATGCTGCCGCGCGCGCATCTATGCCGAGTATTATCTTATAGATCCACCTATGTCTGATAACTCTAACCAATTATGTTTCTTTTTACTCCTTATTACGCCTAGTTTCGATTACGTATTTACTATGTCACTTTTCTTATCAAATGTTACGCCTTCTACATTCGTTTCATTGTAAATGTACTTATTATAAAAATGCATGTCTGTCAATAAAATATCGTACTTCACTTCCTGAACCTTTTCGGTGACGGAACCTGAAGGCCGCGACTCGAGTCGGCCATTTTGGAATAAAGCCCATTCAGAAACCTCTTATACCACGGATTCTGCCTCTTATTATTTTGAGCTATTTGTCTAAAGTATCCAGTATGAAATTCAGTCAGGTAAAGAAGATTTTATTTACCACATAATGGCGCCCGAACAGGGACACTTTCTCATCTCACGCGCCGGCGGTGCGTTGCAGACCCGGTCTCCTGCCACAGCTGGACGGACCATAACGCGTACCAGCAGGATTTCCTGTAGCTCCCTCCGGTCAAGCGGGGGCGACTGAGGCTGCGATCAACCCAGACGAGGCGGTGAGAAGCGCGAAGTATCCCGACCAGAGCCTAGCTGAGAGAGCAAGATCCGAGGTATACAGAGGCCCACCAGGTTTCCGAAGTCCCGATGTCCAGAGGGTCCGATGTCCGCAGTCGTGTCCAGTCCAGTCTCCGAGGCCTTTCGTTTTGAGCTACTCGGTGAGTACCATTGCCGAGGAGGCGTGTTGACGTGCACATAGGTTGTGCCGGTCAAGACGGATTTGGGTACACAAATCCGGTCTGCACTGTTTAGCAGTGTATATGTACGGTTTAGCCGTATATCAAGTATTCCGAAGTATCTAGTCATTGTCAAGAATTCTGCTTGGTGATTAGTTATGCAGACTGTCATCATTGTTGGTTATTTTTAAATGTTTAGTGTAAATTTCTTTAACGTGTTAAAAAAATGTCCTGCACATTGTGGTATGAATGATTGTTTGTTGTCCACTGTTCACTATTGTGTTTTTCCGTATTTAGTCAAGGTTCAAGACTAGGTATCAGATCAGCTGAGTCCAAAAGCAGGTATCAGATCAGTTATCAATATGCCGCTCTTTTCGAAGTTAAGACAGATCACTACTAGAAAGGGGGTACTTGAAGAGGCAGTTCCTATTCCTCCTAGGGACACTCCAGGGCACTTTATGTACCACAAACATGGCTTAGACGCCATATTATTCCTAGATCTATGGGTGGACTACACCAAAGAGTTACCAGAGAATCAGAGGTGGCCCGTAGCTGGGACCTGGGACGCAGATTGTATCATGAAAGTAGAAGAAGAGTTGTGGAAGAGGAAAGCTAGACAGTCACAGAAAGACGCTATAGAATTATGGCGTAAAGAATCGCATAGGCGCACCGAAAAAGCGCTAAGACAGGAAGAGAAAAGTAAAGAAAGTGCAAATAAGGTTCGAGAGAAGCAGTTGATTGAAGAAGGTACACGAGTACAAGCAGAACAAACAGAGAGACAAAGAAATGCCCTTGTGAAAGGGATGTATCCCCTTCTGGCCGAAGGACTGCCTCAGGCCACGGCGGCCATATCAAAAGACTTGCCACCACCATTATTTCCGATAAAGGTACATCCTAAAGGACATCCTAGAACCGCAGAAGATATTTTTCTTTCCTCCTATCTAGATGACACAGTTCCCGAATATGCTAACCCCGCACCACATAGACCGTCTGCTGGGGGGGTTCAACGTCAAGAACAGGTATCTGTCACTGTGCCACAGCAAGTTCCGGCACAAGTCACAACACAAACTTCAGTGAGCGCATCTGCTTCCGCGTCTGTCCCCGCAATTGATGCTACAGCCGTGTCTACACCTGTAGTGGCTGTAGCACGTTCAACGAATCCTTTCACGTCTGACACCTCAGGGGGGGCTACTGGAGGTGCTACTAGCCTTCATTTCACGCCACCCCGAGGGAGTAAATTTTCTTTCCAAGAATCAGTACATGCCCGTACGCCCAAACTTATAAATCCCCGTACGCTTAAGGATCTTATGATAGATTGTAGATATGATCCGGTGCCCGGTAAAGAGGACGAAATGGTTCTGGCATCATTACGCATCAGACGAGCTGCGTCGTTTTTAGGAAGGTTACCAGGAATGGCTGTGCATTTAGATAACATATATCATTTTGTCCAAACAGGAAAAGATCCTGAATGCATCAATAGAGCTATGGAATATCAGAAAGTCGAGATACAGGGAGAATTGTTGCGTTTTCTTGTAAATTGTGTGATCAGAAATCAAGACCGACCAGGGGTAGACCCGGAAATAATGCAAATGCTTACTAAATGGAGTCAGAATATATCCGATGGAAAACATGATAGACAGGGAAGTATAGTGGCCATGAGCCGAAAAATCAGGAAAGAAGTAGAACACATACATGCAGAGAGATTGCAAACAGATGAGTTCGAGCAAGATGAAGAGTCCGAATCAGGAGATTTAGTGAGACAGTCGGACACCATAGCCTATGTAGGCAACGGAAGGTCCTGTAATAATACCAGGTGTTTTTCTGATCCGATACACTCTACACGTCCAACTATAATAAATATGAAGTCTCCTGAACGTTTGTTTCAAGCCGCAGATAAAATACTCCGGGAACGAAGGGGTTACCACCTCCTCGATTCTATGGACGAACAAGAATTAGCTAGGTCAGCTGTTCATTGGATGGACAGTCCCGGTAAATATGGTGATGTGACAATCGCACACGCGTTCTTAAGCCTTAGTCTAGATGAACAACGTTTAGCTGGGATTTACATGATGCAGCACCTTCTTATATTATATAAGAACGAACATGCTGATCCTGGCCACTTACCTGATATGTTAACCGAACTACTCACGAATAGATGGAGAGGCTCGAGTAACAAGTTAATTAAAGAAATACTAATGTCACGTAAACAGTACGTTCTTTTTGTAAACGCAGATCCTTTCTCGATCCCCAACAAAGAAGGAACACCGTACTACATGGATAGACAAAATCCCTTACGAGAAGTACACCCAATAAAGGGCGATGACAATAGGTTTCATCGTGTATTTGTTTACACACCCATATCAAAAATGGAATTATTAGGAATGAAGAAAGTAGTACCAAGTCATGACAAAGACCCAGCGGGTTTCCACCGAGAAATTAAAGACATGTTACTGATGGGAGAGTACACCTTTCCTGATATTATGACGATATTAAAGGTGCTTTTGCCTGCTGGCATTTATGAAAAACTGAAAGAAAAAGAGTGGGAAGTGGGAGACCAAAAGATAGACTGGACAGCATTAGCAGAAGAAGAACGGGCCCGAACTGCAGGTTCAGGGCTCGGGGATAAAGTTAAACTGTTACCAGGTTTACTAGTACAGGTACTGCCACGTTTATTAACAACGAAAAAGGAAGATTGGGGTGCAATCTTGGCCTGTAAACAAAAGCAAGATGAAGACACAAGTGATTATTATGCCCGATTTGAAAAATGTTTTGGTATAAATAGTGGTATAAAGGCAAGTAGTGACTCATATCCACATTTATTTGTGACAAAATTAGTAGAAAATGCATTGACTCCAGTAAAGAATAGAATATTGAAATTCGAGAGTACCTGGCAAAGTAACACTCCGTCACAAATGCTACAAATGTTACAGTATCATCACAATAGAATCAGGGATGAACAAGAACATGAGCACAAACGCATGAAGGATACTAAAATGAAAATGCTAGTCTCTCAGACAGTACCAGCGGATGGTCACAAAAAGGGTGTGACACATTCAGGAGAATCTGCAGTTCCTGTAAAGGGAACCTGCAATTACTGTAAACAACCAGGCCATTATGTACACGATTGTCCGGTCCTGAAACGTAATATAGCGACAGGTATAGCAAAAGAGAGACCACGATTAGTTAGACAGGATCAGAATGAACAAGGAGCCATACAGCATGGACAGTCCATGCCAGTTCAGCAACAGTCTATGCCAGCCGCACAACAGCCCATACAGTTTGTGCCAGCTGCACCGCCGTTGCCTGCTGCTGCCACACAAATAACTTCACGACAAATGTATCAGACCGCACAGTATGAATACCCTGAGTATCAACGTTACGCATGAACCAGCCTAGAGAGGGAAGTTGACTTACCACTTATCGAGATTCCAGTAGATCAAGAAGGACCTTATGTACATAGTGAATTATTAGGTCAGGACAGAAAATTTTTACTCGATACAGGGGCAAGTCGCACAACGATAAAACGTAGTGAAGTTCCAGGGGCACCCCTCTCAGGCTCTCAAAATGTTTCCCTTGGTTTTTCAGGAAAGCCTATTGTTAATGAAGTAACACAGCCACTTCCGCTTACGATTGGTCCCTTGACACGAACTACTGATTTATTGCTTACCAAATCCTGTCCAGAAAACTTGTTAGGTATAAAGACATTGAAAGCTCTAGGGGCTATTATATGTTGTTCTCCGGAAGGAGTAAGATTGTTTTTACGTGATTTTAAAGGTCACTACGTATCCAGAGAAATGGATTCCCGATTACAGACTTTACCAGCGCATCTATGGGCACAAGGCCCTACTGATGTTGGTTGCATGAACATTACACCATATCAAGTCACATTAAAGGCAGGAGTGGTATTACCACGAATGCGACAATACAAGTTACCACAAGATGCTGTAGCGGCTTTACTGAAAATCATTGACGAGCTTGTTGCCCAAGGAGTGGTTGTGGAAACCAACTCCAATGTATGTAATTCACCGATAATTCCGATTCTTAAACGAACTGATCCTATGGCACCGCCAGTATATCGATTAGTTATTGACTTGCGTGAATTAAACAAATGCATTGTGCCACAATTTCCTGTGGTCCCTGATATCTCATCATTATTGACAGCTATTGATTCTCAAGCCACATTCTTTACTGTAATTGATCTCAAGAACGCCTTTTTCAGCGTCCCAATAGATCCGGAAAGCCAATACTTGTTCGGATTTAGTTTGAATGGACGAAGCTTTAAATTCACTCGCGCTCCTCAAGGATTTACAGAAAGCCCCAGCATCTATAGCCAAGCACTGAAACGAGAACTTGACAGTATACACATGCCAGTTAACACTGCACTGCTTCAGTATGTCGATGATCTGCTGATCACCGCCCGAAGCGAACCCGAATGTGAAAAAGCCTCACTGACAGTTTTACAGTTTCTAGCCGACAAGGGGCACAAGGTGTCCCCTTCTAAGCTGCAATTCTGTGTCCAGCGAGTTATCTATCTCGGTCACTCGCTGTCCAAGGAGGGAAGGCAGCTTACACCCGATCGCATTCAGTTAATTGCAAACATGCCAACACCCAAGACACAAAAGGAAGTACGGGCCTTCATAGGCCTCACTTCATACTGTAGGCAGTGGATCCCTCAATATGCATTTCTAGCGAAACCACTCATTCAGTTGACAACACAGGAGGCAGCCACGTTGACTGTCCTCCCTTGGACTCAGGAACACACACTAGCTTTTGAAAGCTTGAAGAAAGCTCTATGTCAAGCACCTGTTTTAGCGACACCATGTTACAGCAAACATTTTACATTCTTTGTTACAGAGCGTGCAGGTACTGCCTTGTCAGTACTCACTCAGGAACAAGCAGGATCATGTAAGCCATGTGCTTATTTCTCCAGTACATTAGATCCCGTAGCCCAGGCTTTGCCTGCGTGTCTGAAATCAGTAGCAGCAACAGCTTTAGCAATCAGACAAAGCGATGCCATAGTGTTAGGACATCCATTGACAGTGCAAGTACCCCACGCAGTAGAGGTTCTTGTGAATCGAACACAAACACAACACTTGACCATAGCAAGACTTACTGGTTATGAACTGACATTGTTTCAGCCCCATATAGAAATCAGACGTTGTAATACACTGAATCCTGCTACACTTTTACCAGTAGTTGGAACAGATCCACTAGCTCATGATTGTGTTGAAGTTATTGAAATAAAGACAAAACCCAGACAAGATTTAACAGACGTTCCATTGTTAGATCCAGACCTGACGTTGTATGTAGATGGTTCATGCATGAGAACAAGTACAGGAAATTTAGTTGCCGCATACGCAGTCACCACAGACACTGAAGTTATTGAAACAAACTGTATAGATACTTTGTCAGCCCAAGCAGCAGAGCTTATTGCTCTAACACAAGCCTGTATTCAAGCCACAGACAAGAAAGTCAACATATATACTGATTCACGTTATGCATTCGGAGTCGTACATGACTTCGGGGTGCTTTGGAGAGAGAGGGGTTATTTAACCTCTCATGGAACCCATATTCAGCACGGGTCCCTCATTCATGCTTTGTTAGACGCAATTCATTTACCGACTGCAATATCGATTATGAAATGCAAAGCACACACAAAGGTTACTGATATCATTTCTCAAGGCAATGATTTAGCTGACAGAACAGCTAAACAGACTGCTCAGACTCGTACATCCGACATGACAAAGCCAATAGTTCAGACACCAACACAGTGTATGACGATTAAGGATCCCGCACTTGACGTAATTGACATACAGACACATGCCACAGAGGAAGAAATAAAGAAATGGACTGAACTAGGAGGGATCCAGACAGATCAAGGATGGATGACGAAGGAGAAATCTGTATGGTTTCTTCCCGATTCCATGGTTCAAGCCATTATAGCTACAGTTCACAGTCCAGCACATTTAGGAGAGAAAGCTATGTTAGACAGCATTCAGCACATTTGGTTCAACAAACATTTACGAGCAGCAGCTAAACAAAAAGTTCGTACCTGTATGATATGTTGTCAGTTTAATCCAGGAAAGAGTGTTCCCGTAGAGCAGGGTGGATTTCAGCCTCCTGACCATCCTTTTGAAGTCCTCCAGATGGATTATATTCAGATGGAACGTTGTCGAGGATTCAAATATGTTCTCGTAGTTGTCTGCGCTCTCTCTCGTTGGACAGAGGCGTACCCCGTATCAGATTACACTGCCCCGACTACTGCCAAGCAGCTAGTTCGAGAATTCTTCCCACGATATGGTTTACCACGTGTTGTGTTTTCAGATAACGGTCAGCCTTTCTCATCCGAATTAATGAAACATGTTTCACTTCTACTAGGATATCAGTGGAAGTTCCATTGTGTCCGACACCCCGAGGCAGCAGGTCTCGTGGAACGACATAATCAACTTTTGAAAATCAGATTGTCTAAAATATGTCAGGAAAAAGGTGTGGACTGGATAGTAGCCTTACCAGTTGCACTATTTTACATGAGAATGGTAGCACACTCTCGAACAGGGCTATCCCCTTATGAGGTGATCTTTGGCAGACCACCGAATATGTGGGGGACGCCTATACCCCGTAAAATAACTGATGTTGACTGTAATATGCTGACAGATTACCTGGCTTCCTTGATGTCTGCACTACAATCTTGTCGTTCACAGGTAGTCGCAGCTTTTCCTGACAACACTGAGGTGAAACCCCATGACGTGGTTCCCGGGGATTTTGTGCTCGTCAGGAACTTTGATCGGAAAACCCAACTGGAGCCGAGGTGGAGGCTTCCTAAGTTGGTCCTGCTGACGACCAGAACAGCTGTGAAGATCGAAGGGAGAAAGGGCTGGGTGCATTCCAGCCATATCAAGAAATTTCATGGACTTCCTCCTGATACAAACAGTACTCCTCATGTGTCTTCCCCCATTGACTCAAAGCTACCTTTGGCTGAGGCCAGTAGCGCCGAACTGTACAAACAGAAACTTAGGTCCAGGCCCAAACCGTCGGACGATTTGATTGTTTAAGTCCTCTCCAAGGTGAAGCGGTTGAATCAGTCCCGACATGTATCCCTTAGGTCTGAACCATATACAGTCCAAAACAATATTGAAACGACATGCTTACTGTAAATTACTGCGTAGCCACTGTATTGTGACTTTATTAATTTTGTTTTTCTTGAGTTTTATAATAGTTACTGCAAGTATATTGTTGCATATGTATTATCCTGTTTCCAAACGTGCTTTCAATATAACTGATGAACATTCTTTTAGTGACCTACCGCCCCATGAGTTGTCCTATAGACTTGCGCTGCGTAATAACACTTTCATTAGTATGTTACATCATTCCCATCAGACTAGTAATGCTACTAATTGTTGGGTGTGTGGCCGACTCCCTCCCTATCAGAACAACAAAGGAGTCCTGCCTTTCTTTCCACATCCGTTCACATATAATGGTACTTGTGGAGCATGGTTTAATTTATTGAATTCCATAGATTCAGACACAGCAGTTTATCAACATCATTGGATATGGGGAAATTTGAATATAGTGTTATACAAAGTCTGTCATCCTGATAAGGAGGGTCACCCCAGTAGAACAGGAACTGATCTAGAAAATGAAGTGTATAGACTAGGTAATTTTACACCTAATCTCATGTTTCTGAACGTCGAATCCGAAGTTGAGTTGATATTGCCCACCATGTCAGTATTTCCAGTTAAAGGTGAACTATGTGTGAGAAAAGTTGGTTCCATACATATGGGCCATAGCAAATGTGTTACTACAGTAGAATATAGTGATCAAGGTAAATCTTCATTTAGAGCTTCTCGCCATTCCTACTTTATATGTGGTCAGACGGCATATATGCGTCTACCTCTAGATTGGGATGGTACCTGTTACATTGCATTCCTTCTGCCACCGGTTTTCTTAGCTCCTCCTGATTATTATCGAAATACTAATTTAGTACACAATAGAGAGCGAAGAGATCTCCCAGTTGTCGATTATACTGAGACGGCATGGGACAAGTATGTAGACTTCAATAAAGGTATTTTTCCATATATAGGTACAATTTCAAATAGTAAGCTGATACGTAGACTAACCAAGACTCTTGAAGCTGTAGTGAATGAGACTATAGCCGCCCTAGGCAATCTGACAGAGGAACAATCAGTGATGAGGATTGTTGTCCTTCAAAATCGTCTTGTCCTTGACGTCATCTTGGCCGATAGGGGCGGAGCTTGTAGGGTCATCGGTTCCAGCTGCTGCGTATTCATACCAGAAAATTCGCCATCTGTATATAAAGCTATCACCCGCCTTCATAAGATTGTGAGCCAGATACACGAAGATCCAGGCACTTGGACTTGGTCCGGGTGGTTTTGGAGTGTGATATCAGCCTGGGGATGGAGAGTTCTATCGTTCCTAGGTATTGGCCTTCTTATTCTATTCAGTTGCTGCCTATGTCTGCAATGTGGACCAGCGATTTGTGGTTTGTGTGCCACATCGTGTATTCCACATCAAGGTTTTCGTTCAAAATCCCGGAAGAAGAAAGAAGAAGAAATGATGCTCCATGAGCAAATCGATGGATTAATGAAGATTGATGTCTCTTGACGGGCAAGTAAGGGGACAAGGAGGGAATGTGGAAAAGTGGATTTTCCTGATCAGTTATGTCCCCTATCTTGGACCCCAACGGTTCTACGTGCATGTTACAAACACATGTATGTTCTCTCCAGTTCCAGTTTCAAAGACGCAAACACATGTGCGTCCACCGTCAACATGTTCTCTGTCAGATCCGCCATTAACGGGCTGGATATTCGATTCCTAAGTATGAAAGGCCACCGACTTTATATGGCCAAGTTACTCTATTCCTACAGTTCAGGCGAAGTAGGCCCGATTCTGCCATTGAATCCTTTCCCTGCTCTCTGTCTCTGACAAGCGTCAGCTTGAGCTCGCATCTGTATCCATGAACTTTGTCCTATTTCCTGTGCAGCTAACGGTGCCTGCCTCGGCCAGTTTATGCCTGCCTGCCAAGAAGTTGTATTTCACCTTCGAATTATCTACTTTGCTCTTCAGCCGATGCATTCCTGTCTAGTGATTTAGGTAAACATTTCCTTTAGCTCTCGAACAAAGGGCTGCCCCCTGCAAGTAATTCATAGCCCAGTTACCATGGAAAGTTTTCTGCCCCTCGCATCTCATATAGACACTTAGACGCTTGTGCACGCACATACAGTCAGTATAGAATAGATTCTGTCCGAAAGTCCTTCAGTCCTTCCTTGTGGATAACATAGTTCTTTAAACATAGGATGTTAGATATGATTTGGGATTAGGTTGACTTGACCCCCCAGACTTTTCGTCTCCACATGTAGAGTTAATGTCAAGCCCCCTTCACCCCCTAGTCATACGTCAATTACACGTCATGCTGCCGCGCGCGCATCTATGCCGAGTATTATCTTATAGATCCACCTATGTCTGATAACTCTAACCAATTATGTTTCTTTTTACTCCTTATTACGCCTAGTTTCGATTACGTATTTACTATGTCACTTTTCTTATCAAATGTTACGCCTTCTACATTCGTTTCATTGTAAATGTACTTATTATAAAAATGCATGTCTGTCAATAAAATATCGTACTTCACTTCCTGAACCTTTTCGGTGACGGAACCTGAAGGCCGCGACTCGAGTCGGCCATTTTGGAATAAAGCCCATTCAGAAACCTCTTATACCACGGATTCTGCCTCTTATTATTTTGAGCTATTTGTCTAAAGTATCCAGTATGAAATTCAGTCAGGTAAAGAAGATTTTATTTACCACAAGATTACTTATCTCGCTCACCTCTAAGTTTTACCGATTATCCTGAAAACTGTGAGGAAAACGATGAAGAATGTCTAATTGCTAGTATCGATATTTGCCATGACACTACCTTCAATGAACGTGAATGGTTGGATGAATCCTCAAAAGACATGGAATTGGATAGTGTCAGGGAGTATGTCATGAGAGGGTGGCCTAAAGAAAAAAATCTGCCTCAGAATTTACAACCCTATTTTAAAGTTGCAGATGAATTATCAATTGAAGAAAGGGGATGCTTGTACGGGGAGACAAATTCATTCCACCTGTTTCATTGAGGGAAAGGATTATTTTGTATGGGCATGAGGGACATCTGGGACAAACTATAACCAAAAGGAAAATTAGAGATAGTTATTGGTGGCCCGGAATGGACTCTGCCATTGTAGCCAGTGTTCGGGGATGTGTTGTATGTGCTTCTAGTGACAAAGGTCTTAAAACGGAAGCAGTTCCCTTACAGCCCGTTGAATTACCCAACACAGTTTGGTCCAAGCTTGCCATAGATTTTATAGGTCCTTTTGGTACCCTCCCACGGAAGTTAAGATTTGCTATCGTAGTTGCAGATTACTGCAGCAAATGGTGGGAGATGAAATTTGTAGAAGAACCTAATACTGTTAGTGTAATCAAGTTTTTGAAAAATCTGTTTTTAAGAGAAGGCATTCCCAAAGAAATTGTCTCGGACAATGGTGTCCAATTTGTTTCTAAAGAAATGCAGAGCTTTCTTGGCAACAATGGCATCAAACACAAGTGTGTTGCTTTATACCACCCACAGCCAAATGGTCTCGTAGAAAAAATGAATCGCACATTAGTTGAGTGTATTCAATGATCCATTCAGAACAAGTTTGATATCTGTAAATCTGTTGAAGAAATGCTGTGGTCACATAGATGTTGTCCAAATGCTGTTTCAGGTCTCACACCATTCGAAATGTTATGAGGACGCCCACCTACTTCTAGATTGTGTCCTGCATGGTCAAGAGAGTATCAACATAAAAGTGATCACATGTTAAAAATGGACAAAGCTGTGAGACCAAAGGTTGAAAACTTTCAGAGTAAAATAAAAAGTTATTATGACACTACCCACAGAGTTAAACCTGTAGAAAATAAACTACGGCTAGGAGACTGGATTTGTGTCAAGGATCCCAATCATGTTCCCAAGGGAATGTCGAAATTTAAACCTCCTGTCAGAATTGAGGTTGTGACCAGGAATGCAGTGAGAACTAGCAAAAATGAATGGTGGAATAAGGGAAGAGTGGTGAAGGTGCATAATCATGATGTTCTTCCCCATGATCCTTTTCTTCCATCCAAACCGTTTTTGCATTCTCATGTTTCTCCTTCATCTTCCTTTTCTGATATTGATATTTCCGAACCAAGGTGTTCCTTTCATCCTGAACCCGAGCGTAGGAGTAATAGACGAAATATTATCAAACCTCTAAGATTTCGCAATTGATGTTCATTTTTATTAATTATCTACTGTATATTTATGATTTGATGTATTTATGCTATGTTATTTTATTTACTGTTTTATCTGTTTTAATTTGTTGTAAAGAAGGGAGATATTGTGGTGATCTTGCATCCATTCCATCATGGTGTCATGTCATTGGAATGTAGAATGTACTGTGAGAGCTTGTAGCTCAAGGATTCCAGATTATACTGTTACTCTGGCTGCAGCAGCTGTGGCTAATAAACACACGTCTTGAAGTATCCCTGTCTGATGGCCTGCACTGCCTTATACTTCACCACCCTTACCTTTTGTTGAGTTTTCACTACACATTTATGGCGACGATTCGCGACCAGACGGGACCCATGTGTCTTCATCTCGTCGTGAGGATCGGCCTCCTCTGACTCTTGAAGTTGCTGTCTCCAGTGACGCTCTTCTCTACCAGAGGAACAAAAAACAGGAGTTCACCCGTTTTCCCAGCAGAGACCGGGCAATGGTTATGACAAAACAACAACGTCTCAGCTGGATATCATTTGGAAAAGAACAAATATTTTAGTGATATAAATCACGGAGGGGGGGGGGGAAAAAGAGAAAGGGAGACCAAGGAAATTAGAAAGGAGTTGTATATTGTAGGTAGTTTTTACAGCACTACAGTACAATAAAAGTACAAATGACCAAAAACATACATAAGTGAGCACTGGGCGTGCGAGTGATAGTGAACGGCGCAGTGACACAATGAGTGAAAAAAAAAAAAAAAACAGCGTGAACGGCGCAAATTAAGAAAATAACAATGTGGTCAAACGGAATGATTATTTACAATCTGCTATGAACATATTTTTCTTCAATGACCACAAATAAGCCAAAAAGTTCTTTGCTGGATTTAGTCGACGGCGTTTCAGCCTGGTTGATTTCAGGCCATCATCAGGACAATGGTCATAGTTTTAACGTGTGCTGGGCGTAGTACAACTAAAGTACAGGGAATCCTTAGAGATTAGTGAAATTTGGACATAAATCAGCGTGTGATCAGTAGTTCAGGTCAGGACGAGTAAAGCGTCTGTGCCGGCACAGACGCTTTACTCGTCCTGGCGCCCCTTTATTGTTGGATTTACTTCCCGTCTTCCTGATTACCATTTTTGGTTCCTGCCTCCTCGAACTTCTCACGAGATTTGATCCCTTCTCTTCGAGTCCCGGACTTTTATTGCTCCTGGCCACGTTCCCAACCTTGGATGTTGTGCCCTAAGTGCCTGAACTACTGATCACACGCTGATTTATGTCCAAATTTCACTAATCTCTAAGGATTCCCTGTACTTTAGTTGTACTACGCCCAGCACACGTTAAAACTATGACCATTGTCCTGATGATGGCCTGAAATCAACCAGGCTGAAACGCCGTCGACTAAATCCAGCAAAGAACTTTTTGGCTTATTTGTGGTCATTGAAGAAAAATATGTTCATAGCAGATTGTAAATAATCATTCCGTTTGACCACATTGTTATTTTCTTAATTTGCGCCGTTCACGCTGTTTTTTTTTTTTTTTTTCACTCATTGTGTCACTGCGCCGTTCACTATCACTCGCACGCCCAGTGCTCACTTATGTATGTTTTTGGTCATTTGTACTTTTATTGTACTGTAGTGCTGTAAAAACTACCTACAATATACAACTCCTTTCTAATTTCCTTGGTCTCCCCTTCTCTTTTTTCCCCCCCCCCTCCGTGATTTATATCACTAAAATATTTGTTCTTTTCCAAATGATATCCAGCTGAGACGTTGTTGTTTTGTCATAGCTCTTCTCTACCAGGGCATCTGTCGCTTGTGCCTGAGGCTGCTGCTCGACTCCTGCCTGGTGCCTGTGCCCGTATGTTCGCATGAGAGCGCTTCCTCCATCGACGTTGTTTCTGGGCGCTTTCCTGCGGTCACGTCAGCCTGTTTCTTTTAAATTTTACCTTTCTTGTGCCCAGCTTTCGTTAAGGTGCCGCTTGGTCGAGTACTCAGAGTTTGGAAACAGCTGAGCTGCAGTGCTGCTGAGAGGAGGCACTGCTGGTGTGTCACTCAGCTTTTGTGAAGAGTATTAGCTGAGGTGCTGCTGAGATGGGGTGCAGCCCTTATCCCCCAGCCTTCCTTCTTGTGACTGTCCACACTGCCCAGCGAGACCTTAGCTGGGAGCCGGTTGCGGGTTCCAACGTAGTTCAACGGACGCTGTGATCTTGAGCTGCTTTGCCACACAAGTCTTAAATGTAGGTCAGGCAAGTTTTTCCAGCCTCATTGGTCGTCTTCTCCCGCTTCCCTGGTTGTGGTTTTTTCGCATATCTGCTTACGTGCTCCAAGGAAGCCATTTGTTTTGCTTCACGTTCTCTGGCAGGGTTACTTAGCAACCAGGACGCCCTGCATATTTTCATCTGACTTCTTTACTTTATCTATGCTCATTCGTACAGCAAATTCATTTACAGAGATTCACACAGTTGTTCGTGTGTAGTATGCATCAAGCTTCTGTTTGTGCGATTTTTACACGCTGACTCACACAGCTTTGCATTTCAAGTTTTTTGTTTTTTTCTGTGTATATTTCATTGGATTTTCTGCTAGTTTAGATACTCTCTCTCTTTAGTTCCTGTGCTGATCCACACAGCTTCTTCCCTGTAATTGGCAGTGTGTTGTGAATCAGCATTACTTGTTCATTATCATTCCAGATATGGCAACAGCTACTCCTAACATCACTGTTAATCCACCTAAAGAATATTTGTATGTTCCTGGAGATCACCAGCTCCTTGGTTACAGTGGAAGGAATATTTTGTGAATTATTTAATTACTATTGACCATGCTAATAAGTTGTCAGCAGAAAGGAAAAAAAGCATGTTGTTGCACTCTTTAGGTCCTGAAGGCTTAAGAATTTATAGAAACAAAGAAACAGTAGGTAATGAAAACATTTTCAAAGAAGCCATTAGGCATTTAGACAATTATTTTTTTCCTAAAGATTGTATTGGTATTATTCGTTATAAATTTTTCCAAAGAAAACAAGATAAAAGTGAATTAATTGATGAATATATAACTGCTTTAAAAAAACTTGCATTAGACTGTTGCTTCAGGGTCATTCAAGAAGAATTAGTTCGGGATCAAGTAATAATGCATGCTTATGAAGCGTCAATACAATACATATTGTAGATTAATGGTGATAATCCCCTGAAAGATGTTCTTGCTGATGCTAGGAAGGCTGATGTGCCAAAGCACTTAAAGATGGCCAGTTGCCTGAGCAACAGGAGACTGTTGCCAGGGTGCTCTCTAATAAGTCCCAAGTTCTTAACTCAGGTAAATCTTCCAACAAGAAAGATGCAAGTAAAAAAGAACTCAAATGTTTTCGTTGTGACAGTAAATATAATTTAGCCAATGATAGGAAGTGTCCAGCAATTAAACAAAAGTGGACAAATTGTGGAAAAATTGGTATTTTCAGCCACATTTGCAATACAAAAAAGTTTAGAAAGGATAAAGTTAAATGCATTGAAGAGGGTGTTCCTTCATCGTCTAATGATGATAGTAATGATGAAGATTGCAAGATTCTAAATTTAAAAGAAAAAAAAGTGGTCCTAAACATTTCTTGCAGTGATGACTCCAGTAAAACTATGTGTTCGATGTCTATGGGCGGGGTTAGTATAGGCATTGCTGTGGATTCCGGTTCACCATTTACCATTGTCAATGAATCCATTTGGTTCAACAAATTTGTTGATAAGCTTGGTCCTAATTTAGTTGATGCTGACATTTCCCCTGAGAGTTACACTGGTGAATCTATTGAATTGCTGGGTTATAGGAATCTCATTTTCAGGTTAAAAAACAGACAAGCTATTTGCAAGATGTAGGTTTCAAAGAAAGATCCATCTGTTCTTGGATGGAAGGATCAAAGGAAACTTAATATTATTTTGGATCCTAATGGAGTTAAACAGGTGTTAGTTTTGGATGAAGGAGAGTATTTGGGTAAAAGTATGTGAGGAGTTTCTCTGTGTTTTCTCAGGTAAAGGAGGCAGATTAGATGGTTTTGAACAGAAAATTATTTTTAAATCCAATGCTTCTCCTAAAATTCATAAACTTGGAGAGGTTGGTCAAGGATGGTGTCATTGAACCCATCGAGTCCACGGAGTGGATTTCTCCATTGGTCGTCGTCAGGAAGACCAACGGAAAAATAGGATTGTGCATTGATTTGCGCAACCTTAATGGTAACGTTTTGGTGGATCAATTTCCCCTTTCCAAAATCAGTGAAATGCTAACTAAAACTAGAGGTATGGAAACTTTTTACACTATTGACTTATCGCAAGCATATCATCAAATTCCCCTGTGTGATGAGAGTAGAAAACTTAACGCATTCATCTCTCATATTGGTTGTTTTCAATTTACCAGAATGCCCTTTGGTTTGGCTTCTGCCGCCACTGTTTACCAGTGTTTAATGCACAAAATGTTTGGTAACTTGGAATTATATTTTAATTTTCCAATATGATATTCTTGTCATGGTGAAGTATTGTAATGACCATAAAATGAAACTCAACCATGTGCTGTCACTGTTGAACAAGTTTGGATTGACAGTGGAGTATTCCAAGTGCAAATTTGCTGCTAAGAAGGTGACTTATTTAGGTCACGAGATTAGCGCTGTTGGCATTCACCCTAAAACCAAACTTGTTTCTGCAATTTCTTATGCTTCCAGTCCTAAAAACAAGGATGAGGTAAAGTCTTGGGACTTGTCGATTTTTTTCCAAATTTGTGGGAAGTTGTTCTAGTAGAACTGTCTACATTAGGCAACTTTTGA
Organism: Triturus cristatus; assembly: GCF_964204655.1. NCBI lineage: Eukaryota > Metazoa > Chordata > Amphibia > Caudata > Salamandridae > Triturus > Triturus cristatus. Next base: position 1,093,302,820 of record NC_140588.1, on the reverse strand, counting down.
AATTAAGAGCAAATTTTGAGTGGTCCGACTGTCAAAAGGAGTTTGTGGATGTCAAAAATGTTATTTACTCTGCCCTTGCTTTGCAAGGTTTTGACCCTTTGTGTAAGACTGTGATTACCACTGATGCTAGTGGTACTGGCATTGGTGTGTTTCTTTCTCAAGTGGGGGAAAATAGATGTGAATGTGTTGTTGCGTATGCGTTAAGGTCGTTATCTCCTGCTGAATGTAAATAGGCTGTAAATGAAAGAGAAGCTCTTGCGTGTGCATGGGCTATCGAACATTTTCGCAATTTTGTTTGGGGTAGGGAAGTGTAGGAAAGTGGCTCTATATATACTGTTCCCAAATAGGTACAGTGTGTATAGAGTCCACAGTCCCCAGAGGTTTGGCAGAGGCTAAAGTTAGATATAACCTTACTCTCTAAAGTGGTAGCTTGGTCGAGCAGTAAGGCAGTATCAGAGGACAGTGTAAAGCATTTGTTGTACACACGCAGTCAGCAAATGGTCTCACACACTCAAGAACTGAACTCTAGGCCAATGGTTTGTATAAAAATATAAGGTTGTTTTATTTTAGAACCAACATCAGGTATTAAAATATACATTCTCAGAATTAGATGTTTTAGTTAAATACTTTGCAATATGCAATTGACTTTTGTAGGTAATAGTTACAGTTGGTTGCAATAGGCAACACAATTTCAAACACAATAATACATTGAGCTCAATGGGAATTTTAAGTTATGTGCAACTGATTACTTTCAGGATTATTTTTCTAACTTCAGGACTGGATCCTAGATTAATTCCTGGGACAGTTCTTGGAAACAAGTGAGTAAATACGTTTTAGTTACTGTTGTGATTTTTAAGCAATATTTTGCTATTTTAAAAGTTGACAAATTTTTTCTGATCAAATTACCAATGTTATCCTATGGAAGGAAATTCACTTATCAGGTAAGTGGGATTATGGGTACTTTTTCTAGGTCAGTGTTGGATCCTAGATCCAAAAAGAACTGTTGATGGACAGAATGCAGAACAATGTCATACATTCACCCCAGTACAGAGATCTGGGCCTAAATCCATTGTTTTTTGTCGAGTGGGACGGGTATGCTCAGACGCGAGTCCCGTGCTCTCCATGCCACTGGAATCAAGCTATCCTGGCTGAAGAGGGGTGACACCCCGAAACCGGTCCTAGGATGCTTGGTTCCAGTCCAGGGAGGACCTGGCTTGGCAGTTCGGGCTGGACTGTTCCCATGAGGCACAGGGTCAAGACTGATTTGCATATGGCTGGGTTCAAACTGGAATGGCATGGTGAGCAAAAAAACGATGGATTTAGGCCCAGATCTCTGTACTGGGGTGAATGTATGACATTGTTCTGCATTCTGTCCATCAATAGTTCTTTTTGCATTTGTCACCCCGATTGGGGCGGGTATGCTCAGACGTGAGTCCCGTGCTCCCCATGCCACTGAAATCAAGCTATCCTGGCTGAAGAGGGGTGAACCCCCGAAACCGGTCCTAGGATGCTTGGTTCCAGTCCAGGGAGGACCTGGCTTGGCAGTTCGGGCTGGACTGTTCCCATAAGGCACAGGGTCAAGACTGATTTGCATATGGCTGGGTTCAAACTGGAATGGCATGGTGAGCAAAAAAACGATGGATTTAGGCCCAGATCTCTGTACTGGGGTGAATGTATGACATTGTTCTGCATTCTGTCCATCAATAGTTCTTTTTGGATCCTAGATCCAGCACTAGTGTACCACCTGCAAGCAGTTGAGAAACTGCGTTTAAGTTATACAGGCAATTTATAAGGAATATTTATAAGTTTGCAAAATGGACACTTAGAAGAAATTTTATAGAAAAACAGTCAATGGTTTCCTATGGAAGAAAATTCAAGTTACGGGTAAATATTGTGAGAGGAGAAAAGTGGGTTCCACCCAAAAATTTGAGAAGCAATATAATATCTCTATGTCACGAAGGACATTTGAGTATTATTAAAACAAAATCTATTGTGAAAAGTAGGTAATGGTGGCCCGGCATGGACATTGAGGTGGAGACAGTGGTAAGAGAGTGTAGTTCATATTTGTCTGCTGACTAAACCCTTAAAACTTTGAGACCTCCCATGAGTGATTTTATTTGTCCTGAGTCATCATGAGTCCTGTTGGAAGTTCTGGAAAATTTGTAATCTCTCTTATGGAAGTTTTTTCTAAATGGCCTGTTGAAAAGATTATTAAGAAATTAGACACTGATACAGTCATAACATTTTTGATGAATGGTTTCTCAATGAAGGCACCCCGATCATCATCAGTGACAATGGGGTACAATTTACTTCTGATGTTATGTTGCAGTATTTTAAAAAGTGTGGTATCAAACACAAAACGACCTTGTTGTACATTCCTAGTGGCAAGGATCTTGTTGAAAGTTCTAATAGGGTTTTGAATGGTGCATTTCATTTGACTTGTAGGGAACACACACCCTGGGAGACTTGTGTTTAAAATGGTCCGGTCATACAGAGTTTCAGTGGTTGATTCCACTAAGTTATCTCCTTTCGAACTCATGAGGGGAAGGAAACCTAGAGCCAAATGGTTTCCAGGTTGGATTAAAAGCATTGGTGATGTCAATTAGTCTTCCGCTGAGGAAAAACACAATCTGTTACTTAAACATGACAAATATAAAGAGTTTTATGACAACAAGTATAATACCAAACAAACCAAGCTTTCTGTGAGCCAGTGGGTAAGAATTAAGAAACCTGGATTTGTAGCCAAAAATGAGAGCAAATTTCATGATCCTCAACGTGTTGCTGAATTGAGGAAAAACTCTGTGATCTTAGATAATGGTACATGTTTGTAGTCTCAAAAGAGTTGCCTTATGTGAGCAAGTTACCATGGATAATATCAATGGAGCAACCGTTGTTCAGAAGGAGAACGTCATAAGTCGAGGAAAAAGAAACATCAAACGTTGCATTACTTTAAAGTATTATATCTGTGATTAAACTCTTTTCTCCTTATTTGCCAGCTTGCATAACCTTATTGTATTTAATATTGTTTGTTTTTTTGTTGTTTTTTTTATTGGCAAAGGGGGAGATGGTGTAGTGTTTCCTTTAATCCTCTACGTCGTGGTGTAGAATGTTGGAATCTTACCTACGTAACAATGCCTGTTTTAATCTATTTTGCGCTGACCAGATAGACAGTTGGTTCCTGGAGCTGGCGGTCCTGCTGCTCGTCCGGTTGTGAATAAACCTTTCAAAACTTACCGTTTTGTCGAGTTTTCACTACATATAGTTATATGCAATGCTATTCATGCCTGACCATCCTCCTCCCATCTTTTGGCTGTAACTGTTATGACCTTGTCTATAATTTGCTTTCTGGTATTCTTGCCAGCGCGCCAATAGTGGTGTCGCCTGAGCACAGAGTCCATGTGCAAAACCGATGGTGTCCTGTATGAGAGATGGTATTATACTGTTGTTATAATCTAATATACTTTCCTCTGTTAAGCCTTTTGTTCTAGCATCGATGGGATGCATCTGTGACAGAGGCTAAAGTTAGATATAACCTTACTCTCTAAAGTGGTAGCTTGGTCGAGCAGTAAGGCAGCATCAGAGGACAGTGTAAAGCATTTGTTGTACACACACAGCCAGCAAATGGTCTCACACACTCAATAACTGAACTCTAGGCCAATGGTTTATATATAAAAATATATATGCTTGTTTTATTTTAGAACCAACACTTGGCATTAAAATATACTTTCTCAGAATGAGATGCTTTATATAAATACTTTTGAAATATGCAATTGACTTTTGTAAACAGTTACAAGTGGTTGCAATAGGCAACACTATTTAAAACACAACAATGCATTGAGCTCAATGGAAATTTCAAGTTATTTGCAACAGATTACTTTTAGGATTACTTTTGGAATTCCAGGACTAGATCCTAGATTCAGTCCTGGGTCAGTACTTAGAATCAAGTGATGAAAGTCGACTTAATTACTGTAATGATTTTTAAACAATATTTAACTATTTTAACAGTTGACACTTAGAAAATATTTCAAAGAAAACAGTCAATGATTCCCTATGGAAGAAAATTCAAGTTGCAGGTACAGTATGTTCTCGTTACTTTTGTAATCCAGTACTGGGTGTCTAAGCTCAGTACTGGGACCTTTATCCAAAACAGGTAAGTAATTACGTTTTCAGATATTATACGATTTTTAAAGAATATTTAAAGATTGCAGAAATGGACACTTAGAAGAAATTTCACAGAAAAACAGTCAATGATTTCCTATGGAAGAAAATTGGGTTACTGGTAAGTACAGTTGTAAGTATTTTTCAGAGTCAGTGCTGGGCACCAAGATCCAGCACTGGGAGCTCACCTAAGAGCAGGTGAGTATTTTCGTTTTCGTTACTCTGCTGATTTTTGGTGAATATTTTAAGATTTGAAAAGTCCGCACTCAAAAGAAATTTCAAGAAAAAGCCAGTCAATGTTACCCTATGAAGAAAATAGAGTTATGGGTTTAAAGGTAAGTACTCGACTGGCAGAGATGAGGTTCTGGGCATAGACTCAGGGGTCCCCCAGGGTCAGGTAGGTACAGTTGGTTCACCCTCAGCGACTCTAGGGCGGCCGGGTGCAGAGAGAGTTAGGCCCAATGTTATCCTATGAGGGATAGGGGGGCCTTGGTTGGTGGCTGCTGACTAGCAGGCCACGCGGCTGTGGGAGCTGGGCTCCTGGTCACTTACTCAGGGCAAGTGGGGAAGTAGGTAGGTGTAGAGGTTGCACTGCCAGGGCCACTCGGGCGGCTGGGTGCAGGGTGCTTTTGAGCCTTCGGGCGCTCAATTGATTTCAATGGGAAATCTCTGGTTTAGAAAAAGACTGCAAGCTCGGGGACGAGGATTCTTCAGGTGCCACCACCACTTTGAGAGGTAAGTTGGGTAGTTGGAGGATAGGTAGGTACCCCGGGATTGGGCACAGGGGACCGTGGGGCGCCGCATGCAGGGGTGCCTTTTGGTGTCGGGAAATCTTACCCTCTGTTGATCGCGGTAGGGGGGGCACCTTGTTCTGAGGCTGCAGGCTTCTTCAGGAGTGTCGAGGGAGGTCCTTGGGTGCCGGACTCGGGGTCACAGTCGCCGTGGGGTCGTCCTCGTGGTCTTGGTTCACTCCGGCACTGGCCAGGCTTGGCTGGTGCAGAGTGTGCTGGGTTCGTGGTTCCGGGCTGCTGCCAGGGATTAGAGGTAGGTTTTGAGTAGAGCCTCTACTCATGGGAGTCCCAGGTGCTTAGAGCCAAAAGGTAGCCAGGTCCTCCGGGGTTTGTGAGGTTGCTGGCCACAAGAGATGCCGGGTTGGAGCAGGAGCATGTTCGAGGGTCGACAGGCCGGTAGGGCTGGGGCCAAAGCAGTTGGTGTCTTCCTCTTCTTAGCAGCTGCAGGGCAGGTCTTCTTTCTTCTTGCTCTTCTTTGTATTTCGGAATCTGGAATCTGCGGAAGGAAGGTTCAGGGTGCCCCTAAATACTAGATTTAGGGGCGTTACAGGTAGGTAAAGGGCAGGGACCAATGGGTCCCTGTCCTGGGGTGGGTACACCCCCTATCCTGCCTCTCTCCTGTGGGAGGGGGGCAGTAGCCTAGTCCTGATAGGCTAGGCTTCCCATCTTCAAGATGGCGAGAGCCCGGAGATGTGCCTCACCTTGCCTCCCCCACCTGAGGGGTGGGGTTGGCAGGCTGGCACATCCCCTGTCCTTATTTGGGGTTTCCGGCCAAGCTTCCCACCAGAGTGGGGGGTTGCAGTGGCCTGGGGAAGCTCACAGAGGCGGTATACCTTTGAAGCTTCCCCCTGCCCATCCTGGGGGAGGAGATTTAGCACCTCGCCCAGGATGTGCATTGTTGCAGGCCGAGGAGAGCAGGGGCTCTCCCACCCAGGGGTCCAGCAACATGTCTGCTGTGTGGCAGCCTAGGCAGCCTCAGAGCAGACGTGGATTGTAGGTTAGGTTTAAGGGGGCATCTCTAAGATGCCCTCTGGGGTGCTTGGTACATTAAATCCCACACTGGCATCAGTGTGGGATTAATGTGCTGAGAAGTTTGATACCAAACTTCTCAGTCTTCAGTGTTGCCATTATGGTGCTGTGGTGTTCGTGTTTGACGAGCTCTCAGCACCATGTCATCTTAAATGGCAGCACTGCACTTACAGTGCTCAGGAATGGACCTGGGTACTGTAGGGGCACAGGGCTCCTGCTCCTGTGCCCACACCATTGGCATAAGGCACCCAGCTAGAGGGGTGGCTGATGTATGACATGGCAGTGTAGGTGATGGGCATGGCACACAGGGATGTGTGCCATGTCGACTTTGTTTTGTCTTGCACCCAGACACCCAGCCTGCAAAGGCAGTGTGTGTGTGAGGGTACAGGGCCTCTAAGGGTGGCACAATGAGTGCTGCAACCCTTGGAGGTGAGTTCTGTGAGAGGGGTCAAAATGGACCCATACCCCTTCACAAACCTCCTGTAGTACCCAGTCAAGCCAAGGAATTGTTGGAGCTACCCAGTCCATGATGGCCTGGATCTTGGGTTGTAAGGGTTGTACCTGGCCTCCACCTACAAGGTGGCCCAAGTACACCACAGCGCCCTACCCTATCTGGCATTTGGATGCTTTGATAGTGAGAACTGCATTTTGCAGAGCCTCTAAGACTTTTCCAACGTGGATCAGGTGATCCTGCCAGGTGGAGCTAAAAACAGCAATATCATCAAGATAAGCTGCACTAAAGGACTCCAGCCCAGCCAGGACATGGTTCACCAGCCTCTGGAAAGTGGCAGGGGCATTCTTTAACCCAAAGGGCATCACAGTAAACTGATAATGCCCACCAGGGGTGGAGAATGCTGTCTTTTCTTTTGCTCCTGGGGCCATGTCAATCTGCCAGTACCCTGCAGTTAAGTCAAAGGTACTGAGGAATTGGGCAGCCCCTAATTTATCTATCAGGTCATCTGCTCTTGGGATAGGGTGAGTATCTGTCTTGGTGACAGAGTTGAGCCCTCTATAGTCCACACAGAACCTCATCTCTCTCTTTTCACCTTGTTGATGAGGTTTGGGGACCAGAACCACTGGGCTGGCCCAGGGGCTCTCAGAGGGTTCAATGACCCCTAACTCCAGCATCTTGCTGACCTCAGCTTTGATGCTTTCCTTAACTTGGTCTGCCTGTCGATAGATTTTGTTTTTGACAGGTGCACTGTCACCAGTGTCCACATCATGGGTACACCAGTTTGTCAGATCAGGGGTCAGGGAAAAGAGGCTAGCATACTGTTGCAAGACTTGCTTGCAGTCAGTCTGCTGTTGGGCAGAGAGGGTGTCTGAGAAGATCACACCATCTACTGACCCATCGTTTGGGCTGTAGGAGGGGGGGGTCAGGGAGAGGTTCACTCTCTGCTTCCTGTTCCTCATCAGTCACCATCAGCATGGTGATGTCAGCCCTGTCATTGTAGAGCTTAAGGCGGTTCACATGGATGACCCTTTTGGGTGTCCTGCTAGTGCCCAGGTCAACTAAATAGGTGGCCTCATTCTTTCTTTCTAGGATAGGGTAAGGGCCACTCCATTTATCTTGGAGAGCCCTTGGTGCCACTGGCTCCAAAACCCACGCCTGTTGCCCAGGTTGAAATTCAACCAGTGCAGCTTTTTGGTCATACCAGTGCTTCTGGAGCTCCTGGCTGGCCTCAAGGTTCTTGGATGCTTTTTCCATGTACTCAGCCATTCTGGACCTTAGGCCAAGCACATAGTCCACTATGTCTTGTTTGGGCACTTGAAGAGGCCTCTCCCAGCCCTCTTTTACAAGACAAAGTGGTCCCCTTACAGGATGACCAAACAGAAGTTCAACGGGTGAGAAACCTACTCCCTTCTGTGGAAACCTACTCCCTTCTGTGGTACTTCCCTGTAAGCGAAAAGCAGGCATGGTAACAGGACATCCCTTATCCTTTTGAGTTTTTCAGGGAGACCCATGATCATACCTTTCAATGTCTTGTTGAATCTTTCAACAAGGCCATTGGTTTGTGGGTGGTAGGGTGTAGTAAACTTGTACTGCACTCCACACTCCTTCCACATGTGTGTTAGGTAAGCAGACATGAAGTTGGAACCTCTGTCTGAAACCACCTCCTTAGGAAACCCTACCCTGGTGAAGACACTCAGGAGGGCCTTGGCTACTGCAGGAGCTGTAGTAGTCCTAAGTGGAATTGCTTCAGGGTACCTAGTAGCATGATACACTACCACTAGAATAAATTTGTTCCCTGAGGCTGTGGGAGGTTCAAGTGGACCCACAATTTCCACTCCTACCCTTTCAAAGGGGACCCCCACCACTGATAGTGGGGTGAGGGGGCCTTTGGGTGACCACCTGTCTTGCCACTGGCTTGACAGGTAACACAGGAGCTGACAAACTCCTTCACCTTTTGGTGCATCTGGGGCCAGTAAAAGTGGCTCACTAGCCTTTCCCAAGTTTTGGATTGCCCCAGAAGTCCAGCTAGGGGGATGTCATGAGCCAAAGTTAGGAGGAACTCCCTGTACTTCTGTGGCACTACCACCCTCCTGGTGGCTCCAGGAGTGGGGTTTCTTGCCTCAGCATACAGTAATCCCTCTTCCCAATAAGCTCTGTGGGTACCACTGACATCTCCCCTTGCTTCTGAAACAGTTTGCTGCCTCAGGCTTTCAAGAGTGGGACAGTCTTGCTGACCCTGGCACAGCTCTTCCCTAGAGAGTCCCCCTGGGCCCAAGAGTTCAACCTGGTAAAGGTCAAGCTCCATGGACTCAGTTCCCTCAGAGGTATCCAAGTCCTCTCCCTGTGGAGAGGGGCCCTGAATGTTTTGCTGTGTAGAAGCTGGTTCCCCAGTCTTCTTACCTTTTTTCTTGGTTGGTTGGGCCATTATTTCAGGCTCCAGACCTACTTTTTCACCCTTCCTCTTGCTCTGTGCTCTGGTTTGCACACACACCGATTCAGGGATGCCCAGCATGACTGCATGGGCCTTTAGCTCAACCTCAGCCCATGCTGAGGTTTCCAGATCATTTCCAAGCAGGCAGGCAGCTGGCAACTTTGGAGAGACCACTACCTGTTTCAGGCCAGTAACCCCCCCCCCCCCGCCTAATGTCACCATGGCCATAGGATGACTAGTGGTGACACTGTCAGCATTGGTCACTGGGTACGTTTTCCCAATCAAATATTGCTCAGGGGAAACCAGTGTGTCCTTCACCATAGTGACACTGGCACCTGTATCCCTCAGAGCTTCTACCCTAGTTCCATTCACCCAGGGGTACTGTAAATATTTCTTTAAGTTGGGTGGCCACACAGCTACAGTGGCAAACTACACTTCTCCCAAGGAGACTAGACTTGCTTCAGTGTGTTCCCAGATTTGCTCAGGGTACACCTCTGATCCCATTTGTATACTTGCTGCCCCAGGAGTAGCTGTACTGGGTGCCTTAGGGGCTTTGTTGTGGGGGCAAGATTTATCCACAGTTAGGTGTCCTGACCTCTTACAGTTATTACACCAGGCCTTTAAGGGATCAAAGTTCTTCCCCCTATAGGGTTGAGGCACATAGGGAGTAGTTTGGGTCCCACCCCCCTGAACAGGTTTTTGGGGCCCTTTAGAAGACTTAGACTTTTTATCTTGGGAATTCTCACCACCTTTCCCTTTGGGAGGTTTTGTGACCACCTTCTTCTGGTCACCCCCAGTGGCTGTCCTGGTCACCCTAGGCTTGACCCAGTGGTCTGCCTTCTTTCCCAATTCTTGGGGAGAAATTAGACCTAGGTCTACCAAATGATGATTCAACTTTTCATTTGTGCAATTACTTAATATATGTTCCTTCATGAACAAATTGTACAATCCAGTAAAATCATGCACACCATGTCCAGCTAACCAACCATCCAGTGTCTTTACTGAGAAGTCTACAAAGTCAATCCAGGACTGGGTCTAGGTTTTGTGAGCCCCCCTGAATCTAATTCTATACTCCTCAGTAGTGAATCCAAATCCCTCAATCAGTCTTCCTCATGAGGTCATAGGATCCTGCCCCTGGCCCAGAGAGGGTCAGAAGCCTGTCTCTGCAGTTACCAGAGAACAGTTCCCACAGGAGTGCCCCCCAGAGAGGTTTCTTTACTCTTCGTATTTCACAAGCCCTCTCAAAGGCTGTAAACCATTTGGTGATGTCATCACCTTCCTCAAATTTAGTGACAATCCCTTTGGGGATTTTAGGATCAGAAGTTTCCTCCCTATCCTTGTTTTTATTATTGCTGCCACCATTGATGGGTGCTAACCCCATCTCTCTCCTTTTCTAGAGCCAGGAGCCTGGACTCCAGATCCAATCTTTTGGCCAGCTTTGCGAAAAAGCTGTCCTCTTCACTGGTGCGTCCTCCAGTGATCTCTCCGGTACCTGGTTCACCTGTGTGAACTCTAGGTTCCCAGATGCTAATTCTTGGATTCAAGGGTATGGGGGCCCTTTCCTCCCTAGGGAATAGTGTGTGTGTGGGGGGGGGGGGTTATTATCCTCCTCCTCTTCTTCCCTCTCCTCAACTGACTGGTCATCCCCTTGTTCCGATGGGTGGTCCTTAGCATATTCAGCCAAGAGCTCCTGGAGCCCTAGTTTGGTTGGATGCAGGCCCATTGGTAAATTTTTAATTTTGCATAGGGACCTCAATCCCTTGAAAGAACAAGTACAAGTAAGGTGCGAGGTCGAGCTCCTCCACCAGGTCCATGTTATTATTTTCACTAATAGCTGGGTTTGTTTGAGTCATTCTAACCTGACAGTTCTAATCCTCTACCCTGACTATAGTGACTTTTATTTTTCTAAAATTCTAATGGGACTTAAGCAAGGCACTAGCAATACTTTTAGTAAGTTTGGAAAGACCAATCAGAATTCTAAAGGAAATTTAAAGAATTCTGTTGTGTGATCAGATGGTAACCAAGTAATCCAACAAATGCAAGTTTGTATCCCACCGCTGATCCACCAATGTGAGAAAGTGGCTCTGTATATACTGTTCCCAAATAGGTACAGTGTGTACCGAGTCCACAGTCCCCAGAGGTTTGGCAGAGGCTGGCACATCCCCGGTCCTTACTTGGGGTTTCCGGCCAGTCTTCTCTCCAGAGTGGGGGTCAGAACCGGTGGGGCCAGTTGCTGAATACAGCAAGTGGCCTGGGGAAGCTCACAAAGGCGGCATGCCTTTGAAGCTTCCCCCTGCCCATCCTGGGGGAGGAGACCTAGCACCTCGCCCAGGATGTGCATTGTTGCAGGCCCAGGAGAGCGGGGGCTCTCCACCCAGGGGTCCAGCAACATGTCTGCTGTGTGGCAGCCTAGGCAGCCTCTCAGACCAGACGTGGATTGTAGGTTAGGTTTCAGGGGGCATCTCTAAGATGCCCTCTGTAGTGGTTTGTACATTAAATCTCACACTGGCATCAGTGCAGGTTTAATGTGCTGAGAAGTTTGATACCAAACTTCTCAGTCTTCAGTGTTGCTATTATGGTGCTGTGGAGTTCGTGTTTGACGAGCTCTCAGCACCATATACTCTTAAATGGCAGCACTGCACTTACAGTGCCCAGGAATGGACCTGGGTACTGTAGGGGCACAGGGATCATGCTCCTGTGCCCACACCACTGGCATAGGGCATCCAGCTAGAGGGGTGGCTGATATATGCCAGGGCAGTGTAGGTTGTGGGCATGGCACACAGGGATGTGTGCCATGTCGACTCTTTGTTTTGTCTTGTACCCAGACACTCAGCCTGCAAGAGCAGTGTGTTTGTGTTAGGGTACAGGGCCTCTAAGGGTGTCACAATGAGTACTGCAGCCCTAAGAGGCCTTCCCTGGTCACGAGGCCCTGGTTACCTAGGGTACCATTTACCAGGGGCTGACATGTGGCCAGGGTTTGCCAATTTGGGTTTGAGGTTTTTAGGGAAGGAACATAGGCCCTGGGCACCTGATTGGCAGGAGTCCAGGGCGCACTCACTCAAAGTACATTCAGCTATTCAGCAAAAAGTGGGGGCATACCATGCACGAAAGATGACACTTTCTCACACAATGACTTTAAGGAATGGTGTAGAGGAGTGAGGCTGCTGTGCAGCATGTTGAAAAGCTACCTGTGTGCATCCTGGTAGCATGTAGAAGTGGGTGTGAGAAAGTGGCTCTGTATATACTGTTCCCTAATAGGTACAGGGTGTACAGAGTCCACAGTCCCCCAGGGGCTGATAGAGGTTAAAGTTAGGTATGACCTTACTCTCAAAAGTGGTAGCTTGGTCGAGCAGTAAGGCAGTACCAGAGGACAGTGTAAAGCATTTGTTGTACACACTCAGTCAGCAAATGGTCTCACACACTCAATAACTGAACTCTAGGCCAATGGTTTATATATATAAAATATATGCTTGTTTTATTTTTAGAACCACAAAGGGGATAAAAATATACTTTCTCAGAATGAGAGGTTGAATATAAATACTTTTGCATTAAGCAATGAATTTTTGTAAACAGTCACAGTTGGTTGCAATAAACAATCCTATTTCCTAAACATAACAATGCATTGAGCTCAATGGTAAATTCAGGTTATTTGTAATAAATTACTTTTCAGATTACTTTTGGAATTCCAGGTCTGGTTCCTAGATCCAGCCCTGGGTCAGTATTCAGAATCAAGTGATGAAAGTCGTCTTAATAACTGTAATGATTTTTAAGTAATATTTAGCTATTTCAAAAGATAGCACTTAGAAAATATTTCAAAGAAAACATTCAATGGATCTCTATGGCAAGAAATTCAAATTGCAGGTAGAGTACTTTATCGTTACTTTAGTAATCCAGGACTGGGTACCTAGACCCAGGACTGGGGTCCTTATCAAAAACAGGTAAGTAATTACGTTTGCAGAAATTGTACGATTTTAAAAGAATATTTCAAGATTGCAGAAATTGACACAGAAGAAATTTCACAGAAAAGCAGTCAATGGTTTCCTATGGGAGAAAAATGAGTTAGAGGTAAGTATAGTTGTGGACACTTTTCAGAGTCAGGGCTGGGCACCAAGATCCAGCACTGGGAGCTCACCTAAGAGCAGGTGAGTAAATTTGTTTTTGTCACTCGGCTGATTTTTGGTGAATATTTGCAGTTTTGAAAAGTTCACACTTAGAAGATTTTTCAATAAAAAGCCAGTCAATGTTACCCTATGAGGAAAATGAAGTTAGCGGTTTAAGGGTAAGTACTCGACTGGCAGAGTTGAAATTCTGGGCATGGACTCAGGGGTCCCCCAGTGTCAGGTAGGTACAGTTGGTTCACCCTCAGCAGTTTCAGGACGGCCGGGTGCAGAGAGAGTTAGGCCCAATGTTATCCTATGAGGGATAGGGTGGCCTTGGTTGGTGGCTGCTGTCTGGCAAGCCACGCGGCTGTGGGAGCTGGGCTCCTGGTCACTCACTCAGGGCAAGTGGGGAAGTAGGTTAGTGTAGAGATTGCACTGCCAGGGCCACTCGGGCGGCTGGGTGCAGGGTGCTTTTGAGCCGTCGGGCGCTCAATGGAAATCAATGGGAATGCTCCGGTTAGGAAAAAGGCTGCAAGCTCGGGGACGAGGATGCTTCAGGTGCCACCACCACTTCGAGAGGTAAGTTTGGTAGTTGTAGGTTAGGTGGGTACCCCGGGATTGGGCACAGGGGGCCGCAGGGCGCCGCGTGCAGGGGTGCCTTTTGGTGTCGGGAAATCTAACCCTCTGTTGATCGCGGTGGGGGGGCACCTGGTTCTGAGGCTGCAGGCTTATTCAGGAGTGTCGAGGGGGGTCCTTGGGTGCCGGACTCGGGGTCACAGTCGCCGTGGGGTCGTCCTCAGGGTCTTTGTCCACTCCGGCACTGGCCAGGCTTGGCTGGTGCAGAGTGTGCTGGGTTCGCGGTTCCGGGCTGCTGCCAGGGGTTAGAGATAGGTTTCTGAGTAGAGCCTCTACTCATGGGAGTCCCAGGGGCTTAGAGCGAAAAGGTAGCCAGGTCCTCCGGGGTTGGTGAGGTTGCTGGCCACGAGAGATGCCGCGCTGATGCAGGTTCGAGAGTCGACAGGCCGGTAGGGCTGGGGCCAAAGCAGTTGGTGTCTTCCTCTCTCTTTAGCAGCTGCAGGGCAGGTCCTTGTTCTTCTTGTAGTTTTCTATCTGGAATCTAAGGAAGGAAGGTTCAGGGTGCCCCTAAATACTAGATTTAGGGGCGTTCCAGGTAGGTGAAGGCCAGGGACCAATGGGTCCTTGTCCTGGGGTGGGTACACTCCCTATCCTGCCTCTCTCCTGTGGGAGGGGGGCAGTAGCCTAATCCTGATAGGGTAGGGCCTCCCATCTTCAAGATGGCGAGAGCCCGGAGATGTGTTTCACCTCGCCTCCCCCACCTGAAGGGTGGGGTGGGCAGGCTGACACATCCCCTGTCCTTGTATGGGGTTTCCGGCCAAGCTTCCCGCCAGAGTGGGGGGTTGCAGTGGCCTGGGGAAACTCCAAATGGCGGCATGCCTTTGAAGCTTCCCTTTGCTCATCCTGGGGGAGGAGATTTCTCACCTCACCCAGGATGTGCATTGTTGCAGGCCCGGGAGAGCAGGGGCTCTCCCACCCAGGTGTCCAGCAACGTGTCTGCTGTGTGGCAGCCTGGGCAGCCTCAGAGCAGACGTGGATTGTAGGTTAGCTGTAAGGGGGCATCTCTAAGATGCCCTCTGGGGTGCTTAGTACATTAAATCCCACACTGGCATCAGTGTGGGTTTAATGTGCTGAGAAGTTTGATACCAAACTTCCCAGTCTTCAGTGTTGCCATTATGGTGCTGTGGAGCTCGTGTTTGACGAGCTCTCAGCACCATGTACTCTTAAATGGCAGCACTGCACTTACATTGCCCAGGAATGGACCCGGGTACTGTAGGGGCACAGGGCTCCTGCGCCCACACCATAGGCGTAAGGCACCCAGCCAGAGGGGTGACTGACATATGCCTTGGCAGTGTAGGTGATGGGCATGGCACACAGAGATGTGTGCCATGTCGACTCTTTGTTTTGTCCTGCACCCAGACACTCAGCCTGCAAAGGCAGTGTGTGTGTGTAAGGGTACAGGGCCTCTAAGGGTGGCACAATGAGTGCTGCAGCCCTTAGAGGCCTTCCCTGGCCACAAGGCCCTGGGTACCTAGGGTACCATTTACCAGGGGCTGACATGTGGCTAGGGTTTGCCAATTTGGAGTTTGTGTGTTTTAAGGAAGGAACATAGGCCCTGGGCACCTGATTGGCAGGAGTCCAGGGTACACTTAATCAAAGTACATTCAGCAATTTAGCAAAAAGTGGGGGCATACCATGCAAGAAAGATGGCACTTTCTCACACAACCCCCCCGCCCCCAAACGAAAGGTGATGAGACTAACCTTGTCCTATGGAGTCTTCATTGTCTAAGTGGAAGAACCTGGAAAGTCCATCTGCATTGGCATGGGCAGTCCCTGGTCTGTGTTCCACTTCAAAGTCCATTCCCTGTAGGGAGATGGACCACCTTAGTAGTTTTGGATTTTCCCCTTTCATCTGCATTAGCCATCTGAGAGGTCTTTGGTCAGTTTGAACTAGGAAGTGAGTGCCAAACAAGTATGGCCTCAGCTTCTTCAGGGACCAAACCACAGCAAAGACCTCCCTCTCAATGGCACTCCAACGCTGCTCTCTAGGGAGTAGCCTCCTGCTTATAAAAGCAACAGGTTGTTTTTGGCCTTCATCATTGGTCTGGGATAGGACCGCTCCTATCCCTAGCTCAGAGGCATCAGTCTGCACTATGAACTGCTTGGCATAATCTGGAGCTTTTAGAATTGGTGCTGAGCACATTGCTTCTTTTAGGGTGTCAAAAGCCTTTTGACAACTAACTGTCCAGTTAACTTTCTTGGGCATTTTCTTGGAGGCGAGTTCTGTGAGGGGGGTCACAATGGACCCATACCCCTTCACAAACCTCCTGTAGTACCCAGTCAAGCCAAGGAATGCCCTGACTTGGGTCTGGGTTGTTGGAGCTATCCAGTCCATGATGGCCTGGATCTTGGGTTGTAAGGGCCTGCAAGGTGGCCCAAGTACACCACAGTGCCCTGCCCTATCTGGCATTTGGATGCCTTGATAGTGAGACCTGCACTTTGCAGAGCCTCTAAAACCTTCCCAAGGTGGATCAGGTGATCCTGCCAGGTGGAGCTAAAGACAGCAATATCATCAAGATAAGCTGCACTAAAGGACTCCAACCCAGCTAGGACATGGTTCACCAACCTCTGGAAGGTGGCAGGGGCATTCTTTAGCCCAAAGGGCATCACAGTAAACTGATAATGCCCATCAGGGGTGGAGAATGCTGTCTTTTCTTTTGCTCCTGGGGCCATGCCAATCTGCCAGTACCCTGCAGTCAAGTCAAAGGTACTGAGTAATTTGGCAGCCCCCAATTTATCTATCAGTTCATCTGCTCTTGGGATAGGGTGAGCATCTGTCTTGGTGACAGAGTTGAGCCCTCTATAATCCACACAGAACCTCATCTCTCTCTTTTCACCCTGTTGATGAGGTTTGGGGACCAGAACCACTGGGCTGGCCCAGGGGCTCTCAGAGGGTTCAATGACCCCTAACTCCAGCATCTTGCTGACCTCAGCTTTGATGCTTTCCTTGACTTGATCTGACTGTCGATAGATTTTGTTTTTGACAGGTGCACTGTCACCAGTGTCCACATCATGGGTACACCAGCTTGTCAGACCAGGGGTCAGGGAAAAGAGGCTAGCATATTGTTGCAAGACTTGCTTGCAGTCAGTCTGCTGTTGGGCAGAGAGGGTGTCTGAGAAAATCACACCATCTACTGACCCATCTTTTGGGCTGTAGGATAGGAGATCAGGGAGTGGTTCACTCTCTGCTTCCTGTTCTTCATCAGTCACCATCAGCATGGTGATGTCAGCCCTATCATTGTAGAGTTTAAGGCGGTTCACATGGATGACATTTTTGGGTGTCCTGCTAGTGCCCAGGTCAACTAAATAGGTGACCTCACTCTTTCTCTCTAGGATAGGGTAAGGGCCACTCCATTTATCTTGGAGAGCCCTTGGTGCCACTGGCTCCAAAACCCACACCTGTTGCCCTGGTTGAAATTCAACCAGTGCAGCTTTTTGGTCATACCAGTGCTACTGGAGCTCCTGGCTGGCCTCAAGGTTCTTGGATGCCTTTTCCATGTACTCAGCCATTCTGGACCTTAGGCCAAGCACATAGTCCACTATGTCCTGTTTGGGTTCTTGAAGAGGCCTCTCCCAGCCCTCTTTTACAAGACACAGTGGTCCCCTTACAGGATGACCAAACAGAAGTTCAAAGGGTGAGAAACCTACTCCCTTCTGTGGCACTTCCCTGTAAGCGAAAAGCAGGCATGGTAACAGGACATCCCATCTCCTTTTGAGTTTCTCAGGGAGTCCCATGATCATACCTTTCAATGTCTTGTTGAATCTCTCAACAAGGCCATTGGTTTGTGGGTGGTAGGGTGTAGTAAACTTGTACTGCACTCCACACTCTTTCCACATGTGTGTTAGGTAAGCAGACATGAAGTTGGAACCTCTGTCTGAAACCACCTCCTTAGGAAAACCCACCCTGGTGAAGACACCCAGGAGGGCCTTGGCTACTGCAGGAGCTGTAGTAGTCCTAAGTGGAATTGCTTCAGGGTACCTAGTAGCATGATCCACTACTACTAGAATACATTTGTTCCCTGAGGCTGTGGGAGGTTCAAGTGGACCCACAATGTCCACACCTACCCTTTCAAAGGGGACCCCCACCACTGGTAGTGGGATGAGGGGGGCCTTTGGGTGGCCACCTGTCTTGCCACTGGCCTGACAGGTAACACAGGAGCTGACAAACTCCTTCACCTTTTGGTGCATCTGGGGCCAGTAAAAGTGACTCACTAACCTTTCCCAAGTTTTGGATTGCCCCAGATGTCCAGCTAGGGGGATGTCATGAGCCAAAGTTAGGAGGAACTCCCTGTACTTCTGTGGCACTACCACCCTCCTGGTGGCTCCAGGAGTGGGGTCTCTTGCCTCAGCATACAGTAATCCCTCTTCCCAATAAGCTCTGTGGGTACCACTGACATCTCCCCTGGCTTCTGAAGCAGCTTGTTGTCTCAGGCTTTCAAGAGTGGGACAGTCTCGCTGACCCTGGCACAGCTCTTCCCTAGAGGGTCCCCCTGGGCCCAAGAGTTCAACCTGGTAAGGGTCAAGCTCCATGGACTCAGTTCCCTCAGAGGTATCCAAATCCTCTCCTGGGGGAGAGGGGTTCTGAGTGTTTTGCTGTACAGAAGCTGGTTCCCCAGTCTTCTTGCCTTTTCTCTTGGTTGGTTGGGCCATTATTCCAGGCTCCAAACCTACTTTTTCACCCTTCCTCTTGCTCTGTGCTCTGGTTTGCACACAAACCAATTCAGGGATGCCCAGCATGGCTGCATGGGCCTTTAACTCAACTTCAGCCCAGGCTGAGGTTTCCAGATCATTTCCAAGCAGACAAGCAGCTGGCAACTTTGGAGAGACCACTACCTGTTTCAGGCCAGTAACCCCCCCCCCAGCCTAATGTTACCATGGCCATGGGATGACTAGTGGTGACACTGTCAGCGTTGGTGACTGGGTAAGACTTCCCAATCAAGTATTGCTCAGGGGAAACCAGTGTGTCTTTCACCATAGTGACACTGGCACCTGTATCCCTCAGAGCTTCTACCCTAGTTCCATTCACCCAGGGGTACTGTAAGTATTTCTTTAAGTTGGGGGGCCACACAGCTACAGTGGCAAACTCCACTTCTCCCAAGGAGACTAAACTTGCTTCAGTGTGTTCCCAGATTTGCTCAGGGTACACCTCTGATCCCATTTGTATGCTTGCTGCCCCAGGAGTAGCTGTACTGGGTGCCTTAGGGGCTTTGTTTTGGGGGCAAGCTACATTTAGGTGTCCCTACTTTTTACAGGTATTACACCAGGCCTTCAAGGGATCAAAGTTCTTCCCCCTATATGGTTGGGGCACATAGGGAGTAGTTTGGGTCCCACCCACCTGAACAGGTTTTTGGGGCCCTTTGGAAGACTCAGACTTTTTATCTTGGGGATTCTCACCACCTTTCCCCTGGGGAGGTTTTGTGACCACCTTCTTTTGGTCACCCCCAGTGGTTGTCTTGGTCACCCTAGTCTTGACCCAGTGGTCTGCCTTCTTTCCCAATTCTTGGGGAGAAATTAGACCTAGGTCTACCAAATGCTGATGCAACTTTTCATTTGTGCAGTTATTCAAAATATGTTCCTTCATGAATAAATTGTACAATCCAATAAAATCCTGCACACCATGTCCAGCTAACCAACCATCCAGTGTCTTCACTGAGAAATCTACAAAATCAATCCAGGACTGGGTCTGGGTTTTGTGAGCCCCCCTGAATCTAATTCTATACTCCTCAGTGGTGAATCCAAATCCCTCAATCAGAGCTTTCTTCATGAGGTCATAGGATCCTGCTTCTGGCCCAGAGAGGGTCAGAAGCCTGTCCCTGCAGTTACCAGAGAACAGTTCCCACAGGAGTGCCCCCCAGAGAGGTTTCTTTACTTTCCTGATTTCACAAGCCCTCTCAAAGGCTGTGAACCATTTGGGGATATCATCACCTTCCTCAAATTTAGGGACAATCCCTTTGGGGATTTTAAGGTCAGAAGTTTCCTCCCTATCCTTATTTTAGTTATTGCTGCCACCATTGATGGGTGCTAAACCCATCTCTCTCCTTTCTTTTTCTAGTGCCAGGAGCCTGGACTCTAGACCTAATCTTTTGGCCAGCCTCACAAGGCTGTCCTCTTCACTGGGGGGTCCCCCAGTTTTGTCTCTGGGACCAGAGCCACCTGTGTAGTCTCTAGGTGCCCAGATGCTAATTCTTGGGTTGGAGGGTATGGGTGCCATCTCCTCCCTAGGGAATAGTATGGGGAGGTTGTTGTCAACCTCCTCTGTTTCCCTTTCCTCATCTGACTGGCCATCACCATGTTCAGATGGGTGGTCCTTAGCATACTCAGCCAGGAGCTCCTGAAGCCCTTGTTTGGTTGGATGCAGACCCATTTGTAAATTTTTGAGTTTACATAAGGACCTCAATTCCTTGAAAGACAAGTGTAAGTAAGGTGTGAGGTCGAGCTCCTCCACCAGGTCCATGTTATTATTATCACTAATAGCTGGGTTTGTTTGAGACATTCTAACCTGACAGTTCTAACCCTCTACCCTGACTATAGTGACTTTTATTTTTCTAAAATTCTAATGGGACTTAAGCAAGGCCCTAGCAAGACTTTTAGTAATTTTGGAAAAACCAATCAGAATTCTAAAGGCAATTTTTAAGAGTTCTGTCGTGTGATCAGATGGTAACCAAGTAGTCCAACAAATGCAAGTTTGTATCCCACCGCTGATCCACCAATGTGAGAAAGTGGCTCTGTATATACTGTTCCCTAATAGGTACAGGGTGTACAGAGTCCACAGTACCCCAGGGGCTGATAGAGGTTAAAGGTAGGTATGACCTTACTCTCAAAAGTGGTAGCTTGGTCGAGCAGTAAGGCAGTACCAGAGGACAGTGTAAAGCATTTGTTGTACACACTCAGTCAGCAAATGGTCTCACACACTCAATAACTGAACTCTAGGCCAATGGTTTATATATATAAAATATATGCTTGTTTTATTTTTAGAACCACAAAGGGGATAAAAATATACTTTCTCAGAATGAGAGGTTGAATATAAATACTTTTGCATTAAGCAATGAATTTTTGTAAACAGTCACAGTTGGTTGCAATAAACAATCCTATTTCCTAAACATAATAATGCATTGAGCTCAATGGTAAATTCAGGTTATTTGTAATAAATTACTTTTCAGATTACTTTTGGAATTCCAGGTCTGGTTCCTAGATCCAGCCCTGGGTCAGTATTCAGAATCAAGTGATGAAAGTCGTCTTAATAACTGTAATGATTTTTAAGTAATATTTAGCTATTTCAAAAGTTAGCACTTAGAAAATATTTCAAAGAAAACATTCAATGGATCTCTATGGCAAGAAATTCAAATTGCATGTAGAGTACTTTATCGTTACTTTAGTAATCCAGGACTGGGTACCTAGACCCAGGACTGGGGTCCTTATCAAAAACAGGTAAGTAATTACGTTTGCAGAAATTGTACGATTTTAAAAGAATATTTCAAGATTGCAGAAATCGACACTTAGAAGAAATTTCACAGAAAAGCAGTCAATGGTTTCCTATGGGAGAAAAATGAGTTAGAGGTAAGTATAGTTGTGGACACTTTTCAGAGTCAGGGCTGGGCACCAAGATCCAGCACTGGGAGCTCACCTAAGAGCAGGTGAGTAAATTCGTTTTTGTCACTCGGCTGATTTTTGGTGAATATTTGCAGTTTTGAAAAGTTCACACTTTGAAGATTTTTCAAGAAAAAGCCAGTCAATGTTACCCTATGAGGAAAATGAAGTTAGCGGTTTAAGGGTAAGTACTCGACTGGCAGAGTTGAAATTCTGGGCATGGACTCAGGGGTCCCCCAGTGTCAGGTAGGTACAGTTGGTTCACCCTCAGCGGTTTCAGGACGGCCGGGTGCAGAGAGAGTTAGGCCCAATGTTATCCTATGAGGGATAGGGGGGCCTTGGTTGGTGGCTGCTGTCTGGCAAGCCACGCGGCTGTGGGAGCTGGGCTCCTGGTCACTTACTCAGGGCAAGTGGGGAAGTAGGCTAGTGTAGAGGTTGCACTGCCAGGGCCACTCGGGCGGCTGGGTGCAGGGTGCTTTTGAGCCGTCGGGCGCTCAATGGAAATCAATGGGAATGCTCCGGTTAGGAAAAAGCCTGCAAGCTCGGGGACGAGGATGCTTCAGGTGCCACCACCACTTCGAGAGGTAAGTTGGGTAGTTGTAGGTTAGGTGGGTACCCCGGGATTGGGCACAGGGGGCCGCAGGGCGCCGCGTGCAGGGGTGCCTTTTGGTGTCGGGAAATCTTACCCTCTGTTGATCGCGGTGGGGGGGCACCTGGTTCTGAGGCTGCAGGCTTCTTCAGGAGTGTCGAGGGGGGTCCTTGGGTGCCGGACTCGGGGTCACAGTCGCCGTGGGGTCATCCTCAGGGTCTTTGTCCACTCCGGCACTGGCCAGGCTTGGCTGGTGCAGAGTGTGCTGGGTTCGCGGTTCCGGGCTGCTGCCAGGGGTTAGAGATAGGTTTCTGAGTAGAGCCTCTACTCATGGGAGTCCCAGGGGCTTAGAGCCAAAATGTAGCCAGGTCCTCCGGGGTTGGTGAGGTTGCTGGCCACGAGAGATGCCGCGCTGATGCAGGTTAGAGAGTCGACAGGCCGGTAGGGCTGGGGCCAAAGCAGTTGGTGTCTTCCTCTCTCTTTAGCAGCTGCAGGGCAGGTCCTTGTTCTTCTTGCTCTTCTTGTAGTTTTCTATCTGGAATCTAAGGAAGGAAGGTTCAGGGTGCCCCTAAATACTAGATTTAGGGGCGTTACAGGTAGGTGAAGGCCAGGGACCAATGGGTCCTTGTCCTGGGGTGGGTACACCCCCTATCCTGCCTCTCTCCTGTCGGAGGGGGGCAGTAGCCTAATTCTGATAGGGTAGGGCCTCCCATCTTCAAGATGGCGAGAGCCCGGAGATGTGTTTCACCTCGCCTCCCCCACCTGAGGGGTGGGGTGGGCAGGCTGGCACATCCCCTGTCCTTGTATGGGGTTTCCGGCCAAGCTTCCCGCCAGAGTGGGGGGTTGCAGTGGCCTGGGGAAACTCCAAATGGCGGCATGCCTTTGAAGCTTCCCTTTGCTCATCCTGGGGGAGGAGATTTCTCACCTCACCCAGGATGTGCATTGTTGCAGGCCCGGGAGAGCAGGGGCTCTCCCACCCAGGTGTCCAGCAACGTGTCTGCTGTGTGGCAGCCTGGGCAGCCTCAGAGCAGACGTGGATTGTAGGTTAGCAGTAAGGGGGCATCTCTAAGATGCCCTCTGGGGTGCTTAGTACATTAAATCCCACACTGGCATCAGTGTGGGTTTAATGTGCTGAGAAGTTTGATACCAAACTTTCCAGTTTTCAGTGTTGCCATTATGGTGCTGTGGAGCTCGTGTTTGACGAGCTCTCAGCACCATGTACTCTTAAATGGCAGCACTGCACTTACAGTGCCCAGGAATGGACCCGGGTACTATAGGGGCACAGGGCTCCTGCTCCTGTGCCCACACCATAGGCGTAAGGCACCCAGCCAGAGGGGTGACTGACATATGCCTTGGCAGTGTAGGTGATGGGCATGGCACACAGTGATGTGTGCCATGTCGACTCTTTGTTTTGTCCTGCACCCAGACACTCAGCCTGCAAAGGCAGTGTGTGTGTGTGTGTAAGGGTACAGGGCCTCTAAGGGTGGCACAACGAGTGCTGCAGCCCTTAGAGGGCTTCCCTGGCCACAAGGCCCTGGATACCTAGGGTACCATTTACCAGGGGCTGACATGTGGCTAGGGTTTGCCAATTTGGAGTTTGTGTGTTTTAAGGAAGGAACATAGGCCCTGGGCACCTGATTGGCAGGAGTCCAGGGCATACTCAGTCAAAGTACATTCAGCAATTTAGCAAAAAGTGGGGGCATACCATGCAAGAAAGATGGCACTTTCTCACAGTGGGGCATTAACAATGTAAAGGAAATCGATTATTAGAGAATGTTGAAATGTGGAGCACTGGGCTCGACCTAAAAACGGGGAGCAAGTCACAGAATTAAACAATAATGGAATTATTGACCTTAGTGTCGGACTCCAACGCAGGTCATAAGTAAGGTGACGGTCAATTACTTGTTTTTTTGACTGGCTTCGCCATAATTACATTAATATTTACATTGCAATGTTAAGAACACAACAGCCAGTTTGATTTCCCAAAAAGCAATGCATAGCTGCAGGTTTTGGAATGTCTTTCAGAACAGAGTAAGCCATCTATGAAAATAGTTGAACATCCTTGAGCAACGAGACAGGGCTGAAAGAAGAAAGTTTGTACGAGCTGCACAAATCTACTTATTACTAAATGGAGTATAGCCGGTGAACATCCCTAGTTACTGTCTGTAACGCTCCATCAGTACCCTAGCCTGCAGCTGAGCACTGGGTCAATTGAAAGGCAATAAGTACCTTTATTGGCCACAGAGCCAGTCAATAATGCTAGATAATGTAAACATACCTACTAAAAAATACAAACTTAAAGCACTGATCATTGCTTCACCTTCTGACTAAGCAATTAAGCCATGCTTGTTCCCCAAAGCTTGTTGGCGAGTAGGTACTTGTATTTTATCATAAGTTACAAATTTGTCAAGAGACTCAAAATAAAAATATCAAACAGAAAAGGACAGCCTTTTCATGTTATTCAGTCCTTTCTATACGGTGTATATCACTGGGAAGCCAGGTTATTTTTAACATTCCATTTAAATAATTTAAATAAAATGCAAGGGATTTATTGGCAAATACCACCCTGATTCCTAAGTATTTCGAAACACAAATGCACCTCAGAGTAGTACGTCGTTTCAAAATGCCTGAAGCAAAACAGCATAAACAAGAGTTTTATAGCCGGTGAAGAATGGGTTATCAAGTATGCTTGGGGTTTCAAACTCTGATGTGTTGACAACTGTCCAAGCATGTTGTCTCTATGCAAATGAGTTCTTGTCCTGCAGTGGAGACAAGGACTTTGCTGAGGAACTGCTTATTATAAGCTGCTCTTTCCATGGGACTTGCCCAAGCTTCTTAAAAGCCAATAGCTTCTATTGCAACCCTAGGTAGTGTCCCCAAGATGCAATTTAATTTTTTTTTTCATCATCTGCTCCTCTATTTCCAGCCAGCACAGATTATTTAGGGAGACCCTCGCTGAAGCACGGAATGGTCAGCAGAAAGAGGGGCTTTCTGTCACTCACAGTGTGTTAGCCAATGGCTGAAGTGGGCTTACCTGTTGCCCCATGTTGTAAGCTGCAGTGGGCTTAAGAAAAATGTTCATGACAATAACAAAAACAATAGAGGTAAAGGGCTGGCTGAAATAAGTACACGCCACATATAACTTTAGTAAAATCGAAAAGGTCTTACCTAACACTAGACCTAAAAAATATACACTTTGACATATAACTTGGAAATGGTTCTGTTTGTTCATCACTGCATGCACAGAGCTCGCTCAAACCAACAATACATTTTTTTTTAAAAACAACTGGAGTCAAGTGGGGTTTATAAATAAAAGTTGCTGTGTTTTGCCATTGAGGAGGGCGGGAGGCAGAATGCAGGTAGAAGAGTGCGGCATTAAAGTTAACTCACAGAGTCAGCACTTTTGTCGGTGATTTAGTGACGAGGGAGGGGCGAGTTCTGAAAAGGCACAAGGCTGTTTAAAATGTGTGTTCACCGCCACACGCCCAACCAAATGTGCCGAGCGCGCTTCTCGCTTTATCCCCCCTTTGTCAAGTCATGTTAGAAGAGACCTGACGAAAAGATGAGCTGCCCGAATGTAAACAATGCCTGCGGCCTCTTCTGCAGACCTCTCCTGGGACGATCAGCGCCTCAGAAGCCAAGAAGATGTCACTTTTTACATTAAAAACTGCACGCTTTATTAAAGCGCTCTAGTTACCTTCTCCAATCAGTTCTGTTTTTATGCAATTGCGCTATCCAAGCTGGGACTTGTTGGTCCTTACGTCTGAAGAGTAAAGCAAAAAGTAAAGTTCCATAATTCAGACTGCCAAAATTTAACAAAGGAAAGCAATTTTTCAAAATTTAGTGAGTTTATCAATTTAAGAAGTTGGTCTCATTCAAATAACAAGCCAGTAATGACGTGCGGCCGCGAACGGGAGTTGTGTGCGCGCGCGAAAGTGGAACGTGAAAGTGAAACTGATCGCGGTCCAGATGATGCCTCGGATGGTGAAAGCTAGTGGGTGCGTGTGTGAAAGCAAGCGCTAGGCCATCAAAAGCATGGGGTAGCACTATACTTTGAAACCCCGCTTAATAAATGTCTCGCCAGGGCAGCGCATGCACTGGCTCAGGCGAGACCTAAAAAGGGCATCTTGGTCAATGACCTTACATTCTTCACAAGAAAGCGGGCAAACAGCGCTTGACCATAACTGAACTATTGAACACACAAGAAACACAAAACATACCATACGGCGTTAAGCTTCTGATCGCTTCCTCGCATAGACTAGGAGCTGTTCTGAATATAACTATCTATAAAAATGGTACGGTACTCATTCAAGCAAAGGACAAGGATCTAAACAAATTTGATGAATACTTCTCCACGCCTAAAGAAAAAGTATTTTATTCCACTTGTACAAGAAACCAACAAAGCCCCTTCGCAAGTTCAATTACACACCACAAAAAAGCAACAGAGAGAGAGGAACAGGGGAAGACAATTGTTCCACAGAGGTCAAATCCTTCCCCAACAATCGCAAGAGAGCCGAACAGATGCTCTTCACAATTAACGGACCTTTCACCTGCATTCACGATAAATCCTTCAACAACACCCTACAACGAAAGTCAAATTCCTGCACAAACGAACACGTTGGTGTCCAAGCTAGGAGGCAATCGCCATATTCACCAAGAAATAGTGGGAAGAAAGTCGAGTAAGCCTGCTATGCCACCAAACAAAGGGGATTTTTCTACAAAATCCACCCAACCACCTTTCAACGCTACGCGTACATTTATCTCGCCAGACAGTAGGCGCCCACCTCCTAATCTAATTCAAAGCATCCCCCCCCCACCCGAGGTCAAAGAAAAATAAGAAGCATAATAAACGCCGTACCTAAAATAAAGGTCAATGAGTCATTAGAGAGTGAATTACTAAACAATCAATCGTCTAGTCTCCTGAGCTCATCCTTCATCCCGCCTGCTCCTGCAAGGGTCCCAGATACTCAGAATCTAAACTCTAGTAACCTTCTACAAACCATTTACAAAGCTATACTGGATCTGAAGAATATTGCGCGCCTCACAGAAAACGCACTCTCCAAATTAAAAAATATGCAAGAGGCATTACTCTCACTACATAACATAAAAGCAACACCAATGTCTCTATCAAACAGACATAATCGGCCTCGCAAACTCCCTAGCTACCTATCGGACGAGGAAACGCAAGCCCTACTGCAATCCTACTAGCCGTCTCCGACCACAACTAACACATGTAACAAGAACAAGGTAAATGTAATCAGCTCAGTCCCAATCAACTCCTTCAGAGAAGTCAGGCCTAGTGATAGAAAATTAAATACGAATACCCTGAAGCAAATAACGCTAACCACCTCGAATCAAGACCACATCCGGGATTCAGAGAAACAGATCACAGGGCTACTAATCAACTGCTGCTCAGCAGTGAAACACGCGTCAGACATCGCTGACCTTATCCTGAGTCAGGAGATCAATGATGCGATCCTAACGGAAACATGGCTCACTGAATCTTCCTCGCCATGTTTGGATCTACTGGTGCCCCTTAACTATTTCATTGTGAGGCAAGACAGGCTAAAGAGAAAAGGAGGGGGTATTGCAGTTATTCATCGCTTGGAGCTCTTGGTTACTCCATTGCCGGCCGACCCTCTTAACTCATGTGAATACCTCCCTCTCTCCATAGTTAATACTTAGAAACAGCTATGCAAGGTCCATGAATTCTATCACCCTCCAGGCAAGAATTAACTTTTTATCGACCACTTAATGGACCTCATCACAGCAAATGCCTCCCCACACTCCAATGACATATTCCTAGGCGACTTCAATTTACATTGGAACAATCCTAATGACAGCCAGGTCAACATCATTAAAGACTTCCTAGCAGATCAAAACCTAGAACAAGCCTGCACGCTTCCAACGCATGTGAAAAGCTCCACGCTAGACTGGATCATATCCAAAGATAAAGCTGTGATCTTAACCTCAATCATGCCTTGTGACTGGTCAGATCATCACATAATAACCTTCCAAATTCTTAGAGTACTAAAGAAAAAAACACTCAACCAATCAAACCCAAACAATGGGTAAGGACCACAAAGAACATGGACAGTGAGATGCTTGGGTCAATGTGCAGGAGAGGTCTTTCCACTCCCATAAATTTGACAAACGCCAGCAAACTCATGGAGCACTACAATGCAAAGATGGCAGAGATAATGGACACTATTGCACAGTTAAAACTAAAACAAATGTCGGACAAAGATAAAAATCCTTGGTTCAGCGGAACACTAAATGAAGAAAGACATAAACTGACTAGCAGAACGGAAATGGTGACAGCTACCATCATCCCCACAACTAAAACTGCTAAGAAAAACCAGGAGCCCCTACAATAAAAATATTCTGAAGTCAAAAAAAGAATTCTTCAGAACGGAATAGGATAATGCGGAAAACCAACCTCAGAAACTCTTAGAATTGGTTAAACAGCAATCAAACAAAATGTACAAATCCGCACTAGAATCAACAAAATCGCAAATTAGCTGTGAAGAATTCGCACATTTCTTTACATCCAAAGCAACATCATTGAAATGTGAGCTTAAGACAGCAGCTTCTGCATGGGAGGCTTCACATCCGAGGATTCATCAATGCCCAATCATCCAATACCCAAAAACGAAGCTCAATGGTCCACTTTTAAACTATATGACCAGAAAGACATTCTTAAAACCTTACCGGCCATTAAGCCTAACAATCACTTCAACAATCCACTCCCTGCTAAATTTGAGCCGTACATAGACCAGGAGATCATCCCCAGTTGGACTTCGATAGTCAATGCTTCCCTGTCTCAAGGATCCTTCCCAGACTGTCTAAAAATGGGACAGGTCATTCCGATCATAAAGAAAACCGACAAAGAATCCCGCTGAACCTTGCAATTTTCGGCCAGTATCCAACATTCCCCTATTAGCTAAAGTGATAGAAAAATGTGTTCAGCAACAACTAAGTCAGCACAGATCTAAATTGCAACTACTAGATGATTGCCAATCAGGATTTAGACCAAATATTAGTACGGAAACGGCAATTCTGCAAGTAGTAGACAACGCATTACTCGCTCTGGACCAAAACAAAGCATGTCTGTCCTGGATTTATCATCTGCGTTCGACACAGTTAACCACGAAATGTTGCTAGAACGACTGCAGAACAGGATGGGCTTTTCAGGGAACGTTCTGGAATGGTTCAAGTCCTGCTTGAGGAACAGATCACAAAGATTTCTGGTGGATAAGAACCTGTCAACATCCTCCCCCAGTCAGATAGGGGTTCCACCACGATCAACCCTCTCCCAGTCACTATTCAACTTATATGTGGAATTTCTAACGGATATACTCCACCGTGCCAACATCCTTTTCCACATGTACGCTGATGACACTAGGATTTACAAGATTTCCTCTTTGGAGGAGATCAGAACAAGGAACAAGGCTCAAAGGGCGACGATGTAATGGTTAACAAGCAATCAGCTTAAACTAAATGCAAAAAACCCTCAGAATTCCTCCTAATTTCCCCCACCAAAAGCTCACCCATTATAAAAGAAAGGACCAACTTGATCACCGCACTCAACTGCACCCCGATCATCGTACAATCAAGCATATCTCTAGCAATCACTCTAGAGCAAAGCCTAAACATGCAATCAAACATCAACACGTTGGCTAGAAATGCAAGATTTCACCTGAGCTATATTAAGAAATTGAAACCTTTCATCGAAACTGCAGACCTCAAAAAGGTAGTTCAGGCATTAGTAATCTCGAAGATCGAATACTGATGCAAAACACTTTCTGGGCTCCCCAAAATTGCAACAGCACCTCTAAAAGCCTGCCTCAACGCAGCAACAAGGCTCATAACAGGTTCAAAAAAATTCGACCATATCTCTCCCAACCTGAAAGCGCTGAATTGGCTACCTTATGATGCCAGAATTCAGCTCAAACTGGCCTGTATAACACACAAAGCCCTACACCTCATGTCACCAAGATATCTAGCGCAGAAATTGGAGATTTCGGGAAGAAGCAGACAATCTAGGAGCTCCAGAGACCTAGTGTTGAAGCTACCGATATTCCGCCAGAAAAAAAAGAAAAAAAAAAGACAGAGCGTTCTCAGGTACTGCACCAAGAACATGGAACTCGCTACCTCCAGGCATCAGAAGGTTACCTAACTACACAAGATTCAAGAAAGAAACCAACATCTTTCTAATGATCAAATTCCTACCGTAACCATTACAGAGCCTCCACACAAGATTCGCCCAAATCCTCTTGCTTAAAGGCACAAACACTTTTTGCTAAGAACTAATTTCATTTTCTTCATTACAGGTTCTTGCTTCCCCTGATGACATGGTTCTTCTACTCTTACATTCTGCTAAGGTGCTAAAGTATTTATCAAGAGAAGTGGCTGTGACAACTTTGAACTGGACATTAATATATTAAATGCTATACAGAATATTGTACTGTAAAAGTGATCATGTCCTGTACTGTGAAGCGCTCTGATACCCTACAGGGTCAAGTTCGCGCTATACAAAACACGGAATAAAATAAAACAAAAAATAATTTTACGTCATTGGAAAACCCTGAACTCAGGACCGTTGAAGTTAGAAAAACCCATGTTTGCTTTTAAGAGAGGAACATCCCGAAAAGATTTGGTGGTACATACACGTCCAAAAAAGATGGATGAGGGCAACCGACAGAAGAACACATTGTGGAACCTCCCTGAGGTAGTGGGGCATTTCCCATGCGGAACATGCACTGTATGTCGCCTAACGCACAAGTTACTTACCTTTGATAACGATATATCTGTAAGAAACATTAGTTAGTTATAGTTTCCTTACCTTAGAATCACCCCCAGACGTCAGACTGGATCCGGAAAGTTTTTTCGTCAGCAGTAACTCTGCGCGTCGGAAGGTTGCGTCGGTCGGCTCCGCAGTTACTTGGACGCCGCCCTCACGCACAGACGTCAGTTCTGTATGCGACTTTCTGTGCCAGAAACGCAGAGCCATACAAGACACAGACCATTTGTGCATAAAACTAGGGCCCTGAAAGGATGTCCATAACCCTAGAAATCAGCTCGCAGAAAGAGGAGGATGGGTGGCGTGGTAAGGAATCTATAATTAATGTTTCTTACAGATATATCTTTACCGAAGGTAAGTAACTTGTGCATCTGAAAGAAACACGTTAGTTATAGAGTCCTTACCTTAGAATAGATAGCCCTGCAATACCAACCCTGGTGGTGGGTCTGCAAACCAAGATCACACCAGAAAGTCCTGGAGAACAGATCAGCCATAGAAGCCGTCTCTCCGGACTTGGCTGTCCAGGCAGTAATGTTTGGTGAACATGTGCAGTGATGTCCACGTGGCCGCCTGACAGATGTCATTTAGAGGCACTCCTCTTCCCAAGGCAGTAGTGGCTGCCGTCGCCCTGGTGGAGTGAGTACATAGCCAGACTGGAGGCCCCTTCTTAGCCAGAGAGTAACAAGCCTTAATACACAACACGACCCATCGAGAAATGGTGCGTTTGTGTACAGCCCAACCCTTCTTTGCACCCACGTAGCCAACACAAAGTTGATCATCCACCCGGAACTGTTTTGTGCGATCCAGATAGGAGAGCGCACGCTTTGGGTCCAGACGGTGGAGCCTCTCTTTTTCCTTTGAATGATGCGGAGGCGGAAAGAAGGTGGGCAAAGTAATGGTCTGCCCGATGTGGAATGCAGTGACCACCTTAGGGAGACAGGATGGACGAGTCCGGAGAACCACCTTGTCTGGATGAACAGACTAGAAAGGAGGTTTTGAAGAAAGAGCCTGGAGCTCACTCACACTTCTAGCGGAAATGATGGCTACCAGGAAAGCAGTCTTAAGAGTTAAGAGACGTAAAGGACATTTTTGAAGCGGCTCAAAGGTAGCTCACATTAAATGAGTTAGCACAAGATTCAAGTCCCACTGAGGCATAACGAATGGAATTGGAGGGAAAAGACGTGTTAAGCCTTTCAAGAAACGGTTAACTACAGGGACTTGAAAAGACAAGGCTGATCTGGCAGCCGAAGGAAGGCTGAGATGGCAGAAAGGAAGCCCTTGATAGTGCCCAGAGCAGAGCCCTGCTGGGCTAAAGAGAGAAGGAACAAGAGTACTTCAGAAAGAAGGGCAGAAAGGGGATCCACAGCCTTTGCTGTGCACCATGCCACAAATTTGTTCCACCTGCACACGTATACCGTCTTTCTGGAGGGACGCCTGGCTGCCAAGATTACGTCACAAACTTCAGGAGGCAGGTCGAAAGATGTCAACTGCCGCCGCTCAATCTCCACGCAAGGAGGTGGAGACGAGACAGGTTCGTGTGGAGGACCATCCCCTGCTGCTGCGACAGAAGATCCTCCCGAAGAAGCAGTCTGATCGGAGGATCGATGGCCATGTTGAGCAGCTCGGGATACCAGTCTCTTCATGCCCAATCTGGAGCCACAAGAATGACTTGGGCCCGGTCGCGCCTGATGTTCTTCAGCACTCTGGGCAGAAGTGGTATAGGCGGAAAGGTGTACAACAGACCGCAACTCCACTCGTGGCAAAAAGCGGCGCCTAGCGAGTGCCGCCTGGGAAATTCCATAACGCAGAATTGCTGACATTGCGCGTTCTCTTCGGTGGCGAATGGATCTAACCAAGGCTCTCCCCACTGTTGAAAGAGACCGTGCACCACCTCAGAGTGCAGATGCCATTCGTGATCCATCATGCACCTGCGGCTGAGTTCGTCCGCCCTGGCGTTCAGAGAACCTGACAGGCGTTGAACCACCAAGGAAATGCCTTGATGTTCCAGCCATGTCCTGAGGGGGAGGACCTCCTGATAGGGTCCACGACCCCACCTCGCCCTGTTTGTTGCAATACCACATGGCAGTGGTGTTGTCCATGAGCACCTGCACTACTCTTACACGGACAGAAGGAAGGAATGCCTTCAGTGCAAGACGAAACGCCCGGAGCTCCAGAAGGTTGATGTGAAGCCCGGACTCCACCAGAGACCAAAGGCCTCTGATCTCCACCTCTCTCATGTGAATGCCCCATCCCAAAAGGGATGCATCAGTCACTACAGTGTGGTCTGGTTGGGGAAGGGAGAGGGACCTGCCATTGACCGAATCCTGGTTCGTAGGCCACCACTGCACTTGTCGAGCAGTGCCCTCCCAGATCTGGATGCAATCGGACAGATTCCCCTGATGCTGCACCCACTGGGACTTCAGGTCCCACTGCAGAGCCCGCATATGCCACCTGGCATGATCGATCAGCAGGATGCAGTAGGCCAAGAGGCCCAGCAGCCTCAGGGTCATTCTGAAGCCTGGGGCAGAGGCTGAAAGATTGATGAAGAGGAGCTTCTGAGAGAGAATCAGATGTGACTTCTGCACCTTGATGGAAAACCCCAGTGTGTGAAAGTGCCATCTTTCTTGCATGGTATGCCCCCACTTTTTGCTGAATTGCTGAATGTACTTTGACTGAGTGTGCCCTGGACTCCTGCCAATCAGGTGCCCGGGGCCTATATTCCTTCCCTAAAAGCCTCAAACCCAAATTGGCAAACCCTTGCCACATGTCAGCCCCTAGTAAATGGTACCCTAGGTACCCAGGGCCTTGTGACCAGGGAAGGCCTCTAAGGGCTGCATCACTCATTGTGCCACCGTTAGAGGCCCTGTACCCTAACACACACACACACACTGCCCTGGCAGGCTGAGTATCTAGGTACTAGACAAAACAAAGAGTCGACATGGCACCCATCCCTGGGTGCCATGCCCACCACCTACACTGCCCAGGGCCTATGTGCCTTCCCTAAAACTGTACTGAAACCTAAATCCAATTGGCATATCTGGCCACAGGTCAGCCCCTGGTAAATGGTACCATAGGTACCCAGGGCACTGTGACCAGAGAAGGCCCCTAAGGGCTGCAGCACTCATTGTGCCACCCTTAGGGGCCCTGTACCCTTACACACACACACACACACACACACACACTGCATTTGCAGGTTGAGTGCCTGGGTGCAGAACCAAACAGACGACAGGGTACACATCCCTGTGTGCCATGCCCACAACACACACTGCCCTGGCATACATCAGCCACCCCTCTAGCTGGGTGCCCTATGCCAGTAGTGTAGGCACAGGAGCATGAGCCCTGTGCCCCTACAGTACCTAGGTCCATTCCTGGGCACTGTAAGTTCAGTGCTGCCATTTAAGAGTACATGGTGCTGAGAGCTCGTCAAACACGAACTCCACAGCACCATAATGGCAACACTGAAGACTGAGAAGTTTGGTATCAAACTTCTCAGCACATTAAACCCGCACTGATGCCAGTGTGGGATTTAATGTACCAAGCGCCACAGAGGGCATCTTAGAGATGCCCCCTGAAACATAACCTACAATCCACGTCTTGTCTGAGAGGCTGTCTAGGCTGCCACACAGCAGACATGTTGCTGGACCCCCGGGTAGGAGAGCCCCTGCTCTCCTGGGCCTGCAACAATGCACATCCTGGGCGAGGTGCTAGGTCTCCTCCCCCAGGATGGACAGGGGGAAGCTTCAAACGCATGCCGCCTCTGTGAGCTTCCCCAGGCCACTTGCAGCCCCCACTTTGGTGGGAAGCCTGGCCGGAAACCCCAAATAAGGACAGGGGATGTGCCAGCCTGCCAACCCCACCCCTCAGGTGGGGGAGGCGAGGTGAAGCACATCTCCGGGCTCTCGCCATCTTGAAGATGGGAGGCCCTGCCCAATCAAGACTAGGCTACTGCCCCCCTCCCACAGGAGAGTGGCAGAATAGGGGGTGTACCCACCCCAGGACAGGGACCCATAGGTCCGTGCCCTTTACCTACCTGTAACGCCCCTGAATCTAGTATTTAGGGGCACCCTGAACCTTCCTTCCCCAGATTCCAGATTCCAAAATACAAAGAAGAGCAAGAAGAAAGAAGACCTGCCGTGCAGCTGCTTAGAAGAGGAAGACACCAACTGCTTTGGCCCCAGCCCTACCGACCTGTCGACCCTCGAACCTGCTCCTGCTACAACCCGGCACCTCTTGTGGCCAGCAACCTCACAAACCCCGGAGGACCTGGCTACCTTTTGGCTCTAAGCATCTGGGACTCCCATGAGCAGAGGCTCTGCTCAAAATCAGCTTCCAATCCCTGGCATCAGCCCGGAACTGCGGACCCTGCACACTCTGCACCCGCCAAGCCTGGCATGTGCCGGAGTGAACAAAGACCACGAGGACGACCCCCCGGCGACTGTGACCCCGGGTCCGGCACCCAAGGACTTCCCTCGACACTCCTGACGAAGCCTGCAGCCTCAGAACCAGGTACCCCCCCAACCGCGATCAACCGAGGGTAAGATTTCCCGACACCAAAAGGCAGCCCTGCACCTGGCGCCCTGCGGCCCCCTGTGCCCAACTCCCGGGTACCTACCTATCCTCCAACTACCCAACTTACCTCTCGAAGTAGTGGTGGCACCTGAAGAATCTTCGTCCCCGAGCTTGCAGCCATTTTCCAACCAGGAGCTTTCCCATTGAAATCAATTGAGCGCCCGAAGGCTCAAAAGCACCCTGCACCCAGCCGCCCGAGTGGCCCTGGCAGTGTAACCTCTACACCTATCTACTTCCCCATTTGCTCTGAGCAAGTGACCAGGAGCCCAGCTCCCACAGCCGCGTGGCCTGCTAGTCCCATAGGATAACATTGGGCCTAACTCACTCTGCACCCGGCTGCCCCTGTGCCGCTGAGGGTGTAACAACTGTACCTACCTGACCCTGGGAGACCCATGAGTCTGTGCCCAGAACCTTAACTTTGCCAGTCGAGTACTTACCCAAAAGCCGATAACTCAATTTTCTCAATAGGGTAACATTGACTAGTTTCTTCTGAAATTTCTTCTAAGTGTGGAGTTTCTAAAACTTAACATATTCACCAAAAATCAGCCGAGTAATGAAAACGAAAATACTCACCTGCTATTAGAAGAGATCCCAGTGCTGGATCTTGGTGCCCAGCACTGACCCTGAAAAATATTCACAACCGTACCCAATTTTCTTCCATAGGAAATCATTGACTGTTTTTCTGTGAAATTTCTTCTGTCAATTTTTGCAAACTTCAAATATTCTTTAAAAATCGTACCAACTGTGAAAACGTAATTACTTACCTGTTATAGATAGAGGTCCCAGTACTGAGTCTACGCACCCAGTACTGGATTACAAAAGTAACGAGAACATACTATACCTGCAACTTGAATTTTCTTCCATAGGGAATCATTGACTGTTTTCTATTAAATTTCTTCTAAGTGTCAACTTTTAAAATAGTAAAATGTTGCCTAAAAATCATAACAGTAACTAAGTCGACTTTTATCACTTGTTTCTAAGAACTGTCCCAGGACTGAATCTAGGATCCAGTCCTGGAATTACAAAAGTAATCCTCAAAGTAAACTATTGCAAATAACTTAAAACTTCCATTGAACTCAATGCATTATTCTGTTTAAAATTGTGTTGCCTATTGCAACAACCTGTAACTTTCTACAAAAGCCAATTGCATTTGCAAAAGTATTTACCTAAAGCATCTTTCTTTTTTTAATTTTTTTATTTCTGTTTATTAGACAGCTTGTAATAACAAATGAGCAACATCACAATCATAGGACTGCAATTCAAATTGAACTTTAGCCAATACAAGCCTTTTTTGTACATAAATCAGTAGTCAGCAGAAACATATGCACATGAACCAGAGGGACTGTAAGAACCTGATACAATCAAAACTCCCTCCCCTCATACTGACCCTTCCCAAAGAACTCATCCCCACCCATTCCTCCCCAACAAAGTGGCGGGTAGTACATTGCACATCGATGACACAGTACTGAGTGCATTCTAAGAACTGACAGACAACACTAATATCGTGATCCACATTCTCAAAGAAATAAACTCTCAGGGAACATTAGCAGTACACTTATAAATTTACAATAAGTTTGGCTGAATAGATAAGTAGCCCGTGAAAGGCTCCCAGAAGTCCCTGGGGCGCGAAGTTGCAGGCAACTCCTCAGCATATATTTCCAATTGGTCTCTGCAATAAACCAGTTCCCTAAGCCAGCTTTTTACAGTGGGAGTTGTTTTGGCCCCCCAGCAAAGTGCGATAGAGTAGAAATAGCTACTATATGCCTGTTGCATGGTTTCAACTGCTTCACAAAACCCAGTAGGCAAAGTTCCGGCACACACTGTACCCTTTCCAGCACTACCTCAGTAAGAATATGCACTACCGTGGACCAGAAGGCAGAGATCCCTGGACAGGTCCAGGACATGTGTAAAACAATCAGCGTCACAGAAGAGATACCCCCTTACAGGACCAACGAGGCACATAGTGCATCTCTGGCACGTGGTCAACCGCAACCTGGGGTGGGTGGACAGACTTACACTGGCAACACCACTCTGGGACTCAGAGAGACTGGGCATGCTGGGGAGGACAAAAGGGCTCGATAAATGGGATCTCATTGGGATCTCCCGTATAGGGGATCTCTGGGGGAAAAATGGAATGGTGTCATTTGCGTCGCTACAGCAAACGTACGACATGGCAGACTCGGAACACTTTAGGTATGCACAAGTCAGACACTCCCTGCAAGCCAACATTCCACAGGGATCAACATTGCCAGAATCCTCCCCACTCGAGGACAGACTCTTAGATGGACACCTACCCGAAAGGAGTATATCCCTCACATACAAAAAGTTAATAAACCACACCCCTGACCCCCTGTTGGCATTGAGGGAGAAATGGGGCAGAGACGGACTTGAGATAGACAATGAGGAATGGCAGGAGGCCTTGTCCTCCCCTAAGGAAGTGGCCATCTCGGCACAATTACGGCTGGTGCAATTGAAAATCCTCCACCGAGTTTATTTTTCCGAACGGCAGTTAGCACGTATGGGTAGGAGCGCGGACGGGAGGTGCAGGAGGAAATGTGGCCAAGAGGGGACCTTCTGCACACACTCTGGGAGTGCCCACTAATTCAAACTTACTGGAAAAAAGTACACGAGTGCATGAGTGAGATCTGGGGGGTGCGGCTGCAGCCTGAGGCTAAAAGGTGCATTCTAAATATTTGGGAGCCCACAGACCTAAATACAAAGGGTAGGCTCTGGGTGACGCTGGGGCAGATGGTTGCGAAGAGGAATATAGCTATGAACTGGGGAGCGACAACGCCACCACAGATCAATGCCTGGAAACAGGCCATGGACTGGTGTATGGAAAGGGAGAAAACGGTATATGTGGCCCATGGATGTCCCCGAAAATGGATACAGCTATGGACTAAATGGAATGTGTACAGGGGGAATATATGTGAGCCCCCACTTGCCCTCTGCCTAGATGAACAAGTAATTCTTTGCACTCCCAGAAACGAGACAGCACATAAGTAAGATTAAACTGTGAAACAACTGCTATAATCTGTGACACACAATGTACCTTGCGGATGGAAATATTAGCTTGTATGCCACTGCCTTTTACTATTTGTTCAATAAAAAGATTTAATAAAAAATAATAAATAAATCAGCTTCAGCTTGCCCACACCTCACACAGTTCGCATTCTCACGCAAACCATATCTATAGAGTTGTAATGGTGTATAGTAAAACTGATGCAGATATTTAAAATGAAGCAACCGCAAGTTACAGTTTGTCGTGAGACGACCTGTCAATGCACAGCAGTCCTTCCACATATCAAGCGTGAGTGCATTCCCTAGTACTCGCTGCCATCTACAATAAGACGGGTGCTGCTCAATCCCTCTTTCCCTCAATGAAGCATTATATAACTTTGTAATAAGACCTTTCCGTTCCTCCCCTCCCAGCATCTTCTGCAGCGCCTGCAGGGTAGCCGGCTCTGTTGGATAGTCCGGATAGACAGACTTTATAGCTTGTCGCACTCTAACATAGGTGAAGCCTAGCATAAACCCCGGATCCGTGGAGCCCTGTATTTCTTTCAATGTCTTAAATCGACCATGTGTGTAAAGATCTCCTAGCATGGATATACCAACAGACGTGAGTGCCTTCAATGCCGGTGCCTCCCGCGCCGCGGAAATGTCCGGGTGCGAAGACAAAGGCAACGTCCGGGCATATATATAGGAAAGTCCAGCCCGCATAGCCAACATTTTCCAAGCCCAAGCAGTACACAACACTGGACTAATTTCAGTCCTAGGACCCCCCCGATTCTCCAGAGAGAGTCGCTGCCTGCAAGGGCAGGGGTCGGATAGCGTCTGCTTCAACCGCAATATGGGGTAAAAATCGTGTCGGATAGTGCCAATAATGCGCGAAGTGCGCCTGAGCACATAGATAATAAAGATAGAAATCCGGTGCTTCAAACCCACCCCGTTCGAAGGGTTGCACCAACACCTCCCAACTACATCTAGGTTTTTTCCCGGCCCACACAAAGGCAATCAGCACTGATTGTAATGTCTGGAAGAAAGCTATGTTCAATTTAATGGGTATATTTACAAAGAGATATAATAACTTAGGCAGGAAGGTCATTTTGATGACCGCAAGCCGATCTGCAAGAGAGAGCGGCAAATGTGCCCATCTCTCCACCTTCTCAGTCACATGTGTGATGGCCCGGCCATAGTTCTCCGCAACTACCTTTTCAGGGTCCCTGTGCAGCCAGACCCCTAAATACTTCACCGGTTCCTGAGTCCACGTTAGAGGGAAATCTAGCTGCCAACGGAAACACCACAGACTTTGACCAGTTTATTCCCAGGCCTGAATAGCGCTCAAATTTCACATATTCCTGCAAAAGGGGCGTTAGAAAAACGGCAGGCTCCCGGACGTAGAGCATCATATCGTCCGCATATAATGAAACCACCAGTGGCCTTTGCCTGAATCGCAAGGCCGCATGTGCATGAAGCTGTCTGACCTTACACACTAATGGTTCCAAAGCCAACGAGAAGAGCATTGGTGATAAAGGGCATCCCTGCCGCGTGCCCCTTTCTATAGGAAGCGCTGGGGAAACCCACCCATTGACCCGCACCCTCGCAGCTGGATCCGTGTAGAGGACCTGGAGCCATTTAAGAAAAGAAGGAGGAAAGCCCATGCGTTTCAGTACCGTAAACATGAAGTCCCACCGGAGGGAATCAAAGGCCTTTGCGGCATCAAGCAGCACAGCCACTACCTGAAAGTCAGGTTCAAAGTAATGCAGCGTAGAGAACACAGTGCGCAGATTATGAGTGGTAGACCTAGCAGTCACAAAACCTGGCAGGACCAACAAAGGGATCAATGGCTGCAGACGGGTAGCAATCATCTTTGCTAAAAGTTTGGCATCGATATTTATAAGAGAAAGGGGCCTGTACGACTCGTTGGGAGGCTTGCCAGGCTTTAGCAAAGTTACTATTAGAGCCTCACGTAACGTAGGCGGGAGCCGCCCTGTATCAGAAGCTTCCGCAAATACTGCCGCGAGGCGCTACATCATCGCCATGCATTTTATAAAATTCGCTAGGGATTCCATCTATACCAGCCGCTTTACAAGTGGGTAACGCCATGATGGGGAGTTTGACATCTTCCTCATCAAAGGGCTGCACTAAAT
Organism: Triturus cristatus; assembly: GCF_964204655.1. NCBI lineage: Eukaryota > Metazoa > Chordata > Amphibia > Caudata > Salamandridae > Triturus > Triturus cristatus. Next base: position 1,093,262,520 of record NC_140588.1, on the reverse strand, counting down.
ATTCACTGTGCGCATTGGAAAGCCACCCCA